>NC_041396.2:37782673-38982673 GCF_900747795.2 Erpetoichthys calabaricus | reverse complement strand
CTTGTTTCACTAAATAAATGTAAATGTATAAATATTTTATTTTGTAAAATATATTTACTGCATAAATATAATTATAGCAACATGCCATGTTATCTCTGCCATGATGCTTTCCTCTTCCCTTCCCTGGAAAAGGTACTATATAAATAAAATGTATTATTATTATTATTACACTGAAGCTGATTAAATAAGGTTGATATTAAAATGCTATTGATTAGCCAGTATTTATAAACACACTTTAGCTATATACAGTTTTTACGCTTAAAGTTTATGCACTGTTTTCTCTTGTTGTCAGTTCTTACTTTGTTTTTTCCCAATAACGCAGACCTTAGTGAATGTAAAAAACCAAAGACTGGCATCAGTCGTTATAAAGAAGTTTCTGCTTACCTGTGGACTGAATACTACCTGCTAAAAGACAAATCTTGTCTTTCTCTAAACTGTAACTTTTACAATAAATTCATCTTAACTTGTGCTTTAGGTAGCATTCATTTTTTCATATATTCATCTATTCCCTGATGATTATTCAAAATCTTAGGTTTAAGAAACCGTAATGAATGATTGCCTTGAGGTGACCTGGAGATCTCCCAAGGTGGTTTCCCACTGCAGGAACTTTGTCTTCATGAATCAGTGAGTTCTTGTATTATGTAGACCTTGGACCACTTGTGGTCACTGGCCACTTTCATGTGTTGTGTTCCCACTGTACAACAGGAACTGTAACCTTTATGCAAAATATGTGATGTGCAAAGAGGAGAGATGTGGTGTGAAGTGAGGTGTGTTCAGGAGATCACAGAGGCCTTCACCTTATTGCTTCAAAGCAATAGCGACTTCATAGGGAAGATTATTGCTTCAGTGCAGTGCATGGCATGGCATACCAGGTAGGCAGTTATGTAGAGTGATGTGGCGTGAAATGTGGTGCTTCATCTTCACTGATAATTCTCCAAAGTCCAAACTACTAACAGATTTGTAAAATGGTGCAGTGCTTTAGGTCAACTAATCAGCACAATTCCTTGTTTCAGCAACACCAATGGTAGTTTCTGGTTGAATAAAAAGTACATATCCTAGGATAGGAGCTCAAAAAGTACCAGAAACTACAAATAGCCAGAGTTCCTGCAGTGGGAATGCTACAAAAGTTTCTGTAGTTTCTATCAAGTCCATCATTCCTGAAAAAAGTTCCTGGAGTAGGAAAGTGCCTCTAGACTCATGATTTGTCATTTCTCAATGTCTTCTGCTTCAGGTGCTGACCGCCTGTATAAAAACATTGAAGATATGATTGGTTATCGTCCCTGGCCTCTGATTAAATATTGCTGGACTTTCTTCACACCAATCATTTGCATCGTAAGTCTTTAGTTGTATGTGTACATTTTCAAAACACTTACCCAATGAGTGTGAATGTGTCTGTCAAGCACAGTGACAAAGAGCTACCATGAAACCTTCTGAAGAAAAGGTGAAGGGGTCAAGCTTCAGGCCCCACACTGCTTGTTTCATGTTTTGGTGTTAAAACTCTTTGCGTTGCTTCTCTATTGTTTCTCATTTGCAGGGTACTTTTATTTTCTCACTGGTGGATTACACCCCACTGAAATACAACAATGTTTATGAGTATCCATACTGGGCATATGTTCTAGGCTGGGTCCTTTCTATGTCTTCTATCACCTTGGTACCACTTTGGATGCTTTTGAAGATGACACTGGCAAAAGGAACTCTGCGTGAGGTACAGTGTATACCGAATCTGAGAGACACACACACACATATTTCTTGTATAAGAACATTGAAGGGTTTCACTTTTTCTCTTATTTTTCTCTGCTCTTCAGCGTTTGGTTTCACTGTGCCAGCCCAGCGTCCAGTCAGACATATACAGAACCCAGAGGAGAGCATACAGTGCAGGACCTGACTCATCTGCGCAGTAGAAGCACATCTGTCAAAAGAAGATCTCCAAAATAAACACTGAGACACTATTAAAAGAGTATTCTATTCCCAAATGTGTTTGTCACACAGCAGAGCTCTGTCCTACACACAATCTAAAGATATCTCAATGATTAGATTGCATTTTTGCCAGCTAATTACTCTCTCTGGTTGTGTAATATCATCATAAAAATGTTTATCACAATTACTGGTTGTCAGGATCTCTGAGGCATAATGATTATTATGTTAGACAAGCATTAACCAGAAATATCATAAGCCGCTATAAACATCATGGTTGTCAGAACTCTACCTAGACACGTTAGAATTATTAGTGCTTTAATGTAAGGCTGCATCATTTATTAACTACCTCAGCTTCCCTGGAAGCAAAATACATTTCTACAAATTTGTTTTATTAAAATCTATTTAAAATAAACTAACTGTGCTACACAGAATATATGGTTTCATTTTTTAAAAAAACATGGAAAGGTCACATTTTAGACATTTATAATGTATATGGATATTGTCTGTGGTGGGCTGGCACCCTGCCCAGGGTTTGTTTCCAGCCTTGTGCCCTGTGTTGGCTGGGATTGGCTCCAGCAGACCCCCGTGACCCTGTAGTTAGGATATAGTGGGTTGGATAATGGATGGATTGTTATTATTGTTAAAATAACAGAATTAAATAGAAGAAAATGAAAGTTAACATATTTTAGAAAAATATGATTATGAAAACACTGTAAACTTTAAAACACATAAAGGACACCAAACGTCTTACCATCACCCACTAAATACAGTTTGTGTTATATGTTGTTGTTCTTACATGCCATCCTTTAGTGGAAGGGCTGGTGGAGAGTGGGGCCAGTCTCTAAGCCTCATAGTCTTCTGTCGCCTGGACCACTTCGTTGATTCCCATCCTGGTCCAGTCAGAAATATCCTCAGCTCATTTTCTCCTCTGTCACCCTCTGCTGTGCTTCTCTGCTTGCCTGCTGTGCATCCCTGAGTGATGTCTTTCTCCATACAGCTAGCTTTCCATGTGATGTGCCCAATGTAGCCAAGTGTTAACTTTCTTACTTTATGAAATAGTTCTTGGTTTAATTTAATTGTTCGAGAACCCATCTGTTAGTACAGTGTTCTTTCTATGACATTTGGAGCATTCGTCCGTAGCACTACATTTCAAATGATTCTATGCTTGAGGTTCCTTCCTTCGCATGAATATGTAACAATTGTCCAGTTAAGGGCTTTACCCAGCCTGACTTTTGAACTTTTACATATATTTCGTCTTCTCCAGATTGTATTCAATGATGTCATGGTTGACTGACCCATTGCTAGGTGACATTTTATTTTCTGACTACATCCTCCATCATCACAAAAGATGGATCCCAAATAAATGAGGCCTGCAACCAGTTCCACTGTCTGCTCATCAATCTTGTTTCTGACCTTTTCTTATTTCTTTGGAGACACCATTGTATTAGTCTTTTCGACACTGATTTGTAGACCCTAGCCTCTACTAGCCTCATTAACTCTATTAACCATGTCTTGTAGGTCTTCTTTTGTCACTGCATTTAAAATTACATCATCTGCATATCGTAAATGATTTATTACTCTTCCTCCAATTCGGAATCACTTTCCATAATCGTCCAGTGTTTGGCGCATGATGTGCTCAGTGAGTATGTTAAACAGATATGGCGAGATTATGCAACCTTGCCTTATCCCGCTATGGGTTCTGAACCAGTCACTGACTTCCATTCCAATTCTGATGCATGACTGCTGCTTCATGTACAGTTTGCTAATCACACTGATAATGTGTGCTGGAAATCCTATATTGCCATAATGATCCATATCTGATCATGGTGAAGAGAGTCAAAGGCCATTGTTTAATCAAGAAACTACAGGTACAGTACAATATTTGGTTGAATTCTCTTGCTTTCTCAGTTATTATCTTTCAGTTGACCATGTGGTCTCTAGGACCTCTTCCTGTATTACTTACAGGCTCAGAATACAAGTCCACAGGTAAATGCAATTACAAACTTTACAATTTACTTATTACACAATGAATCCACACAGAGACACAGATCTGCCTGAACAAGCAGAAAACAAAGTGGTTCAAAACTGATTAACATAAATTGTTGAACTATGGCCAGTTGAAAATAGAGGAGTGGAAAATGAAAACTCCAGACAGCAGCATCCCTGGAAAATAAATAAATAAATAAACTTCTGCAGGGTCATACACAGTCACAGTCCTAGAGACTTCAACCAATATGGCATTCTACAGTAAAGTTTGTGCTGGGCTCTCTAATATGATTACAGAATCTTTCCATCCGTTCATGCTAGGGTGGACCAACTACAAAAAAAAAAATCAAACAGATTCAAGTTCTCCACAAGGCTTTATCATGCTTATACCAAACGCACACAATTTTAATAAAAAGTAAAGCAATTACAGGTCACTCCATTTGGCACTTTTTATGTCATCTCTGTCATGTTTTAGCCTGACAGAGGTTCAAAATCTTGTTTCATGTATTTTTTTTTTGTTTTTCTATTATTTATGTTAATGCTGCTTTTGTTAATTATGTGCATTATTTTGTGGTTTTGACCTTGCTTATAAACTGCCTGTGTTATGCTCTATGTGTTTTGTGGGAGGCGGAGCCACCTGCCAATCGCTGTCTGGATCTGCCCTATAAATCTGGAGGGTCTCCCACAGTTCCTGGTGATTCATTTGTAATGTGCCTGGGAGTGTTGAATCTTCTTATGCCTGTATCTGTGCTTTTGTGAATTACTAGATTTTCAATTCTGTGCTGGCTGGGATTGGCTCCAGTAGACCCCCTGGGGTAGGACATAGTAGGTTGGAGAATGACTGACTGACTGGATTTTTAATTTGTTTGCTATGTTTTTGACATTGCTCTGGATTCTCTTTTGAGACCTTGTTCATCTGGATTGTTTTTGTTTTAGGCAACTTGCCATTTGTGTTCTACAAAACCTGCTTTTGTTTCAAATCATTTCTTTGTAAATAAACCTTTTAATTTCATAAACTTAAATGTTTGCCCTTGTTACTAGCCGGGTTTGACAGTTTACCCATCTAGTGGGCATTTTTAGAAGTGCTTTGTGACTCCAAGCCCACAATCGTCTGAACTGAACAGCAGACAACTGTTCCACACTTGTAGGTCTACAACATTAGCACTGTCTTTGATGAAGGTGGAAAACTCTTGTGATGGTTTGTGACTAGTCAAAGAATAATCTGTTTCTGTTCCTCATCCTCTGTCAGTATACTTTTTGATGAGACTTACTCCTCCTCAGCTGTGTAATTCACTACCATCATGTGTGCCAACAGTTCTCCAAATTCACTGAAGCCTGAATCATCTATACACTGTTCTGGTGGATTCTTGATAAACTACTGAGACCTTATTGCCTTTTTCCATTGCCTTTCCATTACCTTGTTCCAGCTGTTCAGAATTATTTGTCAGATTAAGACATCAAGTCTGTAAATTGTGACTGCTGCGTGATTTGCACCATCCTTTGCGTTTCTGCTGAGATCCTGTCGTCAAAAAGGGCTAAGCCTGACAAATATTCAGATAAAAACTAGGGGTTCCTTGAAAATGCTGCATATGCATTACTGGCAACAGCCTGGTTTGGGTAACTCTTAAGAAATCTTAAAAATTTCATGTCATCGAGCAAAATGTGTGATAATCCTGGATTTGCATGCAGCCAACCTGAACTGAGTCTGAAAAGGAATATTTTCAATGAATAAATACATTTTGTCTTTCACCTGGAGTAATGTCAGACATGGAGCTTGAAATGATTCACTACCTCTACCTTTATGTACACCAAGAAACAACAATAATTCTCACTTGGATGCTGGGCTTCAGGGGCATGTGGTACTGTAAGTAGTCAATCATTTCATGTCGCAGTTTGCACATTATTGGGTCCTCAAATGGGTCATTAGTAGCCACAGAATATGCATCTTGATATCCTTCTGAAATCGCTTGAACAGTGCAGTTGACGGGCCTTCTCTTTGACCGAATAAACATGAGAAGACGTGTGTCAACACTACTTCAATGACATGATGATGGCATGCAATCCAGACCATTTCAGTTCCTAGATCTTCTTCAGTTCTAATGTGTATGCTCATTTTAGAAGCCTTGTGTTATTGTTGGCTGTTGTACGTGTAATGATTTATAGGTTGTGAAGTTTTCAACAGTTTATATAGAAAATGTGGTCATTACCAGATGTTTATAAAAATGTCTGTGTGGACCACAAATAACTTAGCAATAAAACAGAAACTTCTACCTACTACGAGGATATTCAACTTCCACATACTGCTAGAATGTACTGGGAACTCCACCTAAGTACTAGAATGTTCTCTATTAAATTTTTTCCTTTATTGTTTACTAATCACTTAGCCAGTCAAGGACCTTGTACATTCATAGTAATAAAAGAATGAAAATGTTCAAAATGGAACGACTGTTAAATGTTTCACAATCGGGCCTAAATTTCAAAGTTAAGCAAGCTATCCCAATTGGACAAAAACAATCTCTGTGGAGAAATAATCCTATAAACTCTTTGCATAGGTTTTTAGACAGCAACAATGTACAGTATATAAATTTATATATTTAGAGAAATGTTAAAGGGCTGGGACCCCATTTAATTTGCACAAAAGTACAAAAAAGAAGAGCTGCAAAAGTAAGTTATCTCATCCTTCAATGTCTCTGCCTCAGGCTAGGGATTGAATTGATCTCTGCTGCGGTGTTCCATTAATTCTGTCTTGAATCCAGAAATTAATTCTGACTTCCAGTGACACTGTTCGTTAAATAACCTGTGGGGCGGAAAGGCAGCACCTTGAAGCCACAAGTGTGGATGCTGTCAATTCACGTGCATATAAAGTTGTTTATATATGTGCATACACACATGCAAATGGTGATGGTCTTGCCCATATGTGACCTAAGACATAACTGCAAGTCCACAGTGCAGAATTTTTCAATAATGTCTTTATTAGACAATTCTGCCCAATACAAGCTGCTTCCTTCCTTTTATATTGCAGTATTTACTTTTCTTCCTCATCATGGCAAGAGAGCTCTCGCCAACACTACACTTCTGAGACATGGAGGCATCTTTTAAGGACAAATCCAGTAGTATTCTCTGCACACCACATGAGTAGCCTTGAAGCACTTCCAGGTCAGATAGAGTTTTCAAGAAACAATATGGTCATAACCGTATCTGTTTTCATTTACTTATTTGGCTGATGCCTTTATCCAAGGCATCTTACAACTTTTTTGCTACAATTGGTTATATTTCTTTTTGTTGTCCAATGGGAGCACAGGCAGATCAAATGACTTGCTCAGGGTCACATAGTGTCAGTAGCGGGATATGAAGTCCAAACCCTTAACTACTATACCACTATACAGACCTGCAGAAATCCAAACTGAAGCAGCTGGAAAAAGATGTAGACATTTCTTTAGCAGACATCCATCCATCTATTCATTTTCTATCCTGCTTATCTAATTTAGCCTTAGGTATGCCAGTACTACTCCTAGTAGTATTAATCATAAAACAGCAGCCAAGCTAAGGCATAGAGCAGAGCTCCAGTCATTCACACCAATTAGAGCTGTCAATGCTCATCTTTGTGAGGAAAACTAGAGTTAACAGAGAAAAAACAGCATGCAAACTTCACAAGGATAGCGCCTGGATAAGAATTCAAATACAAAACTCTTGAGCTGTGAAGAAGCACCCCTAAACACTGTGCCACCATGGCTTTTTCACACAGATTTTTTAGTAACCGTCCATGCTGTCAGTCTTTCTCATTTCAGATGATTAACATGAGTAGAATATAAATCAAGATACATGATATTCTTTGTTAATTTAATTTTTTGGTTTCTAAAATATTATTTTGTATATTTTGTTAAATATGTTTTGGTTGAGCAGCATGGTGGAGAACTGGTAGCACTGCTGCCTCACATTAAAGAGACTCGAGTAAACATCACAAGGGCCACCATGTTCTTTCTGGGTTTCCTCCGAATGCTCCAGTTCCCTTCCATAGCATAGAAACATTTGAGTTAGGTGGACTAGTGAGGCTAATTTGTTCCCCTGTGATGTCTGCAGATGTCGCTCCTGCCTTACACTCAATGATTGGTGGAACAGGCTCCAGCTGCCATGCCCTAGATAGGCACTCACGTTATGAAAATGGATGGATGTTTTTCATTTTATTTTGTTTCTATATAAAATGGCAATTTTCTTTGGTATCATGGTGTTTACTGCTTATTTTGTATGATATCATTTAAATATGTAATTTTTTCAGTTATCTGTCCTTTCTCTTTTATGTGGAGCCTATGGAGGTGGTGCCACCTGAGGTACTGACCCCAGTATGTATGTAAGGTAAAGCAGCTTCCACTAGTGTGCTGTGGTTAGTTTTCAACTTCTATGTTTGTGTTCTCGCTTCAATAAATATACTGTTTGGATTGTACTTTTTGATTTTATTTCACTTTTGGTTTAAATGACCAACTGTATTTTCTCAACTTCCCATTAATTTACATGTGTTCTGTGGAGTTTGCTCCCTTAACTGTACCCTAATAATTAAAATTTAAAGCAAGTGAAAACAGACAATGGGGAAAACAGCATAAAACACTGAACAACTGCAGCTACTTTAGGCTCAAAACTACTGGGGGGAGCTCATTAAATAATGTTGATTAAAATCTTTAAAACCAAGATAGAAAAATCACTCAATTATCCCCATGTAACATACACAAATATTTGCCACATTCCAGTAAAAATTTAACAAACCCAGTTTGTAATTTCCATGTTGGCACCAAAACACAGGAAACAGCAAAATACAGCCTGGTTAATTAGGGTACAAGTTGGTTGGGATAAAAACCTGCACCCACACTGGAACCCAAGACTGAGCGTAAGAGCTACCATTGTAAATCCCTTTAATGAAACAATCTACCAAATATATAAAATAAAATAATAAGTAACTCAGATGTGAATGGAAATGAATGTTAAGTTCAGTACAGACTTAAAACCAAGAACATTATAACTTGACATAACTTTGCTTTTGTGGCTAAACTATCAAACAAACGGGAAGGGTGGGTGCTGAGCCACAATCCAAAACTTCTGATACTATCTGCCCAAAAACACATTCACACTGTGAAAGGATGTTCTGTCTCCAGATGCTGGTGCTTTAAATTTGATGGTTTCCAAATTCAATCCAGATTTCTTGATTTAAGTCCCCTGCTTGAAGTGTCAGTCTTTGATAGTGTACAAACATAAAACTGGATAGCTGAGTCCCCACTTAACATAACTTGCAAAACTTTAGGATTTGGGCACATAACAGGGTTCATGAAGGAAAGTGGCATTGATGTGGGTGAGTAAACCTCACTTGGTCAATGAGTGTAGTCAAACTCAGGTCTTATGAGTCTTCCTCTGCTTTTAATATGATATTCAGAATTTTATAATGTTACCTTGTACAAGCAAAATAGCACTGAATAACCTTTTTATAGCTTGTGCAATGCATCCATTCTTATGAAAAGAACATATAAATCAAACCACTTTGTCAAATTTAAGAAGCCAGAGTTTATCATAGCTTGACTGGATACAAAACAAGGAGAAGCCCAGGATGGTGTGCCAGTCCACTGCAAGGCCCACTACTACATCCATCCAATATGACAATATTGGAAACTTAGAATTGGTGGTTAACAAACATTTTTGGAATTATTTGAGGATGACAAGAGGACCTATGTAAACACAGCTAGGACATAACTAAATCTAATCAGCGTTACCCACCGCTCAAGTCAATCACACATTAATGTTTTAACTAATGTACTGGCCCAGGAAGCCCTGCAGTCCAGAGCCTCAGCACATACTGTATGTGCAATGCTAGACAACCATAATACATAACAGGGAGCCCTGCATACTATAAGGGGACTCCCTGCTTTCAAATATAGGACTGAGGTTCGTACCATAGTAATTTAAAAGCCCCAACTTCTTTGTTGGAATCTGTGGCCCTGGACGAGATCAAATCCTCTGGTGGTACTACAGCTAGGTTCCCCTTGTGAAGTTATCTTTGTTATATTATGTTTAGCAGAGCTACATACTGGCCTAGCTGAATGAACAATTGGTCTTTACCTAGCACATCTCTTAAAAAATCAATAATTGCATATGGAAACAGAAGACCCAAGAAGATACTGCTTAGAATAATAAAAAACTCAACCATGAAACACACTCCCTATGAATAGACAGCTGCTTTTCCTAGAACTGTAAAGTATCAATTTGCCTTGTTCATATGTCATAAACCAGTCAGTTATAAATCTGTGGTTCACCATTACAATGATGTTACTAAGCAAAAAACTTACAGCAAACTTTTCTGTATTCATGTACAACAGACCACATTTTTATTACGGCTTCATTATTTTTAACAATAACATATGTCCATATTTTTTGAATTGCATGGCTGAAAAACAGCAGGTAAGTGAAACTAGGAAGTCTCATTAAGTGGCTATAAAACATGTTGACAGCAGTTTGCTCCTAAAGCCTTTTGAATTTATAATGCATTATGACCATGAAACAGTTTTTTCAAGGGTTGTAAAACCAATCAGTTTTTAAAGTTCCAAAACTTGACAAACGCACAATGTGGTGTTGGAAAATTCATACAGAACAGATATGGATGATGGTAGAGTTTGACAGACGAAACAGCTCAATTGCAGCAGTCCTTATTACAAGTTAAATATCTAAACAAACGTCCAAACATGCCTAAAACACCAAAGCATTAATCACATAGATGCCCTCTCCTCAAGCCAGTGTACGTTTATTTACTTCTTTCATACAAATGTTAATAATTTGCAGAAGAGTTCTCTCAGCTTGCTGTATATTACTGGAAGAGAAGAAAAAGAGAAAAAGCCATAGTATTTCGTTTAGTTCTTTTGAGAAAAATCACTTCCAAACTGATATTTAACAGACAACTGCATCAAAAGCTTGAAGACCAAGACCATAAAAATGGTACATGGAGCAATTTCACAAATTAGGAACCTAAGAATTTTAAAGCTGAAACAAGAAAACTTTCATGGATCAGTGTTTGCCTGCATTTATTTTGTCATGATCTAATTAAAACTTTAATTTCAGAGACCAATGTTATTTTCTCGCCACATTGTGGAGTTCTGTAAGCATATGTGATATACACTGTCAACAATTTCATTCTTTTCATAGATAGATATAACTTTATTTTTTGCTAGGGGGAATTTTGACACTTTACAGAAGCTCTTTAAGTAAATAAACACACAAGTAGGTGGATAAGCCAATAAATAAATATACACACACACTTTGGTCTGAACACACACCAGAATGATTGTAAAGCAAGAAAATTGAAAAGAAAGAAAAGTTCTTACTTGCGGTGGGCTGGCGCCCTGCCCAGGGTTTGATTCCTGCCTTGCACCCTGTGCTGGCTGGGATTGGCTCCAGCAGACCCCCGTGACCCTGTAGTTAGGATATAGCGGGTTGGATGATGGATGGATGGATGGATGGAAGTTCTTACTTGGCAGTCCCAGTCACAGTTAAGCATTATGCAGACATATTGCTGTTAGTATAAAGGAGCCCCAGTAGCGTTTCTTGACACATTTGTGCTTAATAATTCATTGGCTGAAAGTCTTCAGTGTTAGTGCGTCAGAGAGAGGATGTACAGCATTGTTCCTAATGGCACTTTTTTGAGAACATTAGAATACTTTTGACAAGAACTTGTCTTTCAGCCCAAAAAACGCATGACAATCCTATTCAACAAGATTGTCCAAAATGCCTTTAAATCGAGATTTGAAGGCCACTAAAGTCCTGCTCTCCTCCACACTACTTTGTAATTTATTCCATGTATCTATGGTTCTTTGTGTGAAGAAAAACTTTCTAACATTGGTGTGAAATCTGCTCTTATCTAGTTTCCAGCTCTTTATCTGTGTTCTTGCTGCAGAAGTTTTTTTAAAGTACAGTAACAACTTGGATATACTGTACTAATTCCTTTTGTAATTTTAAACACTTCAATTATGTCACTTCTTAATTTACATTTGCTTAAACTGAAAAAGTTTTACTCATTCAGTTCTCCTTATAGTTCATTCCTTTCAGTACTCTAATCAGCCTTGTTGCTCTCCTCTAAACTTTCTCTATCGCAGCTATATCTTTTTTGTAATATACAGAGCAGAACTGAATACAGTACTTCATGTGAGGCCTCACTAGTGGCATCACATATCGTAAGCATAACTTTCCTTGACTTGAATTCCACACATTGTGCTATATAACCTAATGTCCTATTAGCTTTCTTGATCACTTTTATACACTCTCTGGATATAGATGGTGATGAGTCTATTATGATTCCTAGGTCCTTCTCATAAGGTGTACTTTCAAGATTCAGTCCTCCCATTTTATATTCAAGTCTGATATTTCAACTTCCTAACACTTTAGTTTAGGTAATGTAAAAATGCATCTATTACACATTAACTCTTATATAACAAGGTCTCAATAATGATTTATTTTGTCTACATAACATTTATAAAACATCAGTAGATTGATTATTCATTTCTGTTCAGTGTGGCATATTGACATGATGGTAAAATGACTTGGTAATACAAAGGATTCGCAGGTCTTATCCTAACAATTGTGAGAGGTTCAGCCTGGACACAACCAGACGGACACTGGCAGTTCTTAAAACACACATGTTTATTAAGACCAAGTCCCCCAAGACACAAGTCCCACACACACATAGTGCTTCCCACACCAAAACATCCTTCCACGGGCCTTTAATCGTCCGTGGGCCACCTTTCTTCCTTGCGCTGGAGCTTCATCCTCCTCCAGCACCTGACTCTCACTCCCTGACTGTTGGAAGGCGGCCCCTTTTATAGTCACCCGGATGTGCTCCAGGTGCTTGTTGATGTCCTTCCAGCAGCACTTCCTGGTGTGGAGGAAGTGCCGCACGAGCACCTTGAAGCACTCTGGGCATCCCTGGAAGGTCCTTCCTCCACATTCCCAGGTGTGGCGGAAGTGCAGATCTCCCAGACTCCACGATGCTTTGGGGACCCCCTGGCGGCGGCCACAGGCCCCAATGGGTTTGAGTCTCGTTGCTCCGTCACTGGAGTAATGTTTTGTTAGGAGGTCACATTGCAGAAATGAATAAACACTTTACCGATTCTTTGCAAGTGTTATGAAGATGCAAAAGAGTGTTAGTTAAGGTCTTGTTACTTAAAAGTAAATGAGTAATATATGCATTTTTGCAGTGCCTAAACTAAAGTGTTACTATAATATTTTTCATTTCCTTACATTAAGTTTCATTAGTCAAAAATCTGACATGGCCTAAAATTTTAGCTGATTCTTTATTATCTGCCCTTCCAGCTAGTTTAATATCATCTGCAAACTTAACCTTAGCTTATTGATTATATTCTTGTCCACATCATCCAGGTCTTACTTGCAGGAGCTCATATCTAAATATGTCATGACAAGACTCTGTTTTGTCTGTTTTTGTGTGTATATTTTACATTGCTATTTTAATCTATCATTTATTATGAGACATCACAGATATACTGCCACCCAGCGTGCTTCTAGCCCAGTGTCCTAGAAACTATTGAAATCGTCAGAAAAAAAATGAAATGTAGAAATGTCAGGTAATTGAAAGGATCTACTCTGGGCATCTCTCTCCTTGTAGGATTCGTTTTGCCGACATGCTTGCATAAAAGTAAAAGGAATACCATTTTGCCAATGTTAACGGCTAAGCGACTTTGACTTTCTTCGGATGTTTAGTTTTGCTGACATGCTCGCTTCTCTTGTGTTAATAATGGCTAAACAAGTTTTCTGTTTCCTTGGAGGCGGAGCCCTTACCCTGACTCCAACTCTCACTTCCAGGCCGGACAGACACACACTTCCATGCATAGACATTTATATATATATCCATCCATCCATCCATTTCCCAACCCGCTGAATCCGAACACAGGGTCACGGGGGTCCGCTGGAGCCAATCCCAGCCAACACAGGGCACAAGGCAGGAACCAATCCCGGGCAGGGTGCCAACCCACCGCAGGGCACACACAAACACACCCACACACCAAGCACACACTAGGGCCAATTTAGAATCGCCAATCCACCTAACCTGCATGTCTTTGGACTGTGGGAGGAAACCGGAGCGCCCGGAGGAAACCCACGCAGACACGGGGAGAACATGCAAACTCCACGCAGGGAGGACCCAGGAATCGAACCCAGGTCCCCAGATCTCCCAACTGCGAGGCAGCAGCGCTACCCACTGCGCCACCGTGCCGTTTATATATATATATATATATATATATATATATATATATATATATATATATATATATATATATATATATATATATATATATATATATATATATATATATATATATATATATATATATAAAATCAGAAATTACAATATATATGAACAAGCTATCTGCAGTCGGCTAGCGCCCTGCCCGGGGTTTGTTTCCTGCCTTGTGCCCTGTGTTGGCTGGTATTGGCTCCTGCAGACCCCCGTGACCCTGTAGTTAAGATATAGCGGGTTGGATAATGGATGGATGGATGAACAAGCTATTCATATGATTGTAAATTTTATTAACTACATATTCTTTTTGTATAGCCAATAAGCTGAGGCCTGACCATTTTTTTTCTTGTACAGAAAAAGAATGCTGAGCAAGCCAGTACCCACATGGGAACTTAATAGTTTTTCTGTTTATTTATTGATATATTTATTGAAAAACTTTTGATTGAAAAAGGTTTTTTTTTCATTTTAGTGATTATATCAGCATATTGAACTGAACTGATGCAGCCATCAACATGCTTGTGAAACATGAGTCCAATATTTTGTGTTTAGATTTTTTTGGTACTAATGCCCCTCAGGTCCTGGTGACCATGAACATACTCCTAATTGCCCATACAATTAATCCAGTCCTGCTCTCCATGGCCAAAGTCCTCTAACTCCCTGCTTAGTAAACAAAAAGAAAGTTTTCATTTGATTTTCATGTATATTTTTAAATCAATTAATGTCAAAATTTCAGTTTGTGAATTTGAACATTTGAAGTACAGCATATTAATAGTGTATTCATATTGTATGTAAGCAGCAGCATCACAGCAACAGAACACCTCAGCACTTCAAGTCAAGCTGATTGCCAGTCTTGTATATATGAAATCAGAACATTCTTAAAGTATATACTTGAGATACAGACGTCATGAATAATCAGTGAGGTAAATAATAACCACCTAGAATTCCACATCTTACATGTATAAAAGGAGAACTGTGCCAGTAAATTAGAAGAAAGAGTAAAACTCCTCACAACGCTAACAACAGACTGGAAACTGTAAGTTAAATCCTCTTCTTTCCAATGATGCTTTCTCTCTTAAAAAATTACATTTTTTTCCTTAGATTTGCTGTTTTTTTCTTTCACACTAATCTTTGGTCAGCTTTGCAAATTTTTAGGAAAACCAATCCATTCATGAACACTGAGAGGCATTTACTTAGTAAGAAGTACAGGAATCATTCTATTTTATAGACAAATGTTGTCTAATATGATATTTCAAAAGACAAACTTCTAAGGTTGCCAATACTGTATTTCCATCAGTTTCCTAATTATTTTCACTTCATGAGTGTTTCAGATTTATTACTTGTACCTTTATTGATGACTATCTAAAAGAAAATATATTGATGAGTCAATTAAATATATTGACAATAAAAAAATATCACTTGGAAATCAATAGCAATTCGAACAGTGATCTTATCAGTAGATAGAAACATTGAAGTATACATCAGAACTATAACAGAATTTCAGGATTGTGAAAATAAATTGTCTAACAATATATCTAAAAAGTGTAAACATATCAGGTATAGTATTCAACTTCTTTACACATGGGAATGGAACTTACCAGTTGTTTAATAGTTGAAAAGGTTACACGAATTTAAGCACTTGGACTGGTTACTTTTTTGTTCTGGAAGTTATCTTGAGATTCTCGATTTTGCTTACAGAAGAAGGAGAAGGAGTAGGAGTAGCAGCAGTAGCAACAAGCCCCATGTTCACCATAAACCTATAACTCATTAATCTTCAACAACAAAACATAGGAAGGTCCATCTGGCAAACCTGTGAACTTGCTTAATCTAAATCAGAATAGCCTGCCATGACATTGCCACCATAGTCTCCATCTCCACACAACTCACTAATGAAAAAGCATAACTATGGGTGGTGGGTGAGTTTTAATCTTTAAAATAAAAACCCACTTACATATCTGTCGTATGCATACAGCAGCTAATAAATTATATAATTTGTTAAATCTTATGGAAAACAATGTTTATTTAAACAATGTTTCTTACACTGCACAATTAATGAACTTCTGCTTTACTGCTGATAGAAAACTTGTGCGGACACAGAGTGAAAATGTTTAAAACTATATTTTGCTTTCCTCCTGTAGGTTTTTGCAAGTTTCAGTTCTTAAGACATCATGGCTCCTGGAAGAGTGATGGTCAGTCTACTGCTGGTGTCCGTGTTACTGGTATTAGTTGACGAAACGGAAGGATTTCTCAGCTTTTTCAGCCCCACTGACATGAAGAAGATGCTGGTAAGACACAAACTCCTTTAAGCAAAATGTTGTCAAGATAGACTAGGATAAACTTATACAGATGATAGCATAAAGTGCTGTGGTTAGTGTTTTTACGTCAAAGCTCCAAACTCCTGAATTTTAATCCCAGCTCAAACGATGCACTCTGTGAAGTTTGCAAATTTTCTTCAGGTTCTCGTGGGTTTTTTTTCTGGGTATTTATGTTTTTCTCCACATTATAAAGAAGTGCAGGTTAGGGTTAATTGGCCAATTTAAACTAGCCTAGTAGTATTGAGTCTGGGTGTTTATATCAGTGTGACCTTTGATGAACTGGTACCTTGCCAGGCCTGATTTCTGCTTTGCATCTGACACTGCTAGGATAGACTCCTGTTCCCATAAACCTGATTAACAATGGTTGGATGGATGACTTTATCACACAGGACTTTGAACAATCTCCACAATGTCACTCAAGGCTGGATTAAGACCCTTAGAGGCTCCTAGGGGACGTACCTCCTTAACAGAGCTGATCTTACCTTTAACAGTATGGCGTGGTATTTCTCACTCTTGCTTTTAGTGCAAGACTCAAGTGCTTTATTGTCTAGCTTGTGTCCATTTGGTAATTTCTGCACTCATTTACTGCATCATGTCATTGAACTTTCCCCTTGGTCATTTTCAGTCATGGACACTGAATTGTTTTATCAAGTGGGTGAGGGTATTCGTAAAAAGAACCCTTGCCGTCACAAGCCCCTGGGAACACACTCAGATATTGCCCTGACTGTAAATTGACCCCTGGTGTTACTAATCAATGACTTAAGTAAAAACTATGCTTGCTATATATTTATATGGATTTTAATATGAAACAATAATTCTCTCTTTACTATCTATAGTTCCCTTCGCACAGTATATCATTACAAGCCACTTTACAAAGCAAGCAAAAAAAAAAACTGCTTTAAGCAAAAAGATTCACTGCAGTTCAAAATCATTTTTGTTATTTTTCATGTGTTTACAAAATTAAACATAAACCGATATAACATAAGTAGACTGATACTTACTTTAAAGGTAGCAGTAGTAATTTGAAAATAAGCAAGGGGATTAATGCTTTGTTCATAAGACATCATGCTGTGTCTTCATTTTTAATCACTGCTGAGGATTACCATTTTAAATCTGAAAAAGCCACCAAGGAAGTCTCTGTGTGCTCCTTCAATTTTGTGGAAAAGAAGCTAGCAGTACAACAGTCCTGTTACATAGAAGCTCAGAAACAAATTGTATAGTATTTTTGCAGAAAATAATTTATTTATTTGTTTACCAATTTTGGGCTGACTAGCAAATACCTGGCTGTATGATATTTTGTGCTGCTACCAGACTAATCACATGTGTAGTCTTTGTATTCTTTCTGTTTTGTTGTGGCTTTTCTTTTTTCACCTCAAAGCCTTTTCATTCTAATCATGAGGTGCTGCTATTTCAAGTTAGAGAGTTCATAGCCAATAGATTTTCCAGAGTAGCAGGTAGTTGTGTGTCTCTCACTTCAGTTAGCATTTACATACTATATGAAACATAGGGGGCACCATTTATGTAACTCAAATGACGTCCGCCTCAGACACCAAGGGGTAGCAATTATTTAATTTAAACAACACTCGCTCCAGAATACAAATGGCACACTATGTAAGTCATGCAATGCACAACCAAGCTTAGGACTGCATATGGGCTTCAACCAGCACTATCTGAAAAGCTACATTTTGTCAGATAATGACAATTTCAGAGGGTATCACAATGACACAAGACCAATCAAAACAGACCGAGCACCAACATCCCATTCTAAGATTGAATTTTTGTGACTTGAAAGGGGCGTGAACTTGAGTGTCTCATTAGTCATTAATAAAAGATGACATTATTAGTTAGATGAGTTCATGTAAACGTTAGAGAAGTCTGTACATGTATAGGAAAATTCTGCTGTGGATCCACCATTATTTTCATACCAAAAATATGACTGCTAATGTCATAAACTAGCTTTGAAAACTAATCAGTGTGGCAAGCGGCTGGGGGTGGCACTCAGCCGGGATGCCCGGAAGGACTGGAGGAGGGATTACGCCTCCTCCAGACCACAAGGGGGCAACCACCCTGGTGGCTTTGGGGACCACGGGAACAGAGCTTAGAAGCTCAACCCTATAGGGGCCCGTGGTCACCGCCAGGGGGTGCCCCAATGCCTGAGGAGCCCTGGCCCTCAGCACTTCCTCCACACCCAGAAGTGCTGGGGGAAAGAAGACCAGAGACACCCGGAGTGCTTCCGGGTGCGCAGTTGGTACTTCCGCCACACCAGGAAGGGGCAGCAGAAGCTCATCAGGAGGCACCTGGAGCACATCCGGGTGTGTATAAAAGGGGCTGCCTCCCTCCATTCGATGCCTGGAGTCGGGTTGAAGAGGACAGAGCTCGGAGGAGAGGAATGGAAGCGGTCAGGAAGAAGGAGAAGAGGCATTGTGTGATGGGCCTGGACTTTGGGGTGATTACTGCTGCGGCACTGGGTTTGTGTGTGTAAATATTGTAAATAAACGTGTTGTGGTGCATTAAAATCATGTCTACCTGTCTGTTGTCCGTCCTGTTCCCCACATCAATTTTATATTTCATACTCTACTGTAATCTTGTTTACACCATAAAGCAACATGTAATGGTCAATAATGATGCTATATAAGATTTAATAAGTACAAGTTAAAAGCACAATTAAATGGCTCAGAAGTGCAGTAGGTAGTGATGCTGCTTCATAGATCCTGAGGTGTAGGCTTGAACACCACACCTGATTATTATCTGTATGAAGTTTGTATGTTCTCACTGTGTCTGCATGGATTTTCCTCAGGGCATTCTGTGGTTTTACTTTCACATTCAAAGATTTCAAGGTTAGGCTAAGTGACAATTCCAAATTGGCTCCTGTGAGTTGCGTGTGTATCAGTGGGCCTTGAATTGGATTAGCAACTCTCCAGAACTGCAGCCAGGGATAGATTTGAGTATGTCACAGTCCTGAATTTGATTAATTGGGTTTGAGAATGTCATTAATCAAAAAAATATTTGTTAAAGTTACCCCTTAATATAATGTTTAGAATTAATGAATATCCCTTTAATGGGTATAATTCTTGTCTTGTCAGGAGAAAGAAAAATTAGGAAAGAAGTCAGTAAGCTTACAGCAGCGATCAGAAGAGAGTGTACCAGGGGAGCTGCCCAGTGCTGGATGGTACATCGAGAAGACTGAGGTATGAATATGCAGCCTCATTTTCACCAGCTCAACACTTCTATTTTTTTATTTCTAGCAAGCTAATCTCTTGCTTTGTTAGCAACTTTAAAAAAAAAAACTGTCTTAATACCACTTATCACAGACAAGCTGTCCAATGGAGATTGGGGTGAGGTTGACCCCACAGCAGCTCAAGAAATATGGAGCCATTTTAGCAGAAATGTTGAATCAGCTTCTCTTGGAGAAAGGAACAGGTAGAGTATGGCATGCAATTGACAATAAAAGGGTGCAAATTTGTAATGAAGTAATAATACTCTCAAATGTGTTACACTGAGATATGACAACTTTTATGAAACAAGACCTATAAAGCAGACTCTTACCTTTAATGTCCATTTAAGACATACAAATTTTATTTACATAATATAAAGCGCAAGAGGATTCAGTTCTGTAATCTTATTAACTTTTGCTAAAGCACATAGTAATTTTCACAAAAACTAAGTACCATATTGCAGATTTTTGTACCTAATATGTTTATTTAACTTGTTTTTCTTGTTTAACAGCTGAATAGCAGGATTCTGCTTCCACGGTTCCTGGGAAACATCAGTGGAGCCCCGTAAGGAAGAGAGAATTGTGACCAGAAAAACCTAACTGTTTATGTAACGCTAATTCCATGTGCTTTCAGAATTATAATAAAATAAACTATTTTAACAATACCATGACTAACATCTCTAAAATGAAGTGAATGATGTTAAGTAACATTTGAGACTAGGATGGCACACCAGAGCAGTAGTTTGTGCTGTTGTTTCACAGATCCCTTTTCCTGTCTTTGTCTGTATGCAGTTTGCATGTTCTCCCCAGGTAGGTATGGATTTTCTTACAAGTACTCCAGTTCTCCTCCCTTATTCTTAAATATGTATGTTTTAGGTTTATTACCAATTTCAAACTGTCCCCATGTAGGAGTGGGTGGGAATGTATGTGACAGCAGTGGACTAGTTCCCCATCTAGGTGTTTTATTGTGGAAGGTTCCTAGGGTGACCATAACCCTAACATAGCTATAACAGAGCCATCCTCTTTACATTTTAGGGTTACAAGGGTAACCTACATTGATATGAAATTTATGCTTCTCTCCTCCTATTTACCTTAATATGTAAATCTTTCAAATGTTATACAGTACTAAAACCACAACATGATAAGTTTCATAGTGTGCCTCCAAATCCCCATTACAGCCATTAAAGTTACACTTATCAGCCTTTTAAAAACCAAAACAAGCAGGAGGGAAGGTTTACACTTTTATTTGTGCATTACAGATTACTTATGATTCCTACTGTGTGCAAAAACAGAAGCAAGAGTAAAATGAGTGTGACAAAATAATACCAGTACAACCTGGTATCCAATATTACTAGACTGCCAGGTGGCTCTTCATCTTAATGAGGTGATTGGTCTCTCATCTGACAAAGTCTCTGATGGTGGAAAGACAGAAACACACCTGTGGCCTCATGCATAACACCGTGTGTAGAATTCACACTAAAACATGGCATAAGGACAAAAGCTGAAATGTTCATACGCACAAAAAATTCCAGATGCATAAATCTGTGCAAACGCCAACTTCCACGTTCTTCTGCTACATAAATCCCGGTCCCTATGAAAAGTAATGCATGTGCATGTGCCTGCTATCCTGCCCCATCTCCTCCCAGAATTACGCCTCTTTGAATATGCAAATCAATATAAATAGCCCTTAAGATGAGCATTCTGTGAAAAGACAATGGCAAAAGCACGGGGGAAAATAGAAGAATTTCAGCGAATACCAAATGGAGGCAAGGAAAAATGTACTACTTGTTGGTTTAAACAGTGATATAATCAACAAAAGGAAGCAGATTGAGTTACATAGAGTGTAAAAGTCGCACAGTGCCCGAAATAAAAAAGAAGATGTCAGATATCAAAGTCGCCATGATAAGGCGTAGCCCACCGTCTGAGTGTCAAATGAAAGCTTATTAGGGTACAGAGAATTGAAAAAAAAAACAGGCACACAATGGGAAAAAAAGCACGGAACTTAAACCTCGAAATTTCCAATTTAATCACGTAGTTTATTTTGTCATTAAAGTAGAACATCATAAACTTCATCTTAAAATCTTTAATTTAATAGTTTCTCAAATCCCATCGTAACTAAAGTAATAATGCTTTGCTTCTATGTGCTCTATGTGTGTGAATCACTACCTGCTTTTTAAACGGGCTTTCTCTTCCTCCGACAGGACACAGAATCCATTACATTTGTGATATTACAGCTCTCTGAATAATTTAAATACTGAGATGTATACTTGATATCATTTTCATGATGATAGGAATTAAAGCATGTTATTAAACATGGGAACACGGTGACGAGCAGGTGCCTCGTCCACAGATTGTTCCTGCCTCCCACAAGATGCTTGCTGTGCCATGTGCGACCTTCGATGAAATAATTTATTGCAGCAGTACTGTCTCTTTCAAATGTACTAACCCTCAATTCCTTCCTTTCTTTCTCCAAGTACCCAGTCGCCACACAATCAGCTCTGTAATAGATGTCAAGCCATCTGTAAGCTTAGAACGCATATTCTTCAAAACTTTTAAGGAACATTGAAATATCTTTGTAGTACATGTTTATTTATTCTGTCCATCTATCCTTCTAGTGTCACACCAGCCCCAGCAAGAATATAGCACGAGGTAGGAATAGTCCCTGAACGGGGCTCAAGCAACACCGTGTCCTCACATGTTTAAATATTAACAATATAGATTATTTAAATGATGTTAAAATTGTATCTGTATTTTGTAAAAAACATATTTTGCTGCATTTCATCTTAAGAATGATATCATCGTCATATGTAAATATGTGCTTTATAAAGTGGCTCAGGTTGTGCAATATTATAACTGTATTGCAAGTTTACAGTGAGGTAATAGTACTTATAAGTACAAACAGTTCTACAAGGAGTACTTGATGGATTGATTTAGTACATTTATAGTTCTTGGGATGAAACTATTTTTGAAACGCAAGGTCCCTATCGGAAAGGCTCTGAAGTTGCATGAGAGCAGTTCAAATAGACAGCATGGCTGAGGCAGTGTGTGCTTGATGCTGTATACCGATAATTCTCTTTCCAATCAGCTGCTGTAGAGCTGTGATTCCACACTCAGATACAGTGATATAAATACTCTGAGTGGTGCAATGAGAGTAATATGGAAAAAGATGATCTGCTGAGGCAACCCCTAACGCGAGCAGCTGAAAGAAGAAGAAGAAGGTGCAGCTATTTGGAATAGTTTAACCATTCCGTGGACCATTATATTGTTACAGGTTAATTACAATCAGATGCCTTAAACCAGTGTTTCCTAACCTCAGTCTTGGGGGCACACTGTGGCTGAAGGTTTTTGTTCTAACCAGATTTGTAATCAGTAACAACACCTGATAGCACTGATCTCATTTAATTAGCTTTTATTATTTTTCTTTTATCTACATTCAGAAAATCACAGCAGCATGATTTTTACATTTATAAGACATTTAGAAATATTTCTGCTTTTGCTATAGATTTAAATGCTTAACTCTCTTTTGTTGATTTCATTATTTTGTCCTTTTCTCTGTGCAGTTTTTCCCCTTTGTTGTATCTTATTAATGACAATTAAAAATGAGCAGAGCAGACATGCTGGCAAACACCACTGAAAAATCAAAGGCTGCAAGTACTTTGACATCAGACCCATTAATTAATAAATAATGGATTAATTAATTAATTAATCACCAAGGATCTCTCATGGACCCTTCACAAAGACACTATGGTTAAGAAAGCTCTCCAGTGGCTCTACTTCCTGAGGAGGCTGAGGAAGTTTGGCATGAATGCCAACATCACCTCAAACTTTTACAAGAGTGTGGTCGAGAGTCTGCTGACGGGCTGCATTACCATCTGGTATGGGAGCTGTTCTGCCAGCAGCCGGAAATCACTACAGAGAGTGGTGAAGGCAGCAGAGCACATCACGGGCAACAGTCTCCCTACCATTGAAGACATTTACCTCCGTCGGTGCTTGCGTAAGACAAGCAGCATCATAAAGGACCACAGCCATCCATCACACCAGCTGTTCTCCTTGTTACCATCTGGCAGACGATACAGGAGTCTGGCTGCTCGGACTACAAGACTTAAGAACAGTTTTTACCACCAGGCCATTCGACTCCTCAACAGCAACACCTGAACACTTACATACACTTACATTACACCAACATTGCATTACATCTACATTGCAATACTCACACACAAACTGTACCTGCACACACTCTGAATACTGACTGGAACATGCATCTGCACTTTATGGAATATGCATCTGTACTTATAAAACATTATCTGTGCAATAACTGTCATTTGTACTTGCTGCTCATTCAACTCATATTGCTCTGTAACTTCTTTTAAAACGTACATATTTTATTTTATACGACTTGTCTATTTTTAACTTGTAATTTTTTTTTTTATTTTTTTTTTTAGCTTTATTAGATCTAGGCTGAGTGACTTGTTTTTCTCGTCATACACATTTCATTGTATGTTGACCCTGTGTTAACCTATATATGACAAATAAACCTAAACCTAAACCTAAACAATTAGAACACCTAGAAAAGTAGAATGAAAACCAAAATGAAAAGACTGTTAAAAAGAAAAAAATACATTATTCCCATATAACTGCTTGGTACATTTTAATATTATATATTATTTCTAATTTTTATATTGTTCCCAAAACACAGAACTTGGGAAATAACACATCACTTAATTAGCCCGGGAGTCCAATTAAAAACAGAAGCTGGTTGGAATAAAAACCTGCAGCCACAGTGTGGACCATGGTTTGGAAACACTGCCTTAAACTAATAAATAATATGCAATTAATTTCAGTGTATATGATAAAGCCACATCAGGGAAGTGGATCTAAAAAAGAAAGGGAAACCACACTGGAGCACTGCTTTGATGCTGGGTGCCGCCAGGTTGCAAAACCGAGTTGAGAACTTGCACACACCAAGCATTTAGCTGGCGTGAAAATGTGTGTGGCTTTACGCCAAGTTTAGGTTTTATATATCGCGATTTGAGCATGGAAATGGGAGTATGCAACATTTTTGCGTGTACGCACCGCTTATACATGAGGCTCCTGGTCTCTGATTTGGCGTGAACACTGGATGCATGGAAAAACAATGACACTGAGCGCCTCTATTGGCCTGAATTTATACTAAGTTTGCACGTCCTTGATGTACCTCTTGGACCAGTGAGACATCATACTATAGGGCAGACTCCCTATTTATGCCTGACTTGGTTTAGGTCAAACCTGCCTTTGTTCCTGCATGTTCTTGAAAACCTCAATTTAGTGAAAAAAACCATTAACAAAGCAATGTTTATCTCAGTTAATTTCTCTTCATTCCTAAGAATATTTTACTCTCCATTACATTAGGACTGGTTCCTGACTTGTGTTCAATGCTATCTGGATATTTGCTGGTATTGAGCAACCCTGATATGAATTATTTGGGTTTGAGAATTAAATTTTATTTTTTTGAGAATTTATTTTAGTATTCAGCATGCGCCGCGATATATTGTCAGCAGTGAGTCTGCACACTCTCCTAATATTCATGAAGGCTTTCTAGGTAATTTGGGGTCTTCCTAATCCTAAACACAAGCAGTTTCAGTTGACTGCTCTGAACTGAGTGAGTGTACACTATAACGGGCTGGCATTCCACCCAGGGTTTCTTCCTTGATCCTCTACATTTCACAAATGTCATGACTGGGTGTGCCAAAGAACGCAAGTCTCAAAAGTACTTCCAAAAATGCTCACTAGAATGAACTCCCATCAAAAACCCTAGGTACAAAAAGGGCCACGTTGAATCTTTATAAAATAAAAAGATTTATTCTTCACAAAAATTGTTCTTCAATAAAAAAATGAAGCTATGTGGGGCACAAAGGCAATGGGATTTGCCCAAAACAATAAGACAATCCAATACAATCCAGAGCATGAAGTCAAAAAACAAAAATATAAATATAAATAGAAAATCACGGTAACTCCCCACTTCCTAGTACTTTCAAAGTAAACCTCCAGGAGCTGTGGAAGACTTTCTGGATTTATAGGGTGGAGGACAGTTCCTGGCCTCTTTGAGGACCACCCTCAAAACAAATAGAACAAAGCATAACAATAAAAAAACAGTCAACAAACAAATGTAACATTAATAAACCTCAACGTCTCAAAATTGAATAAAAAAGGACATAAAGCAAGACTTTGTACCTGGCTCAGATATAATATTGGAGTATGTTCTGATTCAAAGAATTACCCAGATTTTACACTTATCCATATTCAGTCTGTTTCTTATCACAAAATATTTTCTATTCTTCTCTCTTCTAAAAAGTGAAAATTACGGTCTAGGACTTTCACTGAAATGGCAATAAACATGACTCAAAGGTATACATGTGTTATTCTTATATTACAGTTACAGGCTGCATACTGTAATAATAAAACAATCCAAGAAGAATATTGGAAAATCACAAACTTCCCTCACAACTTTAAAGTGAAAGACAAAGAAAATGTTTTTGAAAATCCTCACAGACAGCCAAATCTATATACAATATAATACACAGTCCTGAATCATCTATCCTATGAGTGTTACCAATAAAAATGTGTGACTCTCATGCTACTGTCTTAGCAGCCATCTTATTTTGTTTTCAGAAGATGGCAAATGTAATTTTCAAATCTCCTTAAAATGACAAAAGCACTCTTTAGAATAGTATACAACATACTTGCAACTGCTGGTTATATTGTATTTTTTGCACATTTAATATGAAAATAATTCTAAAATACTGTAACTGAACATCAGGTAAACTGATTTGTGTTTACTATTCTAGACAATGAAGTTTAGGTTTCATGTTGCATGTCATTAGGACTTGCAAGTAAGAATTTCACTGAACTTGGTACAGATGATAACACTGTTACTATTACTATCAGTGGCATCACTACTACTAATAGTATGTTTTAATATATATAATATTTTTTAGGGATTTATTCATCAAGGAGAATGTTTCAGTTATTAAATTTAACACTCCACTTTAATTTAATGTATATTTTATTTGCATGCATTAAATCAAATGAATTTTGATTATGATTTTGTTATTGAAATAAAATATTTACTTAATTTTCCATCCATAGTCTATATATTAACTGGCCTACTTTAATCAAGTCTCATCCTTACAAATGGAGAACTGGCTTTACATACAATAGTTTCAAAATATATCAAAATGTCCTACAAGGGAAAGAAAACCATAAACCTCTGGCTTGGAAAACAATCCAAACAAGAATCTTTATAAATTGATTTTACAATGAAAAATAGGAAAAAAGGCACAGAAAAGGTCAAATGAATGTAACTAAAAAGCCAAACAAGTCCATTTAAAATTAGAAAGCAAAATCAAAAGACAAGCATATCACAAAAACAGACAATCCAAAGTAACTTGACACTCATGAAACAACTCAATGATCCACTGCTGGATCCTTCTCTCTGACCTGAATATAAAGACAGACGGAGCACCCAGCAGCAGCAATGTCAGCTTTTTAATTCTCATTGGCATTTAAATTCTCACAGGCTTTCCTGAAGGTATAAAAATAGTGTGTACATGTTTTCTGACTCATTTTGTGGTGTCAATTTATTTTGACAGCACTTTGTCGTTCTTCCAGGCATGGCTATGTTGTGGTTTGCGTGTTTCCCTTTGTCATGGGAAATCTTTCCTTCAATGCAGCAGGGTTGCATGACGATGATGTAATTGGTGTGACTGTGTAAATTTCATCCTGTGCATCCCCACATTACATGAGATTAGATTCATTACTTGCAAACTGTGTGCTTTATTTTGAAAATTATTTTGGAATTGACTTTTCTTCTGAACTGGACTTTGATTTTTGGGTTAGTGTGTTAATAGTTTCTGTCATTGATCTCCCATTTTAACCATTTGCTTTGTATTCTGACCTCATCTTTTCTTATAAACGTTTTCTGACCTGTTGCTGAAGTCAGTACATAAGAAATGAATGAACATTTAAAGAGAGATACCTAAATGTTAAAAAACAAACAAACATATTAAAATAACAAAAACAACAAAGAAACAGTAAACAAACACAAGCCAGGCTGTAACGCGATATTAGATTTTGCATTCCTCTTCTCTTATTTTTTTTACTTTGGTGGCTCTCTATGTTTAACCTTCATTCCAATGAACATTTTGTTCAATAAATACTCCCCTCAACTACACTTTGGACACTGAGGGATACCTCTAGGTTCAGAGATAATGCAAATCTTACCGAAATGTTTACATTTCCTTAAACATTTGGGTAAAACACCTCAGAAACCTTATAACAGGAACATTCTCTTGCATTGTAGGTGACTGTACATAACTGGGCCATGACAAAATTTAAAACATTAATAGCCCGTGAGAGAATGCCTGTCCAAAGATTAGTTCAGTGAGACCCTGTTAGACCATATAAACACAACAACACAGTTTCCAGGCAATTCCAACAGATACCACCAAATTGCCCATCTTAAATCAAGTGGTTTTCCAGGAGGATTGCATTTCACCACATTAAGGGAGGCTGGTTCAAGTATACCATAAGGTAATATTATCTTGTTGCTGGAAAGATAAAGGATTCTCAATTCCATGAATTTTCCACTTTTTTTTATATAACCCTAATACATTTCTTCACTAGAAATGTGTCAAGAACTATGTGAAAAGCATAAATGACAAGCTAAAGTAGTTGATTACTAATATTGCAATAGTAAATGCAAGCACACACAAGGAAACCTGGATAGAGTAAAATTATCGACTGTAAGAAGAGGGCATGTTGAGCAGCAATAAATGATCAGTACATCAATGTGATCTAAGCTTTAAGTGGCCATGCAGACATACAGTATACCGTTTTTATGCACTGGCGTGTATAAAACTGTGCACAAAGAGTAAGTTTTTTGAATATTTAGGGAATGCTGCAAAATATGCTTTTTTCCAAATGTATAATTACTGTACAAATTTAGTAGCAGTGCTATTGTTATGTGTACAGATTATAATGAAATTATTACTTGCATACCCAACCAACATGCAACATGTTACCACTCCCCAGTGACATGATAAAAAAATTTATTAAACTCAATCAAACTGAGAAATGTGTGACTGGCCTTGATAATTAACAATTCCCATGACAGTATTTGAACAGTTTCACAAAGAAAAATGGGAAAAATATCAATGTGTAGATATGCAAAGCTGATTGAGAGAGAGAGACCTGTGCACACAGACTAAAGGCTATCATGGCTGTCAGTGGTGCCTCTATTAAATACTGACTTATGCAATCAATTATTTTGTGTTTATATTTGTAATTAATCTAGACCACTTTGCAGAGATCTCATTAAAGGTGTTTTTTGTCGATTAGTGTTGAAAATACCAAATTAAATCCACTGTATAACAATAAAATGTGAAAACTCCTAAGGGCTTGAATACCTTTTATGGACACTTTTTGTGGAAAATATTTCCATACAGCATGTCCTATTGAAATGGAAAATACTGGATATACATGTTAAATGTGCTGCCTAAAACTTCATAATAGTTTCTAGAAGTTACAAATCATGTTTAATTTGTAAGTTAACTCCAAAGTGCAAACATATGATGCAAATCAACAAGGTTAACTTTAAAGGTCACAAGTAAAATGTACTGCGGTGGGCTGGCGTCCTGCCCAGGATTGTTTCCTGCCTTGCGCCCTGTGTTGGCTGGGATTGGCTCCAGCAGATCCCCGTGACCCTGTGTTAGGAAATAGCGGGTTGAATAATGGATGGATGTAAAATCTTAAAAACTGATCTAAAAATTATTGCATACTTGATATTCATGTGTATACGATCCAACTCTTTACTTTAGTATCATCTTTTTGCTCTCGGAAGGAAAATGTGTACAAATCACCATTTGCTCATTTGCACAATGCAGTGTGCACTTTCATGTTTATATGAGTCAAAGAAAATGCAGATGATGCTGAGCCACAAACAGATCTTCAGTTCTAAATGATTCCACTTTGGAGCTGTTTAATGTTCAAACCAGCTTCAGCATAAGAGAAAGCTATTCTAATATAGAATAGGTGGGATATTTACCATTAATACTGAATATTTGCTGTATAAGCTTGAAATTTGCTATTTTGCCCTGCAAAAAATACCTAACATTTGAAAAAGAGCTTTAATACATTCATCGTGGCACTACAAAAATAAAAAAGTGCCCCTTTTAACAAATGGCACCCCATAGGTTTTCCTGTGAATTTCCCATCGGGATTAATAAAGTATCTATCTATCTATCTATCTATCTATCTATCTATCTATCTATCTATCTATCTATCTATCTATCTATCTATCTATCTATTGTGAAACTTATTGTAGTACCATACTTGTGCACACTGTTGTCAACCCAAGAATGTGTGCTCTTTACATCGCTCTTTTAGGTTGCTCACTACCCTTAGAAGGACAGTTCACTGTTCCTGCACCAGTTGGAGTTCATATGCTACTTTCTCAAACTTGATGCTTTTCTAGGCAGCCCTGCAACCCTCCTCATTTGGATGGTGGAATGCCAGCTCATTCATTAATAATGTCATCCCTAAGCTGATAAAATTTGCCAGCTAGCGCTGTTGCAACATATTTACTTTACACATTTAGGTTGTGCTTAAACAGCATATTAATTAATATCAGAGGCTATATGGGAGTGATTTTAAGAAGATAAGATCTCTTTCAAATGTAAACATCCAAACAGATAAATCTGAAGATCAGGCAGATTCTATTTTACAATTGTTATTTAGTTAGAATGTTTTAATTACAGAGAGGCAGGTACAAGAATGGATTTTTAAAGTAACTGCATCATTTATTTGAGTAAGATGATAAAAAGGCAGTTAGCTAATGCACCCTACCGTCAGGCTTTTTATCAGCACTGCCATCCATCTTGTGTGGACCTTAAACTTGAAGTTTTTCTCCAGGCATTATGGTATTTAGAAATTTGTCTTAGTGGTATAGCAACAGAATATAAAAACAGAAAAACCAAACCAGCATGTAATTTACAATATACAGTGCCTATAAAAAGTATTTTCCACCATTGAAAGTTTTCTCATTTTATTGTTATGCGGCAACAAATCACGGTGGCTTTTTTAACACTAATTGACAGCAAAAGACTCTTTAATTAAAGACAAAGTGAAAACAGATCTCTGCAAACTGGTCTACATTGATTACAAATATATAGTGGTATGCAAAAGTTTGGGCACCTTTGATTAAATTGTCTGTTACTGTGAATAGTTAAGTGAACTGGTCACCAAAAAGCCTAATGTTAAGATGACACATTTGTTTAATATTCAAAGCAAGATTGCATTTTTATTTCCATCATTCACAGGTACAAAAGTCTGGGAACCCGACATGGTTAGTACTTAATAACTCCCCCTTCGGAAAGTATCACAGCTTCTAAATGCTTTCTATGAATCTTTCAGTTCTTCCATCCATCCATCCATTTTCCAACCCGCTGAATCCGAACACAGGGTCACGGGGGTCTGCTGGAGCCAATCCCAGCCAACACAGGGCACAAGGCAGGGAACCAATCCCGGGCAGGGTGCCAACCCACCGCAGGACACACACAAACACACCCACACACCAAGCACACACTAGGGCCAATTTAGAATCACCAATCCACCTAACCTGCATGTCTTTGGACCGTGGGAGGAAACCGGAGCACCCGGAGGAAACCCACGCAGACACGGGGAGAACATGCAAACTCCACGCAGGGTGGACCCGGGAAGTGAACCCGGGTCTCCTAACTGCGAGGCAGCAGTGCTACCACTGCGCCACCGTGCTTTCAGTTCTTACTTGGGGTATTTTTCACCCATTCGTCTTTGCAAAATGTTTCTAATTGTGCAACATTCTTGGCCATCTTGCATGCACTGATCTTTTGAGATCTACTGTATCTACAGAAACAAGCAGTTTTCCACAAACGCGGCAATTGTGCTTCAGCGTGCTGTCCTGTTGGGGGGGGTCCCAAAAGAGTTCAGAAACCTCACAACATCAATAACAGATTCACAATTATAAATGTCAATGATACATACAAAAGTAACTTGGAAAAATAAAATTAAAGTCCTTGAGGTCGATTAAATGTGACCCAAAAGTTCATGAAAAAAAGTGTATTCATTTATAAATACAATTAAATAAATAAGTAAACAAATCCCACTTTTATACTAATATTGGCAAAAAGAAAACTGAAACAAAAATGGTACCACAAATAAAACATTGCAGGTCTGGTTGACGCTTGCAAGTGTTGCTGCCAAAATAAGTGGCTCCTTTGCCCCTGTAGAGCACATCGTCTGCAGTGGGTACAGGATGATCAGTTTGGCTGACATTGTGTTAAAGATATGCTCAGCTCTGGTTCATGGTCAGCTGCAGGTAAGTTCGGTGCACCTCTGAACTTCAACCTTCACCGGAGTCCCAGTTTGTCCAGCCCCTAAGAGACAGTGCTTGCACAGTTTGCCAGGTTGGTTTACTAAGCACAGTCCTTGAAAACAACTGTGAAACCACATAGTGTATCAAACCAGTGTGTTGAAATAGGCTAATTAATAAATAAATTTCTAGTCCATGAAAAATTACCAAATTCCCTGTAGCTTAAATTTAGTTATCTGGTTGACAACTCAACCATATTTTCTAAATGTGTGCGCTATCCATCTAAAAACTCTTTTGTTTCCTCCATCCAGAGCCGTTCTTAGGACATTGGGGGCCCTGGGCATAATTAGACTGTGGGGGCTCTAATGCGTGTAGTATTAGCTACAGTTCAGCCAGATTTGACCTGTTTCCACTGGGCAAAATGTGCAGTGCAGTGGTGCATATTTTTATAAATTTTAGAGCATTTTATTTATTTTTTTGTCACAATTAAAAAGTTTGTTTTTTATACCGTTTTCCATTTTTTTCTAACAAATTAAAACTTGGGCTAAAGAACATTCCAGAATAAAGCTGAAGAAACGAAATCAGCTTTAACACTTGCGAAATCTGTACTTACTGCTGGTCGGTTTTGAAAGGAATCAGTAGGAGAATACACCTTTTCAGCCACGACAAATTTCAGCAAAGCTCCTTTTTGTGTCTCAATAAAGGCTACATCGTCTGCCTTTTTCTTTCGTTTAGCAGCACCGGATGGATAACTGCGTTTCATATTAATATGGTACGTGTGAAACTGCTAACATGAATAAGACGCAGTTACGAGCGGAGTACGATAAGGCCAATGCCAAGGGGAAAAAGGGAAGAAAACGTTATACGCGACAGAAAAACACGGGAAGAAGTATGTGCCCACGCTCACGATGCAACCGTGGTGTGGAACAGAATGGTCTCCTCCGACGAGAGCACTCTATTTATTAACTTTTGTGGAGGCGTGTCATAAAAGAGCTCCGCCTGCACCTGCGCAGGGCCCTGGCCATAGCAAACGCCCCAAGCCCCAGTTCCCTGTTTCAGCGTCCCTGTCCCGGGAATTGGCAGTAAGTTAAGCATTAAACTTCGTAGTACAGATACGTAGTTTGTGTCAATCTTAAAAAAAAAAAAAAAACCCTCGAATGATGGGGTCCTTTTTGTCTCGGGGCCCCGGGCGACTGCCCTGCTCGCCCATGCCTAAGAACGGCCCTGCTCCATCTCTACCTGTCATACACCTTTTCTCCACAACTTTTGACCTGCTCTGTCATTTGCTACTATTACCTTGTAGTTCAATTTTTCAAGGGCTACAAAGACATCGTAGGTGCAGTTGCTAGTACAGAGGAAGAAAGGAGAGAAGAAAAAATAATCCCTTGTAACTTGTAGGATTACAAACTCTGACTGACTGCCAACTTTACTTTCTGAGGTCTGTTTCTCATAAAGTCAGAGATCCAAGGGCATGAGACATAGTAGAAGTTCATGCTGAAGAGTTTGCTTTAAACTGAACCAAGTCACCTTGACAAAGCTTTAGAGCCAGGAACTTAGCAATATAATAGAAACCCCGCAATGTTCCAGTTTTTACTGTAGACTTGCAATCTCATGGCTTTGATCATGGTCTGCTTATTTCAAGCTAGAATCTATTTCCTTTCTTCTAACAATTAGCACATTAACATGTGTTTTAATGACCTCAAACCAGTTTATAACATTCCATGTAAACACTTATTCCAGTTAAAGAAAGTAGATTATTGGTCTCTGAGAAACAGGCATAGATGTCTCTGCGGGTAACGCTATTATTTGGCCATGTAGAAGGATTGAGTGAAGGATTTTGTCGTCTGCTTGGGTATTCTGTTTAGCTTCACATGTGATTCAGCAGCCACAGGTAGAAGCGCCCACAAGATAAATTTCCTGTGTGATTGCATTATTTCTTCTCCTTGTTGAAATAATCTTTCTCAATATTTCAGTAATCACTAACTTTGTGTTGATGAGCTGAATGTATAGTGCTAAGCTGAGAATCACCGAAGCAGTGTTGCAGGTAACATGTTATAACTAGTCAGATTATTTTTAAAGTAATGGGAAACCTGATGTAATGCTTATTTTATTGAAGTAAACATGCCTGCGTTATTATTATCTCAGCAGCACTGGGTGTAAAGCAAAAGGCATTTATACTGGTATGCCTTTGCAGGGTTTAATCGCACAGCTAAGCAGAAAAAATTATGCTGAGTGCAATCCAGTAACAGAAATCTATAAATAAAGTGTTAGTTTAGTTTAGCTATTTGCTATAGATATATTGAAAAAGTGTGATCAGGTGATGCAGTGGCCAGTGTCCATAAAGCAAATCATAGGTCGTCTAGGATGTAAAAAGGGGATGAATGATATTTTATTCACTGCAAATGAAGGACTAAATGTATTTATAAAGCACAAGAAAACAGCCTTCATGCTGATGATGATGTTAACTTGTTTTTGCACAGTTTGAGGATGTCAGAGCGTTTGATAACCCCGGATGCTTACTTGCGCATATAAACTGAGATTTTTAAGAAACTATCTTTCTGCCATAACCATGTTACTGACCTTATTCCAATTCTCTGCGAGCATGTTAATGCTCTTGGTGTTTGCCTTTCTGAGGGTCTGTATGTATTTGAGTGTGTCTCTGCTTTTTTGAACAGACAACAAAATCCAAAAGACTAAAGTGAAACTAAAATTTCGATTACTGTACATATAAAATCATCTCTGGATGAGGTTGATTCAATAAAACAAACTTCATTACTATATACAGTATGCTTTCATTCAATGATTATTCTCATTTAGAGTTTTGAAAGCTTCATATGAACACTCCACATTTTTTAAAACACTAAATGACACCCTAATTTAACTATTAGACACCTTCCTGAATCCTCCTCCTTACCATGGTAATGTACATTGGTAGGATTTTCATACTCTCCACCTGCGTACCTCGATATGCAAATCATTCAAATACGAATTTACACCATCAGATCCTTAAAGTAATTTGGATATCACCTATATTTTTCTTTGCAAATTGCTAGTCAGATATACAGTAAGAAGAAAATTGCATAAATTGTCAAAATTTCCATAATAACGCAGTGGTAGGTTAATTTACTTACACAAATACTATTGAAATTTGGCATGAATGACTTCCAAAGGAAATTAATTTAAAACCCGTTTCCACTTCTCAGGGTATTTTCCACAAAGTTGAAGGACACTGGTCAGTTTAGGCTCTTCAGATAAACAATTCAGCTTTTCTGGCAGTCTTTTTCAGTAAGTCACCTTTTACTTATCAGAACTATAGATTTGTTTTTGTTCTATTTAGTCTTCTTACTGTTTCCGGTCTATTTATATTTGTCATCTTTATTAATATATCATATTTTTAAACTGCTTATGTAGCTCAGGTTTGCAGTTTACTATACCTTTCTTTTAAGTTACTCTGTTATGTGTGACATTTTAGTTACTTTATGTCAATTTTATGAAGAGTTACAGAAGTATAAATAGTATAATATATAGTACCAGTAATGACGTACTGCACGATAACATGCAGTGAATACACTTGACTTGAACATTCCTAGGTTTCATCCTCTTTCTCTGTACGTTTAGCATTTGTTTGCTCAGAGGTTAATGCACTTGCTGCTTCCTGAGCAGCTCTTCTTTTCTCCACTCTAGGAGAAAACTGATTAAGTCAGTTTTTGTGTTGCAATTACTTAGTACATTTTTTCTTAATTTTTTATTTTTTTAATTAAGCTGCCACTTAAGTGTTCAATCTGCCTCAAGAATGATTTAAGATATGAAGATGTAGAGGAAGTGATGGTGAAGGTGGTAGGGATGAGAACGGAGTCCGTATGTATGCATCACACGGCCGTCCTGGTGCCCGCTGCCAAGAGTTCATTCTACAATAAAATAAAATAAAAATAAAAAGAGTAATAAAAATCGCCTGAAAGCGGACAGTAGAGGTCACATAGTATATGTGTACCAAATTTCAGTTCAATAAGTCAAACAGTTTGCGAGCTACAGGTGATATTAGTTCTTGTGTCATTCGTACTTCTGCATATTCGAGGGAGCTAAAGGCTGACAATTCACTCTCTTTGGGTTAGCTGAATGCCAAGGATCTGTCCTCTTTGGGGAAGCTGACAAGCCACTATCTGTGGACTAAGAACCCATCCACTCTAAGTGGATCAGAGAGCAAACAAACTTTCTTTGGCTTGGAAGCTACTCTCCATAGAGCCTTGGAGCCAGATGCCCTGAAGACACATTATTTCAAGAAGGGAACTTCAGTGCCTTTACTATTCCTTCAAAAAGAGTAATAATTATCCCTATGAAGTTGGAGAGGGCACAACAAAGAGCCTAACAGTGAGCTGGAAACACCACACTATAATATGACCGCATAGCAAACACCAAGAGTGCAAGCACAGTCCTAAACTTGAACACGGAGCAACAACAACTCCACACAACATCAGACATCATCCTTAATGACTTTGTGTCGTAAAACTGTTTATCTTTGCCAATATAAATTAGAACTCTAAATAGCCTGTAACCAGCCAGACTCTTCTTCGCTGTTAAGTTTGTATGTCCCAGCTATCCTGAGTCCAGCTTTCTCTGTGAATATATATGCAGTTATCATATTGTCATAATTCATGTTTTTATCAATACAATACAATACAATACAGTTTATTTTTGTATAGCCCAAAATCACACAGGAAGTGCCGCAATGGGCTTTAACAGGCCCTGCCTCTTGACAGCCCCCCAGCCTTGACTCTCTAAGAAGACAAGGAAAAACTCCCAAAAAAACCTAGTAGGGAAAAATGGAAGAAACCTTGGGAAAGGCAGTTCAGAGAGAGACCCCTTTCCAGGTAGATTGGGCGTGCAGTGGGTGTCAAAAGAAGGGGGTCAATACAATACAGTGCACAGAACAATTTCTTAATATAGTAAGAAATAAAAAAAAAAATATATATAAATTTTAGAAGTACAGAGCAGAATTTAACAGTAGATGATATATCCCATAATAAGATTTGTATTTGTATAGAGTCATGGAGACCTCATCCTTCAAGCTGCCTCCCCCATTTGGCCATTCCACAGCTGAAACAGTGCTGGGCCAGCCAATCCGATGAAAGGACCCCTCTCTCCCACGATTCCTGCGATCCTCCATCTGGGATGACTTTTCCTTAGGCAGGCAAAACAACTTGGCAGGTGGGCCGTGGCACCAAGTGCCACATTTGAGTACTGAGAAGAAAAACAGAATAAGTGAGGGTTAGTATCCAATTATAACTATCATGTTACTTATGTTTAAGTGCTAATGACTAACAACAGAGATGCAGTCTGAACAGTTAACCAGCAGCTCTAGTCAGGATATGCTAAACTGAAGTAGTGAGTCTTCAGACGGGATTTAAAAGCTGAGACCGAAGGGGCATCTCTTATAGTAGCAGGCAGACCATTCCACAGTTTAGGGGCCCTGTAACTAAAAGCTCGACCCCCCACTGTTATTTTATTAATCCTTGGAATCATAAGCAGACCGGCATCTTGAGATCTTAATGTGCGCTCTGGTTTGTAAGTCATGATAAGTTCAGACAAGTAAGCCGGACCTCGACCATTTAATGATTTATATGTTAAAAGAAGGATTTTGAAATCTGCCCTGAACTTAACCGGGAGCCAGTGTAAGGATTTAAGAACTGGAGTTATGTGTTCGTATTTTCTTGTTCTTGTAATAATTCTCGCAGCCGCATTTTGGATTAACTGGAGGCTGTATAAAGAACAGTTTGAACATCCAGTGAACACCGCATTGCAGTAGTCAATCCTACTAGAGATAAATGCATGAATTAGTTTCTCAGAATCCTGTTTATTTAAAAAGCGCCTTAATTTCCTAACATTTTTAAGATGGAAGAAACATGTTTTGGACAACTTTGTAATATGCGCTTTAAATGACATGCTAGAGTCAAAGATAACTCCTAGATTGCGGGCTGATTCAGTAAAATTGACTGGGATTCCCATTGAGTTAAATGATGACAAAATATTATTGTGATCAGCATCATTCCCTCGAACAATTAACATCTCTGTTTTATCTGTATTTAAAGACAAGTAGTTCTTATTCATCCACTCCTTTAATTCACTAACACAACTAATTAAAGACCACATTGGAGAAACTTCATTTGATTTAAATGAAAGGTATAACTGGGTGTCATCTGCATACGAGTGAAAATTAACATTATGTTTCCTAATGATAGATCCCAGTGGAAGCATGTACAGTGAAAACAGTAAAGGTCCCAGTACTGAGCCCTGCGGGACACCATATTGAACTTCTGTGTATAATGATGGAGTACTGTCAGCACATTTCTGTACATATTGGAATCGATTTGATAAGTAAGAACTAAACCAAGCGAGCACGGTGCCTGTAAGCCCAACATCATTTTCTAGCCTGTGCAGTAAAATAGAATGGTCGATGGTGTCAAATGCTGCACTTAAGTCCAACAACATAATTACAGATGAGTTTCCTTCATCAGAGGATATCAGAATGTCATTTACAACCCGTGTTAGTGCCGTTTCTGTACTATGACCAGTGCGAAAACCAGACTGGAATTTCTCAAATAAATTGTAATGCATAAGGTGTGTCTGAAGCTGACTGGCGACTACTTTTTCTAGTATTTTAGAGAGAAACGGTAAATTTGAAATAGGCCTATAATTATTTAGTATATGTGGGTCAAGGTCTGACTTTTTAAGTAATGGTTTAATGACTGACACTTTTAGTGCATCTGGTACTGTGCCATGCAATAATGAACTATTGATAATGTTTAGGATAGGCGCTGCAAGAACATCCATTGCACTTTTTACTAGTTTTGTTGGCACTGGATCTAGGGAACAAGTAGTGGGCTTCATTTTAGAAATTAAACTTAAGACTTCCTGCTCAGTTACAGGATTAAAATTACTAAAGTGCTGAGTGCAATGTGAGACAGGGTCTGCTAAGCTAGTATTTGGTTTGTACTGTGATGCAGAGATCTGGGATCTTATATTTTTAATTTTCTCATTGAAGAAGTTAATAAAGTCTGTACTGCTAATGTCTGTTGGTATTTTGCACTGTTGATCTGAATTTCCATTTGTTAATTTAGCCACTGTTCTAAACAGTGCCCGAGGATTTTTATTATTGCTATCTATTAATATAGAATAATATTCTGACCGAGCTTTAAAGAGGGCTTTTTTATATTTATTAACACTCTCTGTCCATGCAATTTGAAAGACCTGTAGCTTTGTTGTTCTCCATCTGCGTTCCAGTTTTCGACACTCTAATTTAAGAGCTCGAGTGTTTTCATTAAACCAGGGAGAGTTTCTATGTGCTTTGATCACTTTGGTTTTAAGGGGAGCCACTGTGTCCAGAGCATCTCTCAAGGTCACATTATAATGTGATGTTAGCTCATCTAAATTGTTTTCTGTGTTTACATTTGATGTTAACTGATCTAAATGGTTTTCCACAATTACACTCGACTTACTCAAAGTATCTATAAATTTTGAAGCAGAATTACAATCTAGATGCCGCACTGTCTTTGTTTTAATCTGGGAGTGTGTTCGCAAGGGCAGGACCAAATCAAATGTAATTAAGTAGTGATCAGAAATAACTTCATTTAATGGAGTAATAATTAAATTTTGAATTTCAACTTTGTAAGTTATAATTAAATCTAATGTGTGGTTATGATTATGAGTTGGACCTTTGACATTCTGACAAAATCCTACTGAATTTAACAAATAAGTAAAACATTTGCTAAAAGTGTCAGTTTCCACATCAATGTGTACATTAAAATCTCCCATCAGTACTACGTGATCATAATTTATAGCCAAGTCAGATAAAAGGTTGCTAAATTCAGACATGAACAATGAATACGGCCCTGGTGGTCTATAGACTAGCACTATAATTGTGTTGGAATCTGTTTTAATATTTAAAATGAATGCTTCAAAGGATGTAAAGTTGCCTAAATTTTTAGAAGTGATTTGCATTTTGTTACAATGAATTATTCCAAGGCCCCCTCCTCGACCTGAATCTCTAGACTTATGAAGGAACGAGTATCCATCTGGTGACGCCTCAGCTAGGGGTACAGTGTCACATTTACTAAGCCAGGTTTCGGTGAGAAGACACAGATCAGATTTTGTACTTAATATAATATCATTTACCAAAACAGCTTTAGTGCCAAGAGAGCGAATGTTCAATAAGCAGCATTTAAAACTGTATGCTTCTTTCTGAATTGGTGATATACTTTTTGTTTTAATTTGTAGTAAATTTCTATTACAGATGCCCCTGGTGGAGGGTCTGGTTTTATCCCTTGGTCTAATTATACACCTTATTTTTTTGTTATCAATTAATTTAAGGTTTGTATCAAGACTAAATTTACTGGATGCCCCAAGACAAGGATTATGGGTAACAGCTTCAGGAAAGTAACAGGTGGGATAAACAACAGCCTGTGATTTAAGATCACATGACTGCGGCCTGGATGGTGCTCTAATCAGTCAACCCTTGATATACGACCGGCCTGACATGTGAACAACTTGATTTACGACCAAAGTTTTTGTTTTGATTTACGACCAACATCTTGCGTTACAACCTGAATGTGGTCACATGTATCCGCTTGCGCGATTGTAAACAAACAGCCGAGAGCGTTTGTAAGCATCAGTCAGAGCCCAGATACATGTGTTTGTGGACGTAATTTCGGTCAGTGATTTATATAATTTATTTCGATAATTGCTAAGGAAGGAAGCAAAGGTAACAAAGGTAAAGAAAGCGATCACAATCGAAACGAAGAAGGAAACTGTTTGGAAATATGAGAGTGGTGTTCGTGTGACCGATCTCGCTAATATGTACAGCATGTCGAAATCCACCATCTCGACAATTTTACAAAGAAAAGATTTGTATAAGGAAACTCCTTCCAAACAATAACCGCCTTCCATCTCATTCTCCTCCTCCTCCCTTCCTGCAAGCCAAAGATGTCAAATTAAACAGTGAGTACAGCATGAAATTGTTGTTTCTGGTAGGCTAGGCACTTTTTATAACTTTTTGGTTAGTACATTAGAAAAATTATTGGTGTTTTTGGTAAATTATGCACATTGTACAACCCTTTTTTATTATGAAAAGGTTAAGTAAGTGTTGCTGTGGGAGGTTTGGAACGCATTATGGGTATTTCCATTATTTCTTATGGGAAAAATAGTCTTGACTTACAACCAACTTGAGTTACAACCAGCCCTCACGAACGAACTGAGTTCGTAAGTCAAGGGTCCACTGTAAATTGTATTTTTCTGTTTATTAAAGCAAGTGTGCTTCAGTTACCTTGATATACAGTAAGTCTAACAGTCAAAAAACACCTCGTACAGAGAAAAATAAGGAAAATAAAGTAGGAGCCATATCAGATATTTAATTAATTACTGATATTGCCAATTGAAAGATTGATAATTAACATCAATAGTTTTTCTCACATCGATACAATATTTCCTAAACAGAGATCCCTCATTTTCCTATATTAGTACATTTTCATTTAAAATGTCAAAAATGTGTTCTGTTTTTGCCTTTTATCCATACTACACTGGCAAAAGTAAATACTTGTGAAAATGCTCTCCAGAGCTAGTGACTTTTAAAAACACTGGTGCAGCATTTCTATATGGATGTGTGAAAAATGAAGGTTTCTGAAAACACTGATCCGATTGTGCTCTGGTAGGTTCATGTTTATTAGATTGCCTTTCCTTGACAGGATTCTGTTCACTACAATGTCTCATTCCCAGATTGGTCACTCTTCACAGAAGAACAATATAAGGGAATAGAAGAGTTGCCTTCCATGGCACTTGTCGTGCTGCATGTAAATTTTGATTTGTACAGTTTGAGTGCAGCATACATGAACAAAGAGCAAAAATGTACTGGTCACTAGTTTTAAAATAACAAACAAATTGAACAAAAAGAACAAATTGCTGAGGAAAGGCAATACTGGAGGGAGATACTGAGAAGGATTGTGGCCATTATTACTTTTTTGGCAGCACCAGGACTTGCCGTCTAAGGCAATGATGAACTTTTAGGATCTCCCAACAATGGGAAATATCTGGGCATTCCGGAACTACTTGTAAAATTTGACCCATTTTTGGCAGAAGCTGTCAAAAGTGGACCAAAAGGATGCAATAATTTTTGATATTATCTTCTACTATATGTCAGGAGTTCAATGAATTTGTGGGTGACAAATCAAGAGAAGTGATAGCTGAGGAATTGTATGAGTCCAAATATTTTTCTGTTATACTTGATTCACACACTAATTGAAGTTGTGTGGGCCACCTCACTTTCATATTTAAGATTGTAAATGAATAGGGGCTAGCAGTGGAACGCCTCACAGGATTTGAGCTAAATCAGTCACACGAGTCAAAGCATAAAGGATTATGTAGAGAAAATGGTGAAAAATCTGGGCTTAGATTTAAATCTGGGCAGTCTTATAATACTAGTAATATGGAAAATGCAACGGATTAAAAGCAGACCACAAGAAATAAAAATACATTAAGTCATTATGTCCCTTGTGCATTCAATTCATTAAACTTAGTTGGTGTCAAGAGCATTGAAGTGTGTGGTAGCATAGCTGGTAACTGTTTTGGCTTGCCCAAACTTTGTGCAATATTTCATCAACATCCAGGTATTGATGGGCCAGGACATTTGGTAATGTTGATTTCACATACATGTCACTTTAAAATCTCTGTCCACAAACTTTTGCAGCTGTTGTGCAGACACTGCTAAAGTACTATGGTAAAACTATTACAAAATAAAGGCAGCACTGTATGCTATTTCTGCAGATGACATGAAAACGAGGCATGCAGAGCAAAGGCACTGCACTCTGTGCAAGTCTGGATACACTGGAGAGCTTTCATGTCAAACTTCTGGGCCACTATTCTGAACAACAATTCTTTTGCTGCAAAAATATGAGATTGTCCCATCTCCTTGTGTAGAAGCACTCTAGTCACCTCATAAATTTGTGTCTGCATAAAGATAGCTGTTTGATTACTATGAAAGCCAATTTTTGAATATCCATGGTATTAGTCAAACTTATAGGGAAGATGGCCAATGGAAAAGGAAGCCCAAATTATTTGTAGATGAGTGAGGAGCAATGCAAGGAGCAGGTTTCAGACAGAAACATACTGCAATGCCATTGACAATCTGGTAAACAGTCTCAAATATTGTCTGAATGCCTAGAAGCATGTACTGTATGCTCTCTAAGTAGTGTACTGTTCTGCACTGAATCAGAGTGTACTACTTTCACCATAGAACAAGCCAAGATCTTATCAGAATCCTTGTTTGTCTGACATGAAGAACAGCCTTGGAAATGAGATGATACATTTCTCAGAGTTTACATACTGTATCTTTAAGTCTATTTCTGATCCTGCTAATTAGCATAGGTGAGGAGGAAAAAATAATTATCCCTTTTGCCATGGATTAAAAATGAACTGCGAACAAGAATGATACAAAAATGTTTGAAGTCATTCAGTCATTTTCCAACCCGCTATATCCTAACACACGGTCATGGGGGTCTGCTGGAGCCAATCCCAGCCAGCACAGGGCGCAAGGCAGGAACAAATCCCGGGCAAGGCACCAGCCCACCGCAGGGCACACACACACACCCCCACCCACTAGGGACAATTTAGGATCGCCAATGCACCTAACTTGCATATCTTTGGACTGTGGGAGGAAACTGGAACACCCGAAGGAAACCCATGCAGACACAGGGAGAACATGCAACCTCCATGCAGGGAGGACCCGGGAAGCAAACCTGGGTCTCTTTACTGCAAGGCAGCAGCACTACCACTGCACCACTGTGCTGCCCATGTTCAAAGTTGCTTTCTCTAATGGTCATAGAGAGTGAACTCACTAATAATTAGGACTTTGACATTGATGCTGTTGATGAATTTGCGTGTTAAAGAGCAACACATAAGTCTCTATAAGGTAAGAGAACTGACTTATTTACAACATATTATATTATTATTCTTTATTTAACTCAGCCACAGGGGATGCACAAGCCAGTGTGTTTCTTCGTGCCAGTCCCAAGCCCGGATAAATGGGGAGGGTTACGTCAGGAAGGGCATCCGGTGTGAGTGAAAGGGAAAGTCTACAGCAGGGGTAGGCAACGTCGGTCCTGGAGTGCCACAGTATGTGCAGGTTTTTGTTCCAACCCAGTTCCTTAACGAGAACTCAATTATTGCTGATGAAGCACATATTGCTTAAGTGACATTTTAATGCTTCATTTTAGTGGTCTCGCTTGTTAAGGTTCTCCAACCTTAATTGCTTATTTCAATCTTAAACTGCTGCATTCAGTGTTTTAACTGCTCCTTATTAGCAATAAGATGTAAAACAGGGGTAGGCAATGTCGGTCCTGGTGAGCCGCAGTGGCTACAGGTTTTCATTCAACCCAATTGCTTAATTAGAAACCAATCATTGCCAATCTCAGACCTTATTTAATTTTATGGCTTGTTAGTCTGTGCAATGTAAGGCTTTTATATCGTAGATTTTTTTCCTTTCCAAGGATATCATCCAAATGATTTGAAGCCTAAAACAGATCATTTTCAGTCTGTCACATTTTTCTATTAAGTGTTTTATTAAATCAAACCGTGCATGATGAACACACACAGATGTAATTGGAAAAAAGCTACCTGGAGAACTGCTGGCTGCTTTGTCTTTTACATCTTATTGCTAATAAGGAGCAATAAAAACACTGAATGCAGCAGTTTAAGATTGAAATAAGCAATTAAGGTTGGAGAACCTTAACAAGCGAGACCACTAAAATGAAGCATTAAAATGTCACTTAAGCAATATGTGCTTCATCAGCAATAATTGAGTTCTCGTTAAGGAACTGGGTTGGAACAAAAACCTGCACATACTGTGGCACTCCAGGACCGACGTTGCCTACCCCTGGTCTACAGGATGGTAGTGAGACCAGCTATGTTATATGGGTTGGAGACGGTGGCACTGACCAGAAAGCAGGAGACAGAGCTGGAGGTGGCAGAGTTAAAGATGCTAAGATTTGCGTTGGGTGTGACGAGGATGGACAGGATTAGAAATGAGTACATTAGAGGGTCAGCTCAGGTTGGACAGTTGGGAGACAAAGTCTGAGAGGCGAGATTGCGTTGGTTTGGACATGTGCAGAGGAGAGATGCTGGGTATATTGGGAGAAGGATGTTAAAGATAGAGCTGCCAGGGAAGAGGAAAAGAGGAAGGCCTAAGAGAAGGTTTATGGATGTGGTGAGAGAGGACATGCAGGTAATGGGTGTAACAGAACAAGATGCAGAAAACACAAAGATATGGAAGAAAATGATCCACTGTGGCAACCCCTAACGGGAGCAGCCGAAAGAAGAAGAAGAAGAAGAGGATAGTATTATTCTTTATTTCTTCTCCAGTTGTTTTTGTACTGTATTTAGACCTAGAGACAGGTGTTGGACTATATTGATAGTTTGAGCTAGGATATTAAACAGATAAGATGTTTTTGTATATAACATAATTGCTTGTAGCGCTACAAGATCTCAGTTGGCGGCAATGCTGGATGCTCAGAGTGTGGCGTGAGAATGTCAACAGCTGTAGTCCTGTACGTTGCACATCAGCAAAATCCAACACCGCGGAGGTCATTTGGCTTTAGCAAGGACAGTCTCAGTTTGAGCAAAGTGATGACTGCAATTTTTGTGATCGCTTGTGGAGAAGGAAGGCAGCCAAACAGTGATCATGTTATTTCTTTTTTCATGTAAATTGGAAGATATGTTCTGGCTGGATTTTGCTGTATTTGTTTCATTACTGAATGAGTTTGTGTTTGATGTACAAGAAGGGCTGGAGCAGACTGTAGTCCCTCAGGAGACTCAGGTTCTTTGATGTATCAGAAAAGTGATGGAGATGTTCCACTAGTCCATAGTAGTCAGTGTGTTGTTCTACACTGTGGTCTCCTGGAGAAGCAACTTGAGTTCAAAAGATGTAATATGTTTTAACAAACACATCATGAAAGCCTGCTCCATCACAGAGCAAATTCTTGACACACTGGAAGCTGTTTTGGAAAAATGAATGGTGGCAAAATTGGATGACATTATGAAAAATCCCCACCATCCCCTCCAGGAGGTGCCATCTTGGAGCACTATTAGTCACAGGTATATTCCTCCACAATGTGCTAATCACCTCTGTAGATGTTTATTTTATTATTTATTTATTTATCTATCTATTAATTGATTGAATTATTTGCCCTGTGAGTCTGTATCTTTGTTGTCATGTTTCTGCTCCCGTATGCATCTCAGTTTCCCCTTGGGATTAATAAAGTTTATGTAATCCATTTAAATACAAACTGACATTGGCATTAGGTTGAATAATGAATTTTAACATGTCTGGGGGCCCGATGTCTTGTCCAGCCCAAATGCCTGTGGACTACAGATTCATTCCTGCCAGTGAGAAGTATTTCCATTGTAGGGTACACAGTTCAGAGATGCCTAACAAAATGACAGTGAGAAATTGGACTTAAAATCAATGTTCAATAGCAAAGCAAATAAATACAGGAAAGGAAGACTGAAACTGGCAAATAAATGTAATTTTGTTTAACCAGTCTGGTTTCCTCAATTCTAGAAGTTCAGGTTTCTTCACTATGTTATATGGTATAAGAGATTACTTCCACTTGTTCATCTTTTGCACTCTTCTTCTGAATAGTTTACCAAATAATGCATACTGTTCTGACAGCAAAAAAAAAAACTGAAATACACAAGCCGGGGTTTTCCTAAATTGCATAATCTATCTTTTTTCCCCTGATGTACCATTCCATTTTGAGCCAATTTACTGTTAAGTAGTGCTTACTGTGGAAAACAAGTTCAGGGCACCATTCAGCTATCCATCAGTTTCAAACTTAATCTAATTCAAGGCAGCAGAGTGAGGAACCTACTCCAATGTTATCGGGGGCAACTTAAGACAGGGTACCAGCTCATCATAAGGCACACACACTCATACTCACTCTTTTCCAAAACATTTTCAAACCTGTTACTCCAATCTAGGGTCATAGGGAGCAAAGCCTCTCATGGACTAACCTGTATGGTAACTTGTGAGTGCCAGTTGGACTTAACTTTTGGAAATGCTGGGAGAATAAGAATTGATGAGCTACAGTACAGTGGGCTTAATGACCTACCCCATTTAATGTTTTTCTTAGGTACAATTAAAATTAAAAAAATGATGTAGACTGATCCTAAATGTAGAAATAATAAAAATAAATTGTGGATAGTGGACTATGACTACAGTATCAGAAAGAAAAAAAAATTGTACATTTTTGAAACGTATGCCCTTGCTTGAATAATGTTATGTTTCTCAGAATAATAAGCATGGAGTCTGATGCTGTGGAAGAAACACAATTGCAGTTTAACGAGCGGAAACCTACACCGGGAAAGATGGTGCATAAGAGAGGTCATTGGGCAAGAAAAGCAGAGTATTTTCTGGCTGTTACAGGAGAAATTGTTGGATTAGGAAATGTCTGGAGGTTCCCTTACCTGTGCTATAAGAATGGAGGAGGTGAGAGCACATTTTGTATTTTTTTTTTTAAAGATCAGATCTTTTAATAATAAAAAAGACAACTTCTATCTGTCATGGAAGACATGAAAACTCAGGATTTGGGGAAATAACAGTCCATCATTAAGTAAGTCTTGCATACATAAATAAAAATCATTTAAAGGAGATCTTATTTCTAGAAATGTACTTAAATGAAATGTGACAGACACTGATGGAAAACTTGTGACAAAACGTTCACAGAAAGATCCTGACTTGAATTCTGTCACATCACCTGTTTGCCTTTATGTAAAGTTCACTGCATGGTTAACTTTTTTAATATATTTGCCACATTACATCAACGTTTAGGACTATTTTCACTAAACAATTGAAAATGTCTTGTCATATTGTGATTTCCATCCAAAGTAACCTAAATACTACTACTACCTGTGCACATTCTAATTTAGGGCTGCCAAGTACATACTCAGCAGTCATTCAAATGCACTTTTTCATTTGGAGGAAAGAAAAAACTTTGTGGTCTCCACCTGTCTATTAGCCAATAGGGAATGTGCAACACTAGTCATCTAAAAATCAAAAATGGGATTAAATAGTAAAGGTGCAACAGTCTGACAATAGACATTAATTTTATCTATTCCATTTTGATCAAACAGGCAAAGTTGAAGTTTACATGAACTGCCACTTGTTTTCTAAACCAACTAGGTTCATGTTTGACAAACCAGTTTGCTCATTGTAACCTACGTGTATAAGACACATAAGGAACCAGTTTAAAAGTCTCCCTACACATCTATATAAGTCATCTGACCTTATCTACAGTATATGTCTACAATAATAACATTCAGGTTCATTCAGTTTGTATGATGTAGCAAGGTGGTACAGGGAGATGGTAAAAGAACCTATGGGCATACCTTGAGCACTTGGAACATGGCAAATAATTTTTTATCAAAGATTTTAGGGTTATTACTTGCAGCAAATACACCCCATGATCAGTTCTCTTTGGGTGTCAAGTAATGTCTATAATTATATGTTACTAGAAGAAGGAGGATTCATAACAAAATACTAAATACCTTTTTCTTCTACCAAGGTGTCTTCTTAGTTCCATATTTATTTTTCTTGGTGACCTGTGGTGTTCCTCTCTTACTCCTGGAAACATCTCTGGGACAATACACTCGTAAATCTGGTATCACATGTTGGAGGAATATCTGCCCATTATTTGAAGGTAAGAATCACAGTCTTTATTATTAATTTTTACATATCTACTCTAAAAAGGACTTGTCCAAAATTGTTTATAACATGAAAATTAAAATAACATTCTCAAATCCACTTAATATAACTTAGGGTCACAGGGAGCTCTCACTCACACACACTTCTCCTTTCACACAGGTCTCCAGAGTCACCATTGAATCTTTCTATGTACTCTTAGGGCAATAAAACATTAAAAATTGGAGTATCGGGAGAAAAAAAATCCCTTGTAAATATGTGGAAGATATTGCTGGGATTCAAACACATGCTGAAAATGTCAGGCAGTAGCTCTAAGCACTGCCATTTATAGTATCGACATTAATTAATTACACAATTATTCAAGCCAAATAAATGTTTATTGAGCATCACACAATGCTGTTTCAACTTGACTTTTTCAGTGTCATGGTAGTGAAAATAAGAAACATACTCTAATAGTTCACCTGTGGTCATCTACAAATTGTAGTGATTACATAGGCATTATCATTATCAAGTTAAACTTTTTAATAGTTCTAGCAAAAATCACATCAACATTTTTAGCTAAAGCGATAGACATGCTAGATGTTGTATATGTTACTGGCAATGTATGAAATGCAGGCATTGTATAGAATGCCTAACGTTTTTAGGCAAAGTATGAAATATCCGAATTAGTTTAATATTATATATACTTTCCCTAGGCACTGTATGTAATAACTAGGCATTATATAGAATGACAAATGCTATTTAGGCAAAGTATTAAAAGAGAGTCATGAAGAGGCTTTTATTGAAAAGACATATATGAAAAGAAATACAAAATAAACAATAGGACTTTCTTATTGAGGAAAACAAGAGAAAATAAAATATGAACCTACTTGTTGCAACAAGGAAGGAAAAAATTTTATTTTAAATTGCACTGAAATGCAAATGGGGAATTCTCCGCCTGAGGCGAGTGTCGAAAGTCACGTGACATTTTATACTTTTCCGGTTTGTCTTTTGGCCATTGCAGAGAATGCCTAGGAAATTTGTGAAATGATAATTGTTTCATACTTTGATATCCAATTTTTGGCATTCTATATATTGCCTAGGCATTCTATACAATGCCTGCATTTCATACATTGCCTATAACATATACAGTTTACACTGCGTGAACAGCCACTGAACATAAATTTGGTCCTTCTTGCAAGTACCTGAAAATTCTGGTACCTGAGGGTGACATCAATTTACTCATAAATTTATAATGTACGCAAGTCTCTGTGAGTCCAAGAATACTCAAACTTCATAAGTATTCAAACAATGTTATCAGAGTGAAGTTTCCATATAACAGATGATCTAGGTGTTGGTGTGTTTACAACTTCTAAGCATCAAAGAGCAGAAATATACTAGATAAGAAGAAGACACTGCTGAAGGAAACAAAATAGAATTAGCATGTAAAATGTTTGTTGTATGACGTCTTTCTCCTAGAAAGACAGTGAAATAAATGAAAAATAAAAATGTAAATCTGAAGCCATGTCTTCTTATATGCTTTTCTTTCACTGGCTTAATATAAAAACTATCAAATTTGTAATAATTGCATTTCTGCTCATTCTGCAAATAACATTTTTATTGTCCATCCATCCATCCATCCATTGTCTCCCGCTTATCCGAGGTCGGGTCGCGGGGGCAGCAGCCTGAGCAGAGATGCCCAGACTTCCCTCTCCCCGGCCACTTCTTCTAGCTCTTCCGGGATAATCCCAAGGTGTTCCCAGGCCAGTCGAGAGACATAGTCCCTCCAACGTGTCCTGGGTCTTCCCCGGGGCCTCCTCCCGGTTAGATGTGCCCGGAACACCTCACCAGGGAGGCGTCCAGGAGGCATCCTGATCAGATGCCCGAGCCACCTCATCTGACTCCTCTCAATGCGGAGGAGCAGTGGCTCTACTCTGAGCCCCTCCCGGATGACTGAGCTTCTCACCCTATCTTTAAGGGAAAGCCCAGACACCCTGCGGAGGAAACTCATTTCAGCCGCTTGTATTCGCGATCTCGTTCTTTCGGTCACTGCCCATAGCTCATGACCATAGGTGACATAGATCGACTGGTAAAATGTCTTTTTCACCACAACAGACCGATGCAGCGCCCGCATTACTGTGGATACCGCACCGATCCGCCTGTCGATCTCACGCTCCATTCTTCCCTCACTCGTGAACAAGACCCCGAGATACTTGAACTCCTCCACTTGGGGCAGGATCTCGCTACCAACCCTGAGAGGGCACTCCACCCTTTTCCAGCTGAGGACCATGGTCTCGGATTTGGAGGTGCTGATTCCCATCCCAGCCGCTTCACACTCGGCTGCGAACCGATCCAGAGAGAGCTGAAGATCCCGGCCTGATGAAGCAAACAGGACAACATCATCTGCAAAAAGCAGTGACCCAATCCTGAGCCCACCAAACCGGACCCCCTCAACGCCCTGGCTGTGCCTAGAAATTCTGTCCATAAAAGTTATGAACAGAATCGGTGACAAAGGGCAGCCCTGGCGGAGTCCAACTCTCACTGGAAACGGGTTCGACTTACTGCCGGCAATGCGGACCAAGCTCTGGCACTGATCGTACAGGGACTGAACAGCCCTTATCAGGGGGGCCGGTACCCCATACTCTCGGAGTACCTCCCACAGGATTCCCCGAGGGACACGGTCGAATGCCTTTTCCAAGTCCACAAAACATATGTAGATGGGTTGGGCAAACTCCCATGCACCCTCCAGGACCCTGCTAAGGGTGTAGAGCTGGTCCACTGTTCCGCGACCAGGACGAAAACCACACTGTTCCTCCTGAATCCGAGGCTCAACTATCCGACGGACCCTCCTCTCCAGGACCCCTGAATAGACTTTTCCAGGGAGGCTGAGGAGTGTGATCCCTCTGTAGTTGGAACAGACCCTCCGATCCCCCTTCTTAAAGAGGGGGACCACCACCCCGGTCTGCCAATCCAGAGGCACTGTCCCTGATGTCCATGCGATGTTGCAGAGACGTGTCAACCAAGACAGTCCTACAACATCCAGAGCCTTGAGGAACTCCGGGCGTATCTCATCCACCCCCAGGGCCCTGCCACCAAGGAGTTTTTTGACCACCTCGGTGACCTCAGTCCCAGAGATGGGGGAGCCCACCTCTGAGTCCCCAGGCTCTGCTTCCTCATTGGAAGGCATGTTAATGGGATTGAGGAGGTCTTCGAAGTACTCCCCCCACCGACCCACAACGTCCCGAGTCGAGGTCAGCAGCGCACCATCCCCACCATATACAGTGTTGACACTGCACTGCTTCCCCTTCCTGAGACGCCGGATGGTGGACCAGAATCTCCTCGAAGCCGTCCGAAAGTCATTCTCCATGGCCTCCCCAAACTCCTCCCACACCCGAGTTTTTGCCTCAGCAACCACCAAAGCCGCATTCCGCTTGGCCTGCCGGTACCTATCAGCTGCCTCCAGGGTCCCACAGGACAAAAGGGTCCTGTAGGACTCCTTCTTCAGCTTGACGGTATCCTTTAACACCGGTGTCCACCAACGGATTCGGGGATTGCCGCCACGACAGGCACCGACCACCTTACGGCCACAGCTCCGGTCAGCTGCCTCAACAATAGAGGCACGGAACATGGCCCATTCGGACTCAATGTCCCCCACCTCCCTCGGGATGTGGTCGAAGTTCTGCCGGAGGTGGGAGTTGAAGCTACTTCTGACAGGGGGCTCTGCCAGACGTTCCCAGCAGACCCTCACAACACGTTTGGGCCTACCACGCCTGACCGGCATCCTCCCCCACCATCGAAGCCAACTCACCACCAGGTGGTGATCAGTTGACAGCTCCGCCCCTCTCTTCACCCGAGTGTCCAAGACATGTGGCCGCAAGTCTGACGACACGACCACAAAGTCGATCATCGAACTGAGGCCTAGGGTGTCCTGGTGCCAAGTGCACATATGAACACCCCTATGCTTGAACATGGTGTTCGTTATGGACAATCCGTGACGAGCACAGAAGTCCAATAACAAAACACCGCTCGGGTTCAGATCGGGGGGGCCATTCCTCCCAGTCACGCCCTTCCAGGTCTCACTGTCATTGCCCACGTGAGCATTGAAGTCTCCCAGCAGAACGAGGGAGTCCCCAGAAGGTATGCCCTCTAGCACCCCCTCCAGGGACTCCAAAAAGGGTGGGTAATCCGAACTGCTGTTTGGTGCATACGCACAAACAACAGTTAGGACCCGTCCCCCCACCCGAAGGCGAAGGGAGGCTACCCTCTCGTCTACTGGGGTAAACCCCAATGTACAGGCTCCAAGTCGGGGGGCATTAAGTATACCCACACCCACTCGGCGCCTCTCACCGGGGGCAACTCCAGAGTGGTAGAGAGTCCAGCCCCTCTCAAGGAGATTGGTTCCAGAGTCCAAGCTGTGCGTCGAGGTGAGTCCGACTATATCTAGCCGGAACCTCTCAACCTCACGCACAAGCTCAGGCTCCTTCCCCTTCAGAGAGGTGATATTCCACGTCCCAAGAGCCAGCTTCTGTAGCCGAGGATCGGACCGCCAAGGTCCCCGCCTTCGGCCACCACCCAACTCACACTGCACCCGACCTCCTTGGCCCCTCCCATAGGTGGTGAGCCCATGGGAAGGGGGACCCACGTTGCCTCTTCGGGCTGTGCCCGGCCGAGCCCCATGGGTGCAGGCCCGGCCACCAAGCGCTCGCCATCGAGCCCCACCTCCAGGCCTGGCTCCAGAGTGGGGCCCCGGTGACCCGCGTCCGGGCAAGGGAAAACGCCGTCCAAAATTGTTTTTCATCATAGGAGGTATTGTTTAACCGCTCTTTGTCTCATCCCTCACCTAGGACCAGTTTGCCTTGGGTGGCCCTACCAGGGGCATAAAGCCCCGGAACAACAGAGCTCCTAGGATCATTGGGACACGCAAACCCCTCCACCACGATAAGGTGGCGGTTAAAGGATTTATTGTATTTTATTGAATCTATTAAAACTAAGTAACATTCCATACAAACAAGTCAAACCTGACAAAACTAAAATAAATTCATCCCCAACCCATGATACTGCAAATAATTAAATGTGTTATGATAATGAATACATGAGCAAACCATCTATTACACACACTGAGACTAAGTTTAAGTGCGGGTACGTGTTTATTTTTGTGTGGATAGAATACAATGAAATTCCTACTTGCGTGTGTAATCAGCACACAACTTGTCTCCACTCTCTGGCAGCGCATCAGTGAGTATACAGTGTGATAAAATAGCACACAGAGACAAGATAAAGAGTTGGAGATCCTCCCTATATAGTGGCTGTGTTCCAGTAAGGATTATGGTCAAAATAATAAGAATAATAAGAAACATTTGACAATCACAGAATGAATTCAGTGAGCTTTTATGGCGGTTTTTCGGGAAGTACAATTGATGGGGAGGAAATGACATTGATTATAGAAGCCAAGGATGATGTCAGACTCAGGGGAAAGGGACTGAGGATTTGTGCGCGTTGTACCAGGTATTTGTGTTTTATTCTGCAGTTTTTTCTGTTAATGAGAAGAGAGAGGCATTAGTCCATTGATCCAATCCTCTAACTTTCGGCTTTCCATGCGCAACCAAGCCCTTTGGTTGTCCCCTATTTGCGCGTGTGTGATAACAGTAACTAGTCAAACATGGACCTTACCTTTAAAATCTCTGAATTCTTCCTTACCCCAAATGATTTGTTTCGATATGCCCAAAGGGTGTTGGCCACCGTGAAATGTAGATCATGGTCCAAGTTTTCATTTAACATTTAAAAATGTTATAAAATTCATTATTTCTCAACAATCATGCATTTTGCTGGTAAAATAATCACCCTAACATTTGTGAAGCATGAAACAATTTACGTGAAACTAAATTTGCATAGAAACTTTTTTTTCATAGCATGCAAAATATGTGCCTCCAGCACATACATTTTCATCTGGTCTGCAAAATCCTTCTCCATGTGCAAAAGAATAGAAAAGTTTAGTATGGTGTAGAGCACAGATATGGAGGTGCAGTTAGTTGGACTACCCGTGTAGCTCCCGTTCATTGACTTATGGAGTCGGGGAAACCAAAAGCAGATGGTGTTACCGGAACTGGCAGTGTGAGTGCACAGGCAGGCAGTACGATTATATTTTACTGTATATCTGTATGTAAGAAGCAGTGAACTTTGGAGTGGTACTGTAAAAAAGAGAGAACTTTGAGGAGCAAGTCCTCACTTTCCTAACAAAAAAAACGTGAAAAACCCAGGGAATTTCATTTTAGTGACATTAACAAAATGCAAAGTGTTTGCAAAACTGTATGCGAAACAAAAGGTTCCTGTTCAGCTCATTGCTACTTTACATCCAGCATTTTGTATTCTTTGGCTAACCTCATATGTGTGGTTTCAAATGATTCTCTTATCATGTCTTTGTCATTGCAGGTATTGGGTTTGCCAGTCTCATCGTCACTACTTACTTTAATTTTACATACATCATTATCCTGGCCTGGGCATTCTTCTACCTGTTCCATTCCTTCAGCAAAGAACTGCCATGGGCTAGCTGCAACAACACATGGAATACAGGTGAACAAAAGGCAAAAATGTGTGTGTGGTGAGAAAATCATATTAATATTAAATCAATATTTAATTGAGATAAAGCGTATTTAAAACCAAAAGTGACTGATTGTATATATGGCACATATCCAACAGTAACTATAAACTATAAAAGGAGTGGTGTACTCTAGGGCATAAACCACTTATTCTGACAAACATACTGTACACACAGCACAGGCCTTGAAGTGAATGAGGCCCTCTTAAAAAATTAATTATTACATAAGACATACAATGCAGAAGGCTGCATTGACCTCAAAAAACATGAACATTTGACCAAAATAACTACCATTGCTTGTAGCCTCAGATGTTCAAAACAGTGAAGCTCAAGCCAAAGGAGACAGTGCCACAGTAAATCTGCACATAGTAAGCACTGCCTTCTCAAGCATCCCGTGTCCCGTGTTTGTCTATGTGCAGAATGTGGTTCTCCCTGTGTCAATGTAGGGTTTGTGCATGAGAACGTTCTTTATGAAGTGCCGCCCTATTCAAGGTTGTTTACCGCCTTATGCCCAGTGTTGTCAGCATAGGTTCTGGCTCCTTACAATCCCAAAATAGATAAAGGCTTAAGTGTGTTGTGTTATGAAGCTCAAGCCAATTACAGTTTTGGTGAGAATGTTTCCCAACACTGAAAGACTGAAAGATTGCTTTGATGTGCAAGCATTCATAATCAGGAAGCTGGCATCACCCTGTGTAAGTTTTTCTATTAAAAACATGTTTTATCCTTATTAAATAAAACTAAAAGCTTTATTAATAATGAAGTGTGGCTCATTATATCATAAAGGGAAAATTGATGCAAAGAATTCAAAAAGAACCAAAACTTGTAAAAAAGGTTGCTGAGCCAACTCAGAATTTCAGTAATGCAAAAAAATGGAGTTGGATCAAAATTATATTACGTCAATCTGCCCATTTTTACTTGGACATAGTCTTCATTTTTAAATGAACTGAGTATTTTCTTTGATTTGCTCGAGATAAGCAAACCATACATTACTAAACCACGCTAATGCTGATTCATTCATTTGAATTTAAATACAGGGTTATTGGGATGGAGCAGGCAAAGCCTTTCCAAGCTGCACTGGAAGCCAGGAAGGAACCAGACCTGGATGGCATGCCTGTGTAGTGTAAGGCACACTGACTCAAACATGGCCAATTTAGAGTTACCAGTTTATCTAATTTATACAGTAATCCCTCCTCTATCGCGGGGGTTGCGTTCCAGACCCCAAACCGCGAAAGGTGAAAATCCGCGAAGTAGAAACCATATGTTTATATAGTTATTTTTATATTGTCATGCTTGGGTCACAGATTTGCGCAGAAACACAGGAGGTTGTAGAGAAACAGGAACGTTATTCAAACACTGCAAACAAACATTTGTCTCTTTTTCAAAAGTTTAAACTGTGCTCCATGACAAGACAGAGATGACAGTTCCGTCTCACAATTAAAAGAATGCAAACATATCTTCCTCTTCAAAGGAGTGTGCGTCAGGAGCAGATAATGTCAGAGAGATAGACAGAAAAAAGCAAACAATCAGAAATCAATAGGGTTGTTTGGCTTTTGAGTATGCGAAGCACCGCCGGACAACGCAGCTGCTAGGAAGGGAGCAATGTTAAGGTTGCCTTTCAGAATTTTTTTAGAGGAGCGTCCGTATCGTCTAGTGGTGCGAACAGCCCCCCCCACTGCTCACACCCCCTCCGTCAGGAGCACAGAATGTCAGAGAGAGAGAGAGAGACAGAGAAAAACAAACAATTAAAAATCAATATGTGCCGTTCGAGCTTTTAAGTATGCGAAGCACCATGCAGGAAGCATATCGCTTGACAAAACAGCCACATTTAAGCCCAGCAAGGAAGAGAGCAATGTGAAGGTAATCTTTCAGTGTTTTTTGAGGAGTGGCCATATCTTCTAGGGGTGCGAACAGCCCCTATTCTCACAATATATTTGAGGAGTTTTATTTAATAGGTAATACATGCTCTGATTGGGTAGCTTCTCAGCCATCTGCCAATAGCGTCCCTTGTATGAAATCAACTGGGCAAACCAACTAAGGAAGCATGAAATAGAAATTAAAAGATCCATTGTCCGCAGAAATCCGCGAACCAGCAAAAAATCCGCGATATATATTTAAATATGCTTACATATAAAATCCGCGATAGAGTGAAGCCGCGAAAGACGAAGCGCGATATAGCGAGAGATTACTGTATGTATATATATATATATATATATATATATATATATATATATATATATATATATATATATATTTACACTGCTAAAGGACCTTTCTGCTCTCCCAAATTACGAGGCTGTCATAGATGTTTCAATGAGCTTGATGAGCTTGTTCACAGTAGAAAAGTCTCCCCAGACCAGCTGGGTGAAATGTTCCAGCAGATTACTTATTAATATGAAACAGGCTACCTTTTTCAGAATTTGGAAGGTGGTGCACTCAGTGGGCTTTAACCAAGCCGCCACCGCTTCCCATAGAGCATCAAGCTGCTCTTGGGTAGACCGCTCAGGGTCTAGCTTTCATGCCTGTAATCTCTTCACCTGCTGGTCTGGGGAATCCCCATTTTGCTCTGAGGCCTTGGCCTCTGCAGGGAGGACAGCTCTCTCCTCCGAGAGAACATAATAAGTCCCCGTCGCTTCCCCCATAGAGACCAGCCCACGACGGTGTGTCCCATCGACATTCTCTCTATTCAATCTATGTGGCCCAGAATTAGACAAAGGGAGCAGAGTCTGCACTGGTACTTTCTAAAATTCGAGATGAAACCCCCACCCGGAAGCTTGGCCCCGGTACTCTCCCACCTGGTCATGATTCAGATCTAGTCCCGTTCTCTTCTGGGCTTTTATCATCCTGCTGGCTACACCACTGTAAGAAGAATGACTATCAGACATTGCGAAGGTTTGGGGCAGCCACCCGTATAATTTTTCCCAGATGCAAAACTGTTGCAAAAACATTTACATGTTCGCACAATCAAGTCCAAAACAGAACTCCCTTATTATCCACACGATGGAAGCTTTAAAGGCCAGTAGGGGAAGTGATGTCATCAGGACCAGAACCGGAAGTGACGTCGTTGACATCATTGTACTCAGGCCCTTTAGTTGTCTCCTAAACACCCGTGTGTGTCAGGGCCCCCCCTCAGCCCAGACCCGTTGGGCCGGGCATCCTGCACCGAGAGGTCGTGAATGCGGGAAGAGAGCATCAGTGTTGCTGTGGAGAGAACCCTTCTGATGAACGAGCGAGAACTTATAAGGTTGCAGATCAAGGAACCACCTAGTGACTCGAGGGTTGGACTCCTTATGCAGGGCCATCTACTGTAAAGGTGCATGGTCCATGACAAGTTTAAACTACCGACCCAGGAGGTAGTACCTCAACTGTGTAAATGGCCACTTAATCGGAAGAGCCATTTTTTCACCGCCTCATATCTGATCTCCCGATCCAGCAATTTCCGGCTCAGGAACATGACGGGGTGTTCAGCACCATCAATGCTTTGGCTCAGCACTGCTCCTAGGCATGTGCCCGAAGCGTCCGCCTGGAGGATAAAAGGAAGCAAAAAGTCAGGTGCCTTCAAAACAGGTGCCGACGTCAGGGCCCTTTTTAAGTCACTGAATGCAGCTTCTGTCGTATCGTTCCATACCACACTGTTGGGAGCCCTCTTCTTTGTTAAATCACTCAAGGGCACAGCTCTCTCCGAAAAGCGTGGTACAAACCAGCGGTAGTACCTGGTTAAACCTGAGAAATGCTTGGACCTGCCGCTTGGTTTGCGGAAGGGGCCATTTCAAAATGGCATCTATTTTAGAGCACTGCGGCTTCACAGTACCATGACCCACCAGGTAACCCAAATATTTGGCTTCTTTCAACCCAAAGAAACATTTCTTTGGATTGATCCGAAGACCGGCTTCACCCACCATCTGTAATACCGCTCGGACATTCTGTAGGTGTTCCTTCCAGGTGCTGGAATAGATGACAATGTCATCCAGGTAGGTAGCACAATATGTGTTATGGGGGCGGAGCATTTTGTCCACCAGACGCTGGAAAGTCGCAGGAGGCCCATGTAACCCGAATGGAAGAACACGATACTGCCAGTGCCCACTAGGGGTGCTAAATATGGTTTTAACCTTTGCGGAATCCGTTAAAGGAACCTGCTAGTACCCCTTGGTCATGTCAAGTGTGGTCAGATATTCTGCCTGTCCAAGCCTCTCAAGGACGTCGCCAACTCAAGGCATAGGATAAGCATCAAACTGTGAGATCTGATTAAGTCGACGGAAGTCATTGCAAAATCTCCAGCTTCCGGCGGGCTTAGAAACCAAGACTATTGGGCTGGACCAGGGTCTATAACTTTCCTCTATGACACCTAGGTCCAGCATGCGCTTGATTTCCAGTTTCACTTCAGCCTTCTTTGCCTCGGGAAGACGATAGGGGCACTCTCATACTATGACCCACAATATCGTGGGCAATCAGAAAGGTCCTTCTGGGGTTTTCGTCTACCACCTCTGGGACGAACGAGATAACTGCTTCGAGCTCTCGCCTCTGTCGGGTATTAAAGTTAGAGCTGAAGTTAATTGTGTTGGTCTGAGCAAAGAATGAGCGGGGCTGGCCGGAGGAGGGATCAGGGTCCCTTTCCTTCCACGGTTTCAGCAGGTTCGCGTGATATATCCGCTCGCTTGGTCGACGATTGGGCTGTTTCACCAAATAGTCGACAAGTCCTTTCCTCTCCTTAACTTCGTATTGCCCTTGCCAATGGGCAAGTAGTTTAGAGTGAGAGGTGGGAACCAACACCATGACCCGATCCCCCGGTTGGAATTCCCAAAGTGTCGTGCCACGGTCATAATAGCGGGCCTGTGCTGCTTGCGCCTCCTCCATGTGACTTTTTAATATGGGTCGAATTTTTCCAAATCTATTGCATAACTGCGTGATATACTACAAAATATTAGTCGAGGGAAGAGCCTCTCCTTCCCAACCTTCTTTTAAAATGTCCAATATGCCCCGGGATTGTCGTCCATATAATAATTCAAAGGGTGAGAACCCCGTCAAGGCTTCTGGGACTTCCCTGTAGGCAAAGAGTACGAGGGGGAGGAGTTGATCCCAATTCCTTCTGTCCCCGCTGACCACCTTGCGAAGCATCTGTTTAAGAGTTTGATTAAACCTCTCCACTAGACCGTCGGTTTGAGGATGATACACCATGGTCTTTAAGTGCTTTATTTTAAGTAACTTAGCCGTTTCCCTGATTGTCTCCGAGGTAAACGGCATCCCTTGGTCCATAAGGACTTTTTTAGGAATGCCAACTTGCGCAAAGACCCCTACTAGTTCCCGTGTGATGGCTTTCGAATTAGCTGAGCGCAATGGAACAGCTTCTGGACATCGGGTCGCATAATCCACGAGGACTAATATATATTTATGTCCTCGGGCCGAGGATTCGAGGGGTCCCACTATATCGACCCCTATTCTTTCAAATGGGACATCAATCAAGGGAAGGGGAACAAGAGGAGCACAGTCCCTCCTAGGAATTTTCCGCAGCTGACACTCTGGACAAGAGATACAGAAGCGGCGATCCTCCTCGTTAATTCCCAGCCCCGTGGCATGGGCTGATGGGTGCCTTGGCCGTTGACGGGAACCACTGCATTCTTTGCAAATTTAAGTGAATCATCATTCCATTGTTCCCTTTTAAACAAGGCCGGTGTTTTTCTAAATTGAAAGCTTAAATCTGAGAGAGGGTCCAGTCTGACGTCAATGGGCGGGGAGTCATCCTGCTCTGCTGAGACGCGGACAGATGACGTAACGGTCTGCGATGGCCCGGGAAGCTCTCCATCCTCCTCTTGGTCTCCTACATCTCTCCTTGCCGACTGAGTACACAGTGTGGAGACAACCTGCGACGGAGGATTCCCGTCTGTTATTAGGCCCAAATTAGGTTTAGGAGGGTTCAGTACTTCACCACTTTTACTATCAGACCAGTCCTGCCCGAGAATCACAGCGAAAGGTGGATTTCGGAGGACCGCTACGGTAATTCTTTTTATTGATCCTCCCTGGCTGATGAAACATCGGGCGGATTTATAGAATCGGATATCTCCATGCACACAGGTAATACTGGTCTTTATTTTTAGCCACTGTCGTGGTAGTACATACCAGTGATCAACAATGGAAATGCTGCTGCCGGAATCAAAGAGAGCTTCCACTTTAAATCTGTTTACAACTACCTCTCCTGTATGAGCCAAAGACCCCTCTTTCCATTTACATTCTGCCTCAGTCCCAAGGGAGGGCTGCGCCCATGGAATCGGGGAGTCCAGTGCAAACTTCGATTTATGCCGAGAGGGCAGATTAGGAGGGACGTAATCTCCACAACATCTGCTAAAGGACCTTTCTGCTCTCCCAAATTACAAGGCTGTCATAGATGTTTCAATGAGCTTGATGAGCTTGTTCACAGTAGAAAAGTCTCCCCAGACCAGCTGGGTGAAATGTTCCAGCAGATTACTTATTAATATGAAACAGGCTACCTTTTTCAGAATTTGGAAGGTGGTGCACTCAGTGGGCTTTAGCCAAGCCGCCACCGCTTCCCATAGAGCATCAAGCTGCTCTTGGGTAGACCGCTCAGGGTCTAGCTTCCATGCCTGTAATCTCTTCACCTGCTGGTCTGGGGAATCCCCATTTTGCTCTGAGGCCTTGGCCTCTGCAGGGAGGACAGCTCTCTCCTCCGAGAGAGCATAATAAGTCCCCGTCGTTTCCCCCATAGAGACCAGCCCACGACGGTGTGTCCCATCGACATTCTCTCTATTCAATCTATGTGGCCCAGAATTAGACAAAGGGAGCAGAGTCTGCACTGGTACTTTCTAAAATTCGATATGAAACCCCCACCCGGAAGCTTGGCCCCGGTACTCTCCCACCTGGTCATGATTCAGATCTAGTCCCTTTCTCTTCTGGGCTTTTATCATCCTGCTGGCTACACCACTGTAAGAAGAATGACCATCAGACATTGCGAAGGTTTGGGGCAGCCACCCGTATAATTTTTCCCAGATGCAAAACTGTTGCAAAAACATTTACATGTTCGCACAATCAAGTCCAAAACAGAACTCCCTTATTATCCACACGATGGAAGCTTTAAAGGCCAGTAGGGGAAGTGATGTCATCAGGACCGGAACCGGAAGTGACGTCGTTGGCTGCCCCAGAGCAGGGTGAGATTTCCCTAGAATGGTCTGTAAAAAATTGAGAGGGAGAATTAGTGCACTTTGCCACCCCCTGGTCCGGCGTGGAATTACATGTACTCAAGCCCTTTAGTTAACTCCTAAACATGCGTGTGTGACAATATATATATTCTTATATAATACGCTACCATGGCTGTTTGTTTGTCTGCCCAGGATTTTAAATCACCTGTAGTTTGCAAACCGTTTGAACTATTGTCCTGAAATTTGGTACACATATACAACAGATGTCTTCTATCCACTTTCGGGGTGATGACTGACCTCCAAGGTTATTCCTCTTTTTATTTTTATTTTATTGTAGAATCAACTCTCGGCGCATGTGTACGGCGCCATTCTCTTCCTTACCACCTTTGGCGTCAGTTTCCCTATCTCTTCATATGTTAAATCATTCTTGAGGCAGATTGAAGACTTAAGTTCCAGCTTAAGTGAAAAATTAAAGAAAATGTACTAAGTAATTGCAACACAAACACTGACTTAATCAGTTTTAATGCGAAAAGATGCAGATGAAAGAAGAAAAGAAGTGCGGCGCTAGGGTGGAGTAAAGAAGAGTTGTTAAGAAAGCAGCAAGCGCATCGACCTCTGAGCAAATGAATGCTAAACGTATAGAGAAAGAGGATGAAAACTAGGACTGCTCAAGTCAAGTATATTCACTGTACGTTATTGTGCAGTGCACCGTTACTGGAAAACAGTACATAAGGAAAAAAAAAGGGCGAACCTCACAAATGTGCAGATTCTACACAGACAGTGTCAGTTACTGAATTACTTGCACCTCAGACTCTAAAGCTATATGGGAACAGCACTAATCACTATTCTTCAAATCCATGCCAAAAATAATATGAGCAATTGTTAAACACCCTCCCCAGATACAAAACAGATAAAAGTACTATCTACTAACAGCTTTGCAGATCTGGACGCTGACATTCTTCCCCATTGTCCTAGGCAAAATTCATCAGTTTCTGTCAGGCAGTAGAGCAGCCTTTGTCAAGTCCAGCCACAAAATTTCACAGGCCAGCCACAGTCTGCGAGGATTTAGCATATTCTCCTTGTTCCCACACTGGTCTACCAATAGTTTTCTTTAATAACTTAAAAATGCGTGTATTCAGCCAAATGAAAACTCACATTGTTCCTGCTATAAGTAACCAAGGAAGTATTTGTGTGGATGAGTGTGTCTTTTTGAGGATCAAAATAGATTTCACAGTTTTTTTTACAGCTTACACATGAGTTCAGAAACTGTAGCTCATTTTTTAAAAATTTCACACAATCCCCAAAAAACACTCACACAACATGGAAAATGTCAATACTTTATTTAAAATCATACAACACCATTTACAAAGAAAAGTTGGGATGCTGTGTAAAACGTGGATAAAAACAGAATGTGATAATTTGCAAATCATTTAACCCAATTTTAAATTGATAATAGAAAAAAGACAACATGTCACATGTTGAAACTGAGAAATGTTATTGTTCTATGACAATGATATGCTCATTTTGATCTGTTGGAGTAAGGTAACACATGTTTAATGCAACAACTACAATATATTTAGTTTAGCAGTTACTGTTTATCTCGTCACTAGGTGGCAGTGTATTATTGCTGTTTGCTGGAAGAATGTGGAATGTTCCTGTTTAATTCTTGTCGTTGTTCATCTTATTTGTAATAAAAACACGCATAGTAGGCTGCAGCCATGTTTAGTTAAAAATAATTGAGACTGTTCCACTTTCTTTTCTGTATTGTTTCAAGAATTCCCAATGACTTATGGGCCCAGTCACAACCAGCTACAGTAAATAAGTGCAAAGTATAGCGACATATAAGGACTATGGCAGAAAACGGTAAAAATGGCAACTAACACCACTTCAGCAAAGTTTTCAATAGCGAACCTGATGAACCAGAACTATCAGTCTTGGAAGTTTAAGATGAAAATGCTACCAATAAAAGAAGGTACATGGAAGTGTGTAAGTGAAGCTAAACCAGCAGCACCCACGAATGAGTGGATAGAAAATAACCAGAGAACGCAGAGCACGATTTAACTTTGCATAGATGATGATCAGATTATACATATATATAACTGTGAAACCACTAAAGAAATGTCAGAAGAATTACAAAAGGTGCACAAAAAAGCAAATCTCAGCAATAAACGCTGTTTAATTAGAAGGCAATACCAGACCAAGATGATGAAAGACCAAGATATGTAGGATTATTTAAGGCATAATTTAAAAATAGTTGAAGAGCTGAAAGACATAGGAGAAGAAATAAAAGATTTTCATGTTGCAGCGCTGCTGCTTAGTGGTCTACTTGGAAGTTATGAAACATTTGTTACAGCACTTGATGCACATCCAGATGATGAACTGACACTTGAATATGTTAAAGGCACGCTTGTGGATGAATGTAAGCGTAAAACAGAAAATATGAATAGTGAAAGTGCAGTGCAGAATCTGCTTTATAGATGAAAAACAACAATAAGAATAGTGATGTGCAGGAGGAAACCTGTAAATACTTCATACGCAAAAAACCAGGCCATATAAAAGTTGATTGTAGAGTCCGGAAAGCTATAATGCGAAAAGTAAGTAAACAAAAGGCAAAAAATGTCAAAGCAGAAATAGAAACTGCTTCAGATACTGAGTATGCTTTTCAATTCAAATATGGCATCTCATTGTTGCAGGCATGGTGTGTTAATGCAAGAGCTACAAAACATGTGACCAATGACAAAAAATTCTTTACTCAGCTTGATTGAAGCAAGACAGAGATAATTACCACAGCCAATGGAAAATTAATGAAATCTGAAGGAGTAGGAGATGGTTTTTGTGGACGCTGAAGTCGAATAAAACGGGATACAAAAACACCAATTTAAAATAAAAAGCAATTTCTTTATTCTTGGTGAGTTAAAGAGACTGAGAGACTGCCCTTGGCTTAGTACAACTGATTTGGGATCAGACAGACTGCTTAAAAGAAAGAAATCCCTTTCTTTTTATTACCTAGCTTATTCATTAGCCAAAGAGAAAAAAACATGGAAGTTCATTTTGAGGTCATACATATATTGCTGTAAGTTACAGTTACATCCTGATTTATTACATACAGGAGTATACAGAGTTTATTACCAAAATAAAGAGTTATCAGGCACTCGCATTCCTAAGGAATACGCCCTTCTCAGTATACCCACACAATACCAATTTAAGCAGTTTCTTATAGTTCATTACATGAGTTATAAAGAGATTACATTCAAAAGTGGATTGCTTACTTGCAAAGGTTAAAATAACAGATGAGCTGTACCAGTGAAAAAGAAGAAAAACATTCAAACTGCATCGATATATGGCATAGACGTCTTTGGCACAGAAGTCATGATACAATAAAGAAAATAGTTGAGGATCAGTATGCAAGTGGTATAAAATTAATCTGTGTGATCAAAGAAAGAATTTTGACAGCTGCATTAAGGGCAAAATGGCAAGAAAACCCTTTTCAAAGCAGAGTAACAGCAGAGCTCAAAACCCCTTGGACTTAATTCATTCAGATTTTTGTGGTCCAATAAAAAACTTGACTCCAGGAAAGAACAGGTATTTTTTCACATTCATTAATGATTATTCCTTGTATACCACAGTAAGCCTATTGTACAACAAAGATGAAGAACCTCGGTTCACGACCATAATTCGTTCCAAAACTCTGGTTGTAACCCGATTTGGTCGTGAACTGAAGTAATTTCCCCCATAGGATTGTATGTAAATACAATTAATCCGTTCCAGACCATACGAGCTGTATGTAAATATATATATTTCTTTAAGTTTTTAAGCACAAATATAGTTAATTAAACCATAGAATGCACAGCGTAATAGTAAACTAAATGTAAAAACATTGAATAACACTGAGAAAACATTGAACAACAGAGAAAACTAACACTGCAATAGTTTGTGCTATAGCAATACCAACCGCTGGCTAAAAGCACTTTTTTTAATGAGTTTTAAGCACAGGGAAAAAAATTAACATTTGAAAAAATCCGTAATTTAATAAACCACCAAGAAAAGTAACACTGCAACAATGCACGCTACGAACCAATCGCTGTAAACAGAAGTGAAAACAAAAACAAGCCCAGTGCATTCTTTAACTGCCTTCTCTACCTTATGTGTCGCCCTCTCTCTCGCTCGCGCGCCTGTGTGTGTGTCTCTCTCACGCTGCCCGTGTGTGTGTCTCTCTCGCGCGCCTGTGTGTGTGTGTGTCTCTCTCTCGCACGCTCCTGTGTGTGTGTGTGTCTCTCTCTCGCGCGCTCCTGTGTGTGTGTGTGTCTCTCTCTCGCATGCTCCTGTGTGTGTGTGTGTCTCTCTCTTGCGCGCCTGTGTGTGTGTGTGCCTCTCTCTCGCACGCCTGTGTGTATGTGTCGCACTCTCTCGCTCTCTCTCTCTCTCTTGCTCGCTGCACAGGAAATGCCCAGAGAGAGACTGAACACGTACAAACCGAAAGGGAAACTGGCTTGTTTGTATACCGAGTGTGTGGTTGTGAACAGATGCAAAAGTTTGGTGAACTTTTTGGTCGTAAACCGATTTGTACGTCTTCCGAGACTTTCATGAACAGAGGTTCCACTGTATCTGGCTCAAGTAAGTACAGTCAACTCTCGATATACAACCGGCCTGACATGCGAACAACTTGGTTTACGACCAAAATTTTTGTTTTGAATTACAACCAACGTCTTGAGTTATGACCCGAATGCGGTCACGTGTATCCGCTTGTGCGATTGTAAACAAACAGCCAAGAGCATTCGTAAGTGTCAGCCAGTGCCCAGATATGTGTGTTTGTGGATATAATTTCAGTCAGTGCAGTGATTTATATAATTTATTTCGATAATTGCTATCAAAATGGTCCCAAAAAAGCTAAAAAGGAAGCTAAGGAAGGAAGAGAAGGTAACGAAGGTAAAGAAAGTGATCACAATCGAAATGAAGAAGGAAACTGTGCAGAAATATGAGAGTGGCGTTCGTGTGACCGATCTCGCTAATATGTACAGCATGTCAAAATCTACCATCTTGACAATTTTACAAAGAAAAGATTTGTCTGAAATAAAGGACATCCTGAAAAAAATCAACAGAGCTACAAACATTTTTAGAAAAGTTCCACCCAGACAGAGAAACAGCTAATCGTTGCATTAACTTGCTTAATGACAATGTCATGTAATACTACAGAACTGTGTTGAAGAAGAGACAGAAACAGACAACCTTAGACCAGTTTTTATTTATGAAAAGGTTGAGACCCAGTGAGCCAGAAGCAGGTCATTGTGGGCTACAGCCTCTCCTAAGGAGAGAAAGGACACCAGAGAGCCAGAGTCCCGATGTTCTTATGGAAGGGGGCTCTCCATCCAAACAACAACCACCTTCCATTTCATTCTCCTCCTCCTCCCTTCATGCAAGCCAAAGATGTCAACTTTAATGGTGAGTACAGTATGAAATTGTTGTTTCTGGTAGGCTAGGCGCTTTTTATAACGTTTTGGTTAGTACATTAGAAAAATGATTGGTGTTTTTAGTAAATTATGCACATTATACAACCCTTTTTTATTATGAAAAGGTTAAGTAAGTGTTGCTGTGGCAGGTTCAGAACGCATTATGGGTATTTCCATGATTTCTTATGGGAAAAATAGTCTTGACTTACAACCAACTTGAGTTACAACCAGCCCTCGTGAACGAATTGGGTCCGTAAGTCAAGGGTCCACTGTAATAAATTTGGGAAAATGCCAAGAGTGCTGTGTAGAGACAATGGAACTGAATATACAAGTGGCACTACACAAGCTATTCTCAGAAAGCATGGAATTATGTTCCAGACTAATGTACCATATAACCCAGAACAAAATGTAGTCGCAGAAAGAATAAACGATACTTTATGTGAAAATGGAAAGTGCATGCTTATATGCCAACAACATATTGGGGATAGGCAGTTATCACAGCATGCTATCTCCAAAACCGCTTACCAGGAAAAGCAATTGAGAAAACTCCATGTAAACTATGAAACAGATTGAAACCGAATTTGAGCCATATGAGAATTATTGGAAGTAAAGCCTATGTGCATATTTCAAAGGAAAAGCATACGAAACAGGACGCTTGTGCCAAAGGAGGTACAATTGTTGGGTACAGTGAGTCCCAAAAGGGGCACAGAATATTACATCAAGACATCATCTTCAGACATGGTAACTGTCAGAGCTACCTCAAGGCAAGCATGCAATAAGATCTAAATGGGTTTTTAAACCAAATGTAACAGGCAGTAGCTCAAAGCAAGCATGCAATAAGATCTAAATGGGTTTTTAAACCAAATGTAACTCAGAGGGCAAAGACTATAAGGACAAAGCAAGGTTAGTTGCTAAAGGGTACTCACAAAAATTTGGCGAGGATTATGATGCTACTTCTGCTCCAGTTGCCAAACAAAGTATTTTCAGAAATTTGATGACAATCCAGCTCAAAGAAAAATGATTGTGAAACATCACAATATCAAGGCAGCCTTTTTTTAATGGTGATATTGAAGAGGATAATATATATGACACAACCAGAACCATATGTAAAAAATGGAGAAGAGCATCTTGTTTGCAAACTGCAAAAATCCCTCTATGGACTTAAGCAATCAGCTCAAGCGTCAAACTCAAAAATAAACAAAGTTCTGCCAGATGAAGGATTCACATGAAACAGAGCAGATCCATGTTTATACTCTAAATGTATAAATCTATTGCTCTATGTGGTTGATTTAATTATTGCTCACAAAAAGGATTAGGAGCAAAGTTAACTGCAGTATTCAACCAGCACTTTGATATTAAAGACCTTGGGGACATGACATATTACGGCAACTTCCTGTTGAAACAGAGTGCAAAAATTGATGCAGTTCTTCAGCACTTCAACATGACTGGAGCCAAAGGAGCAAGCACACCCATGGAGACAGCATATCTAAAGTTGGAAGGAGAAGGAGATCTTCTCCCTACTAATGAACAGTAAAGACAAGCAGTGGGGGCACCTATATATTGCAACCACCACGCATCCAGACATGGCAGCTGCAATATCACTACTCTACAGACGCTTAAGTAAACCCCCGTCCAAGAGACTGGAACTCAATCAAGACAGTAATGAGATATTTCAAGCAAACAAAAGACTTGAGTTTAAAATTGTCTGCAACTGGTAATATCAATCTCATAGGATATTTGGACTTGGATTGGGCAGGTGACCTCAGCACTCTCAAATCTACAAGCAGTTACTTAATCAAGTTAGGAGAGAGTCCTACAGTATATTCTGGTCCAGCAAGAAGCAAATTTCTGTGGTTTTATCTTCTACAGAGACAGAATACATTTCGGCTGCCTATGCCAGAAAAGAAGTTGTTTGGTTGCACCAGTTACCAGAAGATCTTGGAGAGCCAATGTCCCATCCTACAGTATTCTATAAGGACAATCAAGGATGCATTAAACTTGCAACCAGTGAAAAAATCAATGCAAGAACAAAACATATTGTTGTCAGACACCATTACATTCATGATTTAATTGAACGAAAAGTGATTGTACTTTCATATTGTGAGACTGAGAGAATGATTGCAGATGCTATGACAGAGCCACTCACAAGAAACAAATTTCTAGAGCTAAGATCCAGAATGGGACTGATATAAAGGGTAGTTGTGCATATATATATATATATATATATATATATATATATATATATATATATATATATATAGTTTAGCAGTTACTGTTTATCTCGTTACTAGCTAACAGTGTATTATTGCTGTTTGCTGGAAGAATGTGGAATGTTCCTTTTTATTTCTTGTCGTTGCTCATCCTGCTGTTTGTAACATAAACACACATGGTAGGCTGCAGCCATGTTTAGTTAAAATGATTGAGACTGTTTCACTTTATTTTCTGTACTGTTTCAAGAATTTCCTATAGAACCTGAGGTAGTAAAATGTTTCAAAAAAGTTGGGACTGGGTAACAAAAGACAGGAAAAGTTGTGTAATGCTGAAAAAAAACACCTGGTGGAACATCTTACAACTAATTAGGGTAATGGGCTACAGGTCGGTAGCATGATTGGGCATCTTAGAGTATCCCAGAGAGATAGAGTCTCTCGGATTAAAGATAGAGAGGGGTTTGCCACTCTGTGAAAGACAATGTGGGCAAATAGTGCAACAGAATAGAACAGGAATGATGTTCTTCAATGTAAAAAAGAAATTAGGGATATCATCATCTATGGTGGGCGGCACGGTGTCGCAGTGGTAGCGCTGCTGCCTCGCAGTTAGGAGACCCGGGTTCGTTTCCCGGGTCCTCCCTGCATGGAGTTTGCATGTTCTCCCCGTGGGTTTCCTCCCACAGTCCAAAGACATGCAGGTTAGGTGGATTGGCGATTCTAAATTGGCCCTAGTGTGTGCTTGGTGTGGGGGTGTGTTTGTGTGTGTCCTGCGGTGGGTTGGCACCCGGCCCGGGATTGGTTCCTGCCTTGCGCCCTGTGTTGGCTGGGATTGGCTCCAGCAGACTCCCGTGACCCTGTGTTCAGATTCAGCGTCTTGGAAAATGGATGGATGGATGGATCATCTATGGTATACTGTATTATTAAAAGCTTCAGAGAATCCAGAAAAATCATTATATGCAAGGGACAAGGCTGAAAAACAATATTGGATGGCTGTGATCTTCAGGCCATTACACAGCACTTTATTAAAAAGAAACACAATTCCATAGTGGCAGGCACTGCATGGGCTCAGGAACACTTACGAAAAAAACGCTGTCTGTGAACACAGTTCATCATTGCATCCACAAATGCAAGTTAAAACTCCACCATACAAAGAAGAAACCATATATAAACATGATCCAGAAACATGGCCACCTTCTCTGGGCCTGAGCTCATTTAAGATGGACTGAGGAAAAGTGGAAAACTGTGCAGTGATCTGAGGAGTCAAAATTTAATATTCTTTTTGGAAATCATGGACACCACATCCTCCGGGCTAAATAGGAGAGGGACAAACTGGCTTGTTATCAGTGAACAGTTCAAAGCCCAGCATCCGTGACGGTGTGGGGGGTTTGTTAGTGAACCTGGCATGGGTATTTTGCACATCTGGGAAGACACCATTAATGCTGAACGATATATACAGGTTTTGGAGGAACACATGCTGCCAACTATACCAAATGTTTTTCAGAGAAGGCTTTGCTTATTCCATCAAGACAATGCCAAACCCCATTCTGCACACATATTACAACAGCAAGGCTCCATAGTAAAAGTGACCAGTCATCCATTGAAAATGTTTGGCACATTGTGAAACAAAGAATACGGCAAAAGAGACCCCAAACTGTTGAGCAGCTGAAATCCTGTATCAGGCAAGAATGGGACAACATATCACTTTCACAACTACAGCATTCTGTCTCCTCAGTTCCCAATCATTTACAGAGTGTTCTTAAAAGTAGTGATGCCGCATAATGCCCCTGTCCCAAGTTTTCTGAAATGGGCAGCTTGCATCAAATTTAAAATCAGAATACATTTTTATTTAAGGTGACCAGAATTTTTTGGGCCAATCCAGGGACATGGGGTTTGGCTAGAGGAGCGTAGACTACAAAGCGAAAGCTTATCACGTGATTTCTCGCCAAAGTTGCAAGATGTGGTAAAGCATAACCTCCGTCAAAACATCGCGTATGCGCGTCGAGTTCAAATTATCGTGGTGATGAGATACATTCAAAAAAGTGAACCAGCTGAAACCGGGGATGAAATCTTAAACCGGGGACAAAACAGAGACATGTTTCTGAGTGGGGACAGTTGTCCAAAAAAGGGGACTGTCCCCAGAAAACGGGGACGGATGGTCATCTTATTTTAATCCTCTGTTAATAAAACCCCTGTGTGCGTCCAGTGTCCGTGTGTGTGTGTCTTCTGGTGAAGTGCGCATGCGCGGGGCATGGTGCGATGCTTCAAAGCAGATGCTTCAAAGGCCGCCTAACGCGTCACACAAGACAGAGAGGGCGGGACCTATAAAATATTGCGCGGCAGATCCAATCGGATTTTGGTAAATGAGGTAAGACCTAAAACAGAAAACACGAAAAATCCAATCGGGTACCGAGACGCGGAGACCAGCTTCCCCATTATTGTGCAAGTATTTACTCTGAGGATGTCAGATTTGTGATTAAGAAAGCTTGGCCCAGTAAAGCGTAAAGTAAAAGTAGATTTATTTTCGCGCACATTACATCAATTGCTGGAGAGAATCTGCTGATTGCCCACTGTTGTGACAGAAAATTAAACGCATACTGTGGACAGAAAACCCAGTATTACTGTCAGAGAAAATTACAGACATTTTACGGAAAAAAATTAATGAGGTAAAAGGTCCCATGCCATTTAATATAGACTGTTCCTACTAATGTTTATGGACTACTGTTCTAGCGCCCGTTATTGTAACGGGCTTAATGTCTAGTAAACAATAAAATTTCTCAGTTTTAACATTTGATATGTTGTCTATTGTACTATTTTCAATTAAATATATGGTTTACATGATTTACAAATCATCACATTCTGTTTTTATTAACATTTTACACAGAATCCCAACTTTTTTTGGAAAAAGGGGTAAAATAAACGGTATTTTTGCATCAGAATACTGCACACAAACCTTCAATTGCTCACCCAAAGCACCAACGACACACTGATTTAATAAACGCAAAACACTGCAATACCTTTCAAATTTTCAGTGTACAGTGCAGAGCAGTCTACTATACATGGTTCCAAATCCATTCAAATATTAAACACAAATATGAAGGGAAAAACAAATTTATTTTCCAAAAACAATACATTTTGACTTATACTTGGGCATGACCATTAGACTTATAGGCAAAATAAATACAGAAGAAGATGCTGAAAACAGGTTTTTTACAGGAAAAAAAGATAAGTAAGGAAAAAATGAGGCCACCTCCTGTCTCCTTTTTGTGTCTGGCCACAGCATGTCATCTACATCACAAGCAAAGTTCTCTCTGCATTGACAACTGGGGAAGTATTGTCTAGAGTGAAGGATCAGCTCCTGGCATGTCACCTCATCTGTATTCCCACAGACCTCCTCCATCGCTTGGAGAAAGGGTATGCATCTGTAGTGTTGGTGATCATACACCTTCCACCTCCATGATGAGAAATATTCTTCAGTGGGGTATAGGAATGAGGAGTTAAGTGAGAGATGAAGCATGAAAAATCATGGACAGTTGATGTACCCAGAGCAGCATACCTCATACTCAAACTATGGTTGATCACACAATCAACCAGCATAGCCAAGATTTCATCCGTAATGGTTCTTCTTTGTCTTCTTCCATGTTTTTGTCCTCATCCTCCTCCTCCTCCTCTAATCCTTGCACCTCTTCTTTATGTCTCGGAGTAATATTTGCCTCCATTATTGTCTAAACCAAGAGAACTAACCTGTTGCCTATTTATAGTGCTTATGCTCTGCTATATAAGAAAATAAATTTGTGTTTACAGGCTTGAGAGTTAGGTGCAGGAAATTGGCCAATGAGTGTACCAAATAAAAGAGATTTCAGTTTTGGTAATTGTGTCTAATGTAGAGAACTGTGTGTAGTGTTTTGTGAAGTTTGTGTTTTGAAATTGCCAACCGAGTGTTATCCTGAAAATGTGCTTGCAAGTCTGAAGACTTGGTTAAAAGATTTCGTACACAGATAAGTGGTCACAGTGATCGGGTGTCAAGTGCCAGTTTATGTGTGTTTACAAACAGAAAAAAAACTGTAAATAGGCTGCTTAATTAGTTATCAGTCAGTAGGCAACAGGAAGAAAGAGGCATTGTCAAGGGTATAGGTGGGCATATCATATGTTACTGACACTTTAATATTTATTGAACAATCCATTGTATTTAACCATTAAATGTATGTACTGTAATGGAGTTTAATAGTTATGCTCAGGAATTAAGGGGATTGAACTGAGTTAAGGACTGCATAAAATCCATTTTTGTCTTCTGAAATTTCCTCTGTTGTTATTCTTCACTTAGCTCCTGTTTATTTGTAATATCCATCATTTCGTGATAACTGCCTGTAAAATGTTTTGAAGTACAAGTTGAATTGCTGATAAGAACTACTCCAATCTCTGAGAAGTAACACAAGCATGCCTTGCTATCTGCTTCTGACTGACTTTAGAAGCATCTGGATGTGAAGTACCTTTGTTATATCAGGATCATGGGTTTAATGTATATGAACTCCTTTTTCAGGAGACAGGTAGTATTGGTGTTAGATGCATGACATTCTCCCCCAGGAAGAAGCTTGGTGTAGGAAACTAGAGGGATTTAGATTTATGTACCCCAGATCAAAGACAAGAGATTGTTTTTGGGGAGAGGAACATAGGAAAAAAAACTGACTGATGAGCTTTCTAGGTGAAAAGCTGACTGGGGAGAATCAAGACTTCATTTAACTACAAGATTAAGCACCGCCTGAGAGATTGAACATCTAAAACTATCAAGTTGTATGGTTTGGATAGCCATAACCTTATTTAGTTTTGTTTATGGCACTAACTATACTAATTAAAGAATACAACTTATTAATCCTGGTTTCCTCATTGTAAACATTTATCTGCTTTATCAACAAGACCTGGGAATCCATTTTCTTTTTTCTGTTAGGTCATCGGGGTGAGGAACTGAGAGAACACTCTCAGTAGTGAAGCAACAGTGACAGACATTGGTGGATGAAATTGTAAGATACTGGGCTGTAGGGTAGAAATGTTGGGCAGCTGTGAAATGAATATTCTTAAAGTTTGATCAGTGTAAAGATAGAAAAATGGGAGAAGCGATGGATGTGTGACATATATCTGTGGTCCACAAAAGAAGACTCTGCACATTTGATAAATGGGGATTTATGTTTTAAGGATGGGTGTCCCCTAAAGCCTTTCCCATGATAAAACATTTGGTGCTGCAAGGGAGCAAGCAGGGTCATTTGTGACAAAACAATGTAGCACAACAAAGCTGGTTAGTGGCATGATGATATCAACAGTAAATGCAATGCATTGGTAGGTGACAGTTATCACTAAAAACATACTGGGTATAAGACTTAAAATATTATTGTATGAAAATGTTAAAACCATGACCTTCTGGACCATGCTAAAAACAAACTGTTGCTGCTGCACTTTATGTACTGCTTTTTCATTTTGTACAGTTCACTGTAAGGAATTTGACAAAAATTTTTCAACCAGTTCGCCAGAGTTAATGAATGCAACATCACCTGCCTTGGAATTCTGGGAGTAAGTAGCACTTGTGTTGAAATATACACCTCATGGACTTACTAATTTATAATTAAAAAGTCAGTGAATTCATTTCACTTTATATATGAATCTTTGTCTGAGGTTATTAGAAATACAGAAAGAATTAGCATTTTTGACATTTCCAATCCTGTCAAATTACTCTTTTAAAACTAGTGTATCAGTAAATAAAGTGTTAAAATAGTAAAGAGGGACAAGCAGCATCTGATTTGAAGGGAAGTATTCTGATCATTTAGAAGGCGAGTGCTGAACATCTCAGGAGGAATTGAAGTACTTGGCAGTTTACACTGGGAGATGGCTCTCTGCCTCTTGCTTACCTGGATCGTCTGCTACTTTTGCGTCTGGAAGGGAATCAAATCGACAGGCAAGGTGAGGCATTTTAGTTCCTCTGATAACTTTTAAGCCAAAAGGATGTTTTGAAAACCTAAGGTTTACAAAGAGTGTAAACTAGTCAACTAAAACTTAGTTTTCCATAGCTCATTATCTGGCTGCATTAAACAAAGAGGTTATTCATTTTTACAATTCTCTTTCCTACAGATAGTGTACTTTACAGCAATATTCCCTTATGCCATGCTGCTCATACTCCTTGTGAGAGGACTGACACTGCCTGGAGCCAAAGATGGGATCATCTTCTACTTGTATCCAGAGCCATCTCGACTTGCAGACCCAGAGGTATGGGTTGCACTTGATTGATAAAGTCAGCATAACAAAATGATTAAACTCGATAACAAATATATGTTGATGATTGTATACTACTGTAAAAGCAGGTCTTATTACTGAAATTAATTTCAGCAACAGTGCATTTATAGTTAATCTATAGTAGACCATATTTTCTGTTTAAAATATTTAAGGTCTAAAAATAATGCTAATATGACAAGAAGAGACCCGAGACATTGTAAAGGTTTGGGGCAGCCACCCGTATAATGTGTTCCTGGCTGCAAAAGTAAAAGGTTTTGGTAGCGAGTAATGTTTACAAGACAGAGTCCAAAACAGAAATGAATTCCAGAGGAAGGGAGTGAGGCTTTATAGGAAGGCTAGGGGAAGTGATGTCGTCCTCGGGGCCAGGACCGGAAGTGGCGTGTCCCGAGTCAAGGCAGTGGCTCCTGGTGGAATTTTCCAGGAAAGGTCTGCAGGGAACTTAGAAAGAGCATTAGTGCACCCCGCCACCCCCTCGGCAGATGTGTTACCATTATTCTCCAAGCCTTCCTATTCACACGTGTGTGACACTAATTAATTACAAAACATCAGAATTGTGCAGGAGACCCTGTTTTTTTAATAGGCTCAAAATGCTTGCACATTAATTTATTTTTCATTATTCATGTGTAAATAACCACTAAGATGTGAGGTGAAGACAAAATTAAAGCATACAGTGGTGTGAAAAACTATTTGCCCCCTTCCTGATTTCTTATTCTTTTGCATGTTTGTCACACAAAATGTTTCTGATCATCAAACACATTTAACCATTAGTCAAATATAACACAAGTAAACACAAAATGCAGTTTGTAAATGGTGGTTTTTATTATTTAGGGAGAAAAAAAATCCAAATCTACATGGCCCTGTGTGAAAAAGTAATTGCCCCCTTGTTAAAAAATAACCTAACTGTGGTGTATCACACCTGAGTTCAATTTCCGTAGCCACCCCCAGGCCTGATTACTGCCACACCTGTTTCAATCAAGAAATCACTTAAATAGGAGCTGCCTGACACAGAGAAGTAGACCAAAAGCACCTCAAAAGCTAGACATCATGCCAAGATCCAAAGAAATTCAGGAACAAATGAGAACAGAAGTAATTGAGATCTATCAGTCTGGTAAAGGTTATAAAGCCATTTCTAAAGCTTTGGGACTCCAGCGAACCACAGTGAGAGCCATTATCCACAAATGGCAAAAACATGGAACAGTGCTGAACCTTCCCAGGAGTGGCCGGCCGACCAAAATTACCCCAAGAGCGCAGAGACGACTCATCCGAGAGGTCACAAAAGACCCCAGGACAACGTCTAAAGAACTGCAGGCCTCACTTGCCTCAATTAAGGTCAGTGTTCACGACTCCACCATAAGAAAGAGACTGGGCAAAAACGGCCTGCATGGCAGATTTCCAAGACGCAAACCACTGTTAAGCAAAAAGAACATTAGGGCTCGTCTCAATTTTGCTAAGAAACATCTCAATGATTGCCAAGACTTTTGGGAAAATACCTTGTGGACTGATGAGTCAAAAGTTGAACTTTTTGGAAGGCAAATGTCCCGTTACATCTGGCGTAAAAGGAACACAGCATTTCAAAAAAAGAACATCATACCAACAGTAAAATATGGTGGTGGTAGTGTGATGGTCTGGGGTTGTTTTGCTGCTTCAGGACCTGGAAGGCTTGCTGTGATAGATGGAACCATGAATTCTACTGTCTACCAAAAAATCCTGAAGGAGAATGTCCGGCCATCTGTTCGTCAACTCAAACTGAAGCGATCTTGGGTGCTGCAACAGGACAATGACCCAAAACACACCAGCAAATCCACCTCTGAATGGCTGAAGAAAAACAAAATGAAGACTTTGGAGTGGCCTAGTCAAAGTCCTGACCTGAATCCAATTGAGATGCTATGGCATGACCTTAAAAAGGCGGTTCATGCTAGAAAACCCTCAAATAAAGCTGAATTACAACAATTTTGCAAAGATGAGTGGGCCAAAATTCCTCCAGAGCGCTGTAAAAGACTCATTGCAAGTGATCGCAAACGCTTGATTGCAGTTATTGCTGCTAAGGGTGGCCCAACCAGTTATTAGGTTCAGGGGGCAATTACTTTTTCACACAGGGCCATGTAGGTTTGGATTTTTTTTTCTCCCTAAATAATAAAAACCACCATTTACAAACTGCATTTTGTGTTTACTTGTGTTATATTTGACTAATGGTTAAATGTGTTTGATGATCAGAAACATTTTGTGTGACAAACATGCAAAAGAATAAGAAATCAGGAAGGGGGCAAATAGTTTTTCACACCACTGTAAGTATTGTACGCTATGAACATTGTCAATACTGTCAGAGCATCTACTTTCCTCTCAATGTCATGCGCATGACGTAGTCAGATTACTTTAAGGAAAAAAACAGAAAGTGTGTTAATGCATTACTAACGAGACAAAGTACTGCTTTATTTCACATTATGATTTATATTTGGTAACAATGTGCACTCAAATAAAAAGAACATGAGCAAACGTTATAAGTATACACTTAATTCTGCATGTCCTGAAGGGTAAATTTAATCAATCAGCAAACGTTATAAGTATACATTTAATTCTGCATGTGCTGAAGGGTAAATTTAATCAATCTAGTCCAGGGACACAGGGAGCTCATGATTTTCACATCACAGTGGAGTGTAATGCTTCTTTGCAGGGCTCAATCACATAGCCAAGCTGAAAAGAGGTTTCTGATACTGGACTGCATACAGCACACTATTAATAAAGTATCAGTTTAGCTTTAATCCACTGATTTTCTATTGATATGCTCAAACAGTGTGATATGGTGGCACAGTAGCCAGTGAATCTTCAGAGTTTCCATCGTTGATTAAAAAAGCAGATGGATGCCATTTACTTTACAGAACATGAAGGACTAAACATATTTCTAAAACACAAGAAAATGAACAAATAAGGCTGTGTTTATGGTCACTTTCATGATGATTGATATATGGGCTTAGGATTTAGTAACAAATCCTGAAATACTGAAATGATCAGGTTTTCAAACTTTCACTGTAACACATTACATTTTCACTGTAACACATTACATTTTAAGATAAGAAACTCAATAACATATTTAATTACATTTTTTTGTAAGTGATTAATAATGAAACTAAGGAACTTTAAAAAATAACGTTCCCCAACAGTCTGTAATGAACTGGTTTTCACCTTTTCACCTTATCAGTTATGCCAGAATAAGCATGGCTCCCCACAATCAATTGAATTAGCAGGTCAACAAATTATTAAATTGATGGATCCCACTGTTATAAATCTTCATTAGAGTATCATTTTAAATCTTGCAGGTATGGATGGAAGCGGGAACTCAGGTTTTCTTCTCTTATACTCTCTGTTATGGTGGCCTAATAGCACTCAGCAGCTACAACAAGTACAACAATGACTGCTACAAGTAAGACCTTCATCCTCATCTCTGGCAATTGGCAGTTTTGATAGGCAATACAGATAAAGTGAGCTCTAACCACTGTGCATACATTTTGAAAATAACAAAACAGGACACAACAAAAATTAGGTCAGCAAAAACTTGCCTAACTGTAAAATTACTGAAAGCTCTGAAGCACTGCACAGCATCTAGGGCTTGATAATCAAGGAGATTCACTAAATAATCTGATATACAACCATTTCCTTTTCTCTGTTTTAGGGATTGCATTTATCTGTGTCTAGTGAACAGTGGCACAAGCTTTTTGGCTGGGTTCGTTGTTTTCTCCACACTGGGTTTCATGGCATATGAACAGGGAGTGCCCATCAAAGACGTGGCTGAGTCTGGTGAGTTCTTTTTATACACACCCCACAGTGAGGGAACAAGGCATGTACAAAATACTTTAAAAATCAATAAATAAACATTGGTTTAATTTAATAACAGCAAAAATCTGTACTCATTACAATGACAATGACCCTTTATTTAAATTAAGAATACTAGGGGGCTTTGCCCCCTGTTCGCTTCACGTCTAGTCTCCTTCCAAGATTTTTTTTTTATAAAATAGAGAGATTTGGCTAATTTATGGATTGCTAGGTGTGAGTGTGCAAAACACAAATTAAAAAAATAGAAGTTACAATCTGCAATATGGTTTCTTCTAATAACTGAATAGGTCTGGACATCTGGTTTTGTGGAGTTCTTTGTAACAGTTTAGTTCGGTGTAAGGAGTACAACACAGAACTGAAATAAAATGACCAATGAATTGAAGAGTAATGTAATAACAAACTGATTTGATTTGGCTCCTAGGGTGCACTTAATGCACACAATTGTAACATCTCCTGCTTTTTGAGTAGCAGTGCCTAGTTACTGAAGGCACTTGGTTATTTCATACTTTTTTCCATAATAACAACAAAAACTGACATGAAAGGTTTCTAGGATTTTAAATGATAAATATGTGTGATTTACAGGTTTAAACCATGTAAAAGTTAGGGTGGAGTGGTGGCTCTGAGGCTAAGGATCTGCACTGGTATCCAGAAGGTTGCCGGTTCAAATCCCCGTCACTGCCAAAAGAGATCCTACTCTGCTGGGCCCTTGAGCAAGACCCTTAACCTGTAACTGCTCCAGGGGCGCTGTACGATGGCTGACCCTGCGCTCTGACCCCAAGGGGTATGCGAAAACTAACAAATTTCTAATATGAGAAATCGTATAAGACGAAATAACAAACAAACAAGTATTTTCGTGTTCCCACTTGCTGTTGTAGAGTATGGGGTTCCTTGTAATAACTTCCAAACTTTGGCTAAAGACATTTCATCTGCACACTGATTGCAGGTCCCGGTCTCATCTTTATGGTGTACCCTAACGCCATTTCCATGATGCCTCTCTCTCAGCTCTGGGCATTCTGCTTCTTTCTCATGATTATATTACTTGGACTGGACACTGAGGTGAGATAATCTTTTTAATTGTTATTATATGATAAAACAAAAAAATCCTTTATCATAAAATTGATGTTTCTCAGTTTCATTTTTATATACAGTATGCAAATGTTACAAGGTTTTGTAATTGACTGTCATAGTACTATACAGTGATCCCTCGCTATATCGTGCTTCGACTTTCGCGGCTTCACTCCATCGGGGATTTTAAATGTAAGCATATCTAAATATATATCACGGATTTTTTGCTGGTTCGTGGATTTCTGTGGACAATGGGTCTTTTAATTTCTGGTACAGTACATGCTTCCTCAGTTGGTTTGCTCAGTTGATTTCATACAAGGGACGCTATTGGCAGATGGCTGAGAAGCTACCCAGCCAGAGCACGTATTATGTATTAAATAAAACTCCTCAATGATATACGATATGCTTCTCACGCGGTGCTTCACATACTTAAAAGCCCAAACAGCCCTATTGATTTTTGATTGTTTGCTTTTCTTTCTCTCTGTCTCTCTCTCTCTCTGACATTATCTGCTCCTGACACACACTCCTTTGAGGAGGAAGATATGTTTGCATTCTTTTAATTGTGAGACAGAACTGTCATCTCTGTTTTGTCATTGAGCATAGTTTAAACTTTTGACTAAATGGTGTTATTTCATGTCTAGAGGGCTCTAATAATGTTAAAAAATGTATTTAGAAGGCAGTAAACAGGTTTTCTATGCTCTAACTGCGAAAATATTCGATTTATAAATAAAGAATCCTACTTCGCGGAAATTCATTTATCGCGGTAGAGTCTGGAACGGATTAACCGTGATAAACGAGGGTTTACTGTACAGCAATATGGTTGGATGGAAGTTAATGCTGCTGCCTCATAACTTTAGTATCCTGGGCTCAATTTTTCACTCATTTAATGTTTAGTAGAGTCAGCATTTACTACCCATGTCTACGTGGGCTTTGCTCTTTCCACTTTCTCTGTGCAGGTTAAGTTAACTGGTGACCAGTGGTGTCACTGCATTAACAGATAGTGGGACATTGATCCTCGTCTCCCAGCAGATGGTGATGTTCTGCAAAAAATCAAATAAGTAGTAACTTTCTCTGAATTGTGTATTGTTAAATTTTCTACTGTATATCAAACTCAACTTAGTTATCATAAACACATTTCTCCAGTTTTCCATGTTATGCTCAGTGCAATTTCTTTTCTAGAAAAATGTGTGCGCATGTAAAGTCTGAACTTTTCAGTTCCACCTTGGGACTTGGAGGTCTTGGTTATCTTTTGTGAGGTAATTTAAAAGGTGCACAAACTTGTACATCTTGCTGTTCTGGAGTAGTCGTCAGCATTATCATGAATCATGTCAATTACTTATGTATAGTACGATTTAGCACTTTACCCACCGTAAGAGACAGCCCTGAGATGGAAAGATGGGGGAAGGTAGCTTTTGTAGGACACTGCCTCCCTCAAAACACTAGATGGTGGCTTCCCTAGACAGCAGTGGTGCCCTGGATTCCCACAGGGCACTATGGGACTTTCAGTTCGGCAACACAGCCCTGCCAGGTACCATGGGTGCCCCCAGGGGATGCTGTGGGAAGATGGTGGGAGAACAAATTCTCACATAGCCCAGAAGTACTAATGGTTAACTCCAAAGTACTTTCGGGCTGATTAAAGAACTTTAATTCTCCGTCTGACCCAGAAGTGCTGGCAAGTCACATGGAGGAAGAACAGAAGCACTTCCGGGTCAAGGACTATAAAAAGGACTGCTGAAGATCCAGCAAGCGAGCCTGAGTCAGGAGGAGGTAAACAACGGAGGTGTGCAGGAGAAAGAGTATTGTGATTACTATTGATTTAATTATGTTTATTGTAGCTATAGTGCTGTGGAGGCACTGTGCAAGAAGAAAATAATTAAAGAATACTTCTTGGTGCTTTTACCCTGTGTCCAGTGTATTTGTCTGTTGGGTTAAAAGGGGCAACAGTGACCTCTGGCGTTCACACCACTAAAACTAAAATTAGAAAAATTTGAAATATCCATTTGTGTTCCTGCTCTGTTTTTGAGTGTTTTATATTGATACTGACAAATTTTTTAATACTGCCCTTTGGCAAGTTGTGCTGTATGGCAATATGTGGCTTAAGTAGAATTTAATCAGTCATAGTGCAATAACATAAATGACATCCCCCTCATGTGCAATTAAATTAAATACAATTAAAAAATGACCACCATCAATGAGATACCTCAGGCATAAAAGCTACATAATGGATTAATATTTATAAGTCAGCTTCATTAAGTTTAAGAAACAATAAATAAATAAATTAGCAAATAAATAAAAGATTTGTAATTTGCCACTTTAAATGCTTAACATTGTTGTCTTATTTTCCTGTGGCATCTGCTCCCTTGATTGCATTCTAATAATGACAATTAAATGACAGGTAACAGCCAGGCAAACAACATTGAATACTGGAAGGCTGCACCGACTTTAACATCAGACTCACCATTAACCTGTTCATTCTGATGTCAAGCAGGCAAGCATGGCAATAATAAAGGTTTGGGAAACAAAATCAGTGGAGTCGCCATGGGCCACCAGTCATAAATTGTATTCTATAAGTTCATTCTCTTTGTCTCACTTTCCCTCTCTCGGTCACTTACACACAAACACACTCTGCAAGGCTTCTCAGGATGGCTCTATCTTTTGGTGCGAAAAACAGCACAAATTTTGACTTAGTGTTGGAGTAATTATGAGAGTGGATGTGTGTGTGTGTGTGTGTGTGTGTATGCGCATGACTGGTTTTTGTAATGGAAAGACACACTGTGTCCTGCATATGCCCAATGCTGCTGGGATAGACTCTGGCCCACCTGCAACCCCGTATTGTATTAAGAGAGCTGAATGTGTATGGATGTACCGTATAGATGCATTAATATCATTGTGTTATATATGTATTATTTGTAGGCACACTGTGTAGAGCGCCACAAAAATAAATCAAATTCATAATAATTTATTTTTCCTTCCTTCTTCAGTTTGTCAGCTTGGAAACCTTTATGACAATCGCTATGGATATGTTTCCAGTACTACTGAAAAAGAAAAGAATGAAGCAGGTGGTTCTGGTTATCACCTGCATCCTCTCCTTCATGATTGGGCTCCTGATGGTCACAGAAGTAAGAAACAGAAAATACGCGTTTGTATTTAAAAGTGTTATACCAGGAATGACCATAAGCATAATGGAAATCCTTGAAACCTGTTTAAGATTCATTAGAACAAAGAATTGTGGTTAATGGTCTTTCAATTTAGTAATATATTTGATAAAAGTAAATACTACAACAATGGTGTACATCATGTTCTGAGGAAAAAAATATGAAATGGAAATATTTTTTTTTCTAAATTTTATCAAAAACAACATATGACAATACAGAGTTGTGCACATCTACGCTGAACTTTAAAAAACATAAAGTAAGAATATCAACCTCATGGCACCTACCTAAATAGCCTCCTCACAGTGCCCATCCAAAAGCCACTGCAAAGCCCTGAGTAGCCAGAAATATTGAAAGAAACAACTATTTCCAAATGCCCCACAGGAAAAAAGCAAAATGCACATATGTTACTAATATAAAAATCTCACATGGACAATATATCACAGCTCCCATCCATGACACTTTGCATGACCTGCGCACAGGATTGCCAATCTGAAATAATCGAGCCGGCTGCACCATTTACTCTCACAGGAGATAATTCAACTAACATAATGTTGAAAAAGAGGCCAAGGCTAAGTTTGTGGCAGTTACACTCAAATAGAAGTGTTCTTGCTGGAAAAAGACTCCGAGAGTGCAGAAGGGTGCAGGAGAGGATGGTTGAAAGAAACTGGGACACAGCTTGCCTAAAGTCAGAAACTAGGAGACATTTCCAAACATATACATGAAAAGGTACCCGGGGACTTGGAAGAAAAAAGAAAGTAAGAAAAGGGGATCATCAGAAAGGTCCAAACAAAATGGTTAACAGAGATCATATAACAAATGACGTACAAATTTAAATTGGGAGATGTGTTAATGGTGGTGCAGTGGTAGCGATGCTGCCTCGCAGTTAGGAGACCTGGGTTCACTTCCCGAGTCCTCTCTACGTGGAGTTTGCATGTTCTCCCCGTGTCTGCGTGGGTTTCCTCCCACAGTCCAAAGACATGCAGGTTAGGTGGACTGGCGATTCTAAATTGGCCCTAGTGTGTGCTTGGTGTTTGTGTGGGTCCTGCGTTGGGTTGGCGCCCTGCCCGGGATTTGTTCCTGCCTTGTGCCCTATGTTGGCTGGGATTGGCTCCAGCAGACCCCCGTGACCCTGTGTTTGGATTCAGCAGGTTGGAAAATGGATGGAGATGTGTTAATGATTTGGATTTTTAAATGAAGAAATAAAGAAAATCATATCCCAGATAAGAAAAGTAAGCAACAGAAAATAGGGAAAGACTTGCAGAGAGGTTGGTCTTTACAATATCATAAAAGGGGTTTTTTCCCCTTTCCTGCACCTTCTCCATACTCCAGCTCATTAGGTGGCATGTGCGTTATGCACAAAGACTAGAGTACTGAAATCAAAATTACAATTACAAAAAATTGTTTTGTTTAAGTTTTTATTTTCTCATTCTTTTAGCTGTTTAACCACAAGGGGCGCCAAAGAGCCCCAAACCACAGACACAGTATAACTCCACACGTTATATGAATTAAATAAAGGATATGTATTCACACAAGCCACTTTTAAACATAATCCTCTCATAAGTTATATTTAGACATTTTGTTATTTTTATTTTAGTTTTATGATTACCTTCTTCATTAACAACATTTTTCATTTTCGTTTTAGTTAAAAGGAATAACACTTGCAAAATAAGGATAACAAGGTGACAGCTAGGTGATATACATAAACCAGGCAATAACATACGCAGAGTGCCTTTTTTCTTTTTCATCTGAGAATGATCTGAGCTGCTGTAAGCCTGCCGCTAGAGAAGATCTGCAAATAGGAACTATGCCACCTGGACATATAATGAAGACCACCTTAAAACTGCTGCAGCTACAAGCACCTAGGTTGTATACTGTAATTATGTAGCACTTTTGTCTGCCTGTGCACCTGCTTATGGCATTTCACTTAAATTATTTTGAATAGAAGAACAATTTACCTTCACTGCCATTCTGCCTGTGGTTCCTTGCCCGGTCATGAAGACCTCATTATTAATTCCAGATCAGTACAAATAAGAGGAGACGTCCTCAACAAGGTCTGTGTGTAGTGTAGTCTTGGGTGAAACAGCACTATATGAGCAATGCTACACCATAGTGTTCTTAGTGAGCATGTCATAGCTGTGACAATGCAGAACATTGCAAAGAACCTAAGATTCAGGGTCACTGTGACAAGAAAAAGATTTTCCATAATTTTACATTTTCTTGTGCTCCTTCATATTTTAAGATTAATTTCTTGATGGCTGACAAGATAAAGTATGTATTTTAAAATACTGAGCATACAGTAGAATACCCTGAACCCTAACAGTGTCTTGTGTCTTTCCATCTACAGGGTGGAGTATACATCTTTCAGCTTGTCGAGCATTATGCATGCAGTGGAATGTGCATCCTGCTCATTGCAATTTTTGAATCCGTTTGCATTGGCTGGGTGTATGGTGAGAATACACACAATTAATTCTTCATTTGAAATGTATTGAAATTAAAATCCAATATATCCGAATGCCGTGTATCTATCTGGTATGCCAGTGTATAGCACCAAAGAACAAGCAGGATACTTCCAGCTTTACCATGTATGGATGTTTCTACAGTATAAACACAATGAACAAAGTCATTGTAATGCAGCTACAAAATGAGAAACTCATGTTTATTGATCCACTGTTTGTTTCACAGCAGTGCCAATTGTTAAAGGCTACAAAGATCAAAGTGATGGAATGAGTGTTATACTGCTCACAGAACTGATGAAAAATGTAAAACAAAGGGTGGCCTAGTACGCGGGTGGACCGCAAGCTATAAAATGGGATATCTGACAGGTACATAGTGTGGAAACCAAGGGTCGGTCGTACAGCTCCCCAAACCCCGGACAAAACATCCACAGAGCCCATAAGTTCAGCAACACACACGTTTATTTACAAATGAGGAGCTCTTCTCCCTCACTCCCCACAATAGTACAAGCACCCGGCAGCACAGTCTATAGCACAATCTTTCTCTTCTTTGCCACCACTCCTCCTCCTGCAAGCTTCGTCCCTCTTTTTCCAGACTCTGGCTCCTCGAATGGAGTGAGGCAGCTCCTTTTATGTTACACCAGGAAGTGTTCCAGGTGGTTCATCAGGATTATCTGGAACTACTCCCAGATGTGATGGAAACCCAAAGTAGGGTTCTACAGCTCCCCCTGGCGGCCCCCATGGAACCCAACAGGTCTGTGCCAAACTCCAACTCACCAGTGTGCTCTGCGGGAATCCATGAAGCAACAGCCACCCAGGAGGGGTGCCCTCTAGTGTCACAGGGAGGGTAGTGCCTTTTGGATGCTCTCCCACTCGGTCCTTCCATCCAGCTGGCATCCTGGCTGGTTAATGACAAGACAATCTGGAATGACTGTGAAGACATACATTGTCTTTTGAAGCAGAATAAGGACGGTAAGATGTCCCTAAGTTGAATATGGTGTGTGGCCAGGAAGGAGGCAACTGAAATTGCCCCATAGACAGCACAAGACAGCATACAGTCTTGAACAAGCAAATAAGCATTTGTTTCCTAACAAGAACTCACTGCCAGCATCAAATGTCAACAGGTTTAATTTGCAATTAAACAGATTTTGATTATATTATAAGAGAATGAAATATACAGCTGCTATGTAAATTACAAAGGAAAAAGATCTTTATCATCTAATATTTCTATTCATCCCTAAAGAACTCTTTTGTGAGTCTTCTTGACCATAAACAAAATCCGGGGCCTCGTTTATAAAGCTTGTGTATGCACAAAAAGAGGATCAAAATGTGCATTGTAACCACAAGGGGCGCCAGAGAGCCCCAAACCACAGACACAGTATAACACCACACATTATATGAATTAAATAAAAGATATGTATTCACACAAGCCACTTTTAAACATAATCCTCTCATAAGTTATATGCCACAAAATCACAATAAATCAATACAATTCTTTCTCCTTCTCTCCCCTGCTGAGTGTTACCTGCTGCCTCCCAACTCTGACTCATCCATGTGTGCAGGACCCAGGGATGCTTCCAGTATCATGCTGCATCTTCCAGGAAGCACTTCTGGGCCATAACAAAGTAGGGAGGTCCTCTTCTGAAAGGACCCTCCGACAATACCCAGGGACCCTGACAGGGCTGCACTTCCAGACTCCAATTCCCAAGCATCCCTGCAGGTTTCCTGACTGGATTCCTATATGAGGATCACTGCCACCTATCGTATGCTCCCGACTCCTAGGTATCGCTGGTCCTTCCATTAATTTACATTAGCTGGGAACAAAGATATTTACAGTATTTGTTCTACCGGTCAATCCATCTGTGTCATTGTGCTGGCGTCCCGTCTGGGTAATGGCTTCTTCCCCATCTTATCTGGGATGCCCATTCTCCTCCTATAGTATACACAACTTTCCATGCAAAGGTAAGAATTTCTAAAATAAAATTTGATACTGGAAGATGCATATATTTACAACAACTCTGACACATTCATACACAACATTTCAGAGAAACTAGAAAATGATGGGACCCTTTATCAAGTACAGAAATGTAGCCAATCCAGCTAAATGATGACTCACATATATTATAACACCTCAAAAGTCATAAATATGATGTTTAGACTGCATTTTAGTTCCCTTTTAAGAGGGCCAATGCTGCATATTGAAGAACTTTTTGGGTTATTTGTCAGTTTATATAGTCTACCAGTTGTCACTTCTCAGGGAACAGGCCAACAGATCAGAAATATTTCAAGCAAGGTTTATTCAATCATACCTGCTATTCTGGGAGCCATTAACACACCAGCGATGCACTGCATCCAGTTTTTGTATGGTGTGTGTGTGTGTGTGTGTACATGCATAAAACATAACGTGTTTTTGCCAACATAAAAAGGCAGTCTGTAACAGTGTTCAATTCTCCTAACAAAATTGGTGCAATTTACTGCACTCAAATTGTAATAAAGAGACCTAGCGAGAATGAAGCTGCTTTTGTTAAACAGCGTTTATGTTCTATCAACAAACAAGTCTGGAATTTCTAGCCTCTTTGACTTCATTTTGAGTTCAGGTACTCTACAAGACTATTGCCCTATATACCAAAGTAAATTTATTGTACCATAGTGCATGTCAAATGAAAAGCAGATGTTTGCTTATGCAATTCTGCAGCCTTAAGAATTTTTTTAAAAGTTGTGCTAAATGCTTCCTGATTCACACTCCTTTTTCTTTAGGTGCTGACCGTCTTTATGACAACATTGAAGACATGATTGGATATCGGCCCTGGCCCATTATTAAATACTGTTGGACTTTCTTGACACCAGTTATTTGCATGGTAAGTTCACAACCTCACTACATATTCAAAAATATAACCTGTCATTAGTTGTCATTTCATCTTCTACATCAGGTAAATCCAACAATGTCCAGTACTAGCTCCAGCTCCTCTCCTGCCAGTAACCCTAAACAGACATTTAGTGTCTCCAGAGTCAGTAGCCATTGCCAAGTTCAAGTCAATCTGGATTTATCTTATATATTTCTTATATATTTATATCTTATATGATTTATACCCTTCACCTAGCATTGGATGAGTCAGAGTACAGCTGTATGCATATTTCTCAGGCTGATCTCACCTAAACTGCACAGTTAACCTGGCCACCACTTCTGGAATTGGTGTCACTATTCTGGCCACCAGTTCTGAAGTGGGTGTCACTATTCTGTCTTCCCTTTTCTTATACGAACCATCAATAGACTCACTTTTTGGACTGCACTTTATCTACCGAGTCCCCATAGATCAGTTTACCAATGGTCATGTTTAAATTAGCTATCAGAATTCCCAGAGCACCCAAGCCCTATCACAATATTAAAATCAAAATCTTAGCAGAGGATGACTGGATTATGCCAAGTATGATTTACGAATAGAAAGCTTTACTTGTACACCCACTATATCATTTATCTGCCTGTCTTTCATTCCTAGGGCACTTTTATTTTTTCCCTGGTGGATTACACTCCTTTGAAATATAACAACACATATGTGTATCCATCTTGGTGCTATGTTCTGGGATGGCTCTTGTCTTTGTCCTCCATGATGCTGGTGCCCATTTCTATGGTATTCAGATTGATTGTAGGAAAAGGAAATTTGAATGAGGTAAATAAATCTGACAAAGGTATCTTTGTATTGTGTGGTGACCATAAAATACTAAAGACACCATTGTAATTCTTTTGTTTTATGGTTTCTTCATCAGCGCTGCAGCCAGCTTAGCAAGTCCAGGCAAAAGTATGAGACTGGAGAAACACAAGAGGCTCTGAACCACAACTTCAACACCAACTTGAAGGAACAGACTGACCTGTAAACCACAAAAATCAAACCAAAACAATATCCTGAAAAAAGTATTCAATAAAAATCCTGTTTGAAGTGCTCATTTGTGCGGCAAACTTAATTGAGTCATAGACAGAGGGACCATTTATAGTATTGAAATGGTGATAATCAACAAGCTTTAATCATGTTATCTGAATATTGACACTCTGCATTTAACAAACCTGCAAAATGAATTCAGAAAATAGCACCGAGAAACTGGAAAACATCACCATATCTGGGTAAGAGATCTAAAACTGCATTTTTGGTATCTCAGATAATAAGTTATTATAAACATATCTGAAATGCGTTTTGAGATTGCTTGATTACACTTGAGCATAACCTGAAATAGCATCCAGAAAATGTTCAGACATCTGCCATGTGTTTCCACATAACTTAAAATGACTCCCTAAGCATGTCTGACATGTCTCAAATCCATTTCAAGGTACCTTAAAATTAACTCCACTTAATTTAAGATACCTCAAAAGCAATTCAGGATATTGCAAAAGGACATGATCTCTAATTGAATACACTGGAAATTTTACAAGATGTCACATTGAGATATCTTGAATTGCACTTCAGATATTTGAAAATACACAGTTATTTTTGCAAATGTTTAGTATTTGAGATCTCAAAGTGCAAAGGAAGATATCTCAAGATATAAAATGCATTTCTAATTCAAACAAAATGTTTCAGATATCTGAAAGTAACCCAGTTATCATTTTAATGTATTTGAGATTCATGAAATCTTTTTACAGTTTTGTGAGATAAACATATTATCAAGTATCCATAATTTATTATAATTAGTCAAAGATGAGACAAAAGAGTCCCATAAAGATTTGGGGCAGCCACCTGTATAATTCTTCCTGGCTGCAAAACTGTTGAAATAAAAGTACATATGTGTATAGATTTGAGTCCAAAGCTGACTTGATGAGGCAAAAATGAAGGTTTTAAGGGAGAATAGAGAAAGTGAGGTCATCAGGGCTGGAGACAGAAGTGACATCATCAGTCCTTGGACTGGAAATGACAGGAAGTAATCAGTCTGCAGTGGAAAGAGAGAAAGGATCAGTGCACTCCGCCATCCCCTGGTTTGGCATGGAATTACCTTCATTCAGGCCCTTTAGCTGCTTCCAATGCACACGTGTGTGACAAGGTACAGTATGTTAAAATGAATTTTCATATATCAGTAAATGTCACTTTGGTTCTCTATACAGGCAGAGGTCCAGATACACCAAACATATGGCAAGTCAAATTAACATTTAGTTAAAATTTCCTCTGCTTTCATCTGGAAAGCCAGTCTATTTTAAGACATCTTTCAATTGTATTTCAGGTATCTGAAAATAAAATTCAGATATTATGAATCACTTTCTGTCTTATCAATTATATCTGAAAATGTATCTAATATATTATAAATAAAATTTGAGATATTTTGAAATACATAAATATTTCACAAATAAAAACCACACATAATTAATTGTACAAGTTTTCAAACCCTTTAATATGACAGCCAACTGATTTTAGAAGTACCCTAATTAGTTCACCTGTGTGTAGTTGAGGGGTTTCAAGTGATTGTAGTCTAAACAGTACTACATATGTATGCAAGGTCTAACTTGTAGAGTCAGTATGGTGGTCTAACCCATACAATGAAGACAAGGATATGCTCCAAACACCTCACTGAAAAGGTGATTGAAAAGCCCAAGTCAGAGAATGGAGAAAATTTCAAAGTCACTGAACATCCCTTAGACTCCATATAAATCAATCATTAAGGTAGGGAAAGAGTATGACACAGTTGTAAATCTGTCCAAAGGTCAGGTCATTCTCCAGCTCAATGCCCAGAAACCTGAACACCGGGACCCTCTCCACACAGGCCCCGCCAATGATGAGTGGCTGGATGTCAGTTTTGTTTTTTCTAAAGTAAATAACAAGCTCCTTTGTTTTTGTGGTGTTGAGGAGCAGGTTATTGACTCTGCACCACTCTGACAGCCACTCCACCTCGTCCCTGTATGCCAGCTCACCCTCCTTGCCTGAGATGAGTCCGACCACCGTCGTGTCATCCGCAAACTTATGATCTTGTTGCTACGGTGAGTGGGGACACAGTCATATGTATAGAAGGTGTAGAGGAGCGGGCTGAGCACACAACCCTGCGGCGTCCCGGTGTTGAGGCTGAGAGCAGTGGAGGTGTGGGGACCCAGCCTGACCCTCTGGGAGCAACCAGACAGGACGTCCAGTATCCAACTGCAGGTGAGTGATGGAAGTCCCAGATCTGCCAGTTTGGACACCAGTCATTCTGGGAGGATGGTGTTAAACGCCGAGCTGAAGTCCACAAAGAGCAGTCTGGCGTAACTCCCCTGCTGCTTCAGGTGGGTCAGGGCAGCATGAAGGGCTGTGGCCACAACGTCCTCCGTGGATTTCTTTGCTTTGTAAGCAAATTGAAATGGGTCCAGGTCTGCTGGCAGGCAGGGGATGATATGACTCCGCACCAGTTTCTCAAAGCACTTCATGATGACAGATGTGAGTGTCACTGGGCGGAAATCATTCAGACATGTTCTCCCCGTGTCTACGTGGGTTTCCTCTGGGTGCTCTATGGTTTCCTTCCACAGTCCAAAGACAAGCAGGTTAGGTGCATTGGCAATCCCAAATTGTCCCTAGTGTGTGCTTAGTGTGTGGGTGAGTGGGGGTGTGTGCCCTGCGGTGGGCTGGCGCCCCTGCCCGGGGTTTGTTCCTGCCTTGAGCCCTGTGCTTAATGGGATTGGCTCCAGCAGACCCCCGTGACCCTGTTTTAGGATAAAGTGGGTTGGAGAATGGATGGATGGAATTAAAGTTGTCACTGAAATAAACAAATGTGTGCATGTGTGTGTGTCTGTGTGTGTGTGTGTGTGTGTGTGTGTGCACCTTTCTTTGCATGAGAAATTTAAGGCACAAAAGTTAGACCAATTCAATAACAAAACTTGGTGAGCTGCACTCATCCCACGATAATACAGATAGTGCCAACTCAGCCATTTGTAAAGCAGTGTACACTTTTTTGTAGCATATCTGTTTTCAGTTTTAGGGAATACTGCATGTAAAAAATATGTTGCTTTTTTCCAAATGAACAAGAATTGATTTTTAAAGTAACTGTATCATTTATTTGAGTATAATGATAGAAAATAAAACAACTACATACTGCACCCTACTTTCCAACTTTTTATCTGCCACTCAGGTTTAAAATTACAAATCAGCACTGCCATCCATCTTATGCAGAGCTTGAACTTGAACTTTTTCTCCAGTCATTATGGTATCTAGAAATTTGTCTCAGTGATATAGCAACAGATTTAAAAACAGAAAAAACAAACCAGCAGTGTAATATACCATATATAGTACCTACAAAGAGTATTTACCCCCTTGAAAGTTTTTACATTTTATTGTAATACAGCCTTGATTCACAGTGGATTTAATTTGGCTTTTTCAACAATAATCAACACAAAAAGATTTGTTAATATCCAAGTAAAAACAGATCTCTACAAGCTGGTCTATATTAATCTATACTAATAAAAGGCAAAGCCCTCACTGACTGACTAACTGACTCACTCACTCATCACTAATTCTCCAACTTCCCGTGTAGGTGGAAGGCTGAAATTTGGCAGGCTCATTCCTTACAGATTACTTACAAAAGTTAGGCAGGTTTTCATTTCGAAATTCAAAGCGTAACGGTCATAACTGGAACCTCTTTTTTGTCCAAATACTGTAATGGACGGGGGCGGAGTCGTGTATCGCGTCATCACGCCTCCTACATAATCACGTGAAACGCCTTGGGGCCGATCTGGAAGAAGGTAGCGCAGCGCCTTGATTTAAACCATTCCATGTCTTGGTGGGTTTAATCAGGCCCGGCCTTAGGGCATAGGCGAAGTAGGCGACCGCCTAGGGCCCCGGCGTCCGGGGGGCCCCGAAACGTCTCCTTGGTCTAATTTTCACGCATTTCGCAGAGCTTCCAGGGGGCCCCTGGACCCCCCTTTCGCCTAGGGCCCCATAATACCTAAGACCGGGCCTGGTTTAATACTGTGTAAGCATACATATTAACACGTGCAATTAAACGTGTGCATTTACGGGGTGATTTCTCAGGCTTAAAAGCTCGACTTTTATTAAAAAAGTAAATGCAAACTGTTTTCATTCTGAAGGGCACAGACCATCCATCCATCCATCCATTTTCCAACCCGCTGAATCCAAACACAGGGTCACGGGGGTCTGCTGGAGCCAATCCCAGCCAACACAGGGCACAAGGCAGGAACCAATCCCAGGCAGGGTGCCAACCCACCGCAGGACACACACAAACACACCCACACACCAAGCACACACTAGGGCCAATTTAGAATCGCCAATCCACCTAACCTGCATGTCTTTGGACTGTGGGAGGAAACCGGAGCGCCCAGAGGAAACCCACGCAGACACGGGGAGAACATGCAAACTCCACGCAGGGAGGACCCGGGAAGCGAACCCAGGTCCCCAGATCTCCCAACTGCGAGGCAGCAGTGCTACCCACTGCGCCACCGTGCTGCAGGACACAAACCACGTTGGATTTTGTAATGATAGTTGATTAGTAAGGTCTATTAAGGGATACTTACAGAATGATTAGTAATGCCTGTGAATGCCAATGCAAGTAGGAGAATGGGTGTGAACTAAAGAACGAGTAGTAACTTGTACAGTAAATGTCTCTAAAATCTGTCTATTAAAAAGTTATTATATCTTTCAATCCTGTGTATTGATTAAACTACGAACCTAACAACATCACTACAAGGTGTCAGAAGTGGCGGATTGGAAGAGGAATGTGAAGAAGAGGTTCAGCTTTTGAACGAGTCTAGTGTCTGTGAGTAACCCGAAAACGTGGTCAGAAAGCGCTAAGACATTCTAGCAAAAGAGAAAAAAAAATATGGAAGGATTACAGCCCCCACCAAATCTCCAGTTAAAGGGAAATGTACCTGAAAATTGGAAAAGATTTAAACAGAGATTCGAGTTGTATCTTACTGCGATTGAAGCAGATAGGAAAAGTGAAAAAATGAAAGCGTCTATGCTTCTACATGTAATTGGCGAAGAGGTGCAAAGAATGAGGGGCCAAACAGGCCATAAATCATATATTTTTGAACGAGAACTATTGGTTTACGCGTGAACATTATTGGTTTATGGATAATTACTATCGGTTTGCGTGCATACTTAATTGGTTTGCGTGCGAACAATACTGGTTTCATTCATATGAACTATATTGGTTCGTGTCCGTATATTATCGGTTTGTGCGTGAACTATATCCGTTTGTATATGCATAGCACTGGTTTGCATATGAACTATATTGAATTGAACTTTATTACTGGTTCACGTGCGTTTGCTATCGGTTTGTGAGTGAATTGCATTGGTTTGCGTGCGTATGCAATCGGTTTGCGTATCAACTATATTGGATTGTGTTCGTATACTACTGGTTTGCTTACGTATAGCACTGGTTTTTCATATGCACTATACTGGTTTCACGTGGGTGATATATCGGTTTCGTATATGAACGCTATTGGTTTTGTGTATGCACTACATTGAGTCCTTGTCAGTCTTCTACCGGTTTTATGTGTGCGTACTATGCCGGCTTTGTGAAAGTAACATGCTGGATTTATGTGTGCACTATATCGGTTTTGCGTATGAAACATACTGGTTTGCGAACGCACACTATTGCAATGTTGTGTATGAACTACAGTATATTGGTTCTGCGTGCGAACTATATCCACCCCCCACAATTGTATACGTGGTCTTCAGTGGAAATGGGCGGGGCAAGAAACAGGAAGTCAGGGGCCGGTAGTGTCATGGAGCGTGTAGAGAAGCTGACAGGAGACGGATCTGGGTTTACTTTAAACAGCGCCGTATTTTTTTCCGCACAATAGGTTTGGGAAAGGACTTGGTGGTAATTATTACTATTTAATAGAATCTGCCTTCGAGTGTGTAATGAACACAAAGCTGAAGTTAAGTACGTATTTGGTCGTCTTTTTATTCGCTTCCAGCTACATGCTCTCTTCCAACCCGCGACTGTACATTTTCACACAGCTTTTGCAAACTAGTTACTTATTCTAAAGGCAAAATATTCCACATTTACGACTGATGCCTTTATCCAGTATAACATTTAGTTACTACTGGTTACATTTCTTATGCCCAGCGATCCCGCACCGTGCCGCCTAGACAGGTGAAGTGACATGCTCATGGTCACACAGTGTCACTATCAGGACTTGAACCGACAAATTTAGAGGACAAAGCCCTAACCACAACGCCCCACTGCTTGCACATCTGCAACGTGCATATTATTTGACATGATATGATCGTGTCCATTCTTTGAAAAGCTAAATGTTCCATATTTAGGACCAGTATATGTGAGTTACACCATATTGGGCAACCTTACCTTTCACAGTTTTATGACAAGGCATATGCGTTTTTTAAGATGCAGCCGATTTTTGCCCTGCCAGGTACGAGTACCTGCGTACAGTATTTCCACTCCAATATCTGATACATAGGATTTACTGTGCTATCATGGGCACTGTAAAGTGTTAAATCACGTTCAGCCACCTTAATTTTCACAGTTTTGTGACAAGACAGATTCCTTTGTTAAATTTAAAGTTGTGTTTAACATTTTTGACCTGTGCAGAACCAAAATGTGGAATATTTATTTTTTTCAAATAATTGATCAGTTCGTAATGATTCTGATTAATGTACATGCTGTAGAATATTTTGCCATGCTGTTAAAATAGAATAAGAAGCTGGTGTGCAAAAGCTGTATGAATAAGTAGCTGACTGCAAGCATATACTGGATGTAGCTAGGATTGAATAAAAAGCCAGCAGAATGTGCACCTAACGTCAGCCCCGTGAATATTTCAGAATTATGGGAAAATACTGTTAAAAATAAAAACCACCAAGCCCTTTCAGAAATAAACAGTGACATGCAAAAGTATTCAATCACTTTAAAAGTCATCCTAATTTTCTGTATGACAAAAGATTTTTCCACGTTCATTCATTCTTTTTAATGTGAACTCTTGTGCTGTAACAATATATTTCCAAAGTCTAAATAAACCATTTTCTGTAGATATTTAACTGAAGAAGAAAAACTCCAAAGTTGGTGTTTGCATGAAGTATTCAAGCCCAGCACATTCATACTTTGTCAAGAACCCTTTTGCTGCCGTAACAGCCTTTGTTCTTTTGTAAGTAGGCCCCAGTTCTGCACATTGCTCAGGAGTGATTCTGCCCCTTTCTTCTTGGCAGGATTTCTAGAGACCCTCTATGTTGGTGAGATGGCACCTCCGAACAGCAGTTTTCAAATAGTGCCACAGATTCTCAACAGGGTTAAGCTTAGGGCTTTGACTTGGCCACTCCAAAACATTCACCTTTCTGTTTTTGAGCTATCCCAGTGTCACATTGGCCTAATGCTTAGGGTCATTATCATGTTGAAAGATGAATCTTCTCCTGAGCTTTCATAGCAGACTGGAACAAGTTCTCTTGCAAAATTGTGCAGTATTTGTGCCCATCCATTGTCCCTTCAACTCTGACAAGATTCTCAGACCCAGCACATGAAAAACATCCCCATAGCATGAGACTGCCACCACCATATTCCACTGTAGGAATGTTGTTTCTTGAGGCCTGGGCAATGTTAGTGTTACACTTCACATACCTGTTAAGTCTTTTCAAAAACTTCTATTTTGGTCTCACATGACCATAAAACCTTCTCCCACATTTTAACTGGGTCTTTCTCATGCTTTGTGGCAAACGCCATACGTTGTTTTATGTGGACCTTCTTAAGGAATGGCTTCTTTCATGCTACTCTCCCATAGAAGCCTGTTTAATGGAGAACTCTTGAAATTGTGGACCCCTGCACCTTTACTCCAGCTAAAGATCATCGCAGACGTCTGAGAGTGACAGTTGGATTTCTAGTCGCCTCTCCCACCAGTTGATGTCTCACTCTGATGTTGAGATTTGAGGGACAGCCTTTTCTAGTCAGAGTCTGTGTACTTTGATGAACCTTCCACTTTCTGGTGATGAATGCAACAGCGCGCAATGGGACATTCAAACTCTTTTGATATTTTTATAGCCATTCCCAGTCTTGTGCATTTCAATAACTTTGTTTCTCACAACAGTAGAATGCTCCTTTGTTTTCATTTTTGCAGTGACTGTCCACCAAAGATTATGGCCCTTACAAAGGGGGCTGTTTATATCCAGAGAGACAGAAAGGACTCACAAGTAGCACCTCATCATGTTTAATTATGACTGTTAAATGACTGTCACCTTTGTAATTAATTTGTCATTGGTGTAATGATGGAGCTTCCAAAGCACAGAGGTTTAAATACCTATGCAAACATTAACTTTGGAGTTTTTCTTCTTCAGTTAAACGTCTACAGAAAATGGTTTATTTTGTCTCTGGAAATGTTTTGTCACAGCATAAGCAAAATACTGAATGAATAAATGTGTATAAATCTTTTGTCTTGCAGAAAATTATGACTTTCAAGAGGATTGAATACTTTTGTATGCCACTTAATGTTTATGAAAGGGCTTGGTGATGATTAACGTTTAACATCTGAAATGATCACAGGACTTAAGTTAGGTACACATTCAGGTGGCTTTTTATTCACTCATAGCTACACATATGCTTGTAGTCAGCAACTTATTCACAAACCAGCTTCTTCTTCAATGTTACACATATGCTTGTAGTCAGCAACTTATTCACAAACCAGCTTCTTCTTCAATGTTAAGTGCATGGCAAAATATTATACAGTGTGTACATTAATCTGCAAACTGATACGTTATTTGAAAGAATAAATATCCCAGATTTAGGACTTGAACGGGTTGAAAATGTTACACTCAACTTTAACAAAGGAATCTGTTCCGGACAAGATTATATTATGTCAAATAATATACACATTGCAGATGTGCAAGCATTGGGGCATTGTGGTAAGGGCTTTGTCCTCTAAATCCTACATTACTCGGTTAAAGTCCTGATAGTGACACTGTGTGACCATGAGCATGTCACTTCACCTGAATAGGCGGCACGGTGCGGGATCGCTGGGCATAAGAAATGTAACCAGTAGTAACTAAATGTTATACTGGATAAAGGCGTCAGTCGTAAATGTAGAATATTTTGCCTTTAGAATAAGTAACTAGTTTGCAAAAGCTGTGTGAAAAAGTACAGTCGCGGGTTGCAGGCGAGCATGTAGCTGGAAGTGAATAAAAAGACGACCAAATACGTACTTAACTTCAGCTTTGTGTTCATTACACACTCAATGGCAGATTCTATTAAATAGTAATAATTACCACCAAGTCCTTTCCCAAACCTATTGTGCGGAAAAAAATACTGCACTGTTTAAAGTAAACCCAGATCTGTCTCCTAGCCACTTGTCTTTACACTCCATTACTCTACCGGCCCCTGAGTTCCTGTTTCTTGCCCCGCCCATTTCTACTGAAGATCACGTGAACAACCGATATAGTTCGCACGCAGAACCGATATAGTTCATACACAGAGTTGCAATAGGGTGCGCACGAATAACCAGTATGTTTCGTACGAGAAACCGACATAGAACACACATACAACCATTAGAGTTCAAGCGCAAAACCGATATGTTACCCACATGAAACCAGTATAAGACGTGCATGAAACCAATATAGTGCATACACAAATCCATCATTAGACCGGCACAGAACGCAAGTCAATATAGTTCATATGCAAACCGACAACATACAACCGAAAACCAATGCAGTTCACTCACAAACCAATAACAAACGTACTGGAACCACTGATATACACACGCGAATCAATATAGTTCATATGCAAACCAGTGCTATACATATACAAACGGATATAGTTCACGCACAAAACGATAATATACGGACACGAACCAATATAGTTCATATGAATGAAACCAGTATTGTACACACGCAAACCAATTAAGTATGCACTCAAACCGATAGTAAATATTCATAAACCAATAGTGTTGATACGTAAACCAATAGATTACATACAGAAATATATGATTTATGGCCTGTTTGGCCCCTCATATGATGCATGTCTTGGTGCGTTTGCGTAGCGTATTATCAATATCTTTACACCTCTTTTTAAGACTTATTGACTGAAACGGGCTTTCACGAAAAAAGTTAGGGCTTTGCTACAGGATACACCCTCCACAAGTTAAGGAAGTAAAAAATAAAAGGTATATATTTCTGTTTTATTTAAACCTTTTAAGTCCGTATGCATAGCCCCATTTGGCTGTTTTACAACCCCAAATCAGAAAAAGTTGGGACAGTGTGGAAAATGTGAATAAAAAAAGAAAAAAGCAAGTTATAAATTCTCCTCAAATTTTATTTCATTGCAGACAGTATGAACACAAAATAATTCATGTTTTTTTTTGTCAACATCATTTGATTTGTAAATAAATATCCATTCTTGCCATTCAGGCTTGCAACACATTTCCAAAAAAGCTGGGACAGTACAGCATTTACCACTTTGTACAGTTCCCCTGTCTTTTAACAACACTTAAAAGACATTTAGGCATTGAAGAAATCAAGTGACTAAGTGTTGCAGGTGTTAGTTTGTCCCATTCTTCCTGCAAACAACGTTTTAGGTGCGCAACAGTACGGGGTCTTCGTTGACGCATTTTTCGTTTCAAAATGCGCCAAACATTCTCAATAGGAGACAAATCAGGGCTGCAGGCAGGCCAGTCAAGCATCCGCACCCTCTTCTTACGCAGCCATGCCTTTGTTATGCGCGCAGTATGTGGTTTGGCATTGTCTTGCTGAAATAAGCATGGGCGTCCCTGGAAAAGACGTCGTCTTGAAGGCAGCATTTGTTCCTCCAAAACTGAGATATACTTCTCAGCATTGATGGTGCCATCGCAGATGTGCAAGTTACCTTTGCCGAAGGCACTGACACAACCCCATACCATGACAGACCCTGGCTTTTGGACTTGTATCTGGTAACAGTCTGGATGGTCCTTTTCCTCTTTGGTCCGCAGCACACGGCGTCCATTTCTTCCAAAAAAGATGTGAAAAACCGATTCATCTGACCACAATACACGTTACCACTGCACAATGGACCATCCCAGATGTCTCCGAGCCCAGAGAAGTCGACGGCGCAGCTGGACACTATTTATGTAGGGCTTCCTTTTGGCACAGTACAGTTTTGGCTGGCATTTCCTAATGTAACTACGTACTGTAGTGCTTGAGAGTGACTTCCTGAAGTAGTCCTGAGCCCACACAGTTATATCATTTATTGATGAATGACGGTTTTTAATGCAGTGCCGTCTGAGGGCTCGGAGATCACGGCCATTCAGTTTAGGCTTGCGCCCTTGGCCTTTGCGCACGGTAATTTCTCCAGATTCCCTGATTCTTCCATCCATCCATCCATTATGTTATGTTATGCACTGTAGAGGGAGAAATGCCCAAATCTCTTCCAATCTGTATTTGAGAAACGTTTTTCTTCATCATTTCAAAGATTTTTGCCCGCACTTGGTGGCAAACTGGCGATCCTCTGCCCATCTTTGCTCCTAAAGGAGTAGGCCTTTCCTCGATGCTGCTTTTGTACCGAATCATGATTGCAATCACCTGTTAACATCACCAGTTTCCCAACTTTTTTTGGAATGTGTTGCAAGCCTGAATAGCAAGAATGGATATTTATTTACAAATCAAATGATGTTGACAAAACGAAACATGAATTATTTTGTGTTCATACTGTCTGCAATGAAATAAAATTTGAGGAGAATTTATAACTTGCTTTTTTCTTTTTTTATTCACATTTTCCACACTGTCCCAACTTTTTCTGATTTGGGGTTGTAGTTTTTTTTTTTTTTTTTCATCCATCCATCCATCCATTTTCCAACCCGCTGAATCCGAACACAGGGTCACGGGGGTCTGCTGGAGCCAATCCCAGCCAACACAGGGCATAAGGCAGGAAACAAACCCCGGGCTAGGTGCCAGCCCACCGCAGGGCGCACACACCCACACACACCCCACACACCAGGGACAATTTAGAATCGCCAATGCACCTAACCTGCATGTCTTTGGACTGTGGGAGGAAACCAGAGTACCCGGAGGAAACCCAGACAGACACGGGGAGAACATTCAAACTCCACGCAGGGAAGCGAACCCGGGTCTCCTAACTGGCACCTTTCACTGCGCCACCATGCCGCCCGCATACAAACTTAAAAAGTTTAAATAAAACAGAAATATATACCTTTATTTTTACTTCCTTAACTTGTGGAGGGTGTATCCTGTAGCAAAAGCCTAAGTTTTTTCATGAAAGCCCCTTTCAGTCAATAAGCCTTAAAAACAGGTGTAAAGCTAAACTTGCAGCACCACTATTCAATTACACTTGCCTAACGCCTCTCCTAAGGGGACATACTGTGGGATCTGGGCATCCGTCAAAGCACCAATCACAGGCCCCGATTAGAAAGCGGGAAGCTGTGATTTGTCGTCTCCCTCCCATGTAACAATCACAGCCCGTGTTACAACGCACTATGTATGTATGTATATATGTATATGTGTGTGTTTATGTATGTGTGTATATGTATGTGTATATATATGTTGATATGTGTATATATATATGTATATATATGTGGATGTGTATATGTATATATATATATGTAGATATGTGTATATGTAGATATGTATATATATGTATATATATGTTTACATAACCTCTTTAACACAGTACTTCTCCGCTGCAAAGCACGGGTATTTTGCTAGTTACAAACATACAGTGGCATGCAAAAATGTGGGCACCCTTGCTTAAAATGTCTGTTACTGTGAGTGGAAGATAAACTGGTCACCAAAAGGCATAAACTTAAAGATGACACAACATATCTTTAATATTCTAATATTCACAGGTACAAAATACCAAAAAATTTAAAAGGGCCTAAAGCAAAAGTTTGGGCACTCGACATGGTCAGTACTTAGTAAGACCCCCTTTGACAAATATCACAGCTTGTACTGTAAATGCTTTTTGTAGCCAGTTAAGAGTCTTTCAGTTCTTACTTGGGGTATTTTCGACCCATTCGTCCTTGCAAAAGGCTTCAAAATCTACAAGATTCTTGAGCCATTTTGCATGCACTGCTCTTTTGAGATCTATTCTCAGATTTTCAATAATGTTTAGGTCAGGGGGCTGTGAGGGCCATGGCAAAATCGTCGGCTTGCACCACTTGAGGTCTTCCATTGCTAGATTTTGAGGTGTGCTTCGGATCATTATGTTGTTTTTTTAACTTCAAATGTATTTACAGAATGTGTGATGTTTGGTCCCAGAATTGTCTGGTATTTTTTTGTATCCATTCTTCCCTTTACCAATGACATGTTCCCTGTGCCACTTGGGAGTAGCACAAGCCCAAAACATGATCGATCCACCCCTATGCTTAAAAGATGGAGAGGTGTTCTCTTTCTGGAATTTGACACCCCCTTTCTCCAAACAAACGTTTGCACATTCTGGCCAAAAAGTTCTATTTTGACTTCAAAAGTCCACAGGACTGGTTTCCAAAATTCATCAAGCTTGTTTAGATGTTCCTGTGGCTAGGACGCAAGATAGGTTTTCTTCTGCTGACTTTACCATGAAGGTCATATTTGTTCAGGTGTTGCAGCACAGCAGAACAGTGCACCGCCACTCCAGAGTCTGCTAAATCTTCCAGAAGGCCTTTTGCAGTCAAAAGGGGAGTTTTAGTTGCCTTTCTAGCAATCCGAAGAGCAGTCCATTCAGAAAGTTTTCTTGGTGTTCAAAACCTCAACTTGACCTCAACCATTCTTGTTAACTGTCATTTCTAAATAACATTACAAACTGAGGAAACAGACACCTGAAAACACTTTTCTGTCTTCTTGTAACCTTCTTCTGCTTTGTGATCATCAATTCTTTTATTTTTTTCAGAGTGCTAGGCACCTGCTTAGACGATGCCATTGCTGCTAATTGTTGGAACAAGGATTGAGGAGTCAGAGTATTTATACAGCTTTGCAATTTACATCACCTGGGGTTACCTAATGATGACTGTGAACAAGCCATAGCCCTAATGAGTTAATTAAGGTCTGAGACCTTGGGAAATGTTATCTGAGACCTCAGATATCTTGGGGTGCCAAGCATTCCTTTTTCACTGTACAATTTTACAAAACAAAAACAATACACTATCTGTATCATCTTTAACTTTATGCCTTTTGGTGATCAGGTCATTTTCTGCTCACTTAACTATTCAGAGAAATGGGCATTTAAAGCAAGGGTGCCCAAACTTTTGCATACCACTGTAAATCACAAAATAATTAATCCCAATAAACCCCAACATGTGATATATCGTTCAACTCGTCTTGATGTCTAGTTATGCAAGACATCAAACTATTCAGGGTTCTATTTTTGGCACTCCAGACCCCCAAAAACCCTATGTTTTAGGCCATTTTAGGATAATATTTTGTGCAGAAAACCACACCCTTATGATAAGAATAAACCAAACCTGTTTGATTTTGTCAGAGCGAGTCATTGATTAGTTGAAGTGGGTTGTTGTGTATGTCACATTACATGACTGTGTTCAGAGGAACACACCACCAACTGCCTCCGACTTGCTAAGATTAAGCAAGTGAAGGCTACGACTGAACCATCCTGGAAAAGTCATCTAATGTGACAAGGACTTAATGAGTATTGCATTTCTTGCATACTTTTTCTGGTTTTAGATTATTTCTGCTCTGGTTTATGTTTACAAGTTGTGTATTAGGACTTGTTGGCTGCTTGTAATAAAACCTAATTGATAAAGAATTTTTTTATCGTCTCTACAAGTGAAGGTTTTTCAAAAGTTAAGATTTTTGGGACATTTTGGGGCCTTCCTGGCTGAAGCATACAAGTAGAGCTGGGGTTAAACTGTTTGTGGTGAGGCCTATTCTAGGAAAGCAAAGGAGGTCTGACATAGCTTATGAAGATTTGAGAAGACCTCATACCCTCTCTGCCCATGGTTCTGACTGCATTTCATAACAAAAATCAATGCTGGTGTGGATAGAGTCTGTGAGAGTGTGTGCGCGTGTGTGTGTGTGTGTGCGTGTGATCGGACTGGTCAATTTAATGTCATTGGCAGACTTCAGGAGTTTAAAAGACAAGATGTATCACCACTATTGCTCTCTTGGAATTTACTGATGGTGCTGACCAGTGTTCTTTTGTAAATACTTAGTCTAAATAGTCCTCAGCACTTTATTTTAATCCTTCTTTTTCTTGGACTTGATAACACAATAAATTTAAAATGTAACCACATTTACTAACACCTTAGCAACACACTAGAGCTCTGTTCACCTCTTATTCAGTATGTCTTACTATCAAAAACACACCATTACCCAAATGATCAGTTTAAATGTATAAACTATTTTTCACAAATATATAAATATACAGTATATCAATAATACTTACATTAAGTATCAATGACACATACAAACATAACTTGGAAATATAAAATTAAATTCCTTGAGGTATATGTGACCCAAAAGTTCATGAAAAAAGGACATTGTTTGCAAACACAATTAAATAAATAAAAAAATTATTCCCTCTTTTTCACCAATGCTGGCAAAAGGAAAACTGAAACAAAAATAGTACCAGAAATAAAATGTTGCAGGCCTGGTTGAAGCTTGCAAGTGGTGCAGCCAAAACAAATGGCTCCTTTGCCCCCATAGAGCACACCATGAGAAGTGGGTACAAGATGATCTGTATGGCTGACGTTGTGCTAAAGATACGCTCGGTTCTGGTTCACATTCAGATGCTGGTAAGTCCGACGCACCTCCAAATTTCATCTTTCACTGAAGTCCCAGCTCCTAAGAGACAATGCTTACACAGTTTACCACATAGTGTATCAAACAAGTTAAGTTTGTGTTGGAAATAGGCTACTTACTAAATAAAATAACCTACCATATGCCTTTTCTCCATGACCTTTAACCTGCTGTAATATTTTCTGCTATTACCTTGTAGTTCAATTTTTGAAGGGCTACAAATACATTGTAGATGCAGTCGCTGGTACATAGGGAGAAATGGAGAGGAGAAGGAATACACCCCTTGTAATTTGTAGGGTTACAAACTGTGAGTGACTGCCACCTATACTTTCTGAGGTCTGTTTCTCAGAAAGTTAGAGATCTAAGGGCAAGAGACATAGTACTAAATGACACTAAGGTGTTTGCTTTAAACTGAACCAAGTCACCAACATAACAAAAACCCGGCAATGTACCAGTGGAGACTAACAATTTCATGGTTCTGATCGTGGTCAACTAACTATAAGCTACATTATATATTTTTTTCTTCTAACAAAATTATTAATTTATTAAATGTAAATTATTAGATTAAATTTAAATTATTAATTTACATGTGCTTTTATAGCCTGAAACCTAGTTTCTAAAATGACATGTAAACCTTTATTCTGGATACAGAAAGCAGGCTATTGGTCTCTGAGAAACCTGGATAACAGACACAGATGTCTGTGAATAAACCTATTATTTGGCCATGTTATCTCTAAACTGGGTTAAAGTGAAGGATTTTGAAGTCTGAATTTGTCCTCTGTTCACCTGCTTAGCTACACACATGATTTCGGCAGCCAGAGACAGAAGCGCCCACAAGATAAATTTCCTGTGAATTCTGCCTGGGTAATTGAACCTAATGCAATATTTATTTTATTGAAGTAAAAATGCCTGCGTTATTATTATCTCAGCAGCAGTGGGTTTAAGACAAGAAGCACCCATACTGGTATGCCTTTGCAGGGCTTAATCACACAGCTAAGCAGAAAAGAGTATCATGTGTGCAATCCAGAACATAAATCTATAACTCTATAAATATCAGAACAGAAATCTATAAATACATGTCAGTTTAGTTTAGCTGTTTGCTATAGATATATTGAAACAGTGTGATCTGGTGACACAGTGGCCAGTGTCCATAAAGCGAATCATTGGTAGTCTAGGATGTAAAAAAGACATGGATGATATTTACTTCACTGCACATGAAGGACTAAATGTATTTATAAACCACAACAAAAAAGCCTTCATGCTTGTTTTTGGATTCATGGTGGCTGATGATGATGTTCACTCTTTTTTGCACAGTTTGATGACGTCAGAGCATTTTGCCAAAGGAGAACCCAAGAAGCATACTTGCGCGTATAAACTGATGTGTCTAAGAAACTAGGTTTTCACCTTTCCCAATTTTGTGTGAGCATGTCAACGCTCTTGGTGTTTGCCTTTTCATAGCCCATTCTGAGGGGCTATATGTATTTATATGTGTCCCTGTTTTTTTGAAGAGATTACAAAATTCAAGAGACTAAAGTGAAACTAGAATTTGGATTACTGTACATATAAAATAATCTCTGGATAAGGCTGATTCAGTAAAACAAACATCATTACTATGTACAGTAGGTTTTCATTCAATGATTATACTCATTTAGAATTATGAAGGCTTCATATGAACACACCACATTTTTAAAAGCACTAAATGACACCTCCTTACATCGGTAACCTACATAGATACAATTTTTGCACTCCTCTCCTCCTGCTTACCTCAATAAGCAAATCATTCAAATGTGAATTTACACCATCAGATCCTAGTTTGGGTACCACCCATATTTTACTATTGAAATTTGGCATGAATGACTTCCAGAGGAAAATTAATTTACAACCTGTTTCTACTTCTCTGTACATTTTCCACAAAGTTGTAAGGCACTGATCATCTTGATAAACATCAGATAAACAGCTCAGATTTCGTGGCAGTCTTTTTCAGTAAGTACTCATTTACTCATCTGAACTTGAGATTTGTTTTGTTCTATTCAGTCTTCTCACTGTTTCCTTTCTATTTATATTTGTTAGCATTATTCATACATCATATTTTTGAACTGTTTATGTAGCTCAGGTTTGCAGTTTACTATACATTTCTTTTAATTTACTCTTTATATTTGATATTTTAGTTACTTTATGTTAATTTTATGAATAGTTACAGAGGTATAATGTAGAAGTGAAACTTAATTAATGAAAAAAAAGTTTAATTTTTTGAATTAAAAATACAACAAATTTACTTGCACAAACTATAAACAGCCTCTTCTTAATTAACATACAAAAAAGCATCAAATAACAAGAATCTTACCAAGTCAACAAGGGTGAATCTCTGAACAGGCCTAATTTAAAAATGTAATTAGTCACTTAAAGAAAGCAATTTATTCTCTAACATTTTATGTCCAGTAACTGAAAACTACTGCTTAAAATCCATGCTAAATATAAAAATTTAAGTATTACAACATGCATCTTTTTTTAATTTAATGCATCACGAGTTAATTTCAGATATTTCTATTTAAACCAACTCTTTAAAGCTGTTTTCGTAACAATAAGCCTAGTTTGTCAGCAAACCGTTCGGTTTGTAATATTTGCTATTGTAAGATTTATATTTGCATCATTAACTGGTTAAAAAAATATTACAAAAGTGTAATATTATTAAATTAGTCAAATTCAAATTTTAAATGTCAGAAAATAATGGTGGTTTAATTTTCCACATTACCCCCCCCCCCCCCCCCCCCCTTTTTTTACATTTTTCCCAACTGTTTTCAAGGTTTCATACATGAGTGATCAGACTTCGTTATTACTTATGCCTGTGTACAAATCCAGAATTAGAAAATTAATTGGGCTGATGCTATATGTGTTCAATAAATTTGCAACGTCCCATTAAAGTATATGACTTGTATGATTTCACTTATTCACTTATTATTTCACTGATTGCTTTCGAAAGCCAATTTAATGACATGAATTTAGTTTTTTCTAAGTCGTATTAGCAATGAAGTATGCTGTTTTGCATGTCTTGCTGTTTCTATTAACACAATACGTGTCATATTAATAGAGAGATGTCCCTTGTGCTTCAAAGCATTAAGACACTAAATAAATTGTATTTTAGTTTTAACAACTCAAACAACTCATGTCATGGCTGCTGTAGACAAGCTAAATAGTTTCTTCGTTTCAATCTTTCATCGATGTTTACTTGCTGCAACTGTTGTTTCCACTGGCATTCCTCACACATCCCACAGTCCCATATGCCTAACAGTGGATACATGTAAACCACACCACAGTGCAACCCTGAACGGTATACATCGGTTTGAAAATAGACAGATGCGTGGGCTGATGGATATAGAAATGCTCATTACAATCAGAGAATGAATGCAAAGCATCTGTACGTTTCTTGGGGCTGCGCAGAACACTATTTAAAATCAATTAATCTCATTATCTTTTCATCTCCACATACAAATGATAGATAGATAGATAGATAGATAGATAGATAGATAGATAGATAGATAGATAGATAGATAGATAGATAGATAGATAGATAGATAGATAGATAGATAGATAGATAGATAGATAGATAGATAGATAGATAGATAGATAGATACTTTATTAATCCCAAGGGGAAATTCACATACTCCAGCAGCAGCATACTGATAAAGAACAATATTAAAGAGTGATAACAATGCAGGTATACAGACAGACAATAACTTTGAATAATGTTAACGTTTACCCAACTGGGTTGAATTGAAGAGTCGCATAGTGTGAGGGAGGAACGATCTCCTCAGTCTGTTAGTGGAGCAGGACAATGACAGCAGTCTGTCGCTGAAGCTGCTCCTCTGTCTGGAGATGATACTGTTTAGTGGATGCAGTGGATTCTCCATGATTGACAGGAGCCTGCTCAGCTCCCGTCGCTCTGCCACAGATGTCAAACTGTCCAGCTCCATGCCTACAACAGAGCCTGCCTTCCTCCCCAGTTTGTCCAGGCGTGAGGCGTCCTTCTTCTTTATGCTGCCTCCCCAGCACACCTTTGCTGGTGTTCAGGTGTAGGTGGTTTGAGTCGCACCATTTACCAAAGTCCTTGATTTGGTTCTTATACTCCTCCTCCTGCCCACTCCTGATGCAGCCCACAATTGTAGTGTCGTCAGCAAACTTTTGCACGTGACAGGACTCCAAGTTGTATTGGAAGTCCGATGTATATAGGCTGAACAGGACTGGAGAAAGTACAGTCCTCTGCGGCACTCCTGTGTTGCTGACCACAATGTCAGACCTGCAGTTCCCGAGATGCACATACTGAGGTTTATCTGTAAGATAGTCCACGATCCATGCCACGAGGTATGAATCTACTCCCATCTCTGTCAGCTTGTCCCTAAGGAGCAGAGATTGGATGGTGTAGAAGGCACTAGAGAAGTCCAGAAACATAATTCTTACAGCACCACTGCCTCTGTCCAAGTGGGAGAGGGATCGGTGTAGCATGTAGATGATGGCATCCTCCGCTCCCACCTTCTCCTGGTATGCGAACTGCAGAGGGTCGAGGGCATGGCAGACCTGTGGCCTCAGGTGGTGAAACAGCTGCCGCTCCATGGTCTTCATCACATGTGACGTCAGAGCGACAGGCCGGAAGTGATTCAGCTCACTAGGATGTGATACCTTTGGGACTGGGGTGATGCAAGATGTTTTCCAAAGCCTCGGGACTCTCCCCTGTTCCAGGCTCAGGTTGAAGATGTGCTGTAGAGGACTCCCCAGCTCCAATGCACAGGCCTTCAACAGTTGTGGCGATACTACATCTGGACCCACAGCTATGCTGGCACGAAGACTCCTCAGCTCTCTGCTTACCTGGGCTGCTGTAATTGTGGGTGGGGGTAAACTCTCTCCTACGCTGGTATCAGTAGAAGGATGGGTGGAGGATGCAGCACTCTGAGGTGAGAGTGGGTTGGGGTGGTCAAACCTGTTAAACAAGTTGTTCATCTGGTTTGCTCTCTCCACGTCTCTCTCGATGGTGGCACCCCGCTTCATGCTGCAGCCAGTGATGATCTTCATCCCATCCCACACTTCCTTCATGCTGTTATTCTGCAACTTCTGCTCCAGCTTTCTCCTGTACTGCTCCTTCGCCACCCTGAGCTGGACTTGGAGTTCCTTCTGCACAAGCTTGAGCTCATGCTGATCACCGCCTTTAAAAGCCCTTTTCTTCTGGTTCAAAAGGCCCTTGATGTCACTTGTAATCCATGGCTTGTTGTTAGCATAGCAGTGTACTGTTCTTACTGGAACTACAATGTCCATACAGAAGTTGATGTAGTCAGTAGTGCAGTCAACAACCTCCTCAATGTTCTCACTATATGATCCCTGCGGGATATCCCAGTCTATAGTTCCAAAGCAGTCTCTTAGAGCCTGCTCTGCCTCAGGGGACCACTTCCTGCATGAAAATACAAGTTAAATGATTACACCTTACTCAACTGGCAATGTTATTTCACTCTCAAAGCATGTACAAACCTGCTTCTGAGTTTTTTTTTAAATAAATATAATTCCTACTTGCATGCTGAAATACAAAGCATTTCCAGAAATTACTTCTGCTCTTTTTCTTTTCGACATGTGTTGATGTGGTGCTGTATTGTCACCAGAGTGATACATGTTTACATATAGTTTTTACTCTCACTTTTCACATGTATTATTGTGTCTCCTGGAGTAATTTATCAATTTCAGTCATGCACAAGTGCAGGACCTACTTTCTCACTACTACTGGTAATGTAAAAAAGATGGTAGCTCTAGCATTATACTTTTAGAACTTTAGTAACAAATTAGTACCGAAACATCAGTTCTTGTGACGTTCGTTCATACTTCTGCGTATTTGTGGGAACTAAAAGCTGACAATTCACTCTGTTTGGGTTATCTGAAAGCCAAGGATCTCTTCTCTTTGGGGAAGCTGACGAGCTACTCTCTTTGGACTAAAAACCCATCCACTCTCTGTGGATCAGAGAGCAAACAAACTTTCTTTGGCCTGGAAGCTAATCTCCATAGAGCCAGATGCCCCAAACTAACATTAAGTTCCATTCTGTGCGAGTGACTGAGCCAAGTTTGAGAAGACACATTACTTCAGGAAGGGAAATTCAGTACCTATATTCTTCATTCAAAAAGAATAATGATTTTTCCTATGAAGTTGGAGAGGGTACAGCAGAAAGCCTAACAATGAGCTGGAAATACAACACTATAATATATGACCGCATAGCAAACACCAAGAGTGCACTCCAGCGCAAGCAGAGTCCTAAACTTGAACACGGAGCAACCACAGCAACAACTCCACACAACATCCAACATCATCCTTAAAGACACTTTATATAGTAAAACTGTTTATCTTTGCCAAGATAAATTAGAACTCTAAATAGCCTGTAACCAACCAGCCTGCTCTTCTTTTTATGTCTCAACTATCTTGTGTCTAGCCTTTTATGTCAATATATATATATATATATATATATATATACAAATATCATATTTTCATTATTGTTATGTTTATCAATAAATTGTATTTTTCTATTTATTAAAACAAGTGTTCTTCAGTTACCTTGATATAAATTTATCAGCCAAAAAGCACCTCCTAAAGAGAAAGGAAAGGAAAATAAAGTGGGAGTCATACCAAATATTTAACTAATTACTGATATTGTCAAAGGGAAGACTGATAATTAATATCAATCAATTCTTTTTCTTGCAATTATAATGTTCTTTAGGTTGAAGTAGCGACACACTCAGAATAACATTTCGAATGCTGTATATTTTGAACCCTGTTTAACCAACTCTCCATACAGCGTGCTTTTTTTAACCACACCCTTCCCTCAGGATGTCATACATCCCAAAAGACGCAGACCATAGCAATCAATACCTGAACATAAAGTAATCGACAAAAGCATTATTGAACAATCATATACAACAGCAATCAATTCAATGGAAGTTAAATTTCTTCACCATGCTATAACAGATTACTTCCACTTGTTAATCTTTTGCACTCTTCTTCTTCTTAAATATATATTGAATAATATATACTGCTCCAACAGCAAAATAAAAAACTGAAATACACAAGAAAGGGTTCTGCTAAATTATTTTCCTGATCTGTCATTTTGAGTTAATTTACTATTAAGTAGTGCTTACTTTTTTAAAACATTTTCAATCCTGTTACTCCAATCTAGGGTCACAGGGAGCAAAGCCTGTCCTGGACTAACGTGTATGTTAACTTGTGAGTGGCAGCTGGACATAACTTTTGGAAATGCTGGGAGAACAGGAGTTAATGAGCTAAATTGGGCTTAATGACCTGTCCCATGTAATGTTTTTATTAGGTTCAATTAAAATAAAAAAATGATGTAGACTGAGCGATCCTAAATGTAGAAATAATGAAAATAAAGCATGGATAGTTGACTATGACTGCAGTATCACAAAGAAAAAAAAGGATTGTTCTTTCACAATTGTAATTTGTTTAAATGTATGCCCTTGTTTAATAATGTCATTCTTTTCAGAATAATAAGCATGGAGGCTAATGCTATGGAAGAAACACAATTGCAGATTAACGTGCGGAAACCTACACCAGGAAAGATGGTGCATAAGAGAGGCCATTGGGCAAGAAAAGCAGAGTATTTTCTGGCTGTCGGAGGAAATATTGTTGGCTTAGGAAATATCTGGAGGTTCCCTTACCTGTGCTATAAGAATGGAGGAGGTGAGAACACATTTTGTCTTTTTAACTAAAGATCAGGGGCCTCATGTATAAGCGGTGCGTATGTACAAAAATGTTGCGTACTCTAGTGATGGTCCGCTCGATACTGAGATTTCAACACTTTGTGTCAAGCTTTAGAAGCACTGGTGCTCAAAGCGCCACCTCGACGCTTGTTTCAAATGTGCCCGTGACGTGATTTTGAGGCACACTAGCGAAATGACATCATTGATATCTGCGCAGTCAGTAGCCGATTTGATCAGTCAATCATCTGCTGAACATCTTTGGCTCAAAGCGTAAATGCATTGTCCCTGCTGCATCAGTAAGGTGTTCTGACGCGAGTTCAAATCATAATTGGGGCTCGCGTATGGTCCTTGCCTAAAGTTAAGAAAAGGGCTTTGTAAAAAATAATTATGTAGTGCAGTGGAACCTCAGGTCATGACCGTAATTCATTCTAAAACTCTGGTCGCAACCTGATTTGGTCGTGACCCGAAGTAATTTCCCCCATAGGATTGTATGTAAATACAATTAATCCATTCCGGCCCATACAAACTGTATGTAAATATATTTTTTTTAAAGATTTTTAAGCACAAAAATAGTTAATTATACCATAGAATGCACAGTGTAATAGTAAACTAAATGTAAAAACACTGAATAACACTGAGAAAACCTTGAACAGAGAAAACAAACATTGCAAGAGTTCACGCTACAGCCTTACAAACCGCTCGCTGTAAACACTTTTTTTTTAATGAGTTTTAAGCGCAGGGAAAAAAATGAAAATTTGAAAAATCCTTAATTTATACAAAAACTAACCATAAACAACCAAGAAAACTAACCTTGCATGAGCCGAGTTCTGGCATGAAGGAAGTGAGCAGGAAGCTGGGTGGAGAGGAGGTTACAGTTCTGAGGTAGAGTCCCTCTGCGCGATGCACATCTAACCGAGAACAATTTACTGTACAGGGAGAGACTGAACACGTGCGGAAAATCATTGGTGCATACGAACCGGAAGGGAAACGAAATAGAGCACAAAGAGTTCACAGCGAATTCACTGTGAGAGACTGAACACGTGCGGAAATCATCGGTGTGTGGTTGTGAACAGATGCAAAAGTTTGGCAAACTTTTTAGTCGTAACCCGATTTGTACGTGTTCCGAGACATTCGTGACCCGAGGTTCCACTGTACTTGTCTGTAAGTTAACAAATATATTTTGGGGACATTATGAATGATTTACATGGGGCACCTCTTTCCTTGGTGTGCAATCGTGTCCACCTAGAATCTGCCGATCTGTAACAAATTCATCTTTGTTGCATGCATCTTATCAAAGGCTGAGGTGGAGAGTAAATAAGTAGTCTTCTGAACTGCAGCACAACAGAGTAAATCATTGATGTAAACAGAATTATTGAAAGACTAAGCTTTTGTCATTTCTGTGTTCTTAAACCATCTTTCAGTTCCACAATCCCCCACAGTCACTGTCACATTTAATGTTCCGTGCTCCTTACCTGTCTTGTTATCCAAAGCATCAACACTGAGTTTCATTCAAGGTTTTACAGTCCTTCCTTTCATAGACATAAAATAAGACACACATTTCCTCTACATACATGTCCAATAATAATGATAATAGTAAACTGGCAGGAATGAGAAAAAGCACAAGATGGAAATATTCATGAGAAGAGCCTGGGTAACAAGGTGAGGAGATGCCTTGTCTCCCATTACGTGAGCTTGTCTGCCACCCCTCAGTTACACTGGCATGCATTACACTGGAGGCAAATGCAATGGAGAATACCGACAATGTACACCTTCAGAAGTGGAATAAATCAACTGTATAAGTAGAACATTTCAGATAAACAGTGAGTTTTGTTAATCATAAACAATGCAACCTGACTATTATGTGTGTTACTTTTTTATTTATTCTCATCAAACGTTACATATCTACATGGGAAATGAACATGGGTAATATGTTTATAATAATTCTCATTCAAATACACTGTCAAAATATACTAATGAGCAAATTGAGACACATTGGCCTTTAGGAAATATAAAAAGCATGTGCGCTGTCATTTAGGACAGAATGCATTGTTAACATCACGCACACTCTACTGACACGATGTCACGAAAAAAAAGAAACTGCACAGTTCATGCAAACTCATATCCTTCTTGATTTTTGACCATATGATTAATTGAGAATTTCAAATAAATAAAGTAATTTTAAGAAGATGACAAGTCTGCTATAGTCAGTTCAAGTAACACTCCTTTTAAAAAGTTTGCATATACAGAATATAAAACAGAATCTCAATGATGCAGGACTCACGAGTAGTAACGAATAATATGTGACACTGAGAAATTATAATTCATAATAACGGAAACAAGTAAAAATTACAACTTCCTAAAACAGACACTGTAAACGTAGGCATTTCAATAAATAATTTAGGAGGCTTGTGTGTGCATTTCAATATCGATTTAAGAACTAAGTAGGCCACCTGTTGTACTAAACGGTAGCTCAAGCAGCACTTAACAGTAAATAGTCTAACAACTAAATATAAGTGAATGAAAGGAAGATGCTGCGCCGCTACAATAAAGTTTCGAACTGTCATTCTGCCTGTTTAGAAGGCCCTGATTGGCTGAAGTTTCTTCCGGGCGCTCCGGTTTTCTCCCACAGTCCAAGGACATGCAGGTTAGGTGGATTGACGATTCTAAATTGGCCCTAGTGTGCGCTTGGTGTGTGGGTGTGTTTGTGTGTGTCCTGCGGTGGGTTGGCACCCTGCCCGGGATTGGTTCCTGCCTTGTGCCCTGTGTTGGCTGGGACTGGCTCCAACAGACCCCCATGACCCTGTGTTCGGATTCAATAGGTTGGAAAATGGATGGATGGATGATTGGCTGAAACTGTTTATAGTGAACTAGGGGGCTCTGCCCCCTGCTCGCTTCGCTCGCCAACCCCTGGTGTTGGGAAATTACAAAGAGCGTGATGTATGAATGAGATATAGCATAGTGTGAAGGTGTAGATGACACAGATAGGAAGCAAACAATAAAGTGTTTGGCACAGTGTAAAGGTTTATTGGAAAATTTCTTTGTAAACAACATTAGTAGTAAAGATGGTGTCTTGTCCTTGACGTGAACGTCGAACTTGTGAGAAGGCCACATAAAGTTGTCCATGTCCAAAAACGGGCTCAGATAGGTAGATGCCAACCTTGTCCATGGTTTGTCCTTGTGATTTGTTGATGGTCATGGCAAAGGCAGGTTTAATGGGGAATTGTTTCCGTTTAAGTGTAAAAGGTAATTCCAGGTCAGAACTTGTAAGGTCAATTCTAGGAATTAGAACAGTATTGTTAGCATGTGATCCTGTAAGAACTGTTGCTTGAATAAGATTGTGTGTCATGGTGTAGATGACTAAACGTGTACCATTGCATAAACCCTGTTTAGTGTTAAGGTTTCTTAATAGCATGATTATTGTTCCGTTTTTAAGGCTAAGATTGTGTTGTGGTAATCCGGCTGGGTTAATAGTGTTCAAATATCCATCCATCCATCCATTTTCCAACCCGCTGAATCCGAACACAGGGTCACGGGGGTCTGCTGGAGCCAATCCCAGCCAACACAGGGCACAAGGCAGGGAACCAATCCCGGGCAGGGTGCCAACCCACCGCAGGACGCACACAAACACACCCACACACCAAGCACACACTAGGGCCAATTTAGAATCCCCAATCCACCTAACCTGCATGTCTTTGGACTGTGGGAGGAAACCGGAGCGCCCGGAGGAAACCCACGCAGACACGGGGAGAACATGCAAACTCCACGCAGGGTGGACCCGGGAAGCGAACCCGGGTCTCCTAACTGCGAGGCAGCAGCGCTACCACTGCGCCACCGTGCCGCCCGTGTTCAAATATTCTAAGGGGAAATTAAGATGGTCATTGTCGTCATCAGAGTCAACTTTGTCAGAGCTTAGAAAGAGGTGTGCCTCTCCAGGAAGTAAATAAATGACCTGGTTATTAATGTGATCAGCATTAATATTTTTTGGACATAATATAGTTCGTTGTGTTAAAAGGGGTATTTGGTCTAATGAGACCGCTGGTCCAAATATCTCCGTAAGTAAGTCATCACAGATAAAGGGTTGAGGAATTGTAAGAATATCTGGGTGAAGTACATCTGTATTGGTGAGTGTACCATCTCCTAGTTGTAATAAGCAATTGTTATATTCGGGATCTGGACATCGCATGTTTTGTACCAACTGTATCTTTTGAAAGCAATGCCAATTGTCTGCGTAACATTTTTTGTTCCGCGGTTTTAGAAGCGCGTTGTAGGCGCCGACGTTTTTTTTTTTTTTTTGATGCGGGTTCGTGTTTGTGGTCCCGTTACTCGAGCCATCTCGTTCTGTACCCGTGATCGTGAATTTATGACTTGTTTGATCTTTATCGTTAGGAATATGGATAAGTAATAAGGAGGATCGCACTCACTGTTAATATGCGGACTGTTCGTTTCTTCGTATTATCACCAATCAGGTCTTGCGCCTGTATATGTATTGTAGTCTGTTCTCTTGTTGTTTATGTATGACGTCGTTGGCGTATTTTAAGGTGGACTGAACAATAGCTGAATAAGGAGTGACATGTGTTTTTGGAGTCGAGACAGTTTTTCTTCCGCGGTTTCAGAAGCGCGTTGTAGGTGCCTACGTGTATTTTTTTTTTCATGTGGGTTCGTGTTTGTGGTCCTGTTACTCAAGCCGTATCCTTCTGTAGATATGCAGGATATGAATGTAAAGGAGGCAGTGTAATTTGACCCTTTTGACAACAACGTGTAAATTCATTACTTGTATTGCCAGTTGTTTCTTCAGGGAAGTTAAGTGAATGACAATGATTGCAAATGACATTCATTAATCCGAATGAATTTTCCTGAATAGTGGATTCATTATTGAACGCGTTGTTAGCTAACTGGCGCGAGTGTTTAGCAGGTGTCTGTCGTTGATGTCCTTGATGTGTATCTTTTGCTTGTGCCGTTTGAGAGGCGCGTCGTTGTATGTGCAGTATTTGGGACGTGGTATTCTGGAGCTGTAATCGATTTGCCTGTGCTGTGTGAGAAGCCCGTTGCAGTTTACGGCGTTCATTGCTTGTATTGAGCCTTGCCCGTTTTTGTATGTTTAATATGGAGCCTTTTCTGTGGTTGAACGGTTAATAGTGCATCAGTGTAATGAGATCGATCTATGCTGCATAATTTGAACGTGTTCAGATGACGTATGTTTAATATGGACGGTTCGTTCAGTAATGGGGCTTTGTGTCTCATTTCTTATTTATGTTAGTGTGGTCGTGGGTCTGAATCCTCCTTTTTGTGTATGTTTCGTGTGCTATGTCCGTAGTCTGTCCCGTTTCATGTGCAATGGGTTTGTGTGGCGCTCGCGGCTGACTTCTTTTTTTTTTGTGTGCAAGGGGCGCGTTGCCTCACTTTTTTTTATCTCTGTTAGTGGAGGGGGTGTTTGTATGTCGTGGGTCTGAATCCTCTTTTTTGTGTGCGTACCGTTTCGTGTGCTATGTGGCACTTGCGTCTGACTCCTTTCTTTTTGGTGTTCTAGGGGCGCGTCGCCTCATTTCTTATTTCAGTTACTGGAGGGGGGGCTTTGTGTGTCGTGGGTCTCAATCCTCTTCTTTGTGTGTGTTCCGTTTTGTGTGTCATGGGCTTCTTGTGGCGCTGTGTGCGGCGCCGGCGTCTGACTCCTTTTTTCTGTGTGCTATGGGCAAGGCGCCTCATTTCTTATTTTACATTGCTCTCCATCCGGTTTACGTTGCTGGGAGGGGGGGGTTTTGTGGGGGCGCCTGCGTAGTACGTTTTTTGCGTCCACGGCCCATGGCCGGATGTCCCTGCGTCCATCCGGTTTACCATTCTCGTTTAGTAATATGGATTGTCCCAAGTTGGAAGTGCCGTATAGGGATCAGAAACGAAAAGACACATTTAAGCATGCTGGACAGTAATTTGTTTTTCTGCAATACAAATTCAGTACGACACCAGGGTCACCAAACAGAAAAATATGAAGCTTGTTACGCTTATTACAATCCCAGTGCGCATGTCTGCTCAGTGCTTTGAACCAAGCTTGATGATTCCAATGCACATGTCTGCTTAGTGCTTCGAATCATTATTCAACGAGCTCCCGTTTGAAGTACATATGGCATCAGCAGAGTTCAAAAACTCAACAGAATTGCCAGGCGAAATTAATGCTTTGTGGATGATCAATGCATTTTAAATGATTGTGCCCAATAATAGTTAGTGGCAAAAAATAAAACTATAAATTATACATCATACAAATGCCAACATGTAGAATGCATAATGCTGCAAAGAAGAGCTTTAGTAATACGGGTGACGACACCTCTCTCACTATAATACTCTCATAAATATCCATTCTTACCCTCGTGCAATGTTTTCATGCAACGCTGAACGTACATCATATAGTATACATCTATATATAATTGTTTTCATCTTCATTACATACATACATACATACATACATACATACATACATACATACATACATACATACATACATACATAAAAAAACATACATTATATACACCCACTCTGCTAAAAACAGTAGTGGTGCAGTGGTAGCCGTTTCCGCCCCATAATAAGACATGCATGGGTTCGGGTCACACATCCACCCAGTGTGAATTGTTACCCAAAAGAGTCTGTTTGTCTTTTTTTTCATTTTAACAGTAAATTCCATTGTGGACCAATAGCGAGCAAGGCGAGCTATCGAAGTGGGGTTGGATTGCCATAGGTGGCCAAGTTGCACACACCCCTAGTAAAGATATATCAAACATGTGTATATATATATATATATATATATATCTCAATGGGCATCTTGTTTCATGTTTATAACAAAACAAATTATTTGAATGACAACAACTGTTATTGTTGTTGTTGATGGTGGGTTTAGCAGTTTAAATTTTGAAACATTAAATTAATCAGGTGGAATGTGTCCTTACTTTGATTGTTGGGGGGGGCTACAAGGTAAATGTGTTAGTGACTGGGATTGCGCCTCTGTAACTGGACGATTGCTTAGGAATGATACAGACTGGACAACTATCATATGTGTTTTAGGAAATGTTTTATTATTGTACTGTGCTGTGACTAAGACAACTTTTTACTGATCGCCTATCTAGACCTTGAACAATGTGCTCTTGAGGGAGGGATGCTACTGTTTAAGGCAAATGCTTTTTCGACAGCAGGTCCAGATGTGTTTATCCTGCTGCTTTTTGTTGCCTCAGCGCTCAAGAGGATCTTTAATGCCGACCTTGATACATGCAATGTTCATCTTGGAGTGTCCCTGTGTCTGTGTGTCAGTGTGCCGGTGATTGATCCGCGATCTCAGCCTCTCTGATGTGCTCTGGATTGACACCTTTAAATGTTTGGTGCAGCAGAGCAAATTCAACCTGGTCAACCACAGTGGGTTTGTTATCACCTTATTCAATGGCGGGATTCATGGACGTCAAATGGCAACGAATAGAACTTGGATTAATGTAAATACGTGAGCTGCCTTCCGCAATTAGTCATCACATTTTGATGGTGATTCTAAGTGGGGATGATTAATGAACAAATCTCTTATGCAATCCTTCCACAGTATCTCTCAAAATTATTTAGTACAAATTGGTTATAAAGATTTCACTCCTGATCGTTTTTTTTATTATTATTATTAATTTTGATGAGTCTTTAATTCAGATCGAACTTGGGCTTTGCACTACGCCCAGAATTTGAAAAGCAACCACCTTAGTCAGTTGAGCAACAATCAACTGTGACAGCGTCTTTTCTTCGTAGCAAACTCGTTACTTTTGTTCGCCACAAAATATTGTAAAGTATTAATAAATGAAATAGCTCAATACTTTATCGAATAATAGCATCTGTGATTTAAGGATTTCACCTTTTCTTTCTCAAATGTGCTTACCTACTGTATATCATGGCAAAGTACAGGGATAAACATGTATTTTCCGTCTACTCCGTTTTAATTAGGTCAGAACAAAGGATTAATAACAAGGCTCATTTTCAATTTATGTTTTTTTTTTAAACTACAACATTAGGGCCGTGGAACCCCAAACGTCGGGCTATTAAATGTGATCTCAAGAAAAGATGAGGGTTAATTATAATACTAATAACAGGAGTGATAATAATGATAGAGTGCAAAAGTGAATATTAATTGAAAGAGCCGGGGATCCAAGAGTGAGGCATCTTATTTTGTTTAACTCTTGCTATCGTATAGTACATTCTGCCTGTCGCCGTTAGTTTTATATACAGTATATAATTTTAGACATCAGAATCTAGAAGCCGCTGACGAACCCTTCTCTTCGTTGCCAGTTTGTAGCAGCGAAAAAGTAAAAGCAATAAGAGTTTTAACAGACGTCATTGATGTGGATCATGAGTTTGTATAACGTTAATGAAAATGGCCAGGAGGTGTCACTAGAGAGGTAAGTGTCAAATGCTTCGATACAATTTCTGACACAATTGCTTTGAACGTTTCCACGCTAAAATCAGATGTACAAAACCTAAACTTGGTGTAAAGTCACGCACATTTTCACGCTAGCTCAATCCTTGGCGTAAGCAAGTTCTCCACTCGGTTTTGCAAACTCGCGGCACCCAGCATCAAAGCAGTGCTACTGTCCCAGTGTGGTTTCCCTTTCTTTTTTAGATCCACATCCTTGACACAGCTTTATCATATACACTGAAATTAACTGTATATTGTTTATTAGTTTAAAGCATCTGATTGTAATTAACCTGTAACAATATATGTAATAGTCCACAGAACAGCCAAACTATTTCAAATACCATAGCTGCCTATGGTTGTTACTCTCACTGAACCTTTTTCTTCTTCTTTCAGCTGCTCCTCTTAGGGGTTGCCACAGCAGATCATCTTTTTCCATATTACTCTCACTGCACCACTTGGAGTATTTATATCACTGTATCTGAGTGTGGAATTATAGCTCTACAGCAGGTGATCGGAAAGAGAATTATCAGTATACAGCATCAAGCACTCGCTGCCTCAGCCATGCTGCCTATTTGAACTGCTCTCAAATGACAAATGCTTCAGAGCCTTTCCTGTACTGACCTCGCGGTTCAGAAACAATTTCATCCCAAGAGCTATAAATGCACTCAATCAGTCCATCAAGTGCTTGTTGTAGAACTGTTTGTACTTATATGTACAATTCCCATTGTAAACTTGCGATACAATTATAATATTTCACAACCTGCACCACTTTATAAAGCACATATTTACATATGATGACGATATTTTTAAGATCAAATGCAGCAAAATATGTTTATTATACAGTATTATACAGCTAAAACTTTAACTTCATTTAAATAATCTATATTGTTAATAATTAAACATGTGAGGACACGGTGTCGCAGCGCTAGCAAGGAGCTGGCGCTCCGTTCACGGATTGTTCCTGCCTCGCGCTGTAGTCTTGCTGGGGCTGGCGCGACACTGGAAGGATAGATGGATAGAATAATTAAACATATACTACGAAGATAATTCAATGTTCCTTAAAAGTTTTGAAGAATCGGTGTTCTCAGCTGGCAGATGGCTTAACGTCTGTTACAGAGCTGATTGTGTGGCGATTGGGTATTTGGAGAAAGAAAAGGAAGGACAGGAATTGGGGGTTAGTACGTTTGAAAGAGACAGCACTGCTGCAATAAATTATTTTATTGAAGGTCACGTACGGTGCACCAAGATATCTTGCATGAGGCATGAACAATCACTGCACCACCGTGTTCATATGTTTAATACATGCTTTAATTCCTATCATCATGAAAATGATATCAAGTATACACCTCAGTATTTTAATTATTCAGAGAGCTGTAATATCATGAATGTAATGGATTATGTGTTCTGTCGGAGGAAGAGAAAGCCCGTTTAAAAAGAACGTAGTGATTCACACACATAGAGCACATAGAAGAACATATAAAACAAAGCATTTAATGTGATACTTTAGTTACAATGGGATTTGAGAAATTAGTAAATTAAACGATTTTAAGATGAAGTTTATGATGTTCTACTTTAATGACAAAATAAACTACGTAAAATTTCAGGATTTAAGTTTACATTTTGAGCTTTTTTCTCTGTCCCTATTTTTTTCTTTTCTCTGTACCCTAATAAGCTTTCATATGACACTCAGATGGCAGGCTACGACTTGCCTTTTCGTGGCGACTTTGATATCTAACAACTTCTTTTTTATTTCGGGCACTGTGTGACTTTGTGAACTTGAGCTTTCGAGTTTCTCTGACACTCTATTTCACTCGATCAACTTATTTTTGTTGTTATTTATACCACTGTTTAAACTAACAAATAGTACGTTTTTCTTTGCCTCCATTTGGTATTTGATGAAATTCTATTTCCCCTGTGCTTTTGCCATTCTCTTTTCACAGAATGCTGAGCTTGAGGGCTATTTATATTGATTTGCATATTCAAAGAGGTGTAATTCTGGGAGGAGTTTGGGTGGGGCAGCAGGCACATGCAGATGCATTACTTTTCACGTGGACTGGGATTTATGGAGCGGAAGAACGTGGAAGTTGGCGTACACACATATTTATGCATCTGTATTTTTTTGTGCATACACACATTTCTGCTTTTGTCCTTACGCCATATTTTAGTGTGAATTCTACGCAAGGCGTTATGCATGAGGCCCCAGATCTATCAATAATAAAAAAAGACTTTATTTCAACTGTATGTGTCATGCAGTTAGCTGTCCGGAAGACATGAAAACTCAGAATTTTGAGAAATTAACAGTCCATCATTAAGTGAGTCTTGTACATGTAAATAAAAATCTTTTAAATTAGTTCTTATTTCTAAAAATGCACTTAGATGAAATGTGTTGGACACTGATGGAAAATTTGTAACAAAACATTTACGAAAAGATTGTGACTTCAATCCTGTCACATCACCTGTTTTCCTTTTTTAATCTATTTGCTCCTGAAATTGCTACATTATATCAACTTTTAGGCCTATTTTAGCCAAACAATTGAAAATATCCTGTTACATTGTGATTTCTATCCAAAGTAACCTAAATACTACTACTACTGTTGTAAGTCACTCTGGATAAGAGCGTCTGCTAAATGATGTAAATGTAAATGTACTACCTGTGCACATTGTAAATTAGGCTTGCCAAGTACATACCCAGCAGCCATTCAAATGCTATTTTTTCATTTGGATGAGAACAAACTTTGTGGTGTCCACTTTTCCACCTGTCTATTAGCCAATAGGGAATGTACAACACTAGTTATCTAAAAATCAAAAACACAATTAAATAGTATCTATAGGTGCAGCAGTCTGACAACAGAAGTGAATTTCATCTGTTCCATTTTGATGAAATGGGCAACATTGAAGCTGGGAAAAAATGCAGTTTAAATGAGCTGCCACTTGTTTCCTAAACCAATTTGTGCATTCACTGCAACCTAAGTGTATACGATTCATAAGGAACCAGTCTAAAAGTCACAATACACATCTACAGAGGTCACCTGACCTTATATACAGTACCTTATATACAGTATATATATATATATATATATATATATATATATATATATATATATATATATATATATAGACACAGTGCATCCGGAAAGTATTCACAGCGCATCACTTTTTCTACATTTTGTTAGGTTACAGCCTTATTCCAAAATGGATTAAATTCAATTTTTTCCTCAGAATTCTACACACAATACCCCATAATGACAACATGAAAAAAGTTTACTTGAGGTTTTTGCAAATTTATTAAAAATAAAAAAATTGAGAAATCACATGTACATAAGTATTCACAGCCTTTGCCATGAAGCTCGAAATTGAGCTCAGGTGCATCCTGTTTCCCCTGATCATCCTTGAGATGTTTCTGCAGCTTAATTGGAGTCCACCTGTGGTAAATTCAGTTGACTGGACATGATTTGGAAAGGCACACACCTGTCTATATAAGGTCCCACAGTTGACAGTTTATGTCAGAGCACAAACCAAGCATGAAGTCAAAGGAATTGTCTGTAGACCTCCGAGACAGGACTGTCTCGAGGCACATATCTGGGGAAGGTTACAGAAAAATTTCTGCTGCTTTGAAGGTCCCAATGAGCACAGTGGCCTCCATCATCCATAAGTGGAAGAAGTTTGAAACCACCAGGACTCTTCCTAGAACTGGCCGGCCATCTAAACTGAGCGATCGAGGGAGAAGGGCCTTAGTGACCAAGAACCCGATGGTCACTCTGTCAGAGCTCCAGAGGTCCTCTGTGGAGAGAGGAGAACCTTCCAGAAGGACAACCATCTCTGCAGCAATCCACCAATCAGGCCTGTATGGTAGAGTGGCCAGACGGAAGCCACTCCTTAGTAAAAGGCACATGGCAGACCGCCTGGAGTTTGCCAAAAGGCACCTGAAGAACTCTCAGACCATGAGAAAGAAAATTCTCTGGTCTGATGAGACAAAGATTGTACTCTTTGGTGTGAATACCAGGCGTCACGTTTGGAGGAAACCTGGCACCATCCCTACAGTGAAGCATGGTGGTGGCAGCATCATGCTGTGGGGATGTTTTTCAGCGGCAGGAACTGGGAGACTAGTCAGGATAAAGGGAAAGATGACTGCAGCAATGTACAGAGACATCCTGGATGAAAACCTGCTCCGGAGTGCTCCTGACCTCAGACTGGGGCGACGGTTCATCTTTCAGCAGGACAACGACCCTAAGCACACAGCCAAGATATCAAAGGAGTGGCTTCAGGACAACTCTGTGAATGTCCTTGAGTGGCCCAGCCAGAGCCCAGACTTGAATCCGATTGAACATCTCTGGAGAGATCTTAAAATGGCTGTGCACAGACGCTTCCCATCCAACCTGATGGAGCTTGAGAGGTGCTGCAAAGAGGAATGGACGAAACTGGCCAAGGATAGGTGTGCCAAGCTTGTGGCATCATATTCAACAAGACTTGAGGCTGTAATTGCTGCCAAAGGTGCATCGACAAAGTATTGAGCAAAGGCTGTGAATACTTACGTACATGGGATTTCTCAGTTTTTTATTTTTAATAAATTTGCAAAAACCTCAAGTAAACATTTTTCACGTTGTCATTATGGGGTGTTGTGTGCAGAATTCTGAGGAAAAAAATGAATTTAATCCATTTTGGAATAAGGCTGTAACATAAGAAAATGTGGAAAAAGTGATGCGCTGTGAATACTTTGTGGATGCACTGTATGTCTACGCTAACAATATTCAGGTTCATTCAGCCAAAGTGGTACAAAAACATAGTAAAAGAATCTATGAGCATGCCTTGAGACACTTGGAGCATGGCAAACCATTTTTATCAAAGATTTTAGGATTATTACTAGCAGCAAATACACCCCACTCTCAGTTCTCTTTGGGTATCAAGTAATGTATACAATTATATGTTACTAGAAGCAGAAGTAGATTCATAACAAAATACCGAATACCCTTTTTCTTGCACCTAGGTGTCTTCTTAGTCCCATATTTATTTTTCTTGGTGACCTGTGGTGTTCCTCTCTTCCTCCTGGAAACATCTCTGGGACAATACACTCGTAAATCTGGTATCACATGTTGGAGGAAAATCTGCCCATTATTTGAAGGTAAGAATCACAGTCTTTATTAGTAATTTTTATTATCTACTCTAAAAGGTCACATGCAAAATTGTTTATAACAAATAGTAAAAATGGTACATGAAAATTAAAATAATATTCTCAAATCAGCTTAATCTAATTCAGGGTCACAAGGGTCTTTCACTCACACATACTTCTGCTTTCACAGAGTGTTCCAGAGTCAATAAATAATCTTTCCTAGTACTTGGAGAGTAAAAACTCTTGCAGATATGTGGAAAATATTACTGGGATTCAAAATCATGCTGAATTTGTGAAGCAGTAGCTCTAAGCACTACCATCTTATTATCCACATTAATTCCACAATTATTCAAGCCACATAAATGTTTGATTGGGCGTCACACAATGCTGTTTCAACTTGACTTTTTCAGTGTCATGGTAGTCAAAATAAGAAACATACTTTAATAGTTCACCTGTGGTCATCTACAAATTGTAGTGATTACATAGGCATTATCATCATCAAGTTAAACTTTTTAATAGTTCTGGCAAAAATCACATCAACATTTTTAGCTAAAGCGATAGACGTGCTAGATTTTGTGAACAGTCTCAGAATATAAATTTGGTCCTTTCTGGAAGTACCCGAAAATTGTGAAGGTAACATCAATTTGGTCATAAATTCAAAATGTTCACACATCTCTGTGAGTCAAAGAACACTCAAACTTCATAAGTATTCAAACAATGTTATCAGTAAGAAGTTTCCATATAATAGACGATCTAGGTGCTGGTGTGTTTACAGCTTCTGAGCATCAAAGAATAGAAATACACTTGATAAGAAGACACTGCTGATGGAAGCAAAATAGAACTAGCACATAAAGTGTTTCTTGTACAAGGTCTTTCTCCTAAAAACACAGTGATATGGATTAAACATAAAAATGTTAATCTGAAGCCATGCCTTCTTATATGCTTTTCTTTCACTGGCATTAATGTAAAGTTGTTATAATTAGACTTTGGCTCATTCAAAAAATTATTAAATGTACTATGATGATGAATACATGAACTTACCAGACACTTCCTATTTAGCAAAGCCTCCATTACACACACTGAGACAAAGTTTAAGTGTGGGTACATCTTTATTTTTGCGTGGAAGGAGTAAAATGAAATTCTTATTTGCGTGTCTGATCAGCATACAACATGTCCCCACTCTCTGGCACACATCAGTGAGTATACAGTAATTAGTCAAACATGGACCTTACCTTTAAATCTCTGAATTCTTCTTTACCCAAAGTGACTTCTTTAGATACAATCAAAGGATGTTGGACACTGATAAATGCAGATCACAGTCCAAATTTTCATTTAGTGTTTTAAAAATGTTAGAGAATTCATTATTACATCACAATTATACATTTTGCTGGTAAAATAACATGAGTTAGTGAAGAGTGAAATGATTCATGTGAAACTAAATTTGCAGAGAATCTTGTGGTTTTGCTTTGCTTTGTTTTTTTTATAACATGTGAAATATGTGCCTTCAGCAAATATGTTTTCATCTAATCTGCAAAATCCTTCTCCATGTACAATAGAATGAAACAGTTTAGTATGGTGCAGAGAATAGAAATGGACATGCAGCTAGTTGGTCTGGACATGTGGCTCCAATCGATTTGCTTATGTAGCTGGGGAAACTGAGTGCAGATGGTGTTACCCACAGTGTTACCTCTGTCCCCAAATGAGTGGTGCCAAGTGGAACTGGCAGTGCAAATGCCCAGGCAGGCAGTACAATCATATTTTACCATAGGGACGTATGTAAGAAGCATACCTTTCCTACCAACAAAATGTGAAATATACAAGAAATTTCATTTTAGCAAGCTTAATAAAATGCAAAATCACATATGAAGCAAAATTTAGGGGCAGGTTTGCAAAGCTGTATGCGAAACAAAATTTTGCTGTTGAGCTCAATGCTATTTAACTTCCAGAATTTTGTACTCTTTTGTTAACCTCATATATTTTCAAAGGATTCTCTTATTAAGTCTTTGTCATTGCAGGCATTGGCTCCGCCAGTCTAATCATCATTGGTTACTTTAATTTTACATACATCATTATCCTGGCCTGGGCATTCTTCTACCTGTTCTATTCCTTCAGCAAAGAACTGCCATGGAGTAGCTGCAACAACACTTGGAATACAGGTGAACAAAATGCAAAAATGTGGGTGTGGTGAGAAAATCAAATAAATATTAAATCATTATTTAGTGGAGATAAAGCGTATTTCAAACTGAAACTGCCCAAGTGTAAGTATGGCACGTGTCCAACAGTCTACAGTAACTATAAACTATAAAAGGGGTGGTGTATTTTAGGCCATAAACCATTTATTCTGACAAATGGACTGGAAATACACACAGCATAGGCCTTGAAGTGAATGAGGCCCTCTTAATAAATTAATAAGTTGTGCATTCAGATATTATATTACATAAGAGATACAATGAGGATGGCTGCATTGACCTCAAAAAACATGAACATTTGATCAAAATAATTACCATTGTTTGTAGTCTCAAAAAATTCATTTTTTATTAATTTTAATTAAAAGTAAATAACAGTCCATATAATCAAATCAAATTTAAGAAAACCAAAATTCAACATTCACCCAAAAGAAAGAGAGGAGAGCCAGCCAACAAAGCAAGTCCTTGAAGCAGCAAGAAAGGAAGAGTATCCTTTTCACTGACATAGAAGATGATTATTTTGAACAGATCCTCTGAGTGAGAATTAGATTTTTTCCAATTTCAGATAGTATAGAACATCAGTTACCCACTGACATAAAGGTACTGGGCTGGGATTCTTCCAGTAGAGCAAGATAAGTCTACATGCTAGTAGTGAGGTAAAGGCAATTATGATTTGTTTGTCCTTCTCCACTTTAAGTCCATCTGAGAGTACACCAAACACACTTGCTAATGGGTTATGTGTGATTGTGACACCAAGGCTATCTGATAGGCACTCAAAGGTCTTTGTCCAAAACAACATTAATTTGGTGCATGCCGAAAACATGTGACCCAGTGAGGCTGGAGCCAGACTACAACATTCACAGGTTGAATCTTGCCCTGAAAACATTTTGGATAGTTTTAATCGAGATAAATGTACTTGGTAGAAGATTTTAAGATGAATAATTGAGTGCTTGATTGTATTCTGTGCATGTCTGCCTTCCATTCTTTTCTTGAAATATTGAGTGACAGATCCTTTCCTCAATGTACTCTGGGATCTTTGAAAAGAAGAGACTAAAATATTTTTTATAAATTATGGAGATGCTATCTGAGACTTCAAGACTGATCAATATTTCTTCTGGAATAGAAATTGGTGGAAGGTGAGGAAAATTGGGCAGGTTCAGTTTAGCAAAGTTTCTAGCTTGAAAGTAGTGGAAAAATTGCATAGATGAGAAGTTATATTTGAAGCTTAACTGCTCATAGAATACAAAAACATTATTGATGTACAAGTCTCTAAAAGTTTTAATCCAAGACATTTTCCAAGCAATACTTCCAGTATGTTTGAGAGGGTGGGAAAGAGTAGTTGTCATGTAGAAGTGCGACAGACAAGAGCTTCTCTGGCTTAAAGTGCTTCCTACATTGTTTTCACATTCTGAGTAAATGATGGGCAATTGGATTATTAGTGTATTGATAATAATTTGTATTTGTTGGGGCACAGAGCAGGGAGTATAAAGAAGTACTGCAAGATTATAATTTTGTTGCAGACCAAGCTTGTGTATATTCATTGATTAGTGTCAATGTCCAGGTCTTTATGGCCAGTAAATTTGCCGTCCATTAATAAATTGAAAGTTAGATAGTGCCATGCCCCCTTCTGCAATAGGTCATTGTAGGGTCACCCTTTGGATGTGTGGATTTTTAGAATTTCAAATAAATGAGGTTATGATTGAATCTAATTTATTAAAAAAAAGATTTGTTAATGTATATGGGGACAGTTTGAAATAGAAAAAGAAGCTTGAGAAGGATGTTCATCTTAACAGTGCTGATTCTACCTGCTAATGTGAGATGGAGAGTGAACCAACTATTCACATCTTATTTAATTTTTTTCCATGCAGACAGCAAGAGTTTGTTGAAAAAGAGCTTTATAAATACTTATGATATTTACCCCTAGATATTTAAACTGCTCGGCTAAGATAAATGTGAAGGTGTCCAGTCTAGTATTGTGTACTAGAGAGTTCATTGGAGGGCGGCACGGTGCCTCGCAGTTGGGAGACCTGGGGACCTGGGTTCGCTTCCCGGGTCCTCCCTGCGTGGAGTTTGCATGTTCTCCCCATGTCTGCGTGGGTTTCCTCCCACAGTCCAAAGACATGCAGGTTAGGTGGATTGGTGATTCTAAATTGGCCCTAGTGTGTGCTTGGTGTGTGGGTGTGTTTGTGTGTGTCCTGCGGTGGGTTGGCACCCTGCCCGGGATTGGTTCCTGCCCTGTGTTGGCTGGGATTGGCTCCAGCAGACCCCCGTGACCCTGTGTTCGGATTCAGCGGGTTGGAAAATGGATGGATGGAGTTCATTGGAAAAAAAGCACACTTTTATTCAAATTAATTTTGAGTCCAAATATCTTTTGAAAATCTGCTAGTGCTTTTAGAATCGGATAGGGTTAGGTTAGTATTTGTGAAAGTAAGTTTTTCAATTAAAACATGTTTTATCCTGATTAAATAATATTAAAAGCATTATTAATAATGAAGCGTGGCACACATTAAATATAGGACTTTAGTGGATTAAGAACATTCAAAGATTATTATGCCATAAGGGGAGAATTGATGCAAAGGATTCAAAAAGAACCAAAATTTGCAAAAAGTTTGCCGAGCCAACCTAGAATTTCAATAATGCAAAAAAAATTATATTAAATAGTTAGATGAAAATTTTATTACATCAATCTGCCCATTTCTACTTGAATACAGTCTTCATTTGCAAATGAACTGGGTATTTTCTTTGATTTGCTCAAGACATGCAAACCAAACATTAATAAACCACACTAATGCTTATTCCTTCATTTGAATGAACATAATTTAACTACAGGGTTATTGAGTTAAGAGCAGGCAATGCCTTTCCAAGCTACACTGGAAACCAGGAAGGAACCAGACCTGGATGGTATGTCTGTGTAGTGTGAGGCACACAGACTCAAACTTGGCCACTTTAGAGGTCACCAATTTACCTAACTTTTATATATTTGGCGTATTAAATGAACAAGGGAAAAACCTCACAAATGTGCAAATTCTACACAGACAGTGCCAGGTACTGAATTACTTGCATCTTAGACTCTAAAGCTATATGACAACAGCACTAACTACTATGCCGCAACTACATGCCCAAAAGAAAAGAGCAATTGTCAAACACCCTCCCCAGAGACAGGGCAGATAAAAAGTATTCATCCCTTGAAGGTTTTTATATTTTATTGTTATAATACATTGAATCACTATGGATTATATTTGGCTTTTATGGCACTGATTGACAGAAAAAACTCTTTAATGTCAAAGTGAAAAATGATCTCTGAACACTGATCTAAAATGATGCACACAGACTCAAAGCTATCTCTAGTAATATCTTTGCAAATCGGACATTAACATTTTTCCCTATTGTTCTAGGCAAAATTCATCAGTTTCTGTCAGGCAGCAGGGGGATCATGAGTGAACAGCCTTTGTCAAGTCCCGCCACAAAATTTCACAGCCCAGCCAAAGTCTGCGAGGATTTAGCATGTCCTCCTTGTGCCCACATTGGTTTACCAATGGTTTTCTTTAATAATTCAAAAAAGTGTGTATTTGGGCAAATGACAAATCAGAATGTTCCTGCTATGAGTAACTGTAGGAGTATTTGTGTGGATGAGTGTGTTCTTTTCTTGGCCAAAATCTGTTTTATAGTTGTTGTTTTTTTTACAGCTTACACATGAGTTCAGAAACTACAGCTCATTTTTTCAGAACTACACGCAATCCCCAAAAACACTCATATAACATGAAAAATGTCAGACATCTCTTGCAAAAGCCAAAACTTTATTGAAAATCACACAACACTGTTTTCAAAAAAGTTGGAACGCTGTGTAAAATGTGAATAAAAACTGAATATGATAATTTGCAAATCATATAAACCTATTTTTAATTGAAAATAGAACAAAGACAATATGTCACATGCTGAAACTGAGAAATGTTATTATTTTATGACAATGATACGCTTATTTTGAATCTGAGGCAGCAAAACGTTTAAAAAAAAAAGTTGGGACAGGGTAACAAAAGACTGGAAAAGTTGTGTAATGCTGAAAAGAAAACACCTTGTGGAACATCTCACAACTAATTATGTTAATTGGCTACAGGTCAATAACATGATTGGGTATCTTAGAGCATCCCAGAGAGATAGAAACTCTCAGAAGTAAGGATGGGGACTCTGTGAAACAGTGTGCAGGCAAATATTGCTACAGAATAGAATAGGAATAATGTTCTTCAATGTAAAAAGAATTTAGGGATTTCATCATCTATGATACATAATATAAATGTTTCAGAGAATCCAGAAAAATCACTGTAGGCAAGGGACAAGAAGAAACCACATATAAACATGATCTAGAAACACTGCCGCCTTTTCGGGGCCTGAGCTCATTTAAGAAAGACTGAGGAAAAGTGGAAAACTGTCTGGTGGTCTGAAGAATTAAAATTTTTAATTCTTTTCAGAAATCATGGACATCACATCCTCTGGGATAAACAGGAGAGGGAAAACCAACCCAGCTTGTTATCAGTGAACAGTTCAAAGGCCAGCAATTATGATAGTATGATGGTGATTTAGTGTAAGTGGCACTGATAATTTGCACATCGGGGAAGGCACCATTAATGCTAAATGATACATACTGGTTTTGAAGGAACATATTCTGCCAACTAAACAAATTGTTTTTCAAGGAAGGCCTTGCTGATTTGAGCAAGACATTGGCAAATCACATTCTGCACATATTACGACAGCATAGCTCCATAGTAAAAGAGTCCAGGAGCTAAACTGGCCTGCCTACATTCCAGACCTGTCATCCACTGAACACATTTGTCACATTATGAAACAAAAAATACAACAAAAGAGACCTTAAACTGCTGCTGAAATCCTACGTCAGGAAAGAATGGGACAACATATCACTTTCAGAACAACAGCAATCTGTCTCAACAGTTCCCAATCATTTACAAAGTGTTTTTAAACGTAGAGGTGATGCAGCAAAGAGGTAAAGAGGCCCCATCCCAACTTTTCTGAAACATGTTGCTGGTATCAATTTCATAATGAGAATATATTTTTCCTGCGGTGGGTTGGCACCCTGCCTGGGATTGGTTCCTGCCTTGTGCCCTGTGTTGGCTGGGATTGGCTCCGGCAGACCCCCGTGACCCTGTGTTCGGATTCAGCGGGTTGGAAAATGGATGGATAGATGGAATATATTTTTCAAAAAAAAAACAATAAAAATTACAGAGTTTTAACATTTGATATGTTGTTTTTGTACTATCTTCAACTAAATATAGTGTTTACATAATTTATAAATCACATTCTGTTTTTCTTAACATTTTACACAGCATCCCAACTGTATTGGAAACAAGGTTGTATTAAGTCTTTTAAAATGGCATTTTTGCATCAGAATTCTACACACAAACCATCCAATACATACAGTAACTCACTCAAACCACCAACAGCACACTGATTTGATAAGTGCAAAACACTGAAATACCTTTCACATTTTCAGTGTGCAGTCCACAGCGGTCTGCTGTACATGGTTCCAAATGCATTCAAACATTTAACACAAATATGAAGGGAAAAACAAATTTATTTTTCTAAACACAATACATCTTGACCCATACTTAGGCATTAACATTAGGGTTATAGGCAAAACAAATACAGAAGAAGACACAGAAAACAGGTTTTTCACAGGGGAAAAAAGAAAAGTAAGGAAAAATTAGACCATGTCCTGTCTCCTTTTTTGTCTGGCTACAGTATGTCATCTACATCACAAGCAAAGTTCTCACTGCCAAGACAGCCAGGGAAGTATTCTCTGGATTGAAGTAGCAATCACTGGAATGCCCCCTTTTCTATATTCTCACAGGCCTCCTCCATTGCCTGGAGAAAGAGTATGCATCTGTAGTGTTGGTGATCACACACCTTCCACCTCCATGGTGAGAAAAATTCTTCAGGGGGTATAAGAATGATGAGTACAGTTAGAGATGCAATATACAAAATCATGGATGGTTGATGAACCCAGAGCAGCCTACCTCATATTCAAACCATGGCTGCTCACATGATCAACCAGGGTTGCCCAGATTTCATCTATAATGGATTTTCTTTGTCTTCTTCCATGTCTTTGTCTTTGTCCACCTCCTCTAATCCTTAGGCCTCTTTCTTTGCCCCTCTGAGGAATATTTGCCTCAACTCTTGTCTAAACCTAGAAAACTAACCTTATGCCCATTTTTATCGTGCATATGCTCTGCTATTTAAGTGAAGAAATTGGCTTCAAGTATTTACAGACTTGAGAATTAGGTGCAGACAATTGGCCAATGAGTGTGCCAAATAAAGAATGATTTCAGTTTTGGTAATTGTGTTTGATGTAGAGAACTGTGTGTAGTGTTTTGTGAAATTTAGGCTTTGAAATTCCAAACCGAGTGTTATGCTGAAAATGTGCTTGTAGATCTGCAGACTTGGTCAAAAGATTTGGTACACGGATAAATGGTCTCAGTGATCGAGTCTCAAGTGCCAGTTTATGTGTGTTTATGGTCAGAAAATAAACTGTAAATAGGCTACTTAATTAATTATCAATCAGTAAGCAAGAGGAAGAAAGAGCCATTGTCAAGGATAAGGGTGGGCATATCATATGCTACTGACACATTAATATTTATTAAGCAATCCATTGTATTTAACCATTAAATGTATGCAATGGAGTTTAAAAGTTATGCCCAGGAATTCAGAAAAATGAACTGAGTTAAGGACTCCATAAAATCCATGTTTGTCTTGTGAAATTTCCTCTGTTATTGTTCTTTCACTTAGGTGTTGTTAATCTGTAGCATCTATCATTTTTCAGTCACTGTCTGTAAAATGCTTTGAAGTACAAGTTGAACTGCTGATAAGAACTACCCTGTCTCTGAGAGGTAAAACAAGCAAGCCTTGCTATATGCTTCTGACTGACTTTAGAAGCATCTGGGTGTGTATATGAACTCCTTTTTTAGGGGACAGGTAGTGTTGGTGTTTGATTCATGACATCCTCCCCCAGGAAGAAGCTTTCTGGAGGAAACTAGAAGGATTTAGATTTATGTACCCCAGATCAAAGACAAGAGATTGCATTTGGGGAGAGGAACATAAGGAAAAAAAGCTATACAGTGATCCCTCGCTATATCGCGCTTCGCCTTTCGCGGCTTCACTCCATCGCGGATTTTATATGTAAGCATATTTAAATATATATCGCTGATTTTTTGCTGGTTCGCGGATTTCTGCGGACAATGGGTCTTTTAATTTCTGGTACATGCTTCCTCAGTTGGTTTGCCCAGTTGATTTCATACAAGGGACGCTACTGGCAGATGGCTGAGAAGCTAGATTGCTTACTTTTCTCTCTCTCTTGCGCTGACTATCTGTGATCCTGACGTATGGGGATTGAGCAGGGGGGCTGTTCGCACACCTAGACGATACAGACGCTCGTCTAAAAATGCTGAAAGATTATCTTCACGTTGCTATCTTTTGTGAAGCTGCTTCCTGAAACGACATGCTGCTAAAAGCTCGAAGGGCTCGTATTGATTTTTGACTGAAAAACAAACTCTGTCTCTCTCTCTCTATCTCTCTCTCTCTTTCTCCCCCTGCTCCTGACGGAGGGGGTGTGAGCTGCCGCCTTCAACAGCTTTGTGCCGCGGTGCTTCGCATACTTAAAAGCCAAACAGCCCTATTGATTTGTTTGCTAGAGATTGTTTTCTCTATCTATGTGACATTCTGTGCTCCTGACGTGCACTCCTTTGAAGAGGAAGATATGTTTGCATTCTTTTAATTGTGAGACAGAACTGTCATCTCTGTCTTGTCATGGAGCACAGTTTAAACTTTTGAAAAAGAGACAAATGTTTGTTTGCAGTGTTTGAATAACGTTCCTGTCTCTCTACAACCTCCTGTGTTTCTGCGCAAATCTGTGACCCAAGCACGACAATATAAAAATAACCATATAAACATATGGTTTCTATGCAATGGAGATGTGATATATAGCTGTGGTCCACAGAAGAAGACTCTGTGCATTTGATAAATGGGGATTTATGTTTTAAGGAATGGTGTCCCCAAAAACCTTCCCCATAATAAAATATTTGGTGCTGCAAGGGAGCAAGCAGAGTCATTTGTGATAAACAATGTAGAACAACAAAGATGGTTAGTGGCATGATGATATCATCACTAAATGCAATGCTAACTGGTAGATGACATCCATCCATTATCCAACCTACTATATTCTAACTACAGGGTCACGGGGGTCTGCTGGGGCCAAACCCAGCCAACAGCCAAGAAACAAACCCCGGGCAAGGTGCCAGCCCACCGCAGAGCGTGCGCACACCCCCACACACCAACCACACACTAGGGACAATTTAGAATTGCCAGTGCACCTAACCTGCATGTCTTTGGATTGTGGGAGGAAACCGAAGTACCCAGAGGAAACCCACGCAGACATGGGGAGAACATGCAAACTCCACGCAGGGAGGACCCAGGAAGCGAATCCAGGTCTCCTAACTGCAAGGCAGCAGTGCTACCCACTGCGCCACTGTGCCGCCTGGTAGATGACAGTTATCACTAAAAACATACTGTGTATAAGACTTTAAATATTATTGCATGAAAATGCTAAAACCATGACCTTCTAGACCATACTAAAACAAACTGTTGCTGTTGCTCTTTATGTACTGCTTTTCTTTCTGTACAGTTCACTGTAAGGAGTTTGACAAAAATTTTTCAACCAGTTCAGCGGAGTTGGAGAATTCAACATCCCCTGCCATGGAATTCTGGGAGTAAGTAGCACTTGTGTTAAAATGCACACCTCATGGACTTACTAATTTATAATTAAAAAGTCAGTGAATTCATTTCACTTTACATATACAGAAAGAAATAACATATTAAACATTTCCAGTTCTGTCAAATAACTCTTTTAAAACTAGTGTATCAGTAAATAAAGTCTTATAATAGTAGAGAGGGACAAGCAGTTTCTGACCTGAAGGAAAACATTCTGATCATTTAGAAGGCGAGTCCTGAACATCTCAGGAGGAATTGAAGTACTTGGCAGTTTGCACTGGGAGATGGCTCTCTGCCTCTTGCTTACCTGGATCATCTGCTATTTTTGCATCTGGAAGGGAGTCAAATCGACAGGCAAGGTGAGGCATTTTAGTTCTTCTGATACCTTTTAAGCTGAAAGAAATACAAATACTGTAAACTAGTCAAGTAAATCTAAGCTTTCCTTCATTAGCAGGCTGCATTAAACAGGTTTCTCATCTTTATCTTTATAATTCCCTTTCCTACAGGTAGTATACTTTACAGCAACATTCCCTTATGTCATGCTGCTTATACTCCTTGTGAGAGGACTGACACTGCCTGGAGCCAAAGATGGGATCATCTTCTACTTGTATCCAGAGCCATCTCGACTTGCAGACCCAGAGGTGTGGTTTGTACTTGATTGATAAAGTCAGTATAATAAAATGATCAGACTCAATAACGGAAATATGTCAACGATTGTATACTATAATGAATAAAAGCAGGTCTTATTACTGAAATTAATTTCAGCAACAGTGAATTTATAGTTCATTTATAGTAGACCATTCTTTCAGTTTAAAATATTTAAGGTCTAAAAAAACATGCTAATTAATTACAAACTATCAGAATTGTGCAGGAGACCCTACTTTTTTAAATATCCTCAAAATGCTAGCACATTAATTTATTTTTTATTATTCATGTGTACCAACCACTAAGAAATTAGGTGAAATCCAAATTAAAGAATCAATGCATAAGTATTGTATACTATGAACATATTCAATACTGTCAAAGTATCTACTTTCCTCTAAACAGTGTTGGGGGTAATGAGCTGAAGATCATCTGCATTACATAGTCAAATTACGTTAAGGAGAAAAAAGTGTCTTAATGCATTACTAATGAGGCAAATTACAGCTTTATTTCACAGAATTATGATGTTTATTTGATATCAATAGTCACATGTACACTCAAATGAAAAGAACTGAACAAAAGTTATAAGTGTACATTTAATTCTGCATGTGCTGAAGGGTAAATTTAATCAACACAATCTAGGGACACAGGGAGTTCATGATTTTCACATCACAACGTAGTGCAATGCGCCTTTGCAGGGCTTAATCACACAGCCAAGCTGAAAAGAGGTTTCTACTACTGGACTGCATACATCACACTATTAATAAAGTATCATTTTAGCTTTAATCCAGCTATTTTCTATTGATATGTGGAAACAATGTGATCTGGCGGCACAGTGGCAATTGATCATATTATGACTATTCAGGGTTTACATCAGGGATTAAAAAAGTAGATGGATGTCATTTACTTCACAGCACATGAAGGACTAAACATATTTAGAAAACACAAGAAAATGAACAAATTTGGCTGTGTTTTGGTCAGCTTCATAAAGGTTCATATGTGGACTTACACCTCCCCTGGACCACAAGAGGGCAGCTGCCCTGGTCTGCATGGGGGCCACGGGATCAGAGCTTGGAAGCTCAACCCTGTTTGGGTCCGTGGCCAGGGGGTGCCAGGAGGATTGTGGAGCCCAGGATTGCAGCACTTCCACCACACCAGGAAGTGCCGTCAGAAGATCGTCATGGAGCACCTGGAGCACATCCAGGGCAGTATAAAAGGGGCCGCCTCACTCCATTAGACGAGCCGGAGTCGGGTGGAAGAGGACAGAGCTTGTGTGTGGAGGAATGAAGGCGGCAGAAGAATAAGGAGAGTGGAGGAGAAAGAAAGAAAGACGGCACTGAACCTAACTGTGCTGTGTGTAGGAGAAAAGAAAAATAAATAGTGTGTGTTCTGGACATTGTGGGTCTGCATCTGTCTGTAGCTGGGTTGATCTTTCCACAGGATATAATAACAAATACTGGCCAGTGAAATGATCAGGTTTACAAACAAAACAAGAAAGTAATGCAGAAGTAACGCACTTTTTGCAACATATTACATTTTATAATTAGTGACTCAGTAATATATTTAACTACCATTTTTTGTAAGTGATTAACAATGAAACTAAGTTACTTTTAAAAGTAACTTTCCCCAACTCAGTCTGTAATGGACTGGTTTTCACCTTGTGCTCAATTATGTCACAATAAGCAAGACTCCCCAAAATCATGAATTGGGTAAGCGTGTCAACAAATTATTAAATCGATGGATCCTACTTTTATAAATCTTCATTAGAGTATCATTTTATATCATACAGGTATGGATGGAAGCTGGAACTCAGGTTTTCTTCTCTTATTCTGTCTGTTTTGGCGGTCTAACAGCACTCAGCAGCTACAACAAGTACAACAATGACTGCTACAAGTAAGACCTTCAGACTCATCTCTGGCAGTTGGCAGTTTTGATAGGCACTACAGATAAAGTGAGCTCTAACCACTGTGCAGAGTTAAGAGAAGACATGCATTTTGAAAATAACAAGCAGGACACAGCAAAAATTAGTTCAGAAAAACTTTCCCTAACTGTAAAATTACTGAAAGCTCTGAAGCACTGTACAGCATCTAGGGCTTGATGATCAAGGAGATTCACTAAATAATCTGATATACAACCATTTCCTTTTCTCTGTTTTAGGGATTGCATTTATCTGTGTCTAATGAACAGTGGCACAAGCTTCTTGGCCGGGTTCGTTGTTTTCTCCACACTGGGTTTCATGGCATATGAACAGGGAGTGCCCATCAAAGATGTGGCTGAATCTGGTGAGTTCTTTTTATGTAAAGCCTACAGTAAGGGAACAAGGCATTGTAGCAGTAGATGTGTTGCTCCGCCTCTCGAACCCTCAGGTACCACTCCAGACACTGGATAAAAGTCCAAGACTTCTTTATTATATAACAATAACGTGCACAAAGCACTCTCCACACCACACTACTCATATACTACAATAATAAACACAATAATCACTCCTCCTCGCCCAGACACTTCGCCCTCCTGCCTCCCAGCTCAGCTCAGTGTCTGGGCTTTCCCACAGTCCTTTGATACACCCTGACCCGGAGGTGTTCCTGTCCAACAGTCTACAGTTCCTTATTCCTTCTGGGTCAGGGTAAACAGTCCTTTTCCTCAACCCGGGAGCACGTTGTTTCTTCCTGTCACTTGATGATGACGTACCCCCGGGTTATAGGGCACATAAGAGCCCATGAGCCCCCCTACAGCGACGCCTGGTGGCCCCCAAGGTATCCAGCAGGGCTGTGTGTAGAAACTACAGTACATAGTCCATGAGGCCCTGCTGGAATTCGGGGCATGTCTACGCTGTTGGGAGAGCTCCTCCTGGCGGCCTGGGGGTGAGGGCCGGAATGGGAAACTGGTAATCCACCACAGCATGTACAAAGTACCTTTAAAAAAACAGATTAAACAAGCATTTGATTCAATAACGGCAACAATCTGTATTCATTGCAAAGATAATGACCCTTTATTTAAATAAAGCAAATTTGGTAAATTGACGGATTGCTAGGTGTGAGTATGGAAACCATAAATTAAAAAAAGTTAATATCTGCAATATGGTTTCTGCTAATAACTGAATAGGTCTGGACCTTTGTTTTGTGGAGTTCTTTGTAATAGATTAGTTCAGTGTAGGGAGTACAACACAGAACTGAAATAAAATAACCAAAGAATTGAAGAGTAATGTAATAACAAACTGATTTGATAAGGATCCTAGGGTAAACTTAATGCACACAATTGTAACATCTCATGCTTATTGTGTGGCAGTGCCTAGTTATTGAAGGCACTTGGTTATTTCATACCTCTTCCCACAATGACAACAACAACTGATTGAAAAAGTTTCCAGCATGTAAAATGATAAATGTGTGTGATTTATAGGCTTAAACCATGTAACATGCCCTTTCGTGTTCCCACTTGCTGTTGTAGAGTATGGGGCTCTTTGTAATAACTTATTAAGCTTTCATTTGCACACTGTTTGCAGGTCCTGGTCTCATCTTTATCGTGTACCCTAACGCCATTTCCATGATGCCTCTTCCTCAGCTCTGGGCATTCTGCTTGTTTCTCATGGTTATATTACTTGGACTGGACACTGAGGTGAGATAATCATTTTAATAATCATAATATGATAGAACGAAAAATTCCTTTATCATAAAATTGATGCTTCTCAGTTGCATATGTACAGTATGCAAATTTTGCAATGTTTTGTACTTGACTGTCATAGTATTATACAGCAACATGTTTAGATGGCAGTTACTGCTGCTGCCTTACAGTTTTAGCATCCTGGGCTCAATTTTTCACACAGTTGTTTCGCAGAGCAGGCATTTACTACCTATGTCTACATTGGCTTTGCTCTGGGTTCTCCACTTTCTCTCGCACATACCCCAAGATGTGCAAGTTAAGTTAGCTGGTGACCTGTGGTGTCACTGCATTAATGGCTAATGTTAATTTAGCAAATTTTTAAAATGTTTACTGTATATCAAACCTGTTTCCAGATGTTCTCACCATAGATTAGCATATGTGTGTGCATGTGAAGTCTTAACTTTTCAGTTACACCTTGGGACTTGGAAGCCTTGGTTGTTTTTTGTGATGTAATTTAATGGGTGCTCAGACTTGTACATGTTGCTGTTCTGGAGTAGTCCTCAGCATTATTATGAATCAAGTCAATTACTTATGTACAGTAAGATGTAGAACTTTACCCACTAAACTAAAATGAGAAAGTTTTAAATATCCATTTGTGCTCCTGCTCTGCTGTTGAATGTTTTATTTTGATGTTGAGATATTTTTTAATACTGCACTTTGGTGAGTTGTGCTATATGGCAATATGTGGCTTGATTAGAATTTAATGTGTCATAGTGCAATAAAATAAATTACAACCACCTCATGTGCAATTAAATTAAATACAATTAAAAAATGGCCACCATCAATGAGATACCTCAGGCTACATAAAGGATCAATATTCATAAGTCAGCTTCATGAAATTGAGCCAACAACAAAAAAAAATTTAAAAAATTATTTGTAATTTTGCCATAACTTTAAATACTTAACTTTTTTTGTCATATTTTCCTGTGGCATCTGCTCCCTTGATTGCATTCTAATACTTACAACTAAATGACAGGTAACACCCAGGCAAACAACACTGAATGCTGAAAGGCTGCACCTACTTTAGTGTCAGACTCACCATTAACCTTTTTATCGTGATGTCAAGCAGGCAAGCATGGCAATAATAAAGCTTTGGGAAACAAAATCAATGCAGTCACCATGGCCCCCCAACCCAATGAGCCCAAGTGCAACTGCCCCACCCGCATTGCCTATAGTTATGCTACTGATGACAACATATTGCTTAAACTTCACTTTGTTATAATTTTTCCTTGCATTATTCACCTGACATTTCACCATCACTGCTGCAGGTAGTGTTGTGAAACACAATGTCTCTCCCTCACTTCCCAACATGACTGATCTTCCACAACTCCTTCCATGTAGTTCCAATGATCTTTTCTCTGTTGCATATGCTTCATGTTCATTCATGCCACCAGTTAATCTTTACACAGCTCACTTGCAATCAGAGGCAACACCATCTGCACTTACTTTCCAAACTCCACCAGATTATACAATCCAAAATCCTTGCCAATATCACCAGTACCCAGGCCAATGGAGTTAAGTAGAGGAGAGGGTGTCATAAATTGTGCTCTCTAAGTTCATTCTCTTTCTCTCATTTTCTTTCTCTCAGTCACTTACACACAAACACGCTCTGCAAGGCTTCGCAGGATGGCCCTAGGTGTGCGTGCGTATGAATGTTTTTTGTAATGGAAAGACACACTGTATCCTACCTATGCCCGATGCTGCTGGGATAGACTCTGGCCAATTTGCAACCCTGTATTGTATTAAGAGAGCTGGAGAATGAATGTGTATGGATGTACCGCATATATGCATTAATATCATTGTATTATATATGTATTATTTGTAGGCACACTGTGTAGAGCACCACAAAAATAAATCAAATTCATAATAATTTGTTTTTCCTTCCTTCTTCAGTTTGTCAGCTTGGAAACCTTTATGACAATCGTTATGGACATGTTTCCAATACTACTGAAAAAGAAAAGAATGAAGCAGGTGGTTCTGGTTATCACCTGCATACTGTCCTTCATGATTGGGCTTCTGATGGTTACAGAGGTAAGAAACAGATAATATGCATTTGTATTTAAAAGTGTTATGCCAACAATGACAAGAAGCATCATGGGGATCCTTGACACCTTTTTAAGATTAATTAGAACAAGAATTGTGGTTAATGCTCTTGACAATTTAGCAATATGTATAACCTCAACATTTCATTATGTTTAACAATGGAAAATACCACAATGAAGGTGTACATCACGCTCTGAAGAAAAAAAAAATGTTTTTTGTAAAATTTTCATTAAAAATAATATGATGATACAGAGTAGTGCACATTAACACTGAACATTTAAAAACATAATAAAGTGTTACTAACAAAACAATCCCACACTGACAACATGTCACAGCTCCCATCCATGATATCTGACTGCTAATCTGAAATACAAGGTGAGTCAAAATTATGTTAACACTAATGGTACTGCTATGTATATACTTATATGCAATTTTTGTGGACAACTTATGTGCCACATATGGTACATGTGTTAAACATGATGGCGAACAGGTTGAGACATTCCTGTAAATCATCTTGCACATACAGTATGAAGTATGTTTTGTAAATAAATTGTTTCCACCATTCAAATGTTAACATAATTTTGACTCACTCTGTAATCAAGCCGGCAGCACCTTTTAGTCTTGCAGGAAATAAGACAACTAACAATGTTTTAAAAAGCAGATTTTTAAAAATAGAGGGACAGATATTGTGGGACTTTTCATCTAGAGGCCAAGGCTAAGTTTGTGGCAGTTATGCTCAAAGAGAAGTGCTGATGCTGGAAAGAGGACTGAGAGAGTGCAGAATGGTCCAGGAGAGGGTGGATGAAAGAAACTGGGACACAGCTTGCAGAAACTGTGAGACATTCCCAAACATATACATGAAAAGGTACCTGGAGACTTGGAAGAAAAAAGAACGCATAGACGATCATCAGAAAAGCCCAAAACAAAATGGTTAAAAATGGATCATATAGCAATGATGTGCACATTTATATTGGGAGATGTGTTAATGATTGGGATTTTTAGATGAATAAATAAAGAAAATCACATCCCACCAAGAGAAGTAAGCAATGGAAGATAGGGAAACACTTATAAACAGATTGGGCTTTACGAAATCATATAAGGGTTTTTTTTTTCCCTTTCCTGCATCTTGCTCCACACTCCAGGTCATTATTATTGCATCTTATGTTGGTCCACCAGACAACCTAGCATGTTTCATAAATAACTTTCATCCTAGAGGAAAACAGTCTTAATAATTAAAATACTATTTTTTTTGCTGGCTTGCTGCTGCTGCCATGCTGCGTGATCTGCATCTTGTGCGGCGCTTCGAACGTTTAAAAGCCTGTACAGCAGCTGTCCTTTTGTCTCACTGCCTTGTCTCTCTTCTCCCCCAGACATCCTCAAACACTATTCGATCTCTTTTCGCTGTTCTGTTATTTCACCGAGTAATATTTTCCATTTGTTTGCGCTAATGTGATCTTTACTATCATTTTTTTGGGACTTTCAAATTTTCCTACTTCCATTATCTCTAACCTGCTCTGCATGTGTATCACGCCAACGTTTTAGGATTCTTTACAACTTTCTACTTTGTCATCTATTCTTTGTCTTTTTCTGGCCCTGGGCGTGGTTAAATCTCTTGGCAGAAAGACTAGTCTCGCGGGACGTGAAAGTGTCTTTCTGAGAAAGTCACATCTCGTCTCTCTGAACAGGTCTAGTCTCGTCCCAGGTTTTTTTTATATAATACAGAGATATCTCCTGATGTGGACTAAATGTCATCTAGCCATTTCCAAACTTTGAAAGTGTATTTTTTTCAGGGAATCCTTACTTTGCTTATTTTTTTTAAATACTGTTGAAGTTACTACTTAAAATGTGTTATTAATAATAATAGCAGAAATAGAAAGTTTTCTGTATGTACTGCATTTCCACAAGCATACCATTTACATTAAATACTGAACATTTGTTATAGCAATATCTCAGCTCTTTCACTTAATAAGCAACATAATAACCAAATGTGGGGCATTCCCTGTGAGCCTAAACTGGGGCAATAATGTAACAAAAGATGTAGGAATAAACATATTTTGGCAATTGAGAGTGCATAATGACCACTTCTAATACCCAGCTATTAAAACAATATTTAAAGTTACTCACACTCAGTCCACATACATATGGGGAGTTCATGCAAACTCCATAGAGTCACTGACCAGGCTAGCAATCAAACCTCAGCACATGGCACTGTGTAGTAATAATAATAAATTATTATGATTATTATTACTATTGGTTTGTTGTTGTTTTATTTATATAGCACCTTTCTAATGCTGAATGTGTTTAACAAATAGCCAAAGGAAAAATAATAAAAAATAAAAACAAAGATGACATTCTTAACACAGGATACAGACTGATATTAAACATTAATAAATATTTGAAAGTCAAATTTCTTATTTAGAGTAAGAAACAAGCAGGGCAAAGAAGAAGAATGTGGTGAATAAATAATGCAATTTTTGCACAATTACATTTTGGGACATAAATGTATATGTTACAATCACCCACAGCATTAAGTAAAAATTAATAGGATAAGAGCTGAGATCGCTATCAGTTTTAAATCCAAACACTGCTACAAGGACATCCACTATTAAAAGGCTATTTGTTTACTGTCCGGTTCAGATCTAACAATTCTAACCTGACCTAGGCAGTGCTGCACAGACCAGACAGAATTGCCTCACTTTAATCAGTTCTAATAACCTGATTAAAACTGACTGTGTAAGTCTAACGTGTGTATCGGCTCAGTTGATAACATCGACTAACACTACAAATCTGCTTAATCTGCCGCTACAAAAGTATTATCAACAAACAAGTAATATATGTGCTTAAATTGCTGAAATTCCTACCTTCTTTGACGTATACATATATTTTTTCCCGTCTAAACACTGACTGAATTTGAAGTGTAGGGGTGGCTATTTGATCTTGACAAATCATCCATAGCTCTAATTTTCATACTATCTAGCTGTATTTTCCAAAGTAGCACATGTTTTAATTTAAGCACTTTTATCATTGAAGTTTAGGGACAGTTGCCAGTCATTTGCTGATGTGGCCGTACAGTCTCTTTTACAGGTCTTGGGTCTGCTCCAGCAGACAATAGAAGCTGGAGAAGAAGATCGACGCACCCCTAACGGCAGTGCAAGAGTAGTTGAGGCAGCGTGGTGCTGGATTCTCCAGCCAGAATGATGTGGCAGTACAGGTAGGGGACACCTGTACCATATATGAAAGAGGAGTGCAGTGTGAAACGGTACCAGTATCAGTCAGTTCCAGTCGCCAAGTAACCATAACCCTTACACTGGACGTAGCTGTGATGACTGATCGCACGGTGGGGACGGAAACGGCAGAAGCACATGTGAGGTGCCGGCTTGTAAGTGTCGGCTGCCAGAGCGCCCCGCCCCAAATGCAGGCAGCGGTCGCACTCAAGTTGAAAGGGGTGCAGACAGCGTGGACTGTCGTTGCGCCCAAGAGTAAGAGGAGGACCCGGAAAAGGAAGACCAGGTCTCCAAACAGGGTGCAGCGTGAGCCTAACTGCTTTCAGGCAGCGAAAGGCTTCTCTCCACAGGGTGAAGAGAAATGCCAACCTTGGCTAGGTGTGAGGCGAAACAGGGCTTCCTGTCCTGCTTTCATGTCTGCAGGGCACGGGAGCATGGGGGCAATGCCGTTATGAATGCCAGAATCTGGGCCACGTCTGGAGGTGCACCTCCCTGTCCCTTTCTTCTTGTTTTGTTTCAGGGTGGCGCCATGGACCCAACAGCGTCGACTCCCTGTCCTGGAGAAAGACAGCCCTCAAGGGATGGGCCACTTCGTCAAACATGGCTCTGCTGAGGGAGGGGCAGTGTGGCGGATGCCTCCACACTGGGAGGACCTGGGGAGCAAGTGTGGCTACAGCGTTACCTCCCCCGGAACGCTAGATGGCAGCCCCCCGTCCAGGTTAAAGTGGTGCCTAGGACTCCCACAGGGCTCCATGGGAGTTGGAGTTTGGTGCAGTCCTGTTGGGATCCATGGACACCGCCAGAGGGTGCTGCAGCAGCTGCTGACCCCTCATGGGAAGTTCTTCCACCACACCCGGAAGTGCTGCCGGAAGTAGGCTATCAAGCACCGGGAACACTTCCGGGTGCCTTATAAAAGTGGCCAGCAACCACTACTACGAGAGCCAGAGTCGGGAGGTCGAGCAAGAAGCATGCCAGGAGGAATGGAGGAGAGAAAAGAAGAAGAAGGAAAAGAGAGTATTGTGTTGTGATTGTGCTGGACTGTGTTTGACTTGTGGGGACGGGGAAGGCGTTTCCCACAAGGAAAAGAAAATGAAAGTTGTGTGTGTTTCTGCCATGTCCCCCTGCTGGTGCCACACTGACAACAGGCTGTCTGTGAATGACAGTCAATATTAGCCAATGAATTCCACAGAATAAGTCATTGACAAGTGATAAGGCTTTATCATTCACTCTCAGATCTATAACAAAAAGCTAACTGATGGATGAAATGATTAATGAAACCCATAGATTCATATGCCATCAGTGAAGCGTACTTTCACATACGTACAAAGCTATGCTCAGTCCAACCAACTTTACAACCGTGGGGTTTAAAATATTTAACAGGCATACCGGCAACTTCACAATTGCATGTGCATTATGCACAAGCATTAGTGTGATGAAAATCAAAATTACAATTACAACAAATTGTTTTGTTGTCAATTTTACTTTCTCATTTTCGTTTAGTTGTAGTTTTCAGACATTTTGTCATTTTTATTTTACTTTTAGTCAACAATATGCTTATTTTTCTCACTAATGACATATTCTGTTTAAATTAATGGGAATAAGACTGATAAAATAAGGAAAACAAGGTGGTGATATAAACCAGGCAATAACCTAGGCAGAGTTATCATCCTAGAATGATCTAAGCTGCTGTAAGAATGCCTCTGGAGAGACTCTAAGTTCAGGTTAGGTCAGGATGGGGAGCATGCACTGGTACAGCATGTTGTCACACCCACCGCATGACGAAACAGCTCGGGATCCTAGTTGGCAACCCCCCTAGGCAGACACATGGTCCAGTTCCACCCTCTGGAAATGACCATCTACCTGCTACAGCCAGGTGTTATGTGGGTATCCCTTTGGCCTGGTCCAGCCACTCAGGTCCTCAACAGTGAGGATCTTGCAAGCCGGATCACCCTCAGGGAATCACACCATATGGCCATAGTACCATAACTGATGCTACCTCACAATGTAGGTGAGATGCCTCATTCGGGACTCCATGGGCAACTACTCATTCAACACAAAGTCAAACCAGTGGTACCCAAGGACTCTCCAAAGAGACACAGTACTAAAGGAGTCCCATGTCTCACAACCATATAGCAAAACAAGAAGTACCAGTTACTCTAATGACCTTCATAATTTTGCAAAGATTTCGGAAGCGCCACACACCCCTGTCCAGCGACCCCATTACCCTCCATGAGTCACCAGAGACATGAATGTTGCTGCCGTGGTAACTAAACCTCACAGACAGACACACTGCTGATGACTGAGCCCAATAGGTCATTAAAGGCATGGATCTTGGTTTTTATCCAGGACACTCACAAGCCCAGACACTCAGACTCCTCGTTCATTGTCTTAAGAGTCTCCATTGACTGTGTGAACATCACAACATCATTGTCAAAGTCACCAACAGATTCCCCACAGTTGCTGGACCCCATGACCCTTCCCCACACCCATTCCATGCAAGCATTGAACAGAGTAGGAGCAAGAACAAAACCCTGATAAACACCATAAGCAATTGGGAAAAATGCAAAGGCTCTGCACAGCACTCACAGTAGCAGTGTACAGGCCAGCCATGATATCCAGCAACCTTGACGGGATCCAGCAAACTCTCAGGATGTCCCACAGGGCATCAGTCATCGAGCACTTTATGAAAGTCTACAAAGAAACTCTGCTGATATTCGCATTTGCACTCCATGAGAACCCTCAGTGCCATGATGCGGTTAAAGTTAGACGTCTTAGGCGTAAACCAGACTGCTCCGGTCACTGGTAGGTGAGCAAGTGATCACAGATCCTATTGTGGGCAACCCTAGCCAGGACCTTACACGGCACAGAGAGGTGTTATCCCCATGTTGTTGCCGCAATCCAGGTGATCACACTTCCCTTTCAAGATATTGACAAGAAGTCCCATTTTCCAGTCAGTTGGGATGACTCTGTAAGTAGGAAAAATATCGCCTGGACAGATAATGAAGACTACCTTAAAACTGATACAGAAACAAGCATACAGGTTGTATACTTATGTAGTATTTCTGCCTGTGCGCCTGCTTATGGTATTACATTTAGATTATTTTGAATAGAAGAATAGTATGCCTTCACTGCCATTCTGCATGTGTTTCTTGTGTGTTCATTAAGAGTTCACTACTAATTTCAGATCAGTAAAAAAAAAAAAAGAGGAGACATCTTCAATAGGGTCTGTGCAAAGTGTAGTCTTGGATGACCAAGGCTGCACCATAGTGTCTGAAGCTCCAACTGCCCAGTGAGCATGTCATAGCTGTGACAATGTTGAACATTGCAATGAATGTAAGGTTTGGAGTCAGTGTGATAAGAAAAGCATTTCCATAATCATTGCACCTTTTTCAGCTCCTTCATTCTTTAAGATTAATTTCTTGATGGCTGCCAAGATAAAGTGTCTTTTAAGATATTAAGCATACAGTTGAATACCCTGAACCCTAACAATGTCTTGTGTCTTTTCATCTACAGGGTGGTGTATATATCTTCTATCTTGTCGAGCACTATGCATGCAGTGGGACATGCCTCCTGTTCATTGCAATTTTTGAATCTATTTGCATTGGCTGGGTGTATGGTGAGAACACACAATTAATTCTTCATTTAAAATGTTATGAACGTAAAATACAATACATTTGAATGTCCTGCATCTATCTGGCATGCCAGTATGTGGCAACAAAGAACAAGCAGGATTCCGCCAACTTTACCATGTATGGATGTTTTCTAACACACAATGAACAAAGTGATTATATGTAATGGAGCTAAAAATGAACAAATCATGTTTATTGATCCACTATTTACATCATAGCAGTGCCAAAAATTGTTAAAGGCTTCAAAGGTCAAAGTGACAGAATGTCTGTTAAATTGCTCAGAGAACTGGTTAAATATGTAATGTAAATGGTGGCCTAGTACATGGGTGGAAACATGGCAAAACAAAACTCCATATTAGAAAGAGAATCTTGCATGACATTGAAGACATGCATTGTCTTTTGAAGCAGCATAAGGAGGGTGAGATGTCCCTTAATTGAATATGGTGTGGCGAAAGGCTACAGAATAAATATAAAATGTGTTTTGGAAGGATGCAAATGCTATTGTCCAGGGACAGCAGTAGATAGTATACAGTCTTGAATAATCAAATAAGGAACTAAGACCTGTCTTCCATTTGTTTCCTAACTAAAACTCGCTGCCACCATCAGATATCAACAGATTTAATTTGCAGTAAAAGAGATTTTAATGATATTACCCTAGGTTCTTGTCTATAAGCCGGACTCGTGTATAAGCCGGAGACCAAAAATCATACGAATTTTTAAAATAAAATCGTATCATAGATAAGCCGGACTCATGGATAAGCCGAACGTACTATAACCTATAACTAATAGAAGGGAGGGAGGTCAGTGGTCTCACTCGCACCCATTTAATTTCTTTAATGGGGGAGAGAGTGTGAGATATTGGCGTCTCTCTCACTCCCCGCATGGAGCGGCCAGAGCGCGTTCTTTCTGCTCTGGGCATTGCCGAGTCAACACGCGCGCGTAGCGGTCATTTAAATTGTGATTTTATATGTAAGCATATTTAAATATATATCGCGGATTTTTTGCTGGTTCGCAGATTTCTGCGGACAATGGGTCTTTTAATTTCTGGTACATGCTTCCTCAGTTGGTTTGCCCAGTTGATTTCATACAAGGCACGCTATTGGCAGATGGCTGAGAAGCTAGATTGCTTACTTTTCTCTCTCTCTTGCGCTGACTATCTGTGATCCTGACGTATGGGGATTGAGCAGGGGGGCTGTTCGCACACCTAGACGATACGGACGCTCGTCTAAAAATGCTGAAAGATTATCTTCACGTTACTATCTTTTGTAAAGCTGATTCCTGAAACGACATGTTGCACAGTGCTACGCATACTTAAAAGCTCGAAGGGCACGTATTGATTTTTGACTGAAAAACAAACTCTCTCTGTCTCTCTCTCTCTCTCTCTCTCTCTCTCTCTCTCTCTCTCTCTCTCTCTCTCTCCCCCTGCTCCTGACGGAGGGGGGTGTGAGCTGCCGCCTTCAACAGCTTTGTGCCGCGGTGCTTCGCATACTTAAAAGCCAAACAGCACCATTGATTTGTTTGCTAGAGATTGTTTTCTCTATCTATGTGACATTCTGTGCTCCTGACACACACTCCTTTGAAGAGGAAGATATGTTTGCATTCTTTTAATTGTGAGACAGAACTGTCATCTCTGTCTTGTCATGGAGCACAGTTTAAACTTTTGAAAACGAGACAAATGTTTGTTTATAGTGTTTAAATAACGTTCCTGTCTCTCTACAACCTCCTGTGTTTCTGCGCAAATCTGTGACCCAAGCATGACAATATAAAAATAACCATATAAACATATGGTTTCTACTTCGCGGATTTTCTTATTGCGCGAGTGGCTCTGGAACACAACCCCCGCGATGGAGGAGGGATTACTGTATAAGCCGGACTTATGTATAAGCCGATATTCTATTTTTTCATTTTCACAACTTTTTTCCTTAGATAAGCCGCAGCTTATAGACAAGAACTTAGGGTATAAGAGAATGAAACATGCTGTTATTTAAATTACAAAAGAAAAAAGTCTTTATAATCTGAAATTCTATTCATACCTGATGAAATCTTCTGTGATTCTTCTTGACCATAAAAAATCTGGGGCCTCATTTATAAAGGTTGTGTATGCACAAAATGAGGCTCAAAATGTGTGTATGTACTGTAACTTCCCATGCCAACATTGGGATTTATAAAAGAAACTTTGAAATGGAAATGTGTATATTAACGACAACCCTGACTTGTGCGTACACAACATTTTGTAGAAACTAGGAAATGATGACACCATTTACCAAGTAGAGAAATAAACACAGACAATACAATACAATACAATTTATTTTTGTATAGCCCAAAATCACAAAAGAAGTGCCGCAATGAGCTTTAACAGGCCCTGCCTCTTGACAGCCCCCAGCCTTGACTCTCTAAGAAGACTAGGAAAAAACTCCCAAAAAAAAAACCTTGTAGGGAAAAAATGGAAGAAACCTTGGGAAAGGCAGCTCAAAGAGAGACCCCTTTCCAGGTAGGTAGGGCATGCAGTGGGTGTCAAAAGAAAGAGGTCAATACAATACAATACAATACAATACACAGAACAACAAATCCTCAATACAGTATAAAAATAAAAATTTTAGAAGTACGGAGCAGAATTTAACAGTAGATGATATCACATAATAAGATTTGGATTTGTTAAGAGTCCTGGAGACCTTATCCATCAAGCTGCCGCCCCCATTTGGCCATTCCACGGCTGAAACAGCGCTGGGCCAGCCAATCCGATGAAAGGACTCCTCTTTCCCACGATTCCTGCGATCCTCCATCAGGGATGACTTTACCTTAGGCAGGCAAAACAACTTGGCAGGTGGGCCATGGCACCAAGTGCCACATTTGAGTAACGAGAAGAGAAACAGAACAGCTGAGAGTTAATATCCAATTATAACTATCACGTTACTTATGTTTTAGTGCTAATGACCAACAACAGAGATGCAGTATGTACAGGTAATCAGCAGCTCTAGTCAGGATATGCTAAACTGAAGTAGTGAGTCTTCAGCCGGGAATTAAAAGCTGAGACCGAAGGGGCATCTCTTATAGTAGCAGGCAGACCATTCCACAGTTTAGGGGCCCTGTAAGTAAAAGCTTGACCTCCCACTGTTATTTTATTAATCCTTGGAATCATAAGCAGACCGGCATCTTGAGATCTTAATGTGCACTCTGGTTTGTAAGTCATGATACGTTCAGACAAATAAGCCGGACCTTGGCCATTTAATGCTTTATATGTTAAAAGAAGGATTTTGAAATCTGCCCTAAACTTAATCGGGAGCCAGTGTAAGGATTTAAGAACTGGAGTTATGTGTTTATATTTTCTTGTTCTTGTAATAATTCTTGCAGCTGCATTTTGGATTAACTGGAGGCTGTATAAAGAACAGTTTGAACATCCAGTGAACACCGCATTGCAGTAGTCAATCCTACTAGAAATAAATGCATGAATTAATTTCTCAGAATCCTGTTTATTTAGAAAGCACCTCAATTTCCTAACATTTTTAAGATGGAAGAAACATGTTTTGGACAACTTTGTAGTATGCGCTTTAAATGATATGCTAGAGTCAAAACTAACTCCTAGATTGCGGGCTGATTCAGTAAAATGAATGGGGATTCCAATTGAGTTAAATGATGACAAAACATTGTTGTGATCAGCGTCATTCCCTCCAACAATTAACATCTCTGTTTTATCTCTATTTAAAGACAAGTAGTTCTCATTCATCCACTCCTTTAATTCACTAACACAACTAATTAAAGACAACATCGAAGAAACTTCATTTGATCTAAATGAAAGGTATAACTGGGTGTCATCTGCATACAAGTGAAAATTAACATTATGTTTCCTAATGAGAGATCCCAGTGGAAGCATGTAAAGTGAAAACAGTAAAGGTCCCAGTACTGAGCCCTGCGGGACACCATATTGAACTTCTGTGTATAATGATGGAGTACTGTCAGCACATTTCTATACATATTGGAATCAATTTGATAAATAAGAACTACGGTAACCCAAGCGAGAATGGTGCCTGTAAGCCCAACATAATTTTCTAGCCTGTGCAGTAAAATAGAATGGTCAATGGTGTGAAATGCTGCACTTAAGTCCAACAACATAATTACAGTGGAGTTTCCTTCATCAGAGGATATCAGAATGTCGTTTACAACCAGCATTATTGCCGTTTCTGTACTATGACCAGTGCAGAAACCAGAATGGAATTTCTCAAATAAATTGTAATGCGTAAGGTGTGACTGAAGCTGACTGGTGACTACTTTTTCTAGTATTTTAGAGAGAAATGGTAAATTTGAAATAGGCCTATAATTATTTAGTATGTGTGGGTCTAGGTCTGACCTTTTAAGTAATGGTTTAATGACTGACACTTTTAGTGTATCAGGTACTGTGCCATGCAATAATGAACTATTGGTAATGTTTAGAATATTCGCTGCAAGAACATCCATTGCACTTTTTACTAGTTTTGTTGGCACTGGATCTAGGGAACAAGTAGTGGGCTTCATTTTAGAAACTGAAGTTAAGACTTCCTGCTCAGTTACAGGATTAAAATTACTAAAGTGCTGAATGCAATGTGAGGCAGGGTCTGCTAAGCTAGTATTTGATTTGTACTGTGATGCAGAGATCTGGGATCTTATATTTTTAATTTTCTCATTGAAGAAGTTCATAAAGTCTGTACTGCTAATATCTGTTGGTATTTTGCACTGTTGATCTGAATTTCCATTTGTTAATTTAGCCACTGTTCTAAACAGTACCCGAGGATTTTTATTATTGTTATCTATTATTGTAGAATAATATTCTGAGCGAGCTTTAAAGAGGGCTTTTTTATATTTATTAACATTCTCTGTCCATGCAATTTGAAAGACATGTAGCTTTGTTGTTCTCCATCTGCGCTCCAGTTTTCGACACTCTAATTTAAGAGCTTGAGTGTTTCTATTAAACCAGGGAGAGCTTCTATGTGCTTTGATCACTTTCGTTTTAAGGGGAGCCACTGTGTCCAGAGCATCTCTCAAGGTCACATTATAATGTGATGTTCGCTGATCTGAACTGTTTTCCACGTTTACATTTGATGTTAACTGATCTAAATGGTTTTCCACAATTACACTCGACTTGCTCAAAGTATCTATAAATTTTGAAGCAGAATTACAATCTAGATGTCGCACTGTCTTTGTTTTAATCAAACCAACTAAACCAAACCAACTTTGTTTTACAAACCAACTAAATGATGACTCACGTGTATAATAAAACCTCAAAAGTCATAAATATTATGTTCAAACTGTATTTTAGTTCCCTCTTAAGAGGGCCAATTCTGTAAATTGAGCTTTTTGATTACTTGCCAATTTACATAGCCTACTAATTGTCACTTCTCAGGAAACTGGCCGACAGGTCAGAAATATCTTAGCCGAGCTTTATTCAGTCATACCTGTTGTGCTGGAAGACATTAACCAACTAGCGAGGCAGTGCATGCAGTTTTTGTATGATGTGATGGTACATGCATAAAAAATAACATGTTTCTGCCAACACAAGAAGTCAATTTGTAGCAGTGTCCAGTTATCCTAATGTAATTAGTGCAATGTGCTGTATTCATGACACCTAGCAAGAATGAAACTGCTTTTGTTAACTGTGAGCAGTTACCTTCTGTTAACACACAGGCTGTATGGAATTTTTAGCCTCTTTGACTTTATTTTGAGTTCAGGTACTCTACAAGACCATTGCCCGACATACCAACATAAATTGCGTGTCAAATGCAAGGCAGATGTTTGCTTATGCAATTCCACAGTCTTAAGAATTTTTTTTTTAAATTGTGCTAAATGCTTCCTGATTCACACCCCTTTTTTTAGGTGCTGACCATCTTTATGACAACATTGAAGACATGATTGGATATCGGCCCTGGCCCATTATTAAATATTGCTGGACTTTCTTGACACCAGTTATTTGCATGGTAAGTTCACAATCTCACTAAATGTGCAAAAATATAACCTGTCATTAGTTGTCATTTCATCTTCTACATCAGGTAAATCCAACAATGTCCAGTACTAGCTTCAGCTCCAGTCCTGCCAGTAACCCTAAACAGACATTTAGTGTCTCCAAAGCCAGTTTCCATTGCTGAGGTCTAGTCCATCTGGATTTATTCTATATATTACGCAATTCAAACCCTTCACCTAGCATTAGATGAGTTAGAGTACAGTTGTAAGCATATCTTACAGGCTGATCTCACCTAAACTGCACAGGTAACCTGCCCACCACTTCTGGAATGGATGTCACTATTGTTGATTCCCTTTTTCTTGTATCAGCCACAAACTGATTCATTTTTTGGATTGCACTTTATCTGCTGAGTCCCCTGTGATCAGTTTACCAATTGTCACTCTCAAAATAACTATCAGAATTACCAGTGCACCCAACGCCCCCCCCCCCCCCAACCCAAACTATATTAAAATCAAAATCCTTGGAGAGGATGACTTGATTATGCCAAGTATGATTTACGAATAGAAAGCTTTACAGCCACTATATAATTTATCTGCCTGTCTTTCATTCCTAGGGCACTTTCATTTTTTCCCTGGTGGATTACACTCCTTTGAAATATAACAACACATATGTGTATCCATCTTGGTGCTATGTTCTGGGATGGCTCTTGTCTTTGTCTTCCATCATGCTGGTGCCCCTTTCTATGGTATTCAGATTGATTGTAGGAAAAGGAAATTTGAAAGAGGTAAATAAATCTGACATAGGTATATTTCTATTGTGTGGTGACCATAAAATACTAAAGACGCCATTATAATTCTTTTGTTTTATGGTTTCTTCATCAGCGCTGCAGCCAGCTTAGCAAGTCCAGGCAAAAGTATGAGGCTGGAGAAACACGAGGCTCTGAACTACAACTTCAACACCAGCATGAAGGAACAGACTGACCTGTAAACCACAAAAATTAAACCAAAAGGATATCCTGAAAAAAGTACTCAATAAAAATCCTCTTTTTAAAATAATTTGTTTGAAGTGGTCATTTTGTGTTACAAACTAAATTGAGTCATAGACAGAGGGTCCATTCATGGCTTTGAAATGGTGATAATCAACAAGCTTTAACCTTGTTATCTGAATATTGACAGTCTGCATTTAACAAACCTACAAGACAAATTCAGAAAATAGCACTGATAAACTTGAAAACATCACCATTTTTGGATAAGAGATATAAAAGTGCATCTTGTGCATCTCAAATATAAGTTAATATACACATATCTGAAATGTGTTTTGAGATTGCTTAATTACAATTCAACATAACTTGAAATAGCATCCAGAAAATGGTCAGACATCTGCCATGTGTTTCCACAGGTATCCGTCAATAAGGGCGCGCACAAAAAGGCGACCTTCAAAAGGGCGACCTCAATTGGGCGCGGCGAATAAAAGCGCACATAAATAAAAGCGATCTTCAAAAGGGTGACCTCAATTGAGCGCCGAATAAATGCTCGCATAAATAAAGGAGTGCTTCAAAAGGGTGAAGTCAATTGGGCGCAGCGAATAAAGGCAAACGCAACAAAATTATTACAGAAAATTTATTAGATAAAGGCAATGATTGAACGTATAAAAAGGTGAAAGCAAGAATATTAAAACATCCAATTAATTAATGCATGAACTTCTAACGAACTATTTCTAAAGCTCTCTATATTTCGTTGTTTTCAAAATTATAGAAAATTAGATTAAGGCAATGACATTTTTGGTATGACAGCGAGACGAACGTTTTCCAGTCCTATATTCAGTGCATTTCCAGATGTGTTTCCCGTTGATAGTTTTCTCCTTTCTGAATGTATAACCTTCGACTACGAGTAGATCTGCACCTTTGTTGCTCTTCACATATTCCAGAGCCATTTCAACTAAATTATCTACGAACGCCTTTATTTGCTGTGCTCAATTGAGGTCACTTTTTTGAAGCGCTCCTTTATTTGCGCGCGCATTTATTCGGCGCTCAATTGAGGTCGCCCTTTTGAAGATCGCTTTTATTTATGTGCGCTTTTATTCTCCGCGCCCAATTGAGGTCGCCCTTTTGAAGGTCGCCTTTTTGTGCGCGCCCTTATTGAACAGAACCGTTTCCACATAACTCCCTAAGCATATCTGAAGTGTCTCAAATACATTTCAAAGTACTTTAAAATTAACTCCAGTAATTTATAGTACCTCAAAAACAATTCAAGATTATTCAATTAGAGATCCTGTCATTTTGAGTTCACTAGAAGTTTTACAAGACGTCACTTTAAGATATCTGGAATTGAATTTCAGAAATTTTAAAATTCACTTATTTTTTTACAAATGTTTAGTGTTTCCGTTGTCAAAATGCAAAGTAAGATATTTCAAGATCTCATGAAAAGTATTTCCGATTTAAAAAAAAAAAGTTTCAGATATCTGAAATTAACCCAGTTATCATTTTAATGTTTTTGAGATATATGAAATCTGTTTACAGTTTTGTGAGATACAGTAATCCCTCGCTATATCGCGCTTCGCCTATCGCGGATTTTATATGTAAGCATATTTAAATATATATCGCGGATTTTTTGCTGGTTCGTAGATTTCTGCGGACAATGGGTCTTTTAATTTCTGGTACATGCTTCCTCAGTTGGTTTGCCCAGTTGATTTCATACAAGGGATGCTATTGGCAGATGGCTGAGAAGCTACCCAACTTACTTTTCTCTCTCTCTCTCTCTCTCTTGCGCTGACATTCTCTGATCCTGATGTAGGGAGATTGAGCAGGAGGGCTGTTCGCACACCTAAACGATACGGACGCTCGTCTAAAAATGCTGAAAGATTATCTTCATGTTGCTCCCTTCTGTGCAGCTGCTTCGTGAAGCAACATACTGCACGGTGCTTCGCATACTTAAAAGCTCGAAGGGCACGTATTGATTTTTGATTGTTTGTTTTTCTCTGTCTCTATCTCTCTCTTTTTCTCTGCTCCTGACGGAGGGGGTGTGAGCTGCCGCCTTCAACAGCTTTGTGCTGCGGTGCTTCGCATACTTAAAAGCCAAACAGCCCTATTGATTTGTTTGCTTTTCTCTCTCTTTCTGACATTCTGTGCTCCTGACGCGCACTCCTTTGAAGAGGAATATATGTTTGCATTCTTTTAATTGTGAGACAGAACTGTCATCTCTGTCTTGTCATGGAGCACAGTTTAAACTTTTGAAAAAGAGACAAATGTTTGTTTGCTGTGTTTGAATAAAGTTCCTGTCTCTCTACAACCTCCTGTGTTTCTGTGCAAATCTGTGACCCAAGCATGACAATATAAAAATAACCATATAAACATATTTTAAAACTCGTTAATATGATGCAACTAAATCATCAGTGGTGCAGCCAACTAATAATAATAATAATAATTCATTACATTTATATAGCGCTTTTCTCAGTACTCAAAGCACCATCCACACAGGGAGGAACCGGGAAGTGAACCCACATTCTTCCACAGTCTCCTTACTGCAAAGCAGCAGCACTACCACTGCGCCACTTGTGAGGACAACTGGTTTTAGAAGTCCCACAATTAGTTCAATGGAGACCAACTGTCTGTTGTCTAAACACCCTTGTGTGTGCAAGGTCTAACTTGTAATTAGTCAGTATAGTGGTCTAACCCATACAATGAAGACAAGGGAACACTCCAAACACCTCAGTGAAAAGGTGATTGAAAAGCCCAAGTCAGAGGATGGAGAAAATATCAAAGTCACTGAATATCCCTTGGAGTCCATTTAAATAAATCATTAAGGTAGAGAATGAGTACAACACAGCTGTAAATCTGTACAAAGCAGGCTTTCCACAAAACTGAATGATCATGCAACATAGCTGATACACAAGACATGATGTTTTTAATCCAAGGTGCCATTTAACAAAATTTGCGCCTAATCTTGTCCCACTGTAGGTGTTGATAAGGGCTGTCCTGACACTTCACTGAGGTTGTCAAGTGGGCACCTACAATCCTTAACATTTCTCTGATTGGCCCGTGGCGTCTCGGGTAGGTACAGCAGTGACAGCTGTTGTCTCAGACCCATCCTGTTCAATGTCTGAGCAGCCCTCTTATTAACAGGCCCAATTGTGGACATTACGCTTGATCCATAGACACACCTAGTTGTCCACACTTGGTGCTATAGTGGACAGTTGTGCAGACCTTGTCCATCTCCTGGTTCAAAAAGCATTGGCTAAGAGGCCACCAAGAGACTTATGAGAACTCTTGAAGAAGTTGCAAGCTGCAGTGGCTCAGACTGGAGAGACTGGACAGACAGCATCTGTTACCCGAGAGTTTCACCAATCGCAGGTTTATGAGAGACTGGCAAAGAGAGAGCAACTGTTAAAAAAAAAAATTAATAAAACATAACATTTAAAGTTTGCCAGAAGGCACTTTGGAGTCTCTGAAGTCAGTTGGAATAATATTCCATGGTCTGTTGAGACTAAAACTGAGCTGTTCAGCCATCAGCCTATACACAATTTTACACTGCACATTACTAAAAAGACACCATCCACACTATAAAACATTTTGGCACCAGCATCATTCTGTGGAGGCGATTCTCTGCAGCAGACCCTAAGGCTTGTGAAGGTAAAATGAATGCATCAAATTAAATAGGGAAATCTGGGTGACAACCCTGAAGAAGTCTGCAAGAAACCTGCGGCTTGGGAGAAGATTTGTTTTCAAGCAAGACAACAACATCAAGCATAAAGCCAAAGTTACACAGGAATAACTCAAAATCAACAATGTTAATTAATTTCCTGGAGTGGCCAAGTCAAAGTCCAGATGTCAATCTAATTGAGCATTTGTGGCTGGACTTGATAAAGCCTGTTCACTTGTGATCACCATGCAACCTGATTGAACTTAAGTTGTTTTACAAAGTATGCAGCGTCCACATGGGCAAAACTGACAGACCTGTGCACACAGACTCAAGGCTGGAATTGCCGCCTAACTTTTTTGTTTTATTGTGTATAAGGAACCACTTTAGATGGGATTCTCTTGTTGTATATCTCTTAGAGTCAGGTTGGGGATGAATGTTGAGTTTCATAGAATTTCTTTGGAACATATTATGTTGCTATTTTTATTATTTTACTGAATTGTGCTTTGCTACTTCGTGCTGTGCACAACCAATACATACTACTCAAATGCTGACAAATATTCTCAGTAGTAGTGCACATGTACTAAAATCACGGGTTATTAACCTTTTTAAGAATTAAACCTTTTTTGCCTTTAAAATTGGTCACTACCTACAAGCTGGATCTAGCAAGTACTCTTTCTTGACTTGAGTATAGTCCACAGTGGATGTACAGTATGAGCTTTTATGGCAGGCTGAATTAACATTTAGAGATATCTCAAAAAGAATTTCAGACATCTTAAAATGTAAGTTGCTTTTTAAGATATCTGAAACTCACTTTGAGATATCTTAAAATAATTTCCATTACATTTTAAGATATCTGCAATATATTTGAGATATCTTAAATGCATTTCAAGATATCTCAAATACATTTTCAAATGTCTCAAAATAACTGCACCTAAATTCCATGCATTTTAATATATGTTAAATGCATTTCATCCATCCATCCATCCATTTTCCAACCCGCTGAATCCGAACACAGGGTCACGGGGGTCTGCTGGAGCCAATCCCAGCCAACACAGGGCACAAGGCAGGAACCAATCCCGGGCAGGGTGCCAACCCACCGGACACACACCCACACACCAAGCACACACTAGGGCCAATTTAGAATCGCCAATCCACCTAACCAGCATGTCTTTGGACTGTGGGAGGAAACCGGAGTGCCCAGAGGAAACCCACGCAGATACGGGGAGAACATGCAAACTCCACGCAGTGAGGACCTGGGAAGCGAACCCAGGTCCCCAGGTCTCCCAACTGCGAGGCAACAGCGCCACCCACTGTGCCACCGTGCCGCCCTAAATGCATTTCAAGCTATCTCAAAATCAAGTCCTGCAAAACTGCCTATTCTTTCAATGGGACTGTCTGTTTATCTCTATATATACAGTATCTTGAAATGATACGCCGCTTTGCTTGACTTGGGCACCCTGATGGTCCTGCTCAAAGTGACAGTGCACGTCTTATAAGAGTGAAAGAAAAAGTTTGCCCATATTTGCTAAGTGAAGCCACTACATTCATCCAAGAAAAACCCCGAATTCATTATTAGGAGTTTAAATCTGAAGTGTTGATGGCTGACGGTTTACGGCCACTCTGACAGTTATTCACCAATCAAAAACCAGTACTCACTAGAACCCGCCCCCTCAACTTTGATAAGTGAAAGTGACAGTTTTGATTTCAGGGATAAATATCCATCCATCCATCCATCCATTTTCCAACCCGTTGAAGCCGAACACAGGGTCACGGGGGTCTGCTGGAGCCAATCCCTGCCAACACAGGGCACAAGGCAGGAACCAATCCTGGGCAGGGTGCCAACCCACCGCAGGGGATAAATATTGTCATTGAAATAAATGATAGAATAATTAAATAATGCGTAAAGAGAAAAGCAACAAAAATAATATATTTCGTGACATGTTTAATTATCTCCTGTCATATTTCATGTTATTATTAGTAAGAATTTATTGTCCGATTTCAATGTCCTTTTCAGTTATTTCCGTATTTATTTATTTATTTAATCGTCTCCAAAATGTTCATCCTCCTTATGCAGCATTTAAATAATTTACTGAATACAGTGAATACTATTTCATCTTAATTAACTATAATAAAAAATTGTCACGACCTTATCAAAATGCCGATGCGTCGAGCACTTCTTGTAACATTAATTACGCTTCCTTTTGAAAGTCCAATCATGGCCTACCTTTCTGATGAGGAACTTCGTCGTCAGCTGAAATTCGTTTGGATTTTGCCCAGGTCCAATCTCAGATAGTACACGAAAGCTATACCAAAACAAACTCCAGAAGCAAGGCGCGGAGCTACTGGACGCCACGAGCGCAGAAGCAGGCGTTTAACCACACGGAGCAGCCGTATGACAGCGGGCTAATAGCTCTAGTCCCCTTCACAGGACTCGCTCACGCATTCGAACCCATACTCGTACAAGGACTCCCTCTTTTCAAGGCGACAGCGATGAATGGGAGGAACAGTATGAGCAACAATCCTGGCGGTATACGACTAATACCGAACCTCTCCGGAGGCCCGATTGGCAGGAACGCTGTCAAAACGCAGCTCGGCGTAATGTGTTTTTGGAGCGTCAACTTTCGAGATGTCTGGTTGCCTGTACCATAGGGTTGGCCGTTTTACTGGTATGGCTCGTCTATGTGAAGACCGTGGGTTTAGGTCAGAGTTGGAGATGTTAACAAAAACAGTAAGTGGCATGACTTTCTCTCTTTTTAAGATTACAACCACATTTAAACACACCAGGGGCCTCATGTATAACACCGTGCGTAGAACTCACACTATAACATGGCGTAAGCACAAAAGCGGGATTGTGCGTACGCACTGAAAAATCCAGATGCAGGAATCTGTGCACACGCAAAATTTCACGTTCTTCCACTACATAAATCCCGATCAGCGTGAAAAGTAACGCACGTGCACGCGCCTTCTGTCCCGCCCCAACTCCTCCCAGAATTACGCCTCTTTGAATATGCAAATCAATATAAATAGCCTTCTGTGAAAAGACAATGGGAAAAGCATAGGGGAAAATATAAGAATTTCAGCGAATACCAAGTGGAGGCAAAGGAAAAAACGTACTATTTGTTGGTTTAAACAGTGGTATAATCAACAAAAGAAGTTGATCGAGTGACAGAGTGTCGGAAAAACTCGAAAGATCAAATTCACAAAGTCGCACAGTGCCCGAAATAAAAAAGAAATCACATATCAAAGTCGCAGTGAAAAGGCAAGTCATGGCCCACCGTCTGAGTGTCATATGAAAGCGTATTAGGGTACAAACAAAAAACATAGGCACACAGTGGGAAAAAAGCACGAAATGTCAACTTTAATCTCGAAATTTCCACTTTAATCACGTAGTTTATTTTGCCATTAAAGTAGAACATCATAAACTTCATCTTAAAATCGTTTATTTTACTAGTTTCTCAAGTAGCATGTTAAATGCTTTGTTCTGTGTTTGATCTTCTATGTGCTCTATGTGTGTGAATCACTACGTGCTTCCGTTCTTTCTCTTTCTCCGACAGGACACAGAATGCATTACATTCGAGATATTACAGCTCTCTGAATAATTAAAATACTGAGATGTATACGTGATATCATTTTCATGATGATAGGAATGAAAGCATGTTATTAAACATGGGAACACGGTGACGCAGTGATTGTTCATATCTCACGCAAGAGGCTTGCTGCACCATGTGCGACCTTCGATGAAATAATTTATTACAGAAGTACTGTCTCTTTCAAACCTCCAATTCCTGTCCATACTTTTCTTTCTCCAATCGCCACACAATCAGCTCTGTAATAGACGTTAAGCCATTTGTAAGCTTAGAACGCCGATTCTTCAAAACTTTTAAGGAGCACTGAAATATCTTCGTAGTACATGTTTAATTATTCTATTCGTCTATCCTTCCAGTGTCGCGTCAGCACCAGCAAGAATACAGCGCAAGGCAGGAGCTATCCTTGAACCAGCTATACGCTGCGGCACCGTGTCCTCACATGTTTATTTATTAACAATACAGATTATTTAAATGAAGTTGAAGTTTTATCTGTATACTGTAAGCAACATATTTTGCTGCATTTCATCTTAAAAATGATATTGTCATCATACGCGCTTTATAAAGTAGCGCAGGTTGTGCAATATTATAACTGTAGTGCAAGTTTACAGTGAGGTGATTTTACTTATAAGTACAAACAGTTCTACAAGGAGCACTTGATGGACTGATTGAGTGCGTTTATAGTTCTTGGGATGAAACTGTTTCTGAAACGCGAGGTCCGTACAGGAAAGGCTTTGACGCTTTTTGCCGTGGTTGAGGTAGTGTGTACTTGAAACTGTATACCGATAATTCTCTTTCCGATCAGCTGCTGCTGTGATTCACACTCGGATACAGTGATATAAATACTCCGAGTGGTGCAGTGAGAGTAATATGGAAAAAGATGATCCGCAGTGGCAACCCTTAACAGGAGCAGCAAAAAGAAGAACAAGATGCAGTGAGCGTAACAACGCTAAAGCAGTTATGGTATTTTGAATACTATGGCTATTCCCTGGCCCATTATATTGCTACAGGTTAATTACAATCAGATGTATTACACTAATAAGCAATATGCAGTTAATTTCAGTGTATTTATAAAGCCGCGTCAGGAATGTGGAGCTAAGAAAGAAAGGATGAGCACACAGGAACAGTAGTTTGACCATTCTGTGGACCATTATATTGTTACAGGTTAATTACAATCAGATGCATTAAATTTATGAACGATATGCGGTTAATTTCAGTGTATTTGATAAAGCCGCCACCGTGGATGTGGATCTAAGAAAGGGTAACCACACAGGAACAGTAGCACTGCTTTGACGCTGGGTGCCGCCAGTCTGCAAAACCGAGCGGAGAAATTGCGTATGCCAAGGTATGAGTTACCGTGGAAATGTACGTGGCTTTACGCCAAGTTTAGGTTTTATACATCGTGATTTGAGCGTGGAAAGGTTCGTACGCAACATTTCTGTGCGTACGCACCGTTTATACATGAGGCCCCAGGTCTGTATAAAATGCATGTGTAGTAAGTAATGTGCTAAAAATAACGCTACTTGTTCCTATTAATCTGGGTAAACCTGGCGCAAGAGTATATCTGGAAGTTGATCCCACCAATGTCTGTCACAGCACTCCATTAAATGTCTCATGGGAGACAAAACACTCCAACCTCGGACAGATACTTTCAAGTTCACAATTACTTACATACACATTTTAAGTCATTAATGTTAATTTAATGTTAGTATTGCGGTCCGACAGTTTCTCGCATCTGAATGTGATCATTATTCCTGAAGAGCAGTTCTTTTTATGTTTGTTATGAAAGCAAATATCACATTTCTGCTTTTTCCTAAATGCAGAATAGGATAAGAAAAAAAACCCAGCTAATTAAATAATAAGATCAATTAAAATTTGAAATTGGTTGGAACAAAAACCTGCAGCCACAAACCACGGCTGACATAGGAAACCACTTAGAGTTGTCTTCAAATCTCTGATTCCGTGTATTGCGGGGACCGTGTTTAGAAAGTGCTGTCATTTCTACATGGTGTGGCCAAAATGTATGCGAATATCCTTAAATTAAAGTTTGCAACGGGTGCTTTAATCACGTCCAAATTGTTTGATTTGTAATTTTAAACTGTGGGGCAGAGAGATAAATCAAGGAAAAATTTATCATTGTCCCATTATGGAGGCCTCGGCAGCTTTTCCCGTTTTCACCTTTCATAACTTCTGCCTGAAAAGCTGGGAAGCTGTGCCATATTTTAAAGGGTTTACTGGTCTCATTTGTGTATGCTTGCACATCTGATTAATTGTTATGTGTCCGTAAAATAGTCCTCTTTATGCAGTGACATTTTAGTGCAGTAGGTGACTGGGCCCAGTGGTGAAATGATCTTTTAAGCAGTAGTTATTTTTTACCATTTGGTCAATTTTTCAAATATGTATGAGGTGTGTCTATTAAATAACAAGACTGATTAAATAACTCACCTTTATTTATATGTATTACAAATTGAATGCTTGTCCCGTTCAATATACTCCCCATTTGCACGAATACATTGCTGCAGTCTTGTTTTCCACAGGTTGAAGGCATGGAGCAAATCAAAACAGCTGACAGAAATTAACACATGCGCCGTTTTCTTCTTTACAGCATCAACTGACTCAAAACGTGTCCCACTAAGCACTGATTTAATGTTTGGGAAAAGGTAAAAGTCGCACGGTGCTAAATCGGGTGAATATGAAGGATGTTCAAGTGTAGTAATGTGCTTGTCGGTCAAAAACTGCTTTACAGAATGTGCTGTGTGAGCAGGCGCATTGTCCTGGTGAAGAATGAAACCATTTTCCCACATTTTTCTGATTTTTTTCTCTCAGCTTTATCAAAACTTCCTTATAATAAAGCTGCTTAACTGTTGTGCCTTCTGGAATCCATTCTTCCAAAATTACACCCTTGATATCGAAAAACACAATGAGCATGGCTTTGAATTTTGACCTGCTTTGACAAGCGTTTTTCATCCTTTGTGATGACGGTGTTTTCCAGTGCATTGACTGCCTTTTGGTTTCGGGATCATACTGGAAGATCCAGGTTTCGTCACAAGTGATTACTTTATGAAACAGGTTTGGATCTACGTCAAGTTGCTGCAGAATGTCAACACAACATTCCTTGTGACATTCTTTTTGCTCTAGGGTGAGAACCTGTGGGACCATCTTTGCACAACTTTTAAACGTAGCATTTTTTCAGCACACTACAGAAAACACAACCAAACTAAATGGCGACTCACAATCAACAGAACATCATAGAGTGTTGCTGCCTGTCATGCAGGTTCAGACATGTTCAAGGTCACCGCGCATGCAGTTCTAACCGGTTCTCACTGCTTTGTTTACTAGGTGGAATCACAGTCACCTTATTTAATAGACACACCTCGTATATACACAGTGTGTAGTATGCACATATGACTTTATAAGAGGGGCTTCTCACATTGATGCTGTTTGTATTTTATCTTTAAGTTCTGCAAACGTTCACCATGTTCAAAAATAAATTGATTTGTTGCATCTTTATTAAATTTGTCACCCTGCCATTTTCTTGACATGAATCTCACATCTTTTTATGTAAGATCTGATTTCAGAACTAAATCATTCTATTCATCTATATTAATTCTTTTACTGTAATCTTATCGGGCAATGAAAGTTTCAAAAGAAATTTAAACTCGGTGTGTTTGAAAGCACAACAAAAATAATGTAAACAAATATAATATAACATTATACTTTTGGAGTCTGCATAGTGGAGATTTTTTTTTTTTTTTTTGCTGATCTTGGCCTGTGCTCTGTTTGGTAGTTAATTAGAGAGCAATAGCCACACTATAGGAACTCTAAATTGTTCTGTTAGTGTGGGTTTGTCTGTAAATATGTCCTGTGATGGACTGGCACCTTGTCCATCATGTCTGGTTCCAGTCTGTGCTCCCTGGATGTGCACAGCCTTCTTGTAAATAGGATAGAATATTAATGAATGAATACTTTTGCAAGACACGAGATGCATGTTGTTCTGTTTGTGTTTTTCCCACAGGTGTAAAAAAAAAAAAAAAAACAGAAAAAGGACTCGTGTCAGCACTGAAATTAAATTTCTGACATGCTAGCAGTTACCATAATTTTATTTACTGTTTTTATAGCAGCAGTATTCAGGTTGAAAATATTAAATCAGACTTTAAGGTCATCTTTTGTTTTCTTTTAGTTCAGTTGTTGGCGGTGGACTGCAAGGGCAAAAAGGACTCGGTAAGTTTTATTTTCAGTTTTTTTGCATTGAAATATTTTATTCGTATTTGTAATTTAAGAATTATATGAAGTGGCCAGTTTTGCTGGACACCTCCTTGTACCGGGAAGGTGTGTTTGAAACCATAATGCTTTTGTAAAATGCTGTAATCAAACAGTACATTTTTAATTTTTACATTTTCCAGTCAACTGGCTTCCTGTCCAGGGATTATTCCTGCCTTGTGCACAATGCTTACTGGGATAGGCTTCAGCTTTTCCATGATGCTGCTTTGGATAAGTGGATTTAAAAGATGGATGGATGAAGAGCCCATTCATTCAAGAATAGTTTATTATTCTCCCACAGAACTAAATTAAATCCTGATTTTTTTTTTCCCCCCAAAATCTTGCCATTTTTAAACTTGTGTACACCTGAAGTGACAGATATGCAAAAAAACAAAAACACTTTTAAGGCCAGTAGTGCAGTATCCCTATACATGCGATATGACGTCAGTCCATCCACCGTCCGCTAGATGATGAGGATGTTCAATGAGCAAAGCCAAGTTAGTCACGTCGTCTGATGTCCATAACCGGGCTGGAATGTCTGACAAAGAAAGGCGGCAAGAAGCACAAAGAAAGAGGTTTGTGAGGGCTAGACTGTCCAATGAATAAAAAGGCAACAAGACATACAAAAAAAAGGAATATAAGGCATCTTCGGTGAAAATAGATTTATAAATGCACGACAAGATGGAAACGGGCGGACTTGCAATTGTACCATTAAGCCTGTTTCACTATGCTAGTAAGTTATATAAACAAGAAAGAATATAGAAGAGAGAATACAATTTTCACATGTTTACTTCTAGAGTCTTTTGTGGTCCCAGTAATCAAAAAATGTGGTTAATTTAATACACAAATAATGTGATATACAAAGAATGGAGTCGGCCATCTTGTTACTCATATGATGGCAGTGTTCACTTTCTCCTCGGTGCCAAGATGTGCATGGATGAGGAAGAAGAGTCAGCAGTGACAAGGATCGCTTATTTTCGAAATATTAATACATTTCAATAAATATTTCATCCAGTCTTATTCATTTCAAGTTGATCTCTCTGTGCTACCTGGAGACTGACGCAGAAAAAAAATACAATTTCAGAAATCCCATCTCAGTTTTAACTGTCAGAATTCTATCAAAATGCAAATCCACATAAGATTTTATCTTTTTTTTCTGAAACTAAAATGTGATCAGTTTTATTTATGCCAGAAATCATATTTGGAATACATGGCAATGTAATTGAAGCCAACAAGGTTTATCAAGTGTAGAAATGTTGAAATTAAGAGGCTTCACCCAACTTTCAATAGCACTAGATAAAATATGTTCAAAAAATTTTCTATCATATTTAAGCATAAAAAAAAAAACTTGTACAGTTAGGTAATACTGATATCCTTTTAACTGATTTATGATTTTGTACTAATACTGGTTTTAATGATAGCAGTTTGTGCATTATTTAATATGGTTTTCCACAAATCGGAGGTGACCACATGTGCAACATTCCTTAGGATTCAGATTTGATTCTTTATCATTCGTACATCAGATTATCTTCTCACAATAGCTTTTTTTTTTTTTTAAGTTTTGTGCAGCAGAAGAAAACAGGCTTCAAATGCAGTTACTGTCCAAATTGTACAACTTTCTTGCTGAGGTGGCAGGTGGGTTGGTAGCTGAATTCAATTCTGATATATGTATACATTCTTACATTATGCTAACTAATCACATCTTATCACATTTTAATTTGTTTTATTTCAGGCGATTTGCTGTGTGGCAATCCTTCAAAACTGAAGAACAAATGTGTTTGTTTAGATGATATCAAAACGTACTTTTCTGTGAGTGATGTTTTTCTATTTAGTCAAGTGATTATTTTGAACACTTTAATACTGAACTAAACAAAGATGAAGATGTACAGTTCAACACTGACATTTGCACAATTTAATATATCATATTGAAGTTATAATTGTTATGCAGTATATTTGTAACATAGTTGTACAGAGTAGATACTAAATACAAATTTCTTCTCCAGGTTTTTTACCCAGAGTACTTGGATAGAATGGATGATTCTCTTCTTACAGTCTTACAAAGCCGTAAAGACTTTGGCATACGGTTAGTGAGTCCCCTCTCCTTTTTAATGAACTTAATGTTAGATAGATAGATAGATAGATAGATAGATAGATAGATAGATAGATAGATAGATAGATTGATAGATAGATAGATAGATAGATAGATAGATAGAAAGAAAGATAGATAGATAGATCCCCTCCCCTTTTTAATGAACTTAATGTTAAGTTTCTTTCAAGTAGTTCTCACTTTTCATATGTGAAGTATTAAAGAATAAATACACAATTTTTCAAGTTTATTTTTTCACAATCAAGTTATATAATAACTTGCTGTCAAAATTTTTTTTTTTTTTTTTTTTTTAAATGACAGTGCCTGTTCTTGCATTTAAAATGGGATCTATGAGGCACTGGTGCAAATGTGGGAAAAAAAAATGATAACTTACTAAATTTGAACACTTTCAAGTAGCAACGGTTAAGATTTCAGAAACTATGCCTTATGTGTTTCTGATGTATACAGTACTTACTGTAGGACAGTAAAAGGAAATAAGTAATAAATTTATCGCAGATTCTTTTCCTGAGTAAAGGATATTCTGTTCACAGTGGACATCGTGGGGGGAGCTTTCCTGTTAATAAGAAAGTAAAGTTGCATAAAGTCACATAATCATTTGAAGATGTTTAGCATGACATTATTTTTCCACCAAAATGCTTTAATACTGTGAATCCTACCCTGTCCTATAAATTGAAAGGAAAAGAAAGATACTAGCACCATTTGTTTAAATTTTTTTTTTTTCTTTGCTAATGAGAATGGGTGGGGGGGGTTAGGAACATGCATTCACAGTACTATTTTCTGATACAGTATATTTCATACACAAGTAATGTCCGGGAACAACTTGGAGGTGAAAAACCTACCCTGGTATGTAAACTATACCTGTTTAATGTTGATAACACAAAGAAATAAGTAATTACAGCATATGGCAGCATGGGTCCCCCTCCCTTCTATCCAGGGTCAGAACATTTTTAGTGCACACATCGTTGGAGACATCACAGTCACTACCATCCAGTGGTATGAGGTTTACTGGTGTGTGACCTATTGAGTCAGAGCTAATGACACAGAAATGTGAGGTGGTATTTGCCAAAGATGTCCTTGTGCCTCCTGTTATTTAGAGGATATCTCACAATTGAAGCATTGTATAGTAATCTGCTTAAACTTGTTTTGATCAGGAGAATCTACTGCAATTACTGATGTGTCACTTGTAGATTTTTGCTGTTGTTTTGTGAAGTAATAATGTGAGGGCACACGAAAAACCAGAAGAGCAGTGTAACGCGATTTCCAATTTTCAGCATATAGCTCACATTTACTTGGTGTGTCACTGAGTCATGTAATAAATGATGCACTGTATTTTATACTTTTGTTTATGAAGAACTGTAACAAAATGTATTTTTAATTAAGTTTAATTGTTTTTTTGTAATTTGCCTTATACAGTGTGAAAGGATATGCACTAGTTTATTTCATATGAACAGCTCTAAATTACTGGTTATATTTTTTGATTAAACCTTTTTGTATATTTTTCTGCTATACTTAAAATGTGGCTTTGTCAAGATAGGTGAAGCTTTTGATGTCAAATTTAAAAATTAGTAATTTAAATCAAGAAGCTACTAGTAAAATACAAGCATGTATTCCGTTTGTACAGTCAGACTTTTGGCAGGCTATTTTATTTTTATTTATCCATTGGCCCTTTCATTCTACAGAATTTGATGGTGTTTATATTTGTGTGTATGTGTCTATCTATTGATCGATCGATTTATATACAAGTTTGTTGTCTGTATTGGTAAAATAAACTTGTTTTTTCTCTCTGCTTTTGACTGTGATGGTTATTATACAGGTGTAGCATGTCGCGTTGTGATTGCTGCATTAATTTCGGACAACTGCTTTTGTAAAATCTGGCAGACATGAACTACGTAGAACTACAGTATATTAGAAGGATACTACATTAAATGATGTACGGTGACTACATGTTGGAGAGTAATGGCATTTACTTTGAAACCATTAACCCCCATACCTTTCCCACCCACTGCTAGTGTTGGTGGTCCCTCACTGATTCGTCAAGAGAGTTCAGCAGCAGACAGTTTCAAATATCATCAGTGACAGAAGGTGCAACTGTTTGCTTTGTGTTTATCTGGAAATATTAATGCAGACATTATCCCCCAGTTCAAATATGTTTTAGTGGTCGTATTGTTTACCCTGTGTTTACAAAGTGACAGTTTTATTAAATAAGGTTAGCATGAAGCAATGAATGTGATCGAACTATTATCACCATACTTGAATATTTATATTGTCTTTCTATAGTGCTGGGCCACTCAGAGCTGCTATTTGCTTTTTTAATGCAAAGGCACATTTATATGTGTACATTTTAATAAAATTTTGAAATTGTTACAAGGCAGTATAGCAGTTGTATTCAATTAGAAAAAAACAATCTTGCATCTCTTGTCTGTTAGAAAATATTCATTGTATTTTCGGAAAGTTGTGTTGTAAATGCATGCATTAATACATTGAGCGTTTTGTAATGCATTCATAAAAAAATCAGTAAAATATGGCTTCTGTCATATATGAGGGGAGACTAGTTGCCAGGCTAATACAGCTTTCTTATGTCATTTTTGTTTTGAATCTATAATCTTTTGTGTGCTGTTTTTTGTATTTTGTTTTGGCTGAAAAATCCTATGTCAAAACTCAAAAAAATAAATAAATAAAAATGTTTTCAGGTTCTGAAATATTTATTGTTGTTTAGCCTTGTAGGAGAAGATGTGAATGCACCTGTCACAGCTGTTGAAGAGATTCACTGCTTGGAGTCTACCCATCCTTACATGAGTCTATGGTGTAGACTACAACGAGCTGTCGTCATTGTGGTTAGGAGGAGAGGAGAAAGAATACACCCCTTGTAACTTGTAGGGTTACAAACTGTGAGTGACTGCCACCTATACTTTCTGAGGTCTCTTTCTCAGAAAGTTAGAGATCTAAGGGCAAGAGACATAGTACTAGTTCACACTGAGGCGTTTGCTTTATAGTGAACCAAGTCACCAACATAACAGAAACCCGGCAATGTACCAGTTTTCACTGGAGACTAACAATTTCATGGCTCTGATCGTGGTCAACCAACTATAAGCTACATTCTATTTTTTTTTCTTCTAACAACATTATTAATTTATTAAATGTAAAATATTAAATTAAATTTAAATGATTAATTTGCATGTGCTTTTATAACCTGAAATCTAGTTCCTAAAATGACATGTAAACCTTTATTCTGGATAGAGAAAACAGGTTATTGGTCTCTGAGAAACCTGGATAACAGACACAGATGTCTGTGAATAAACCTATTATTTGGCCATGTTATCTCTAAACTGGGTTAAAGTGAAGGATTTTGAAGTCTGAATTTGTACTCTGTTCACCTGCTTAGCTTCACACATGATTTCGGCAGCCAGAGGCAGAAGCGCCCACAAGATAAATTTCCTGTGGATTTTGCCTGAGTAATTAAACCTAATGCAATACTTATTTTATTGAAGTAAAAATGCCTGCATTATTATTATCTCAGCAGCAGTGGGTTTAAGACAAGAAGCACCCATACTGGTATGCCTTTGCAGGGTTTAATCACACAGCTAAGCAGAAAAGAGTATCATGTGTGCAATCCAGAACATAAATCTATAACTATAAATATCAGAACAGAAATCTATAAATACAGTGTCAGTTTAGTTTAGCTGTTTGCTATAGATATATTGAAACAGTGTGATCCGGTGACACAGTGGCCAATGTCCATAAAGCGAATCATTGGTAGTCTAGGATGTAAAAAATAGATGGATGATATTTACTTCACTGCACATGAAGGACTAAATGTATTTATAAACCACAACAAAAAAGCCTTCATGCTTGTTTTTGGATTCATGGTGGCTGATGATGATGTTCACTCTTTTTTGCACCGTTTGATGACGTCAGAGCATTTTGCCAAAGGAGAACCCAAGAAACATACTTGCGTGTACAAAATGGTGTGTCTAAGAAACTAGGTTTTCACCTTATCCCAATTTTGTTTGAGCATGTGAACGCTCTTGGTGTCTGCCTTTTCATAGCCCATTCTGAGGGGCTATATGTATTTATATGTGTCCCTGTTTTTTTGAAGAGATTACAAAATTCTGGAGACTAAAGTGAAACTAGAATTTGGATTACTGTACATACTCTATAAAATAATCTCTGGATGAGGTTGATTCAGTAAAACAAACTTCATCACTATGTATAGTAGGTTTTCATTCAATGATTATACTCATTTAGAGTTACGAAGGCTTCAAATGAACACACCACATTTTTAAAAGCACTTAATGACACCTCCTTATAACGTTAAACTACATTGATACGATTTTCACACTCACCTCCTCCTGCTTACATCAATAAGCAAATCATTCAAATGTGAAATTATACCATCAGATCCTATTTTGGGTATCACCAATATTTTACTATTGAAATTTGGCATGAATGACTTCCAGAGGAAAATTAATTTAAAACCTGTTTCTACTTCTTTGTGCATTTTCCACAAAGTTGTAAGGCACTGATCATCTTGAGCTCTTCAGATAAACAGCTCAGATTTTCTGGCAGTCTTTTTCAGTAAGTACCCCTTTACTCATCTGAACTTGAGATTTGTTTTGTTCTATTCAGTCTTCTCACTGTTTCCTTTCTATTTTTATTTGTTAGCATTATTCATACATCATATTTTTGAACTGTTTATGTAGCTCAGGTTTGCAGTTTACTATACTTTTTTTTAATTTACTCTTTTATATTTGATATTTTAGATACTTTATGTTAATTTTATGCATACTTACAGAAGTATAAAGTAGAAGTGAAACTTAATTAATGGAAAAAAAGTTTAATTTTTGAATTAAAAATACAACAAATTTACTTGCACAAACTATAAACAGCCTCTTCTTAATTAACATTCAAAAAAGCATCAAATAACAAGAATCTTGCCAAATCAACAAGGGTGAATCTCTGAGCAGGCCAGTTTTGAGAAATGTTTGTAAATTGTCATTTAAGAATTTAATTAGTCACTTAAACAAAGCAATTTATTCTCTAACATTTTATGTCCAGTAACTGAAAACTACTGCTTAAAATCCATGCTAAATATAAAAATTTAAGCATTACAACATGCATCTTTTTTTAATTTAATGCATCACGAGTTAATTTCAGATATTTCTATTTAAACCAACTCTTTAAAGCTGTTTTCGTAACAATATGCTTTTAAAGCCTAGTTTGTCAGCGAACCGATCAGTTTGTAATATTTGCTATTGTAAGATTTATATTTGCATCATTAACTGGTTAAAAAAATATTACTAAATAGTCAAATTCAAATTTCAAATGTCAGAAAATTAGGGTGGTTTAATTTTCCACATGACCGCCCTCCCTTTTTTTTACACTTTCCCCAACTTTAAAGCTTCCTGTGTGAAGTCAAACTTGTCAGTTTTGTATTCATCCTTTATTTCAAAACTCCTATTAAGCAACCTTTGTTTTGCTGTTTTCAAGGTTTCATACATGAGTGATCAGACTTCGTTATTACTTACGCCTGTGTACAAATCCAGAATTAGAAAATTAATTGGGCTGATGCTATCTGTGTTCAATAAATTTGCAACTTTGAGATAGCATTAAATTCTTTAACGTCCCATTAAAGTATATGGCATGTATGATTTCACTTATAGAATCCTTTCGAAAGCCAATTTAATGACATGAATTTAGTTTTTTCTAAGTCGTATTAGCAATGAAGTATGCTGTTTTGCATGTCTTGCTGTTTCTATTAACACAATACGTGTCATATTAATAGAGAGATGTCCCTTGTGCTTCAAAGTATTAAGACACTAAATAAATTGTATTTTAGTTTTAACAAATCAAACAACTCATGCCATGGCTGCTGTAGACAAGCTAAATAGTTCCTTCGTTTGAATCTTTCATCGATGTTTACTTGCTGCAACTATTGTTTCCACTGGCATTCCTCGCACATCCCATAGTCCCATATGCCTAACAGTGGATACATGTAAACCACACCACAGTGCAACCCTGAACGGTATACATAGGTTTGAAAATAGACAGATGCGTGGGCTGATGGATATAGAAATGCTCATTACAATCGGAGAATGAATGCAAAGCATCTGTACGTTTCTTGGGGATGCGCAGTACACAATTTAAAATCAATTAATCTCATTATCTTTTCATCTCCACATACAAATGCATGAAAATACAAGTTAAATGATTACACCTCACTCAATTGGTACTGTCATTTCACTCTCAAAGCATGTACAAATCTGCTTCTGACTTTTTTTTTTTTAAATAAGTATAATTCCTACTTGCAAGCTGAAATACAAAGCATTTCCAGAAATTACTTCTGCTGTTTTTCTTTTCGACATGTGTTGATGTGGTGCTGTATCGTCACCAGAGTGATACATGTTTACATATATCTTTACATGTTTACATGTCATTCTTTTCAGAATAGTAAGCATGGAGGCTAATGCTATGGAAGAAACACAATTGCATATAGTTTTTACATGTATTATTGTGCCTCCTGGAGTAATTTATCTATTTGCAGTCATGCACGAGTGCAATACCTACTTTCTCACTACTACTGATAATGTAAAAAAGATGGTAGGTCTACCATTATGCTTTTAGAACTTTGGTAATAATAATAATAATAATAATTCATTACATTTATATAGCGCTTTTCTCAGTACTCAAAGTACCGAATTAGTACCGAAACATCACTTCTTGTGACATTCATTCGTACTTCTGCATATTTGAGGGAACTGAAAGCTGACAATTCACTCTGTTTGGGTTATCTGAAAGCCAAGGATCTGTTCTCTTTGGGGAAGCTGACAAGTTACTCTCTTTGGACTAAAAACCCATCCACTCTCTGTGGATCAGAGAGCAAACAAACTTTCTTTGCCTGGAAGCTACTCTCCATAAAGCCTTGGAGCCAGATGCCCCAAATTAACTCTAAGATCCACTCTGTGCGAGTGAATGAGCCTAGTTTGAGAAGACACATTACATCAAGAAGGGAAATTCAGTACCTATACTCTTCATTCAAAAAGAGTAACGATTTTTCCTATGAAATTGGAGAGGGCACAGCAGAAAGCCTAACAATGAGCTGAAAATACCACACTATAATATATGACCGCATAGCAAACACCAAGAGTGCACTCCAGAGCAAGCAGAGTCCTAAACTTGAACACGGAGCAACAACAGCAACAACTCCACACAAGCATCCGACATCATCCTTAAAGACACTTTATATAGTAAAACTGTTTATCTTTGCCAAGATAAATTAGAACTCTAAATAGCCTGTAACCAATCAGCCTGCTCTTCTTTGTATGTCTCAACTATCTTGCGTCTAGCTTTTTATGTTAATATATATATACAAATATTATATTTTCATTATTCTTATGTTTATCAATAATTTGTATTTTTCTATTTATTAAAACAAGTGTTCTTCAGTTACCTTGATATAAATTTATCAGGCAAAAAGCACCTCCTAAAGAGAAAGGTAAGGAAAATAAATTAGGAGTCATACCAAATATTTAACTAATTACTGATATTGTCAAAGGGAAGACTGATAATTAATATCAATCAATTATTTTTCTCGCATCAATGCAATAGAAGTTAAAGTTCTTCACCATGGTATAACAGATTATTTCCACTTGTTAATCATTTGCACTCTTCTTCTTCTTAATAATATATCAAATAATATATACTGCTCCAACAGCAAAATAAAAAACTGAAATACACAAGAAAGGGTTCTCCTAAATTTTTTCCCTGATGTATCATTCCATTTTGAGTTAATTTACTATTAAGTAGTGCTTACTTTTCTAAAACATTTTCAAACCTGTTACTCCAATCTAGGGTCACAGGGAGCAAAGCCTGTCCTGGACTAACGTGTATGTTAACTTGTGAGTGGCAGCTGGACATAACTTTTGGAAATGCTGGGAGAACAGGAGTTGATGAGCTAAATTGGGCTTAATGACCTGTCCCATGTAATGTTTTTATTAGGTTCAATTAAAATAAAAAAATGATGTAGACTGAGCGATCCTAAATGTAGAAATAATGAGAATAAAGCATGAATAGTTGACTATGACTACAGTATCACAAAGAAAAAAAGGATTGTTCTTTCACAATTGTAATTTGTTTAAATGTATGCCCTTGTTTAATAATATCATTCTTTTCAGAATAGTAAGCATGGAGGCTAATGCTATGGAAGAAACACAATTGCAGATTAACAAGCGGAAACCTACACCAGGAAAGATGGTGCATAAGAGAGGCCATTGGGCAAGAAAAGCAGAGTATTTTCTGGCTGTCGGAGGAGACATTGTTGGCTTAGGAAATGTGTGGAGGTTCCCTTACCTGTGCTATAAGAATGGAGGAGGTGAGAGTGCATTTTGTATTTTTTACTAAAGATCAGGGGCCTCATGTATAAATGATGTATACGCACAAAAATGTTGCGTACTCTAGTGATGGGTTGCTCGATAGTGAAGTGTCAACACTGTGTTGAGCTTTCGCGGCTTGTTTCAAATATACCCGTCACATGATTTTGAGGCACACTGGCGTAATGACACCATTAATATCTGCACAGTCAGCAGCTGATTTGGTCAGTCACTTGTCTGCTGAACTTCTTTTGCTCAAAGCGTAAATGCGTTGTCCCTGCTGCATCGGTAAGGTGTGTTCATAATTATGTAGTACTTGTCTGTAAGTTAACAAATATATTTTGGGGACATTATAAACGATTTACATGGGGCACCTCTTTCCTTGGTGTGGAATCGTGTCCACCTAGAATCTGTAATAACTGATGAACATATTTAGCATAAGGCAGAATCTTTTCTACCCCATCTCAATCATATCAGAGAGGCTAAGAAATGCGTCACTAAAATTCGACATGGTCATTACACCACTATATGCGCAAGACACTCCTCATTAAACGTTTTTACTATTCAGTGATTCCCAGATCTGTAGCTGATTTGTATTATTGATTTCCAAAAAGTAATGTAAGTAAAAGTGTGTGCTGCATAACTAATCACAACTGTCTTTAAAACAGAATCAGCGCCATCAACAGTGTCTTCTGCAATTTAAGGAAAGCCTCTGGGTTTCTGCTTTAATGAGACAAAAACGTTGAAAAGAAAGTTGACGAATTCATCCAGAGGTGGACATAAAGTTCACTCAAGTACTGACAAGGATGAACAGCTGGATAAGCACATCTGGAGCCAAACTTTCAAAAAAGCACATGACTTTATCAGCAACATCCTTATGAATGCATCTTATCAAAGGCTGCGGGTGGGGAGTGAATAAGTAGTCTTTCGAACTGCAGCACAACAGAGTAAATCATTGATGTAAATAGAATTATTGAAAGACTAAGCTTTTGTCGTTTCTGTGTTCTTAAACCATCTTCCAGTTCCACAATCCCCTATAGTCACTGTCACATTTAACGTTCCGTGCTCCTTACCTGTCTTGTTACCCAAAGCATCAACACTGAGTTTCATTCAAGGCTTTACCATCCTTCCTTTCATACACATAAAATAAGACACACGTTTCCTCTACATACACGTCCAATAATAATGATAATAGTAAACTGGCAGGAATGAGAAAAAGCACAAGATGGGAATATTCATGAGAAGAGCCTGGGGATCAGGGTGAGGAGGTGCCTCTCCCATTACGTGAGCTCGTCTGCCGCCCCTCAGATACACTGGCATGCGTTACACTGGGGGCAAATGCAATGGGGAATACCGACAATTTACACCTTCAGAAGTGGAATAAATCGACTGTATAAGTAGAACATTTCAGATAAACAATGAGTTTTGTTAATCATAAACAATGCAACCTAACTATTATGCGTGTTACTTTTTTTATTTATTCTCATCAAACGTTATATATCTACATAGATAATGAACATGGGTAATATGTTTATAATACTTCTCATTAAAATACACTGTCAAAATATATTAATGAGCAAACTGAGACACATTGGCCTTTAGGAAATATAAAAAGCGTGTGCACTGTCATTTAGAACAGAATGCATTGTTAGCGTCACGCACTCTTTACTGACACGATGTCATGAAAAAAAAAGAAACTGCACAGTCCATGCAAACTCATATCCTCCCTGATTTTTGACCTTATGATTAATTGTCAGTTTCAAATAAATAAAGTAATTTTAAGAAGATGACAAGTCTGCTATAGTCAGTTCAAGTAACGCTCCTTTTAAAAAGTTTGCATATACAGAATATAAAACAGAATCTCAATGATGCGGGACTTACAAGTAGTAACAAATAATATGTGACACTGAGAAATTATAATTCATAATAACGGGAACAAGTAAAAACTACGACTTCCTAAAATAAATACTGTAAATGTAGGCATTTCAATCAATAATTTAGGAGGCTTGTGTGTGCATTTCAATATCGATTTAAGAACTAAGTAGGCCATCTGTTGTAGTAAACGGTAGCTCAAGCAGCACTTAACAGTAAATAGTCTAACAACTAAATATAAGTGAATGAAACGAAGAAGCCACGCCGCTACAATAAAGGTTTGCACTGTCATTCTGCCTGTTTCGAAGGCTCTGATTGGCTAAAACTGTTTATAGCGAATTGTCCCAAGTTGGAAGTGCTGTATAGGGATCAGAAACGAAAAGAGACATTTAAGCATGCTGGACAGTAGTTTGTTTTTCTACAATACAAATTCATTATGACATCAGGGTCACCAAACACAAAAATATGAAGCGGCGGCCCAACCTTCCCTCGATAGCTCGATTCGCTGCTATCTGTCCAAGTTGGAATTTTTTGTTAAATGGAGGAATTGAAAAAAAAAAAAATTTCACAAGAGGAGAGTCAATGATGCGAATCTCTGGTGTTTATACTGAGAGACAGTTGCAATATCATTGAGCCAACTAATCGGGATAATTAGCGAGCTCCGCACAACTGAACTACTACTACTGTTCCTACCACAGCGGATATAGACAATATATATTGTTTGACATATGCACGTTAAATTGGTTTAATTGACACGAAAGTATCATTGTTGTATTCTCCTAATGAAGACAAAAAATTGTATTTATAGATGTATGATGTACGGTTTAGAAGAAAATTAAGCGTTGCATAAAAAGGTTGTACGATTTACCTAATCTTTTTATATATAGTATATTAAGTTGATATATGACAATATATCTTTGACACTATGTATTAGACAAAGGAAATCACAGCAATCCACAATAACAATAATGAATTCTCAGCAACTACCTGAATTGTCGTTTCAGGCCATCACTTCACTATATCAACTGAAGTGTGTAGTGTCAATACGAATTACAAAATATAACTAGAGAGTTAAGTGTCAGATTAACTCTAAAAAATATAGAGGTCAATGCCTTCAAGTGTGTTGAGACTTCATAAAGCCTCCTTAAACTGCTCACCGCTTCGACTGCCTTGACGGTTCAGTAACCAGTGCACATGTCTGTTTGGTGCTTTGAACCGCGTATCATGATACAATCCCAGTGTGCATGTCTGCTCAGTGCTTTGAACCGCGTGTCATGATGCAATCCCAGTGCACATGTCTGCTCGGTGCTTTGAACCGCGTGTCATGATGCAATCCCAGTGCACATGTCTGCTCGGTGCTTTGAACCGCGTGTCATGATACAATCCCAGTGCGCATGTCTACTCGGTGCTTCGAACCATGCTTGATGATTCCAGTGCACATGTCTGTTTAGTGCTTCGAATCATTATTCATCGAGCTCCCGTTTGAAGTACATATGGTATCAACAGAGTTCAAAAACTCGACAGAATTGCCAGGCGAAATTAATGTTTGTGGATGATCAATACATTTTAAATGATTGTGCCCAATAATACTTAGTGGCAAAAAATAAAACTATAAATTATCCATCCATCCATCCATTGTCTCCCGCTTATCCGAGGTCAGGTCACGGGGGCAGCAGCTTGAGCAGAGATGCCCAGACTTCCCTCTCCCCGGCCACTTCTTCTAGCTCTTCCGGGAGAATCCCAAGGCGTTCCCAGGCCAGTCGAGAGACATAGTCCCTCCAGCGTGTCCTGGGTCTTCCCCGGGGCCTCCTCCCGGTTAGACGTGCCCGGAACACCTCACCAGGGAGGCGTCCAGGAGGCATCCTGATCAGATGCCCGAGCCACCTCATCTGACTCCTCTCGATGCGGAGGAGCAGCGGCTCTACTCTGAGTCCCTCCCGGATGACTGAGCTTCTCACCCTATCTTTAAGGGAAAGCCCAGACGCCCTGCGGAGGAAACTCATTTCAGCCGCTTGTATTTGCGATCTCGTTCTTTCGGTCACTACCCATAGCTCATGACCATAGGTGAGGGTAGGAACATAGATCGACTGGTAAATTGAGAGCTTCGCCTTGCGGCTCAGCTCCTTTTTCACTACGACAGACCGATGCAGCGCCCGCATTACTGCGGATGCCGCACCGATCCGCCTGTCGATCTCACGCTCCATTCTTCCCTCACTCGTGAACAAGACCCCGAGATACTTGAACTCCTCCACTTGGGGCAGGATCTCGCTACCAACCCTGAGAGGGCACTCCACCCTTTTCCGGCTGAGGACCATGGTCTCGGATTTGGAGGTGCTGATTCTCATCCCAGCCGCTTCACACTCGGCTGCGAACCGATCCAGAGAGAGCTGAAGATCACGGCCTGATGAAGCAAACAGGACAACATCATCTGCAAAAAGCAGTGACCCAATCCTGAGCCAACCAAACCGGACCCCCTCAACGCCCTGGCTGCGCCTAGAAATTCTGTCCATAAAAGTTATGAACAGAATCGGTGACAAAGTGCAGCCCTGGCGGAGTCCAACTCTCACTGGAAACGGGTTCGACTTACTGCCGGCAATGCGGACCAAGCTCTGGCACCGATCGTACAGGGACCGAACAGCCCTTATCAGGGGGGCCGGTACCCCATACTCTCGGAGTACCCCCCACAGGATTCCCCGAGGGACACGGTCGAATGACTTTTCCAAGTCCACAAAACACATGTAGACTGGTTGGGCAAACTCCCATGCACCCTCCAGGACCCTGCTAAGGGTATAGAGCTGGTCCACTGTTCCGCGACCAGGACGAAAACCACACTGTTCCTCCTGAATCCGAGGCTCGACTATCCGACGGACCCTCCTCTCCAAGACCCCTGAATAGACTTTTCCAGGGAGGCTGAGGAGTGTGATCCCTCTATAGTTGGAACACACCCTCCGATCCCCTTTCTTAAAGAGGGGGACCACCACCCCGGTCTGCCAATCCAAAGGCACTGTCCCTGATGTCCATGCGATGTTGCAGAGGCGTGTCAACCAAGACAGTCCTACAACATCCAGAGCCTTGAGGAACTCTGGGCGTATCTCATCCACCCCCGGGGCCCTGCCACCAAGGAGTTTTTTGACCACCTCGGTGACCTCAGTCCCAGAGATGGGGGAGCCCACCTCTGAGTCCCCAGGCTCTGCTTCCTCATTGGAAGGCATGTTAATGGGATTGAGGAGGTCTTCGAAGTACTCCCCCCACCGACCCACAACGTCCCGAGTCGAGGTCAGCAGCGCACCATCCCCACCATATACAGTGTTGACACTGCACTGCTTCCCCCTCCAGAGACGCCGGATGGTGGACCAGAAACTCCTCGAAGCCGTCCGAAAGTCGTTCTCCGTGGCCTCCCCAAACTCCTCCCACACCTTTTGCCTCAGCAACCACCAAAGCCGCATTCCGCTTGGCCTGCCGGTACCTATCAGCTGCCTCTGGGGTCCCACAGGACAAAAGGGTCCTGTAGGACTCCTTCTTCAGCTTGACGGCATCCTTCACCGCCGGTGTCCACCAACGGGTTCGGGGATTGCCGCCACGACAGGCACCGACTACCTTACGGCCACAGCTCCGGTCAGCTGCCTCAACAATAGAGGCACGGAATATGGCCCATTCGGACTCAATGTCCCCCACCTCCCTCGGGATGTGGTCGAAGTTCTGCCGGAGGTGGGAGTTGAAGCTGCTTCTGACAGGGGGCTCTGCCAGACATTCCCAGCAGACCCTCACAACACGTTTGGGCCTACCACGCCTGACCAGCATCCTCCCCCACCATCGAAGCCAACTCACCACCAGGAGGTGATCAGTTGACAGCTCCGCCCCTCTCTTCACCCGAGTGTCCAAGACATGTGGCCGCAAGTCCGACGACACGACCACAAAGTCGATCATCGAACTGAGGCCTAGGGTGTCCTGGTGCCAAGTGCACATATGAACACCCCTATGCTTGAACATGGTGTTCGTTATGGACAATCCGTGACGAGCACAGAAGTCCAATAACAAAACACCGCTCGGGTTCAGATCGGGGGGGGGCCATTCCTCCCAATCACGCCCTTCCAGGTCTCACTGTCATTGCCCACGTGAGCATTGAAGTCTCCCAGCAGAACGAGGGAGTCCCCAGAAGGTATGCCCTCTAGCACCCCCTCCAGGGACTCCAAAAAGGGTGGGTACTCCGAACTGCTGTTCGGTGCATACGCACAAACAACAGTTAGGACCCGTCCCCCCACCCGAAGGCGAAGGGAGGCTACCCTCTCGTCCACCGGGGTAAACCCCAATGTACAGGCTCCAAGTCGGGGGGCAATAAGTATACCCACACCCGCTCGGCGCCTCTCACCGGGGGCAACTCCAGAGTGGTACAGAGTCCAGCCCCTCTCAAGGAGATTGGTTCCAGAGTCCAAGCTGTGCGTCGAGGTGAGTCCGACTATATCTAGCCGGAACCTCTCAACTTCGCGCACTAGCTCAGGCTCCTTCCCCTTCAGAGAGGTGACATTCCACGTCTCAAGAGCCAGCTTCTGTAGCCAAGGATCGGACCGCCAAGGTCCCCGCCTTCGGCCACCACCCAACTCACACTGCACCCGACCTCCTTGGCCCCTCCCATAGGTGGTGAGCCCATGGGAAGGGGGACCCACGTTGCCTCTTCGGGCTGTGCCCGGCCGAGCCCCATGGGTGCAGGCCCGGCCACCAGGGGCTCGCCATCGAGCCCCACCTCCAGGCCTGGCTCCAGAGTGGGGCCCCGGTGACCCGCGTCCGGGCAAGGGAAAACGCCGTCCAAAATTGTTTTTCTTCATAGGAGGTTTGTTTAACCGCTCTTTGTCTCATCCCTCACCTAGGACCAGTTTGCCTTGGGTGGCCCTACCAGGGGCATAAAGCCCCGGACAACAGAGCTCCTAGGATCATTGGGACACGCAAACCCCTCCACCACGATAAGGTGGCGGTTAAAGGAGGAGACTATAAATTATACATCATACAAATGCCGACTGAATGATACAGACTGGACAACTATCATATGTGTTTTAGGAAATTGTTTTATTATTGCACTGTGCTGTGACTAAGACAACTTTTTACTGATCGCCTATCTGGACCTTGAACGATGTGCTCTCGAGGGAGGGATGCTACTGGTAAAACAAATGCTTTTTCGACAGCAGGTCTAGATGTGTTTATCCCGCTGCTTTTTGTTGCCTCAGCACTCAAGAGGATCTTTAATGTCGACCTTCATACATGAAATGCTCACCTTGGAGTGTCCCTGTGTGCGTCTGTGTGTCAGTGTGCCAGTGTGCCAGTGTGCCGGTGACTGATCCACGCTGTGTCTCTCAGCCTCTCTGCTGTGCTCTGGATTTACACCTTTGAATGTTTGATGCAGCAGAGCAAATTCAACCTGATCAACCACAGTGGGTTTGTTATCACCTTATTCAATGGTGGGATTCATGGACGTCAAATGGCAATGTATAGAACTTGGATTAATGTAAATACGTGAGCTGCCTTCCGCAATTAGTCATCACATTTTGATGGCAATTCTAAGTGGGGATGATTCACAAACAAATCTCTTATGCGATCCTTCCACAGTATCTCTCAAAAATTATTTAGTACAAATTGTTATAAAGATTTCACTCCTGATCGTATTTTTATTATTATTATTAATTTTGATGAGTCTTTAATTCAGATTGAACTCGGGCTTTGCACTACACTCAGAATTTGAAAAGCAACCACCTTAGTCAGATGAGCAACAATCGTCTGTGACAGCATCTTTTCTTCATAGCAAACTCGTTACTTTTGTGCTCCACAAAATATTGTAAAGTATTAATAAATGAAATATCTCAATACTTGATCGAATAATAGCATCTGTGATTTAAGGATTTCACCTTTTCTTTCTCAAATGTGCTTACCTATATCATGGCAAAGTACAGGGAAAAACATTTGTTTTCCGTCTACTCCGTTTTAATTAAGTCAGAACAAAGGATAAATAACAAGGCTCGTTTTCAATTTATGTTTTTTTTTAAACTACAACATTAGGGCCGTGGAACCCCAAACGTTGGGCTATTAAATCTGATCTCAAGAAAAGATGAGGGTTAATTATAATACTAATAACAGGAGCGATAATAATGATAGAGTGCAAAAGTGAATATTCATTGAAAGAGCCAGGGATCCAAGAGTGAGGCGTCTTATTTTGTTTAACTCTTGCTATCGTATAGTACATTCTGTCTGTCGGCGTTAGTTATATATATATATATTTTAGACATCAGACTCTAGAAGCCGCTGACGAGCCCTTCTCTTCGTTGCCAGTCTGTAGCAGCGAAAAAGTAAAAGCAATATGAGTTTTAACAGACGTCATTGATGTGGATCATGAGTTTGTGTAACGTTAATGAAAATGGCCAGGAGGTGTCACTAGAGAGGTGAGTGTCAAATGCTTCGAAGCTTCAATACGATTTCCGACACAATTGCTTCGAACGTTTCCACGCTCAAATCACGATGTATAAAACCTAAACTTGGTGCAAAGCCACACACATTTTCACGATAGCTCAAACCCTGGCATAAGCAAGTTCATTGTATCATGAATGTAATGGATTCTGTGTTCTGTTGGAGGAAGAGAAAGCCCGTTTAAGAAGCACATAGTGATTCACACACATAGAGCACATAGAAGAACATACAAAACAAAGCATTTAACTTGATATTTTAGTTATAATGGGATTTGAGAAACTAATAAATTAAACGATTTTAAGATGAAGTTTATGATGTTCTACTTTAATGACAAAATAAACTACGTGAAATTTCAGGATTTAAGTTTACATTTTGAGCTTTTTTCTCAGTGTGTCCCTATTTTTTTTTTCTTTTATCTGTACCCTAATAAGTTTTCATATGACACTCAGACAGCGGGCTGCGACTTGCCTTTTCATGGCGACTATGATATCTGAAAACTTCTTTTTTATTTCAGGTACTGTGTGACTTTGTGAACTTGAGCTTTAGAGTTTTTTCGACACTCTATTTCACTCGATCAACTTATTTTTGTTGTTGTTTATACCACTGTTTAAACCAACAAATAGTATGTTTTTCTTTGCCTCCATTTGGTATTTGATGAAAGTCTTGTACATGTAAATAAAAATCTTTTAAATTAGTTCTTATTTCTAAAAATGCACTTAGATGAAATGTGTTGGACACTGATGGAAAATTTGTAACTAAACATTTATGAAAAGATTGTGACTTCAATCCTGTCACATCACCTGTTTTCCATTATGTAAAGTACACTGCATGTTTGACTTTTTTAATCTATTTGCTCCTGGAATTGCTACATTATATCAACTTTTAGGCCTATTTTAGCCAAACAATTGAAAATATCCTGTTACATTGTGATTTCTATCCAAAGTAACCTAAATACTACTACTACCTGTGCACATTGTAAATTAGGCCTGCCAAGTACATACCCAGCAGCCATTCAAATGCTCTTTTTTCATTTGGATGAGAACAAACTTTGTGGTCTCCACTTTTCCACCTGTCTATTAGCCAATAGGGAATGTACAACACTAATTATCTAAAAATCAAAAACACGATTAAATAGTATCTATAGGTGCAGCAGTCTGACAATAGAAGTGAATTTCATCTGTTCCATTTTGATCAAATGGGCAACATTGAAGCTGGAAAAAAATGCAGCTTAAATGAGCTACTACTTGTTTCCTAAACCAATTTGTGCACTCACTGCAACCTAAGTGTATAAGATTCATAAGGAATAAAAATCACAATACACATCTATAGAAGTCACCTGACCTTATATATATATATATATATATATATATATATTGTCAGAAAAACGACCAGAAGACATCGAGAAGGTTTGGGGATCAGTACTGCACCGCTTTGAAACACCGGGCGGAGCCATAGGCGCGGACATCTCCGTGTACACAGGTAATTCTGGTCTTTGTTTTTAACCACTGTCGCGGTAGTACATATCGGCAATCAACAACAGAAATGTTGCTGCCGGAATCAAATAAGGCTTCTGCCTTGTAGCCATTTACTATGACCTCACCTTTATGAGCCAAAGCCAGGGGGTTTGAAAGCGCACACAACCTATCCCTCTCTCTCCACTTACATTCCGCCTTGCCTCCGAGCGAGGACCACGCCCGTGGGATCGGGGACTCCGATGCAAACTCCGGCTTATGTCGAGAGGGCAGTGTAAGAGGGACGTAATCTCTACGGCTTCTACTTAAGGACCGTTCAGCCCTCTCAAATTGCGAGGCTGCCCTAGATGTTTCTATGAGCTCAATGAGCTCGTTTATGTTTGCAAATTCTCCCCAGACCGGCTGGGTGAAATGCTCTGGCAGGCTATTTATGAATAAAAAACAGGCCACTTTTTTCACTAACTGAAAGGTGGTACATTCAGCGGGCCTTAACCAGCCTGCCACCTCTTGCCATAGAACGTCTAGCTGTTCTTGGGTAGACCGTTCAGGGTTAAACCTCCAGTTTTTAATTTTCTTCACCTGCTGCTCTGGGGAATGTCCACCTTCCTCTGGGACCTTAGCCCCGGTGGGACGGACAGCTCTCTCCTCCGAGAGAGCATAATAAGTCCCCATCGTATCCCCCATAGAGACCAGCCCACATCTGTGTGTCCCAACGACACTCTCCCTATTCAATTGAGGTGACCCAGAGATAGACAAAGGGAGCACCGGTTCTTTCCGAAACCCGAGACGCACTCCCCACCCGAAAGCTCGGCCTAGGTACTCTCCCACCTGGACATGATTCAGGTCCGGTCCCGTTCTCTTCAGGGATTCCTCCATCCTGCCGACTACGCCACTGTCAGAAGAACGACCAGAAGACATCGAGAAGGTTTGGGGCAGCCACCCATTTAATCGATTACGGCTGCAAAAGCTATCAAAAAACAGAGACATGTTCATTCAACCGAGTCCAAGACAGAACTGACTTCCAGGTAGCAAGATGGCAGCTTTAAAGGCCAGTAGCGGAAGTGATGTCATCCCAACCGGAACCAGAAGTGACGTCAGTGGCTGCCCCAGAGCCGGGCGGGATTTCCCTAGAATGGTCTACAAAAGATCGAGAGGGAAAATTAGTGCATTCCGCCCCCCCCCGGTCTGGCATGGAACTACCTGTATTTAAGCCCTTTAGCTGTCTCCTAAACACACGTGTGTGACAATATATATATATATACAGTATATACTGTATATATATATATATATATATATATATATATATATATATATATATATATATATATATATATATATATATATATATATATATATATATATAGTATGTATATATATATATATATACACACACACACATATATATATATATACTGTATATATATATATATATATATATACTGTATATATATATATATATATATATATATATATACAGTATATATATATATATGTGTGTGTGTGTGTGTATATATATGTCTATGCTAACAATATTCAGATTCATTCAGCCAAAGTGGTACAAGAACAAGGTAAAAGAATCTATGAGCATAACTTGATAACACTTGGAGCATGGCAAACCATTTTTTATCAAAGATTTTAGGGTTGTTACTAGCAGCAAATACACCCCACACTCAGTTCTCTTTGGGTATCAAGTGATGTATACAATTATATGTTACTAGAAGAAAAAGAAGAATTCATAACAAAATACCGAATACCCTTTTTTTTGCACCTAGGTGTCTTCTTAGTCCCATATTTATTTTTCTTGGTGACCTGTGGTGTTCCTCTCTTCCTCCTGGAAACATCTCTGGGACAATACACTCGTAAATCTGGTCTCACATGTTGGAGGAAAATCTGCCCATTATTTGAAGGTAAGAATCACAGTCTTTATTAGTAATTTTTTATTATCTACTCTAAAAGGTCACATACAAAATTGATTATAACAAACAGTAAAAATGTTACATGAAAATTAAAATAATATTCTCAAATCAGCTTAATCTAATTCAGGGTCACGAGGGTCTTTCACTCACACATACTTCTGCTTTCACAGAGTGCTCCAGAGTCAATAAATAATCTTTCCTAGTGCTTGGAGAGTAAAAACTATGTGGAAAATATTACTGGGATTCAAAATCATGCTGAATTTGTGAAGCAGTAGCTCTAAGCACTACCATCTTAGTAATTAATTAGTATTAATTAATTCCGCAATTATTCAAGCCAGATAAATATTTGATTGGGCGTCACATAATGCTGTTTCAACTTGACTTTTTCAGTGTCATGGTAGTCAAAATAAGAAACATACTTTAATAGTTCACCTGTGGTCATCTACAAATTGTAATGATTACATAGGCATTATCATCATCAAGTTAAACTTTTAAATAGTATTGGCAAAAATCACATCAACATTTTTAGCTAAAGTGATAGACGTGCTAGATATTGTGAACAGTCTCAGAATATAAATTTGGTCCTTTCTGGAAGTACCTGAAAATTCTGAAGGTAACATCAATTTGGTCATAAATTCAAAATGTTCACAAGTCTCTGTGAGTCAAAGAACACTCAAACTTCATAAGTATTCAAACAATGTTATCAGTATGAAGTTTCCATATAATAGACGATCTAGGTGCTGGTGTGTTTATAGCTTCTGAGCATCAAAGAATAGATATACACTAGAAAAGAAGACACTGCTGAGGGAAGCAAAATAGAATTAGCACATAAAGTGTTTCTTGTACAAGGTCTTTCTCCTAGAAACACAGTGATATGGATTAAACATAAAAATGTTAATCTGAAGCCATGCCTTCTTATATGCTTTTCTTTCACTGGCATTAATGTAAAGTTGTTATAATTAGACTTTGGCTCATTCAGCAAATAAATAAGTGTACTATGATGATAAATACATGAACTTACCAGACACTTCCTATTTCGCAAAACCTCCATTACACACACTGAGACAAAGTTTAAGTGTGGGTACATCTTTATTTTTGCATTGAAGGAGTAAAATGAAATTCTTATTTGCGTGTCTGATCAGCATACAACATGTCCCCACTCTCTGGCACACATCAGTGAGTATACAGTAATTAGTCAAACATGGACCTTACCTTTAAATCTCTGAATTCTTCTGTAGCAAAGTGACTTCCTTAGATACACCCAAAGGATGTTGGACACTGTTAAATGCAGATCACAGTCCAAATTTTCATTTAATGTTTTAAAAATGTTAGAGAATTCATTATTACATCACAATTATGCATTTTGCTGGTAAAATAACATGAGTTAGTGAAGAGTGAAATGATTCATGTGAAACTAAATTTGCAGAGAATCTTGTAGTTTTGGTTTGCTTTGTTTTTTTATAACATGTGAAATATGCACATTCAGGAAATATGTTTTCATCTAATCTGCAAAATCCTTCTCCATGTGCAAAAGAACGGAACAGTTTAGTATGGTGCAGAGAATAGAAATGGACATGCAGCTAGTTGGTCTGGACATGTGGCTCCTATCGATTTGCTTATGAAGTTGGGGAAACTGAGTGCAGATGGTGTTACCCACAGTGTTACCTCTGTCCCCAAATGAGTGGTGCCAGGTGGAACTGGCAATGCGAGTGTGCAGGCAGGCAGTACAATCATATTTTACCATAGAGCTTTATGTAAGAAGCATACCTCTCCTACCAACAAAATGTGGAATATACAAGAAATTTCATTTTAGCAAGCTTAATAAAATGCAAAATCAGGTATGAAGTAAAATTTAGGGGCAGGTTTGCAAAGCTGTATGCAAAACAAAATTTTGCTATTGAGCTCAATGCTATTTAACATCCAGAGTTTTGTACTCTTTTGTTAACCTCATATAACCTCATATATTTTCAAAAGATTCTCTTATGTCTTTGTTATTGCAGGTATTGGCTCCGCCAATCTAATCATCAATGCTTACTTTAATTTTACATACATCATTATCCTGGCCTGGGCATTCTTCTACCTGTTCTATTCCTTCAGCAAAGAACTGCCATGGGCTAGCTGCAACAACACTTGGAATACAGGTGAACAAAATGCAAAAATGTGTGTGTGTGGTGAGAAAATCAAATAAATATTAAATCATTATTTAGTGGAGATAAAGCGTATTTCAAACTGAAACTGCCCAAGTGTAAGTATGGTACATCTCCAACAGTCTACAGTAACTATAAACTATAAAAGGGGTGGTGTATTCTAGGCCATAAACCACTTATTCTGACAAATGGACTGGAAATACACACAGCATGGGCCTTGAAGTGAATTAATAAGTTGTGCGTTCAGATCTTATATTATATAAGAGATACAATGAGGATGGTTGCATTGACCTCAAAAAACATGAACATTTGATCAAAATAATTAAGATTGTTTGTAGTCTCAGAAATTCATTTTTTATTAATTTTAATTAAAAGCAAATAACAATCCATATAATCAAATAAAACTTAAGAAAACCAAAATTCAACATTCACCCAAAAGAAAGAGAGGAGAGCCAGCCAACAAAGCAAGTCCTTGAAGCAGCAAGAAAGGAAGAGTATACTTTTCCCTGATAGAGAAGATTATTCTAAAATGTTATTGATTAGATTCAATAATATATTTTTTAAAAGTTTTGAACAGATCCTCTGAGTGAGAATTAGATGTTTTCCAATTTCAGATAGTATAGAACATCAGTTACCCACTGACATAAAGGTAGTGGGCTGGGATTCTTCCAGTAGAGCAAGATAAGTCTACATGCTAGTAGTGAGGTAAAGGCAATTATGATTTATTTGTCCTTCTCCACTTTAAGTCCATCTGGGAGTACACCAAACACACCTGCTAATGGGTTATTGTGACACCAAGGCTATCTGATAGGCACTCAAAGGTCCAAAACAACATTAATTTGGTGCATGCCCAAATCATGTGACCCAGTGAGGCTGGAGCCAGACTACAATGTTCACAGGTTGAATCTTGCCCTGGAAACATTTTGGATAGTTTTAATTGAGATAAATGTACTTGGTAGAAGATTTTAAGATGAATAATTGAGTGCTTTGTGTGTATGGAGCTTGAGTGTATTCTGTGCATGTCTGCCTTCCATTCTTTTTTTGAAACATTGAGTGACAGATCCTTTCATCAATGTACTCTGCGATCTTTGAAAGGAAGAGACTAAAATATTTTTTATAAATTATGGAGATGCTATCTGAGACTTCAAGACTGATCAATATTTCTCCTGGAATAGAAATTGGTGGAAGGTGAGAAAAATTGGACAGGTTCAGTTTAGCAAAGGTTCTAGCTTGAAAGTAGTGGAAAAATTGCGTAAATGAGAAGTTAAATTTGAAGCTTAACTGCTCATAGGATGCAAAAACATTATCGATGTACAAGTCTCTAAAAGTTTTAATCCCAGACATTTTCCAAGCAACACTTTGTATGTTTGAGAGGGTGGAAAAGAGTAGTTGTCATGTAGAAGTGTGACAGATAAGAGCTTCTCTGGCTTAAAGTGCCTCCTACATTGTTTTCACATTCTGAGTAAATGATGGGCAATTGGATTATTAGTGAATTGACAATAATTTATATTTGCTGGGGTACAGAGCAGGGAGTATAAAGAAGTACTGCAAGATTTTAATTCTGTTGCAGACCAGGCTTGTGTATATTCATTGATTAGTGTCAATGTCCAGGTCTTTATGGCCTGTAAATTTGCCGTCCATTTATAAATTGAAAGTTAGATAGTGCCATGCCCCCTTCTGCAATAGGTCATTATAGGGTCACCCTTTGGATGTGTGGATGTTTAGAATTTCAAATAAATGAGGTTATGATTGAATCTAATTTATTTAAAAAAAGATTTGTTAATGTATATGGGGACAGTTTGAAATAGAAAAAGAAGCTTGAGAAGGATGTTCATCTTAACAATGCTGATTGTACCTGCTAATGTGAGATGGAGAGTGAACCAACTATTCATCCATCCATCCCAGCCAACACAGGGTGCAAGGCAGGAAACAAACCCCGGGCAGGGCGCCAGCCCACTGCAGACTATTCACATCTTTTTTAATTTTTTTCCATGCAGACAGCAAAAGTTTGTTGAAAAAGAGCTTTATATTTACTTATTATATTTACCCCTAGATATTTAAACTGCTCGGCTAAGATAAATGGGAAGGTGTCCAGTCTAGTATTGTGTACTAGAGAGTTCATTGGAAAAAAGCACACTTTTATTCAAATTAATTTTGAGTCCAAATATCTTTTGAAAATCGGCTAGTGCTTTTAGAGTCAGATAAGGTTAGGTTAGTGTTTGTGAAAGTACGTTTTTCAATTAAAACATATTTTATCCTGATTAAATAATATTAAAAGCATTATTAATAGTGAAGCGTGGCACACATTAAATATAGGACTTTAGTGGATTAAGAACATTCAAAGATTATTATGCCATAAGGAGAAAATTGATGCAAAGGATTCAAAAAGAACCAAAATTTGTTAAAAGTTTGCCAAGCCAACCTAGAATTTAAATAATGCAAAAAAATTATATTAAATAGTTAGATCAAAATTGTATTACATCAATCTGCCCATTTCTACTTGAACACAGTCTTCATTTGCAAATGAACTGGGTATTTTCTTTGATTTCCTCGAGACATGCAAACCATACATTAATAAACCACACTAATGCTTATTCTTTCATTTGAATGAATATAATTTAACTACAGGGTTATTGAGTTAAGAGCAGGCAATGCCTTTCCAAGCTACACTGGAAACCAGGAAGGAACCAGGATGGTATATCTGTGTAGTGTGAGGCACACTGACTCAAACTTGGCCAATTTAGAGGTCACCAATTTACCTAACTTTTATGTATTTTGCATGTTAAATGAACAAGGGAAAAACCTCACAAATGTGCAAATTCTGCATAGACAGTGCCAGGTACTGAATTACTTGCATCTTAGACTCTAAAGCTAAATGACAACAGCACTAACTACTATACTGCAACTACATGCCCAAAAGAAAAGAGTAATTGTCAAACACCCTCCCTGGATACAGGGCAGATAAAAAGTATTCATCCCTTGAAGGTTTTTATATTTCATTGTTATAATACATTGAATCACTATGGATTTTATTTGGCTTTTATGGCACTGATCAACAGAATAAACTCTTTAATGTCAAAGTAAAAAAAGATCTCTGAATACTGATCTAAAATGATTAAAATATAAGACACAAACATATAACAAATGTAATTGATCTCATAAGTATTGACCTCTGCGGTGGGTTGGCACCCTGCCTGGGATTGGTTCCTGCCTTGCGCCCTGTGTTGGCTGGGATTGGCTCCAGCAGACCCCCGTGACCCTGTGTTTGGATTCAGCGGGTTGGAAAATGGATGGATGGATGGAAGTATTGACCTCCTCCAAGTCAGCAATTAGAGAAAGAGACCTGTGCACACAGACTCAAATCTATCTCTAGTAATAGCTTTGCACATCTGGACATTGACATTTTTCCCTATTGTTCTAGGCAAAATTCATCAGTTTCTGTCAGGCAGCAGGGGGATCATGAGTGAACAGCCTTTGTCAAGTCCAGCCACAAAATTTCACAGCCCAGCCACAGTCTGCGAGGATTTAGCATATTCTCCTTGTGCCCACATTGGTTTACCAATGGTTTTCTTTAATAATTCAAAAAAGTGTGTATTTGGGCAAAATCAGAATGTTCCTGCTATGAGTAACTGTAGGAGTATTTGTGTGGATGCGTGTGTCTTTTTCTTGGCCAAAATCTGTTTTATAGTTGCTGGGTTTTTTTTTTGTTTTTTTTACAGCTTACGCATGAGTTCAGAAACAGCTCATTTTTTCAGAACTACACACAATCCCCAAAAACACACATAACATGAAAAATGTCAGATATCTCTATCAATACTTTATTCAAAATCACACAACACCATTTCCAAAAAAGTTGGGACACTGTGTAAAATGTGAATAAAAACAGAATGTGATATTTGCAAATCATTTAAACCTATTTTTAATTGAAAATAGAACAAAGACAATATGTCACATGCTGAAACTGAGAAATATTATTTTATGACAATGATACGCTAATTTTGAATCTGAGGCAGCAAAACGTTTAAAAAAAAAGTTGGGACAGGGTAACAAAAGACTGGAAAAGTTGTGTAATGCTGAAAAGAAAACACCTTGTGCAACATCTCACAACTAATTACGAGTATGTTAATTGGCTACAGGTCAATAACATGATTGGGTATCTTAGAAAAATCACCGTAGGCAAGGGACAAGAAGAAACCACATATAAACATGATCTAGAAACACTGTCGCCTTCTCGGGGCCTGAGCTCATTTAAGAAAGACTGAGGAAAAGTGGAAAACTGTCTGTTGGTCTGAATTAAAATTTTAAATTCTTTTCAGAAATCATGGACATCACGTCCTCTGGGCTAAACAGGAGAGGGATAACCAACCCAGCTTGTTATCAGTGAACAGTTCAAAGGCCAGCAACTATGATAGTATGATGGTGATTTAGTGTAAGTGGCACTGATAATTTGCACATCGGGGAAGGCACCATTAATGCTAAATGATACATTCGGGTTTTGAAGGAACATATTCTGCCAACTGGACAATGTGTTTTTCAAGGAAGGCCTTGCTGATTTGAGCAAGACATTGGCAAACCACATTCTGCACATATTACGACAGCATAGCTCCATAGTAAAAGAGTCCAGGAGCTAAACTGGCCTGCCTACATTCCAGACCTGTCATCCACTGAACACATTTGTCACATTATGAAACAAAAAATACAACAAAAGAGACCTTAAACTGCTGCTGAAATTCTACATCAGGAAAGAATGGGACAACGTATCACTTTCAGAACAACAGCAATCTGTCTCCCCAGTTCCCAATCATTTACAAAGTGTTTTTAAACGTAGAGGTGATGCAGCAGAGAGGTAAAGAGGCCCCATCCCAACTTTTCTGAAACATATTGCTGGTATCAATTTCATAATGAGAATATATTTTTCAAAAAAAACCCAATAAAAATTACAGAGTTTTAACATTTGATATGTTGTCTTTGTACTATTTTCAACTAAATATAGTGTTTACATAATTTATAAATCACATTCTGTTTTTCTTAACATTTTACACAGCATCCCAACTGTATTGGAAACAAGGTCGTATTAAGTCTTTTAAAATGGCATTTTTGCATCAGAATTCTACACACAAACCATCCAATACATACAGTAACTCACTCAAACCACCAACAGCACACTGATTCGATAAGTGCAAAACACTGAAATACCTTTCACATTTTCAGTGTGCAGTCCACAGCGGTCTGCTGTACATGGTTCCAAATGTATTCAAACATTTAACACAAATATGAAGGGAAAAACAAATTTATTTTTCTAAAAACAATACATCTTGACCCATACTTAGGCATTAACATTAGGGTTATAGGCAAAACAAATACAGAAGAAGACACAGAAAACAGGTTTTTCACAGGGGAAAAAAGAAAAGTAAGGAAAAATTAGACCATGTCCTGTCTCCTTTTTTGTCTGGCTACAATATGTCATCTACATCACAAGCAAAGTTCTTACTGCCAAGACAGCCAGGGAAGTATTCTCTGGATTGAAGTATCAATCACTGGAATGCCCCCTTTTCTATATTCTCACAGGCCTCCTCCATTGCCTGGAGAAAGGGTATGTATCTGTAGTGCTGGTGATCATACACCTTCCACCTCCATGGTGATAAAAATTCTTCAGGGGGTATAAGAATGATGAGTACAGTTAGAGATGCAATATAAAAAATCATGGACCCAGAGCAGCCTACCTCATATTCAAACCATGGCTGCTCACATGATCAACCAGGGTTGCCCAGATTTCATCCATAATGGATTTTCTTTGTCTTCTTCCATGTCTTTGTCTTTGTCCACCTCATCTAATCCTTAGGCCTCTATCTTTGCCCCTCTGAGAAATATTTGCCTCAACTCTTGTCTAAACCTAGAAAACTAACCTTATGCCCATTTTTATTGTGCATATGCTCTGCTATTTAAGTGAAGAAATTGGCTTCAAGTATTTACAGACTTGAGAATTAGGTGCAGACAATTGCCCAATGAGTGTGCCAAATAAAGAATGATTTCAGTTTTGGTAATTGTGTTTGATGTAGAGAACTGTGTGTAGTGTTTTGTGAAATTTAGGCTTTGAAATTCCAAACCGAGTGTTATGCTGAAAATGTGCTTGTAGATCTGCAGATTTGGTCAAAAGATTTGGTACACGGATAAATGGTCTCAGTGATCGAGTCTCAAGTGCCAGTTTATGTGTGTTTATGGTCAGAAAATAAACTGTAAATAGGCTACTTAATTAATTATCAATCAGTAAGCAAGAAGAAGAAAGAGGCATTGTCAAGGATAAAGGTGGGCATATCATACTGACACATTAATATTTAATAAGCAATCCATTGTATTTAACCATTAAATGTATGCAATGGAATTTAAAAGTTATGCAGCCTCAAGGACTCTATTAAATCCATTTTTGTCTTGTGAAATTTCCTCTGTTATTGTTCTTTCACTTAGTTGTTGTTATTCTGTAGCATCTATCATTTTTCAATAACTGCCTGTAAAATGCTTTGAAGTACAAGTTGAACTGCTGATAAGAACTACCCTATCTCTGAGAGGTAAAACAAGCATGCCTTGCTATATGCTTCTGACTGACTTTAGAAGCATCTGGGTGTGTATATGAACTTCTTTTTTAGGGGACAGGTAGTATTGGTGTTAAATTCATGACATCCTCCCCCAGGAAGAAGCTTGGTGGAGGAAACTAGAAGGATTTAGATTTATGTACCCCAGATCAAAGACAAGAGATTGCATTTGGGGAGAGGAACATAAGGAAAAAAAGCTATATAAGTGTAGATGATGAGTTGGCCAGGTGGAGAGCTGACCAGAGAGAATCAAGACTTCATTTAACTACAAGATTAAGCACTGCCTGAGGGACTGAACATCTAAAACTATCAAGCTGTATGGTTTGGGTAACCACAGTCAAATTTGTTGTTGCTAATGGCACCAACTATAATATTTAAAAATTAAAACTTACTGAGCCTGTTTTCCTGTTTATTAATTTTGCTCTAGTTTATCACCAAGGCCTGGGAAACCGAGTTCTTTTTTCAGCTAGGTCACTGAATATTCCTAAAGGTTGATAAGTGTAAGGATAGACAAACAGGAGAAGCAATGGAGATGTGATATATAGCTGTGGTCCAGAGAAGAAGACTCTGTGCATTTGATAAATGGGGATTTATGTTTTAAGGAGTGGTGTCCCCAAAAATCTTCCCCATGATAAAATATTTGGTGCTGCAAGGGAGCAAGCAGGGTCATTTGTGATAAAACAATGTAGAACAACAGTGGCATGATGATATCATCACTAAATGCAATGCTAACTGGTAGATGACATCCATCCATTATCCAACCCGCTGTATTCTAACTACAGGGTCACGGGGATCTGCTGGGGCCAAACCCAGCCAACAGCCAAGAAACAAACCCCGGGCAGGGTGCCAGCCCACCGCAGGGTGCGCACACACCCCCACACACCAAGCACACACTAGGGGCAATGCACCTAACCTGCATGTCTTTGGACTGTGGGCAGAAACCAGGGTACCCAGAGGAAACCCACGCAAACACGGGGAGAACATGCAACTACCACACAGGGAGGACCCAGGAAGTGAACCCAGGTCTCCTAACTGCGAGGCAGCAGCGCTACCCACTGCGCCACTTGGTAGATGATAGTTATCACTAAAAACATACTGTGTATAAGACTTTAAATATTATTGCATGAAAATGCTAAAACCATGACCTTTTAGACCATGCTAAAACAAACTGTTGCTGTTGCTCTTTATGTGCTGCTTTTCTTTCTGTACAGTTCACTGTAAGGAATTTGACAAAAATTTTTCAACCAGTTCAGCGGAGTTGGAGAATTCAACATCCCCTGCCATGGAATTCTGGGAGTAAGTAGCACTTGTGTCAAAATGCACACCTCATGGACTTACTAATTTATAATTAAAAAGTCAGTGAATTCATTTCACTTTACATATACAGAAAGAAATAACATATTAAACATTTCCAATTCTGTCAAATAACTCTTTTAAAACTAGTGTGTCAGTAAATAAAGTCTTAAAATAGTAGAGAGGGACAAGCAGTCTCTGACCCGAACGGAAACATTCTGATCATTTAGAAGGCGAGTCCTGAACATCTCAGGAGGAATTGAAGTACTTGGCAGTTTGCACTGGGAGATGGCTCTCTGCCTCTTGCTTACCTGGATCATCTGCTATTTTTGCATCTGGAAGGGAGTCAAATCGACAGGCAAGGTGAGGTATTTTAGTTCTTCTGATACCTTTTAAGCTGAAAGGAATACAAATACTGTAAACTAGTCGAGTAAATCTAAGCTTTCCTTCATTAGCAGGCTGCATTAAACAGGTTTCTCATCTTTATCTTTATAATTCCCTTTCCTACAGGTAGTATACTTTACAGCAACATTCCCTTATGTCATGCTGCTCATACTCCTTGTGAGAGGACTGACACTGCCTGGAGCCAAAGATGGGATCATCTTCTACTTGTATCCAGAGCCATCTCGACTTGCAGACCCAGAGGTGTGGTTTGTACTTGATTGATAAAGTCAGTATAATAAAATGATCAGACTCAATAACGGAAATATGTCAACGATTATATACTATAATGAATAAAAGCAGGTCTTATAACTGAAATTAATTTCAGCAACAGTGAATTTATAGTTCATTTATAGTAGACCATTCTTTCAGTTTAAAATATTTAAGGTCTAAAAAAACATGCTAATTAATTACAAACTATCAGAATTGTGCAGGAGACCCTACTTTTTTAAATATCCTCAAAATACTAGCACATAATTTTTTTATTTTTCATGTGTACCAACCACTAAGAAATTAGGTGAAATCCAAATTAAAGAATCAATGCATAAGTATTGTAAACTATGAACATATTCAATACTGTCAAAGTATCTACTTTCCTCTAAACAGTGTTGGGGGTAATGGGCTGAAAATCATCTGCATTACGTAGTCAAATTACGTTAAGGAGAAAAAAGTGTCTTAATGCATTACTAATGAGGCAAATTACAGCTTTATTTCACAGAATTATGATGTTTATTTGATATCAATAGGCACATGTACACTCAAATGAAAAGAACTGAACAAACGTTATAAGTGTACATTTAATTCTGCATGTGCTGAAGGGTAAATTTAATCAACACAATCTAGGGACACAGGGAGTTCATGATTTTCACATCACAACGTAGTGCAATGCTCCTTTGCAGGGCTTAATCACAATTGATCATATTATGAATATTCAGGGTTTACATCAGGGATTAAAAAAGTTAAAAAAAGGGGCCGCCTCACTCCATTAGACGAGTGGAAGAGGACAGAGCTTGTGTGTGGAGGAATGAAGGCAGCAGAAGAATAAGGAGAGCGGAGGAGAAAGAAAGAAAGACGGGACTGAACCTAATTGGGGGTGATTGGTGCACTGTGCTGTGTGTAGGAGAAAAGAAAAATAAATAGTGTGTGTTCTGGACATTGTGGGTCTGCATCTCTGTCTGTAGCTGGGCTGATCTTTCCACAGGATATAATAACAAATACTGGCCAGTGAAATGATCAGGTTTACAAACAAAAGAAGAAAGTAATGCAGAAGTAACACACTTTTTGCAACATATTACATTTTATAATTAGTGACTCAGTAATATATTTAACTACCATTTTTTGTAAGTGATTAACAATGAAACTAAGTTACTTTTAAAAGTAATGTTCCCCAGCTCAGTCTGTAATGGACTGGTTTTCACCTTGTGCTCAATTATGTCACAATAAGCATGACTCCCCAAAATCATGAATTGGGTAAGCGTGTTAACAAATTTTTAAATCGATAGATCCTACTTTTATAAATCTTCATTAGAGTATCATTTTATATCACACAGGTATGGATGGAAGCTGGAACTCAGGTTTTCTTCTCTTATGCTGTCTGTTTTGGCGGTCTAACAGCACTCAGCAGCTACAACAAGTACAACAATGACTGCTACAAGTAAGACCTTCAGACTCATCTCTGGCAGTTGGCAGTTTTGATAGGCACTACAGATAAAGTGAGCTCTAACCACTATGTAGAGTTAAGAGAAGACATGCATTTTGAAAATAACAAGCAGGACACAGCAAAAATTAGCTCAGCAAAACTTTCCCTAACTGTAAAATTACTGAAAGCTCTGAAGCACTGTACAGCATCTAGGGCTTGATGATCAAGGAGATTCACTAAATAATCTGATATACAACCATTTCCTTTTCTCTGTTTTAGGGATTGCATTTATCTGTGTCTAATGAACAGTGGCACAAGCTTCTTGGCTGGGTTCGTTGTTTTCTCCACACTGGGTTTCATGGCATATGAACAGGGAGTGCCCATCAAAGACGTGGCTGAGTCTGGTGAGTTCTTTTTATGTAAAGCCTACAGTAAGGGAACAAGGCATGTACAAAATACCTTTAAAAAAAACAGATTAAACATGCATTTGATTCAATAACAGCAACAATCTGTATTCATTGCAAAGATAATGACCCTTTATTTAAATAAAGCAAATTTGGTAAATTGACAGATTGCTAGGTGTGAGTATGGAAACCATAAATTAAAAAAAGTTAATATCTGCAATATGGTTTCTGCTAATAACTGAATAGGTCTGGACCTTTGTTTTGTGGAGTTCTTTGTAATAGATTAGTTCAGTGTAGGGAGTACAACACAGAACTGAAATAAAATAACCAAAGAATTGAAGAGTAATGTAATAACAAACTGATTTGATAAGGATCCTAGGGTGAACGGGTTAATGCACACAATTGTAACATCTCATGCTTATTGTGTGGCAGTGCCTAGTTATTGAAGGCACTTGGTTATTTCATATCTCTTCCCACAATGACAACAACAACTGATTGAAAAAGTTTCCAGCATGTAAAATGATAAATGTGTGTGATTTATAGGCTTAAACCATGTAACATGCCCTTTCGTGTTCCCACTTGCTGTTGTAGAGTATGGGGCTCTTTGTAATAACTTATTAAGCTTTCATTTGCACACTGTTTGCAGGTCCTGGTCTCATCTTTATCGTGTACCCTAACGCCATTTCCATGATGCCTCTTCCTCAGCTCTGGGCATTCTGCTTGTTTCTCATGGTTATATTACTTGGACTGGACACTGAGGTGAGATAATCATTTTAATAATCATAATATGATAGAAGAAAAAAATCCTTTATCATAAAATTGATACTTCTCAGTTGCATATGTACAGTATGCAAATTTTGCAATGTTTTGTACTTGACTGTCATAGTATTATACAGCAACATGTTTAGATGGCAGTTACTGCTGCTGCCTTACAGTTTTAGCATCCTGGGCTCAATTTTTCACACAGTTAATGTTTCGCAGAGCCTGCATTTACTACCTATGTCTACATTGGCTTTGCTCTGGGTTCTCCACTTTCTCTCGCACATACCCCAAGATGTGCAAGTTAAGTTAGCTGGTGACCTGTGGTGTCACTGCATTAATGGCTAATGTTAATTTAGCAAATTTTGAAAATGTTTACTGTATATCAAACCTGTTTCACCATAGATTAGCAAATGTGTGTGCATGTGAAGTCTTAACTTTTCAGTTACACTTTGTGACTTGGAAGCCTTGGTTGTTTTTTGTGATGTAATTTAATGGGTGCTCAGACCTGTACATGTTGCTGTTCTGGAGTAGTCCTCAGCATTATTATGAATCAAGTCAATTACTGTTGTACAGTAAGATGTAGAACTTTACCCACTAAACTAAAATGAGAAAGTTTTAAATATCCATTTGTGCTCCTGTTCTGCTATTGAATGTTTTATTTTGATGTTGAGATATTTTTTAATACTGCACTTCGGTGAGTTGTGCTATATGGCAATATGTGGCTTGATTAGAATTTAATGGGTCATAGTGCAATAAAATAAATCACAACCACCTCATGTGCAATTAAATTAAATACAATTAAAAAATGGCCACCATCAATGAGATACCTCAGGCTACATAAAGGATCAATATTCATAAGTCAGCTTCATGAAATTGAGCCAACAACAAAAAAAAATAAAAATAAAAAAAATAATTTGTAATTATTGCCATAACTTTAAATACTTAACTTTTTTTGTCATATTTTCCTGTGGCATCTGCTCCCTTGATTGCATTCTAATACTTACAATTAAATGACAGGTAACACCCAGGCAAACAACATTGAATGCTGAAAGGCTGCACCTACTTTAGCGTCAGACTCACCATTAACCTTTTTATCATGATGTCAAGCAGGCAAGCATGGCAATAATAAAGCTTTGGGAAACAAAATCAATGCAGTCACCATGGCCCCCCAACCCAATGAGCCCAAGTGCAACTGCCCCACCCACATTGCCTATAGTTATGCTGCTGATGACAACATATTGCTTAAACTTCACTTTGTTTAATTTTTCATTGCATTATTCACCTGACATTTCACCATCACTGCTGCAGGTAGTGTCGTGAAACACAATGTCTCTCCCTCACTTCCCAACATGACTGATCTTCCACAACTCCTTCCATGTAGTTCCAATGATCTTTTCTCTGTTGCATATGCTTCATGTTCATTAATGCCACCAGTTAATCTTTAGATAGATAGATAGATAGATAGATAGATAGATAGATAGATAGATAGATAGATAGATAGATAGATAGATAGATAGATAGATAGATAGATAGATAGATACAATACTTTATTAATCCCAATGGGAAATTCACATTCTTCAGCAGCAGCATACTGATACAATAAATAATATTAAATTAAAGAATGATAACAATGCAGGTGAAAAAAGACAATAACTATGTATATGTTAAATATTAACGTTTACCCCCCCTGGTGGAATTAAAGAGTCGCATAGTTTGGGGGAGGAACGATCTCCTCAATCTGTCTGTGGAGCAGGACAGTGACAGCAGTCTGTCGCTGAAGCTGCTCTTCTGTCTGGAGATGACATTATTTAGTGGATGCAGTGGATTCTCCATAATTGATAGGAGCCTGCTGAGCGCCCTTCGCTCTGCCACAGATGTTAAATTGTCCAGCTCCATGCCAACAATAGAGCCTGCCTTCCTCACCAGTTTGTCCAGGCGTGAGGCATCTTTCCTCTTAATGCTGCCTCCCCAGCACACCACTGCGTAGAAGAGGGCGCTCGCCACAACTGTTTGATAGAACATCTGCAGCATCTTATTGCAGATGTTGAAGGAAGCCAGCCTTCTAAGGAAGTATAACCGGCTTTGTCCCTTCTTGCACAGCGCATCAGTATTGGCAGTCCAGTCTTAATTTATCATCCAGCTGCACTCCCAGATATTTATAGGTCTGCACCATCTGCACACAGTCACCTTGATGATCACTGGGTCTATGAGGGGTCTGGGCCTCCTAAAATTCCCCCCCCCCCCCCAGCTCCTTGGTTTTGCTGGTGTTCAGGTGTAGGTGGTTTGAGTCGGACCATTTAACAAAGTCATTGATTAGGTCCCTATACTCTCCTCCAGCCCATTCCTGATACAGCCCACGATAGCAGTTTCATCAGCGAACTTTTGCACATGGCAGGACTCCGAGTTGTATTGGAAAGTCCGATGTATATAGGCTGAACAGGACCGGAGAAAGTACAGTCCCCTTGTGGCGCTCCTGTGTGCTGACCACAATGTCAGACGTGCAGTTCCCAAGACGCACATACTGAGGTCTGTCTTTAAGATAGTCCACGATCCATGCCACTAGGTATGAATCTAATCCCATCTCTGTCAGCTTGTCCCTAAGGAGCAGAGGTTGGATTGTGTTGAAGGCGCTAGAGAAGTCTAGAAACATAATTTCTTACAGCACCACTGCCTCTGTCCAAGTGAGAGATGGGATCGGTGTAGCATATAGATGATGGCATCTTCCGCTCCCACCTTCTCCTGATATGCAAACTGCAGAGGGTCAAGGGCGTGTTGAACCTGTGGCCTAAGGTGGTGAAGCAGCAGCCTCTCCATGGTCTTCATCACATGTGATGTCAGAGCAACAGGCCGAAAGTCATTCAGCTCACTAGGACGTGATACTTTGGGACTGGGGTGATACAAGATGTTTTCCAAAGCCTCGGGACTCTCCCCTGTTCCAGGCTCAGGTTGAAGATGCGCTGTAGAGGACCCCCCCAGCTCCGATGCACAGACCTTCAGCAGTCGTGGCGATACTCCATCTGGACCCGCTGCTTTGCTGGCACGAAGTCTCCTCAGCTCTCTGCTCACTTGCGCTGTTGTATTATGGGTGGGGATGTTTTTCCTATGCTGGTATCAGCAGAAGGATGTGTGGAGGGTGCAGTACTCTGAGGTGAGAGTGAGAGTGGGTTAGGGTGGTCAAACCTGTTAAAAAAGTTGTTCATTTGGTTTGCTCTCTTCACGTCTCTCTCAATGGTGGTACCCCGCTTCGAGCTGCAGCCAGTGATGATCTTCATCCCATCCCACACTTCCTTCATGCTGTTATTCTGCAACTTCTGCTCCAGCTTTCTCCTGTACTGCTCCTTCGCCGCCCTGAGTTGGACTCGGAGTTCCTTCTGCACGCGCTTGAGCTCATGCTGATCACCGTCTTTAAAAGCCCTTTTCTTCTGATTCAAAAGGCCCTTGATGTCACTTGTAATCCATGGCTTGTTGTTAGCATAGCAGCGTACTGTTCTTACTGCACTACAATGTCCATACAGAAGTTGATGTAGTCAGTAGTGCAGTCAACAACTTCCTCAATGTCTCATTATGAGATCCCTGCAAGATATCCCAGTCTGTAGTTCCAAAAATCAGAGTATTCTCAGCCTCCGGGGTCCACTTCCTGAATGATCGTGTGGTTACAGGTAGGACTCTAACTTTTGGTTTATAGTGAGGCTGAAGCTGAACCAGGTTATGATCTCCTTTCCCAAGCGCAGGCAGCGGGGTGGCAATCAGCTCACTTGCAATCAGAGGCAACACCATCTGGACTTACTTTCCAAACTCCAACAGATTATACAATCCAAAATCCTTGCCAATATCACCAGTTACTATGTACCCAGGCCAATGGAGTTAAGTAGAGGAGAGGGTGTCATAAATTGTGCTCTCTAAGTTCATTCTCTTTCTCTCATTTTCCTTCTCTCGGTCACTTACACACAAACACGCTCTGCAAGGCTTCGCAGGATGGCCCTAGGTGTGCGTGCGTATGAATGTTTTTTGTAATGGAAAGACACACTGTATCCTACCTATGCTCGATGCTGCTGGGATAGACTCTGGCCAATTTGCAACCCTGTATTGTATTAAGAGAGCTGGAGAATGGATGTGTATGGATATACCGCATATATGCATTAATAGCATTGTATTATATATGTATTATTTGTAGGCACACTGTGTAGAGCACCACAAAAATAAATCAAATTAATAATCATTTGTTTTTCCTTCCTTCTTCAGTTTGTCAGCTTGGAAACCTTTATGACAATCGCTATGGACATGTTTCCAATACTACTGAAAAATAAAAGAATGAAGCAGGTGGTTCTGGTTATCACCTGCATACTGTCCTTCATGATTGGGCTTCTGATGGTTACAGAGGTAAGAAACAGATAATATGCATTTGTATTTAAAAGTGTTATGCCAACAATGACAAGAAGCATCATGGGGATCCTTGACACCTTTTTAAGATTAATTAGAACAAGAATTGTGGTTAATGCTCTTGACAATTTAGCAGTATGTATAACCTCAATATTTCATTATGTTTAACAATGGAAAATACCACAATGAAGGTGTACATCACGCTCTGAAGAAGAAAAAAATTTTTTGTAAAATTTTCATTAAAAATAATATGATGATACAGAGTAGTGCACATTAACACTGAACATTTAAAAACATAATAAAGTGTTACTAACAAAACAATCCCACACTGACAACATGTCACAGCTCCCATCCATGAGATTTGAATGAACTGCACACAGGACTGCTAATCTGAAATACAAGGTGAGTCAAAATTATGTTAACACTAATGGTACTGCTATGTATATACAGTGGAACCTCGGTTCACAACCATAATCCGTTCCAAAACTCTGGTTGTAAACCGAAGCAATTTCTCCCATAGGATTGTATGTAAATACAATTAATCCGTTCCAGACCGTACGAACTGTATGTATATATATATATACTATATATATATATATATATATATATATATATATATATATATATATATTATATATATATTGTATATTTTAGTTTTATAGTTAATTATACCATAGAAAGCACAGCGTAATGGTAAACTAAATGTAAAAACATTGAATAACACTGAGAAAACCTTGAACAACAGAGAAAACTAACACTGCAATAGTTCGCGCTATAGTGCTAGGAACCGCTTGCTAAAAACACTTTTTTTAATGAGTTTTAAACACAGGGGAAAAAATGAACATTTGAAAAATCCGTAATTTATTAAACCACCAAGAAAAGTAACATTGCAACAATGCAGGCTATGAACCGATCACTGTAAATAGAACTGAAAACAAAAACAAGCCTTCTCTACCTTATGCATCCCTCTCTCGCTCGGTCTCTCGCGCCTCTGTGTGTGTGTGCGTCTCTCTTTTGCGAGCCTGGAGCGCCTGTGTGTGTGTCTCTCTAGCGCTCCTGTGTGTGTGCGTGCCTCTCTCCCCGTGCCTGTGTGTGTGCGTGCGTCTCTTTTTTGCTAGCCTGGAGCGCCTGTGTGTGTGTCTCTCTAGAGCGCTCCTGTGTGTGTGCGCGGCTCTCTCTGTCTCGTGTGTGCTCCTGTGTGTGTGCACGGCTCTCTCTGTCTCGCGCTGCCTGTGTGTGTGCCTCTGTCTCTCGCGCTGCCTCTGTGTGTCGCGCTCTCTCGCTCTCTCTCTTGCTCGCTGCACAGGGAGAGACCGAACATGTACAAACCGAAAGGGAACATGGCTTGTTTGTATACCGAGTGTGTGGTCGTGAACCGAGGCAAAAGTTTGGCGAACTTTTTGGTCATAAACCGAGTTGTACATGTACCGAGACGTTCATGAACTGAGGTTCCACTGTACTTGTATGCAATTTTTGTGGACAACTTATATGCCACATATGGTACATGTGTTAAACATGATGGCAAACAGGTTAAGACATTCCTGTAAATCATCTTGCACATACAGTATGAAGTATGTTTTGTAAATAAATTGTTTCCACCATTCAAATGTTAACATAATTTTGACTCACTCTGTAATCAAGCCGGCAGCACCTTTTACTCTTGCAGGAAATAAGTCAACTAACAATGTTTAAAAAAGCAGATTTCTAAAAATAGAGGGACAGATATTGCTGGACTTTTCATCTAGAGGCCAAGGTTAAGTTTGTGGCAGTTATGCTCAAAGAGAAGTGCTGCTGCTGGAAAGAGGACTGAGAGAGTGCAGAATGGTCCAGGAGAGGGTGGATGAAAGAAACTGGGACACATCTTGCAGAAACTGTGAGACATTCCTAAACATATACAGTACATGAAAAGGTACCTGGAGACTTGGAAGAAAAAAGAATGCATAGGGGATCATCAGAAAAGCCCAAAACAAAATGGTTAAAAATGGATCATATAGCAATGATGTGCACATTTATATTGGGAGATGTGTTAATGATTGGGATTTTTAGATGAATTGATAAAGAAAATCACATCCCAAGCAAGAGAAGTAAGCAATGGAAGATAGGGAAACACTTATAAACAGATTGGGCTTTACGAAATCATATAAGGGTTTTTTTTCCCTTTCCTGCATCTTGCTCCACACTCCAGGTCATTATTATTGCATCTTATGTTGGTCCACAAGACAACCTAGCATGTTTCATAAATAACTTTCATCCTAGAGGAAAACAGTCTTAATAATTAAAATATATTTTTTTTGCTGGCTTGCTGCTGCTGCCATGCTGCGTGATCTGCATCTTGTACGGAGCTTCGAACGTTTAAAAGCCTGTACAGCAGTTGTCCTTTTGTCTCACTGCCTTGTCTCTCTTCTCCCCCAGACATCCTCAAACACTATTCGATCTCTTTTCGCTGTTCTGTTTTTTCACCGAGTAATATTTTCCATTTCTTTGCGCTAATGTGATCTTTACTATCATTTTTTTGAGACTTTCGAATTTTCCTACTTCCATTATCTCTAACCTGCTCTGCATGTGTATCACACCAACGTTTTAGGATTCTTTACAACGTTCTACTTTGTCATCTATTCTTTGTCTTTTTCTGGCCCCGGGTGTGGTTAAATCTCTTGGCAGAAAGACTAGTCTCGCGGGACGTGAAAGTGTCTTTCTGAGAAAGTCTCTCTGAACAGGTCTAGTCTCGTCCCAGGTTTTTTTTTTATATAATACAGAGATATCTCCTGATGTGGACTAAATGTCATCTAGCCATTTCCAAACTTTGAAAGTGTATTTTTTTCAGGGAATCCTTACTTTGCTTATTTTTTTTAAATACTGTTGAAGTTACTACTTAAAATGTGTTATTAATAATAATAGCAGAAATAGAAAGTTTTCTGTATGTACTGCATTTCCACAAGCATACCATTTACATTAAATACTGAACATTTGTTATAGCAATATCTCAGCTCTTTCACTTAATAAGCAACATAATAACCAAATGTGGGGCATTCCCTGTGAGCCTAAACTGGGGCAATAATTTAACAAAAGATGTAGGAATAAACATATTTTGGCAATTGAGAGTGCATAATGACCACTTCTAATACCCAGCTATTAAAACAATATTTAAAGTTACTCACACTCAGTCCACATACATATGGGGAGTTCATGCAAACTCTATAGAGTCACTGACCAGGCTAGCAATCAAACCTCAGCACATGGCACTGTGTAGTAATAATAATAAATTATTATGATTATTATTACCATTGGTTTGTTGTTGTTTTATTTATATAGCACCTTTCTAATGCTGAATGTGTTTAACAAATAGCCAAAGGAAAATAATAAAAATAAAAACAAAGATGACATTCTTAACACAGGGTACAGACTGATATTAAACATTAATAAATATTTGAAAGTCAAATTTCTTATTTAGAGTAAGAAACAAGCAGGGCAAAAAAGAAGAATGTGGTGAATAAATAATGCAGTTTTTGCACAATTACATTTTGGGACATAAATGTATATGTTACAATCACCCACAGCATTAAGTAAAAATTAATAGGATAAGAGCTGAGATCGCTATCAGTTTTAAATCCAAACACTGCTACAAGGACATCCACTATTAAAAGGCTATTTGTTTACTGTCCAGTTCAGATCTAACAATTCTAACCTGACCTAGGCAGTGCTGCACAGACCAGACAGAATTGCCTCACTTTAATCAGTTCTAATAACCTGATTAAAACTGACTGTGTAAGTCTAACGTGTGTATCTGCTTGGTTGATAACATCGACTGAACACTACAAATCTGCTTAATCTGCCGCTACAAAAGTATTATCAACAAACAAGTAATATATATATGCTTAAATTGCCGTATACTTTGACGTATACATATATTTTTTCCCGTCTAAACACTGACTGAATTTGAAGTGTAGGGGTGGCTATTCAATCTTGACAAATCATCCACAGTTCTAATTTTCATACTATCTAGCTGTATTTTCCAAAGTAGCACGTGTTTTAATTTAAGCACCTTTATCATTGAAGTTTAGGGACAGTTGCCAGTCATTTGCTGATGTGGCCGTACAGTCTCTTTTACAGGTCTTGGGTCTGCTCCAGCAGACAATAGAGGAAGGAGAAGAAGATCGACGCACCCCTAACGGCAGTGCAAGAGTAGTTGAGGCAGCGTGGTGCTGGATTCTCCAGCCAGAATGATGTGGCAGTACAGGTAGGGGACACCTGTACCATATATGAAAGAGGAGTGCAGTGCGAAACGGTACCAGTATCAGTCAGTTCCAGTCGCCAAGTAGCCATAACTCCTACACTGGACGTAGCTGTGATGACTAATTGCACGGTGGGGACGGAAACGTCAGAAGCACATGTGAGGTGCCGGCTTGTAAGTGTCGGATGCCAGAGCGCCCCACCCCAAATGCAGGCAGCGGTCGCACTCAAGTTGAAAGGGGTGCAGACAGCGTGGACTGTCGTTGCGCCCCAGAGTAAGAGGAGGACCCGGAAAAGGAAGACCAGGTCTCCAAACAGGGTGCAGCGTGAGCCTAACTGCTTTCAGGCAGTGAAGGGCTTCACTCCGCAGGGGTGGAGAGAAATGCCGACCTTGGCTGGGTGTGAGGCGAAACAGGGCTTCCTGTCCTGCTTTCATGTCCGCAGGGCACGGGAGTGTGGGGGCAATGCCGTTATGAATGCCAGAATCTGGGCCACGTCTGGAGGTGCACCTCCCTGTCCCTTTCTTCTTGTTTTGTTTCAGGGTGGCGCCATGGACCCAACAGCGTCGACTCCCTGTCCTGGAGAAAGAAAGCCCTCAAGGGATGAGACACTTCGTCAAACATGGCTCTGCTGAGGGAGGGGCACAGTGGCGGATGCCTCCACACTGGGAGGACCTGGGGAGCAAGTGTGGCTACAGCGTTACCTCCCCCGGAACGCTAGATGGCAGCCCCCCCTCCAGGTTAAAGTGGTGCCTAGGACTCCCGCAGGGCTCCATGGGAGTTGGAGTTTGGTGCAGCCCTGTTGGGATCCGTGGACACCGCCAGAAGGTGCTGCAGCAGCTGCTGACCCCTCATGGGAAGTTCTTCCACCACACCCGCAAGTGCTGCCGGAAGTAGGCTATCAAGCACCGGGAGCACTTCCAGGTGCCTTATAAAAGGGGCCAGCAACCGCTACTACGAGAGCCAGAGTCGGGAGGTCGAGGAAGAAGCATACCTGGAGGAATGGAGGAGAGAAAAGAAGAAGAAGGAAAAGAGAGTATTGTGTTGTGATTGTGCTGGACTGTGTTTAACTTGTGGGGACGGGGAAGGCGTTTCCCACAAGGAAAGGAAAATAAAAGTTGTGTGTGTTTCTGCCATGTCCCCCTGCTGGTGCCACACTGACAACAGGCTGTCTGTGAATGACAGTCAATATTAGCCAATGAATTCCACAGAATAAGTCATTGACAAGTGATAAGGCTTTATCATTCACTCTCAGATCTATAACAAAAAGCTAACTGATGGATGAAATGATTAATGAAACCCATAGATTCATATGCCATCAGTGAAGCGTACTTTCACATACGTACAAAGCTATGCTCAGTCCAACCAACTTTACAACCTTGGGGTTTAAAATATTTAACAGGCATACCGGCAACTTCACAATTGCATGTGCATTATGCACAAGCATTAGTGTGATGAAAATCAAAATTACAATTACAATAAATTGTTTTGTTGTCGAATTTACTTTCTCATTTTCGTTTAGTTATAGTTTTCAGACATTTTGTCATTTTTATTTTACTTTTAGTTAACAATAGGCTTATTTTTCTCATTAACGACATATTCTGTTTAAATTAATGGGAATAAGACTGATAAAATATGGAAAACAAGGAGGCAGATAGGCGATATAAACTAGGCAATAACCTAGACAGAGTTATCATCCTAGAATGATCTAAGCTGCTGTAAGAATGCCTCTGGAGAGACTCTAAGTTCAGGTTAGGTCAGGTTGGGGAGCATGCACTGGTACAGCACGTTGTCACACCCACCACACGACGAAACAGCTGGGGATCCTAGTTGGCAACCCCTCTAGGCAGACACATGGTCCAGTTCCACCCTCTGGAAATGACCATCTACCTGCTACAGCCAGGTGTTATGTGGGTATCCCTTTGGCCTGGTCCAGCCACTCAGGTCCTCAACAGTGAGGATCTTGCAAGCCAGCTCACCCTCAGGGAATCACACCATATGGCCATAGTACCATAACTGATGCTACCTCACAATGTAGGTGAGATGCCTCATTCGGGACTCCATGGGCAACTGCTCATTCAACACAAAGTCAAACCAGTGGTACCCAAGGACTCTCCAAAGAGACACAGTACTAAAGGAGTCCCATGTCTCACAACCATATAGCAAAACAAGAAGTACCAGTTACTCTAATGACCTTCATAATTTTGCAAAGATATCGGAAGCGTCACACACCCCTGTCCAGCGACCCCATGACCCTCCATGATGTCACCAGAGACATGAATGTTGCTGCCGAGGTAACTAAACCTCACAGACAGACACACAGCTGATAACTGAGCCCAATAGGTCATTAAAGGCATGGATCTTGGTTTTTATCCAGGACACTCACAAGCCCAGACACTCAGACTCCTCGCTCATTGTCTGAAGAGTCTCCATTGACTGTGTGAACATCACAACATCATTGTCAAAGTCACCAACAGATTCCCCACAGTTGCTGGACCCCATGACCCTTCCCCACACCCATTCCATGCAAGCATTGAACAGAGTAGGAGCAAGAACAAAACCCTGATAAACACCAGAAGCAATTGGGAAAAATGTAAAGGCTCTGCACAGCACTCACAGTAGCAGTGTACAGGCCAGCCATGATATCCAGCAACCTTGACGGGATCCAGCAAACTCTCAGGATGTCCCACAGGGCATCAGTCATCAAGCACTTTATGAAAGTCTACAAAGAAGCTCTGCTGATATTCGCATTTGCACTCCATGAGAACCCTCAGTGCCATGATGCGGTTAAAGTTAGACGTCTTAGGCGTAAACCAGCCTGCTCCGGTCACTGGTAGGTGAGCAAGTGATCACAGATCCTATTGCAGACAACCCTAGCCAGGACCTTACACGGCACAGAGAGGTGTTATCCCCATGTTGTTGCCGCAATCCAGGTGATCACACTTCCCTTTCAACATATTGACAAGAAGTCCCATTTTCCAGTCAGTTGGGATGACTCTGTAAGTAGGAAATATGTCGCTTGGACAGATAATGAAGACTACCTTAAAAATGATACAGAAACAAGCATACAGGTTGTATACTTATGTAGTATTTCTGCCTGTGCGCCTGCTTATGGTATTACATTTAGATTACAGTAATCCCTCACTTATCGCGGGAGATAGGTTCCAAGGCCGACCGCGATAACTGAATTTCCGCAAAGTAGGGACACCATTTTTATTTATTTAACGTGTATTTGGACGTTTTTAAACCCTCCCTGTATTGTTTACAACCCACCCTTTACTCTATTAATAACAGGGACAACTGCTAAGCAATATGAAATCGGTAGATAAGGTTACACTTACTGTAAAGCGAAGTACACGTAGCTATATATGACGTGATGATGGTGATGAATATGCTGCGCAGTAAAAATGATGACACTTGTCTAACGCCTGACTTTATTGAAAAGAAACAGGCTCGCAGGCTCGCTCGCTCTCAGCTGCACGCGCACTCTGGCGCTCTCTCTCTCTCTCTCAGCAGCATGGGAGACCCCCCCCCCCCCTCCCCCCTCTCCTCTCAGCTGCAGGCTCTCTCTCTCTCTCTCTCTCTCAGCAGCACGGCTGTTCGTATACCGAGTGTGCATTTGTGAACCGAGGTTCCACTGTATATTTAAAACCCGCGAAGTCGTGAATCCGCGAAAAGTGAACCGCGAAGTAGCGAGGGATTACTGTATTTTGAATAGAAGAACAGTATGCCTTCACTGCCATTCTGCATGTGTTTCTTGTGTGTTCATTAAGAGTTCACTACTAATTTCAGATCAGTAAAAAAAAAAAAAAAAAAGAGAAGACATTTTCAATAGGGTCTGTGCAAAGTGCAGTCTTGGATGACCAAGGCTGCACCATTGTGTCTGAAGCTCCAACTGCCCAGTGAGCATGTCATAGCTGTGACAATGTTGAAAATTGCAATGAATGTAAGGTTTATAGTCAGTGTGATAAGAAAAGCATTTCCATAATCATTGCACCTTTTTCAGCTCCTTCATTTTTTACGATTAATTTCTTGATGGCTGCCAAGATAAAGTGTCTTTTAAGATATTAAGCATACAGTTGAATACCCTGAACCCTAACAGTGTCTTGTGTCTTTTCATCTACAGGGTGGTGTATATATCTTCTATCTTGTCGAGCACTATGCATGCAGTGGGACATGCCTCCTGTTCATTGCAATTTTTGAAACAATTTGCATTGGCTGGGTGTATGGTGAGAACACACAATTAATTCTTCATTTAAAATGTTATGAACGTAAAATACAATACATTTGAATATCCTGCATCTATCTGGCATGCCAGTATGTGGCAACAAAGAACAAGCAAGATCCCGCCAACTTTACCATGTATGGATGTTTTCTAACACACAATGAACAAAGTGATTATATGTAATGGAGCTAAAAATGAACAAATCATGTTTATTGATCCACTGTTTACATCACAGCAGTGCCAAAAATTGTTAAAGGCTTCAAAGGTCAAAGTGACAGAATGTCTGTTAAATTGCTCAGAGAACTGGTTAAATATGTAATGTAAAGGGTGGCCTAGTACATGGGTGGACTGCAAAGCTATAGAATGGGGCATCTGACAGGTACATGGCAAAACAAAACTCCATATTAGAAAGAGAATCTTGTATGACATTGAAGACATGCATTGTCTTTTGAAGCAGCATAAGGAAGGTGAGATGTCCCTTAATTGAATATGGTGTGCCGAAAGGCTACAGAATAAATATCAAATGTGTTTGGAAGGATGCAAATGCTATTGTCCAGGGACAGCAGTAGATAGGATACAGTCTTGAATAAGCAAATAAGTAACTAAGACCCGTCTTCCATTTGTTTCCTAACTAAAACTCGCTGCCACCATCAGATATCAACAGATTTAATTTGCAGTAAAAGAGATTTTAATAATATTATAAGAGAATGAAACATGCTGTTATTTATGTTTTAGTTACTTATGTTTTAGTGCTAATGACTAACAACAGAGATGCAGTATATACAGGTAATCAGCAGCTCTAGTCAGGATATGCTAAACTGAAGTAGTGAGTCTTCAGCTGGGATTTAAAAGCTGAGACTGAAGGGGCATCTCTTATAGTAGCAGGCAGACCATTCCACAGTTTAGGGGCCCTGTAACTAAAAGCTTGACCTCCCACTGTTATTTTATTAATCCTTGGAATCATAAGCAGACCGGCATCTTGAGATCTTAATGTGCACTCTGGTTTGTAAGTCATGATACATTCAGACAAATAAGCCGGACCTTGGCCATTTAATGCTTTATATGTTAAAAGGAGGATTTTGAAATCTGCCCTAAACTTAACCGGGAGCCAGTGTAAGGATTTAAGAACTGGAGTTATGTGTTTATATTTTCTTGTTCTTGTAATAATTCTTGCAGCCGCATTTTGGATTAACTGGAGGCTGTATAAAGAACAGTTTGAACATCCAGTGAACACCGTATTGCAGTAGTCAATCCTACTAGAAATAAATGCATGAGTTAATTTCTCAGAATCCTGTTTATTTAGAAAGCACCTCAATTTCCTAACATTTTTAAGATGGAAGAAACATGTTTTGGACAACTTTGTAGTATGCGCTTTAAATGATATGCTAGAGTCAAAACTAACTCCTAGATTGCGGGCTGATTCAGTAAAATGAATGGGGATTCCAACTGAGTTAAATGATGACAAAACATTGTTGTGATCAGCGTCATTCCCTCGAACAATTAACATCTCTGTTTTATCTCTATTTAAAGACAAGTAGTTCTCATTCCACTCCTTTAATTCGCTAACACAACTAATTAAAGACAACATCGAAGAAACTTCATTTGATCTAAATGAAAGGTATAACTGGGTGTCATCTGCATACGAGTGAAAATTAACATTACGTTTCCTAATGAGAGATCCCAGTGGAAGCATGTAAAGTGAAAACAGTAAAGGTCCCAGTACTGAGCCCTGCGGGACACCATATTGAACTGTGTATAATGATGGAGTACTGTCAGCACATTTCTATACATATTGGAATCAATTTGATAAATAAGAACTATGGTAAACCAAGCGAGCACGGTGCCTGTAAGCCCAACATAATTTTCTAGCCTGTGCAGTAAAATAGAATGGTCGATGGTGTGAAATGCTGCACTTAAGTCCAACAACATAATTACAGTGGAGTTTCCTTCATCAGAGGATATCAGAATGTCATTTACAACCCGCATTATTGCCGTTTCTGTACTATGACCAGAAACCAGACTGGAATTTCTCAAATAAATTGTAATGCGTAAGGTGTGACTGAAGTTGACTGGCGACTACTTTTTCTAGTACTTTAGAGAGAAATGGTAAATTTGAAATAGGCCTATAATTATTTAGTATGTGTGGGTCTAGGTCTGACTTTTTAAGTAATGGCTTAATGACTGACACTTTTAGTGTATCAGGTACTGTGCCATGCAATAATGAACTATTGATAATGTTTAGAATATTCGTTGCAAGAACATCCATTACACTTTTTACTAGTTTTGTTGACACTGGATCTAGGGAACAAGTAGTGGGCTTCATTTTAGAAATTAAAGTTAAGACTTACTGCTCAGTTACAGGATTAAAATTACTAAAGTGCTGAATGCAATGTGAGGCAGGGTCTGCTAAGCTAGTATTTGATTTGTACTGTGACGCAGAGATCTGGGATCTTATATTTTTAATTTTCTCATTGAAGAAGTTCATAAAGTCTGTACTGCTAATATCTGTTGGTATTTTGCACTGTTGATCTGAATTTCCATTTGTTAATTTAGCCACTGTTCTAAACAGTACCCGAGGATTTTTATTATTGCTATCTATTATTGTAGAATAATATTCTGAGCGAGCTTTAAAGAGGGCTTTTTTATATTTATTAACACTCTCTGTCCATGCAATTTGAAAGACATGTAGCTTTGTTGTTCTCCATCTGCGCTCCAGTTTTCGACACTCTAATTTAAGAGCTTGAGTGTTTCTATTAAACCAGGGAGAGCTTCTATGTGCTTTGATCACTTTCGTTTTAAGGGGAGCAACTGTGTCCAGAGCATCTCTCAAGGTCACATTATAATGTGATGTTCGCTGATCTGAACTGTTTTCCACGTTTACATTTGATGTTAAACTGATCTAAATGGTTTTCCACAATTACACTCGACTTACTCAAAGTATCTATAAATTTTGAAGCAGAATTACAATCTAGATGTCGAACTGTTTTTGTTTTAATCGAACCAACTAAACCAAACCAACTTTGTTTTACAAACCAACTAAATGATGACTCACGTGTATAATAAAACCTCAAAAGTCATAAATATTATGTTCAAACTGTATGTTAGTTCCCTCTTAAGAGGGCCAATTCTGTAAATTGAGCTTTTTAATTACTTGCCAATTACATGGCCTACTAGTTGTCACTTCTCAGGAAACTGGCCGACAGGTCAGAAATATCTCAGCCGAGCTTTATTCAGTCATACCTGTTGTGCTGGAGGACATTAACTAACTAGCGAGGCAGTGCATGCAGTTTTTGTATGATGTGATGGTACATGCATAAAATATAACATGTTTCTGCCAACACAAGAAGTCAATTTGTAGCAGTGTCCAGTTATCCTAATGTAATTAGTGCAATGTGCTGTACTCATGATACCTAGCAAGAATGAAGCTACTTTTGTTAACTATGAGCAGTTACATTCTGTTAACACACAGGCTGTATGGAATTTTTAGCGTCTTTGACTTTATTTTGAGTTCAGGTACTCTACAAGACCATTGCCCGACATACCAACATAAATTGCGTGTCAAATGCAAGGCAGATGTTTGCTTATGCAATTCCACAGTCTTAAGAATTTTTTTTTTAAATTGTGCTAAATGCTTCCTGATTCACACCCCTTTTTTTAGGTGCTGACCATCTTTATGACAACATTGAAGACATGATTGGATATCGGCCCTGGCCCATTATTAAATATTGCTGGACTTTCTTGACACCAGTTATTTGCATGGTAAGTTCACAATCTCACTAAATGTGCAAAAATATAACCTGTCATTAGTTGTCATTTCATCTTCTACATCAGGTAAATCCAACAATGTCCAGTACTAGCTTCAGCTCCAGTCCTGCCAGTAACCCTAAACAGACATTTAGTGTCTCCAAAGCCAGTTTCCATTGCTTAGGTCTAGTCCATCTGGATTTATTCTATATATTACACAATTCATACCCTTCACCTAGCATTAGATGAGTTAGAATACAGTTGTAAGCATATTTTACAGGCTGATCTCACCTAAACTGCACAGGTAACCTGCCCACCACTTCTGGAATGGATGTCACTATTGTAGATTCCCTTTTTCTTGTATCAGCCACAAACTGATTCATTTTTTAGATTGTACTTTATCTGCTGAGTCCCCTGTGATCAGTTTACCAATTGTCACTCTCAAAATAACTATCAGAATTCCCAGTGAACCCAACGTAACCCGAACTATATTAAAATCAAAATCCTTGGAGAGGATGACTTGATTATGCCAAGTATGATTTACGAATAGAAAGCTTTACAGCCACTATATAATTTATCTGCCTGTCTTTCATTCCTAGGGCACTTTCATTTTTTCCCTGGTGGATTACACTCCTTTGAAATATAACAACACATATGTGTATCCATCTTGGTGCTATGTTCTGGGATGGCTCTTGTCTTTGTCCTCCATCATGCTGGTGCCCCTTTCTATGGTATTCAGATTGATTGTAGGAAAAGGAAATTTGAATGAGGTAAATAAATCTGACATAGGTATATTTCTATTTTGTGGTGACCATAAAATACTAAAGATGCCATTATAATTCTTTTGTTTTATGGTTTCTTCATCAGCGCTGCAGCCAGCTTAGCAAGTCCAGGCAAAAGTATGAGGCTGGAGAAACACGAGGCTCTGAACTACAACTTCAACACCAGCATGAAGGAACAGACTGACCTGTAAACCACAAATATTAAACCAAAAGGATATCCTGAAAAAAGTACTCAATAAAAATCCTCTTTTTAAAATAATTTGTTTGAAGTGGTCATTTTGTGTTACAAACTAAATTGAGTCATAGACAGAGGGTCCATTCATGGCTTTGAAATGGTGATAATCAACAAGCTTTAACCTTGTTATCTGAATATTGACAGTCTGCATTTAACAAACCTACAAGACAAATTCAGAAAATAGCACTGATAAACTTGAAAACATCACCATTTTTGGATAAGAGATATAAAAGTGCATCTTGTGCATCTCAAATATAAGTTAATATACACATATCTGAAATGTGTTTTGAGATTGCTTAATTACAATTCAACATAACTTGAAATAGCATCCAGAAAATGTTCAGACATCTGCCATGTGTTTCCACATAACTTAAATGAACTCCCTAAGCATATCTGAAGTGTCTCAAATACATTTCAAAGTACTTTAAAATTAACTCCAGTAATTTATGGTACCTCAAAAACAATTCAAGATTATTCAATTAGAGATCCTGTCATTTTGAGTTCACTGGAAATTTTACAAGACGTCACTTTAAGATATCTGGAATTGAATTTCAGAAATTTTAAAATTCAGTTATTTTTTTTACAAATGTTTAGTGTTTCCGTTGTCAAAATGCAAAGTAAGATATTTCAAGATTTCATGAAAAGCATTTCCGATTAAAAAAAAAAAGTTTCAGATATCTGAAATTAATCCAGTTATCATTTTAATGTTTTTGAGATATATGAAATCTGTTTACAGTTTTGTGAGATAAACATATTATCTCCTATAATTTATTATAAGATAAGATTATAAGATACTGTATCTTATAATAAATTATAGGTATGTTAAAAAGAATTTTCAGATATCAGTAAATGTCACTTTGGTTCTCTATAAATGCAGAGGTCCAGATACACTAAGCATAAAGCAAGCCAAATTAACATTTGTTAAAATTTCCTCTACAAAGATCTGGAAATCATGTCTTTTTAAAGATATCTCAAAATGCATTTGAAATATCTTTCAATTTTGTTTCAGGTATTTGAAAATAATACTCACATATTATGAATCACTTTCTGTCTTTTAAATTATATCTGAAAATTTATTTAATATATTTTAAATAAAATTTGAGATATTTTGAAATATACAAATATTTTACAAAAATAAAACACAAAATAATTGATTGTATAAGTTTTAAAACTCGTTAATATGATGCAACTAAATCATCAGTGGTGCAGCCAACTGGTTTTAGAAGTCCCACAATTAGTTCAATGGAGACCACCTGTCTGTAGTCTAAACACCCTTGTGTGTGCAAGGTCTAACTTGTAATTAGTCAGTATGGTGGTCTAACCCATACAATGAAGACAAGGGAACACTCCAAACACCTCAGTGAAAAGGTGATTGAAAAGCCCAAGTCAGAGGATGGAGAAAATATCAAAGTCACTGAATATCCCTTGGAGTCCATTTAAATAAATCATTAAGGTAGGGAATGAGTACAACACAGCTGTAAATCTGTAAAAAGCAGGCTTTCCACAAAACTGAATGATCATGCAACATAGCTGATACACAAGACATGATGTTTTTAATCCAAGGTGCCATTTAACAAAATTTGCGCCTAATCTTGTCCCACTGTAGGTGTTGATAAGGGCTGTCCTGACACTTCACTGAGGTTGTCAAGTGGGCACCTACAATCCTTAACATTTCTCTGATTGGCCCGTGGCGTCTCGGGTAGGTACCGCAGTGACAGCTGTTGTCTCAGACCCATCCTGTTCAATGTCTGAGCAGCCCTCTTATTAACAGGCCCAATTGTGGACATTGCGCTTGATCCATAGACACACCTAAGTTGTCCACACTTGGCGCTATAGTGAACAGTTGTGCAGACCTTGTCCCTCTCCTGGTTCAAAAAGCATTGGCTAAGAGGCCACCAAGAGACTTATGAGAACTCTTGAAGAAGTTGCAAGCTGCAGTGGCTCAGACTGGAGAGACTGGACAGACAGCATCTGTTACCCGAGAGTTTCACCAATCGCAGGTTTATGAGAGACTGGCAAAGAGAGAGCAACTGTTAAAAAAAATAAATAAATAAAACATAACATTTAAAGTTTGCCAGAAGGCACTTTGGAGTCTCTGAAGTCAGTTGGAATAAGATTCCATGGTCTGTTGAGACTAAAACTGAGCTGTTCAGCCATCAGCCTAAACACAATTTTACACTGCACATTACTAAAAAGACACCATCCACACTATAAAACATTGTGGCACCAGCATCATTCTGTGGAGGCGATTCTCTGCAGCAGACCCTAAGGCTTGTGAAGGTAAAATGTATGCATTAAATTAAATAGGGAAATCTGGGTGACAACCCTGAAGAAGTCTGCAAGAAACCTGCGGCTTGGGAGATTTGTTTTCAAGCAAGACAACAACACCAAGCATAAAGCCAAAGTTACACAGGAATAACTCAAAATCAACAATGTTAATTAATTTCCTGGAGTGGCCAAGTCAAAGTCCAGATGTCAATCTAATTGAGCATTTGTGGCTGGACTTGATAAAGCCTGTTCACTCGTGATCACCATGCAACCTGATAGAACTTAAGTTGTTTTACAAAGTATGCAGTGTCCACATGGGCAAAACTGACAGACCTGTGCACACAGACTCAAGGCTGGAATTGCCGCCTAACTTTTTTGTTTTATTGTGTATAAGGAACCACTTTAGATGGGATTCTCTTGTTGTATATCTCTTAGAGTCAGGTTGGGGATGAATGTTGAGTTTCATAGAATTTCTTTGGAACATATTATGCTGCTATTTTTATTATTTTACTGAATTGTGCTTTGCTACTTCGTGCTGTGCACAACCAATACATACTACTCAAATGCTGACAAATATTCTCAGTAGTAGTGCACATGTACTAAAATCACGGGTTATTAACCTTTTTAAGAATTAAACCTTTTTTGCCTTTAAAATCTGTCACTACCTACAAGCTGGATCTAGCAAGTACTCTTTCTTGACTTGAGTATAGTCCACAGTGGATGTACAGTATGAGCTTTTATGGCAGGCTGAATTAACATTTAGAGATATCTCAAAAAGAATTTCATACATCTTAAAATGTAAGTTGCTTTTTAAGATATCTGAAACTCACTTTGAGATATCTTAAAATAATTTCCATTACATTTTAAGATATCTGCTATATATTTGAGATATCTTAAATGCATTTCAAGATATCTCAAATACATTTTCAAATGTCTCAAAATAACTGCACCTAAATTCCATGCATTTTAATATATGTTAAATGCATTTCAAGCTATCTCAAAATCAAGTCCTGCAAAACTGCCTATTCTTTCAATGGGACTGTCTGTTTATCTCTATATACAGTATCTTGAAATGATACGCCGCTTTGCTTGACTTGGGCACCCTGATGGTCCTGCTCAAAGTGACAGTGCACGTCTGATAAGAGTGAAAGAAAAAGTTTGCCCATATTTGCTAAGTGAAGCCGCTACATTCATCCAAGAAAAACCCCGAATTCATTATTAGGAGTTTAAATCTGAAATGTTGATGGCTGACGGTTTACGGCCACTCTGACAGTTATTCACCAATCAAAAACCAGTACTCACTAGAACCCGCCCCCTCAACTTTGATAAGTGAAAGTGACAGTTTTGATTTCAGGGATAAATATTGTCATTGAAATAAATGATAGAATAAGTAAATAATGCGCAAACAGAAAAGCAACAAAAATAATATATTTCGTGACATGTTTAATTATCTCCTGTCATATTTCATGTTATTATTAGTAAGAATTTATTGTCAGATTTCAATGTCCTTTTCAGTTATTTCCGTATTTATTTATTTATTCGTCTCCAAAATGTTCATCCTCCTTATGCAGCATTTAAATAATTTACTGAATACAGTGAATACTATTTCATCTTAATTAACTATAATAAAAAAATTGTCACGACCTTATCAAAATGCCGATGCGTCGAGCCCTTCTTGTAACATTACTTCCGCTTCCTTTTGAAAGTCCAATCATGGCCTACCTTTCTGATGAGGAACTTCGTCGGCAGCTGAAATCGTTTGGATTTTGCCCAGGTCCAATCTCAGATAGTACACGAAAGCTATACCAAAACAAACTCCAGAAGCTGTGTTCAGAGGAGAGAAGCAAGGCGCGGAGCTACTGGACGCCACGAGCGCAGAAGCAGGCGTTTAACCACACGGAGCAGCCGTATGACAGCCTGAGACAGGTGCGGGCTAATAGCTCTAGTCCCCTTCACAGGACTCGCTCACGCATTCGAACCCGTACTCGTACAAGGACTCCCTCTTTTCAAGGCGACAGCGATGAATCGGAGGAAGAGTACGAGCAACAATCCTGGCGGTATACGACTAATACCGAACCTCTCCGGAGGCCCGATTGGCAGGAACGCTGTCAAAACGCAGCTCGGCGTAATGTGTTTTTGGAGCGTCAACTTTCGAGATGTCTGGTTGCCTGTACCATAGGGTTGGCCGTTTTACTGGTATGGCTTGTCTATGTGAAGACCGTGGGTTTAGGTCAGAGTGGAGATGTTAACAAAAACAGTAAGTGGCATGACTTTCTCTCTTTTTAAGATTACAACCACATTTAAACACACCAGGTCTGTGTAAAATGCTTGTGTAGTAAGTAATGTGCTAAAAATAACAACGCTACTTGTTCCTATTAATCTGGGTAAACCTGGCGCAAGAGTATATCTGGAAGTTGATCCCACCAATGTCTGTCAGAGCACTCCATTAAATGTCTCATGGGAGACCAAACACTCCAACCTCGGAAAGATACTTTCAAGTTCACAATTACTTACATACACATTTTAAGTCATTAATGTTAATTTAATGTTAGTATTGTGGTCCGACAGTTTCTCGCATCTGAATGCGATCATTATTCCTGAAGAGCAGTTCTTTTTATGTTTGTTATGAAAGTAAATATCACATTTCTGCTTTTTCCTAAATGCAGAATAGGATAAGAAAAAAAAAACAGCTAATTAAATAATAAGATCAATTAAAATTTGAAATTGGTTGGAACAAAAACCTGCAGCCACAAACCACGGCTGACATATGAAACCACTTAGAGTTGTCTTCAAATCTGTGATTCCGTTTTCTTGACATGAATCACATATCTTTTTATGTAAGATCTGATTTCAGAACTAAATCATTCTATTCATCTATATTAATTCTTTTACTGTCATCTTATTTGGCAGTGAAAGTCTCAATTGAAATTTAAACTCGGTGTGTTTGAAAGCACAACAAAAATAATGTAAACAAACATAATATAACATTATACTTTGGAGTCTGCATAGTGGAGATTTTTTTTTTTTTTTTGCTGATCTTGGCCTGTGCTCTGTTTGGTAGTTAATCAGAGAGCAATAGCCACACTATAGGAACTCTAAATTGTTCTGTTAGTGTGGGTTTATCTGTAAATATGTCCTGTGATGGACTGGCACCTTGTCCATCATGTCTGGTTCCAGTCTGTGCTCCCTGGATGTGCACAGCCTTCTTGTAAATAGGATAGAATATTAATGAATGAATACTTTTGCAAGACACTAGATGCATGTTGTTCTGTTTGCGTTTTTCCCACAGGTGTAAAAAAAAAAAAAAAAAAGGACTCGTGTCAGCACTGAAATTAAATTTCTGACATGCTAGCAGTTACCATAATTTTATTTACTGTTTTTATAGCAGCAGTATTCAGGTTGAAAATATTAAATCAGACTTTAAGGTCATCTTTTGTTTTCTTTTAGTTCAGTTGTTGGCGGTGGACTGCAAGGGCAAAAAGGACTCGGTAAGTTTTATTTTCAGTTTTTTTGCATTGGAATATTTTATTCGTATTTGTAATTTAAGAATTATGTGAAGTGGCCAGTTTTGCTGGAGACCTCCTTGTACCGGGAAGGTGTGTTTGAAACCATAATGCTTTTGTAAAATGCTGTAATCAAACAGTACATTTTTAATTTTTACATTTTCCAGTCAACTGGCTTCCTGTCCAGGGATTATTCCTGCCTTGTGCACAATGCTTACTGGGATAGGCTTCAGCTTCTCCATGATGCTGCTTTGGATAAGTGGGTTTAAAAGATGGATGGATGAAGAGCCCATTCATTCAAGAATAGTTTATTATTCTCCCACAGAACTAAATTAAATCCTGATGGGTTTTTTTTTTCGAAAAATCTTGCCATTTTTAAACTTGTGTACACCTGAAGTGACAGATATGCAAAAAAACAAAAATACTTTTAATGCCAGTAGTGCAGTATCCCTATACATGCGATATGACGTCAGTCCATCCACCGTCCGCTAGATGATGAGGATGTTCAATGAGCAAAGCCAAGTTAGTCACGTCGTCTGATGTCCACAACTGGGCTGGAATGTCTGACAAAGAAAGGCGGCAAGAAGCACAAAGAAAGAGGTTTGTGAAGGCTAGACTGTCCAATGAATAAAAAGGCAACAAGACATACAAAAAAAAGGAATATAAGGCATCTTTGGTGAAAATAGATTTATAAATGCATGACAAGATGGAAACGGACGGACTTGCAATTGTACCATTAAGCCTGTTTCACTATGCTAGTAAGTTATATAAACAACAAAAAATATAGAAAAGAGAATACAATTTTCACGTTTACTTCTAGAGTCTTTTGTGGTCCCAGTAATCAAAAAATGTGGTTCATTTAATACACAAATAATGTGATATACAAAGAATGGAGTCGGCCATCTTGTTACTCATATGATGGCAGTGTTCACTTTCTCCTCGGTGCCAAGATGTGCATGGATGAGGAAGAAGAGTCAGCAGTGACAAGGATCGCATATTTTCGAAATATTAATACATTTCAATAAATATTTCACCCAGTCTTGTTCATTTCAAGTTGATCACTCTGTGCTACCTGGAGACTGACGCAGAAAAAAAATACAATTTCACAACTCCCATTTCAGTTTTAACTGTCAGAATTCTATCAAAATGCAAATCCACATAAGATTTTATCTTTTTTTTCTGAAACTAAAATGTGATCAGTTTTATTTATGCCAGAAATCATATTTGGAATACATGGTAATGTAATTGAAGCCAACAAGGTTTATCAAGTGTAGAAATGTTGAAATTAAGAGGCTTCACCCAACTTTCAATAACACTAGATAAAATATGTTCAAAAAATCATATTTAAGCATAAAAAAAAAACTTGTACAGTTAGGTAATACTGATATCCTTTTAACTGATTTATGATTTTGTACTAATACTGGTTTTAATGAGAGCAGTTTGTGCATTATTTAATATGGTTTTCCACAAATCGGAGGTGACCACATGTGCAACAATCCTTAGGATTCAGATTTGTTTCTTTGTCATTCGTACATCAGATTATCTTCTCACAATAGCTTTTTTTTTTTTTTTAAGTTTTGTGCAGCAGAAGAAAACAGGCTTCAAATGCAGTTACTGTCCAAATTGTACAACTTTCTTGCTGAGGTGGCAGGTGGGTTGGTAGCTGAATTCAATTCTGATACATGTATACATTCTTACATTATGCTAACTAATCACATCTTATCACATTTTAATTTGTTTTATTTCAGGCGATTTGCTGTGTGGCAATCCTTCAAAACTGAAGAACAAATGTGTTTGTTTAGATGATATCAAAACATACTTTTCTGTGAGTGATGTTTTTCTATTTAGTCAAGTGATTATTTTGAACACTTTACTACTGAACTAAACAAAGATGATGATGTACAGTTCAACACTGACATTTGCACAATTTAATATATCATATTGAAGTTATAATTGTTATGCAGTATATTTGTAACATAGTTATACAGAGTAGATACTAAATACAAATTTCTTCTCCAGGTTTTTTACCCAGAGTACTTGGATAGAATGGATGATTCTCTTCTTACAGTCTTACAAAGCCGTAAAGACTTTGGCATACGGTTAGTGAGTCCCCTCCCCTTTTTAATGAACTTAATGTTAAGTTTCTTTCAAGTAGTTCTCACTTTTCATATGTGAAGTATTAAAGAATAAATACACAATTTTTCAAGTTTATTTTTTCACAATCAAGTTATATAATAACTTGCTGTCAAAATTTTTTTTTTTTTTTTTTTTTTTTTTTTAAATGACCGTGCCTGTTCTTGCATTTAAAATGGGATCTATGAGGCACTGGTGCAAATGTGGGGAAAAAAAATGATAACTTACTAAATTTGAACACTTTCAAGTAGCAACGGTTAAGATTTCAGAAACTATGCCTTATGTGTTTCTGATGTATACAGTACTTACTGTAGGACAGTAAAAGGAAATAAGTAATAAATTTATCGCAGATTCTTTTCCTGAGTAAAGGATATTCTGTTCACAGTGGACATCGTGGGGGGAGCTTTCCTGTTAATAAGAAAGTAAAGTTGCATAAAGTCACATAATCATTTGAAGATGTTTAGCATGACATTATTTTTCCACCAAAATGCTTTAATACTGTGAATCCTACCCTGTCCTATAAATTGAAAGGAAAAGAAAGATACTAGCACCATTTCTTTAAATTTTTTTTTTTTTGCTAATGAGAATGGGTGGGGGGGTTAGGAACATGCATTCACAGTACTATTTTCTGATACAGTATATTTCATACACAAGTAATGTCCGGGAACAACTTGGAGGTGAAAAACCTACCCTGGTATGTAAACTATACCTGTTTAATGTTGATAACACAAAGAAATAAGTAATTACAGCATATGGCAGTATGGGTCCCCCTCCCTTCTATCCAGGGTCAGAACATTTTTAGTGCACACATCGTTGGAGACATCACAGGCACTACCATCCAGTGGTATGAGGTTTACTGGTGTGTGACCTATTGAGTCCGAGCTAAGGACACAGAAATGTGAGGTGATATTTGCCAAAGATGTCCTTGTGCCTCCTGTTATTTAGAGGATATCTCACAATTGACGTGTTGTATAGTAATCTGCTTAAACTTGTTTTGATCAGGAGAATCTACTGCAATTACTGATGTGTCACTTGTAGATTTTTGCTGTTGTTTTGTGAAGTAATATGTGAGGGCACACAAAAAACCAGAAGAGCAGTGTAACGCGATTTCCAATTTTCAGCATATAGCTCACATTTACTTGGTGTGTCACTGAGTCATGTAATAAATGATGCACTGTATTTTATACTTTTGTTTATGAAGAACTGTAACAAAATGTATTTTTAATTAAGTTTAATTTTTTTTTTGTAATTTGCCTTATACAGTGTGAAAGGATATGCACTAGTTTATTTCATATGAACAGCTCTAAATTACTGGTTATATTTTTTGATTAAACCTTTTTGTATATTTTTCTGCTATACTTAAAATGTGGCTTTGTCAAGATAGGTGAAGCTTTTGATGTCAAATTTAGAAATTAGTAATTTAAATCAAGAAGCTACTAGTAAAATACAAGCATGTATTCCGTTTGTACAGTCAGACTTTTGGCAGGCTATTTTATTTTTATTTATCCATTGGCCCTTTCATTCTACAGAATTTGATGGTGTATATATTTGTGTGTGTCTGTCTGTCTGTCGATCGATCGATTATATACAAGTTTGTTGTCTGTATTGGTAAGATAAACTTGTTTTTTCTCTCTGCTTTTGACTGTGATGGTTATTATACAGGTGTAGCATGTCGCGTTGTGATTGCTGCATTAATTACGGACAACTGCTTTTGTAAAATCTGGCAGACATGAACTATGTAGAACTACAGTATATTAGAAGGATACTACATTAAATGATGTACGGTGACTACATGTTGGAGAGTAATGGCATTTACTTTGAAACCATTAACCCCCATACCTTTCCCACCCACTGCTAGTGTTGGTGGTCCCTCACTGATTCGTCAAGAGAGTTCAGCAGCAGACAGTTTCAAATATCATCAGTGACAGAAGGTGCAACTGTTTGCTTTGTGTTTATCTGGAAATATTAATGCAAACATTATCCCCCAGTTCAAATATGTTTTAGTGGTCGTATTGTTTACCCTGTGTTTACAAAGTGACAGTTTTATTAAATAAGGTTAGCATGAAGCAATGAATGTGATCGAACTGTTATCACCATACTTTAATATTTTTATTGTCTTTCTACAGTGCTGGGCCACTCAGAGCTGCTATTTGCCTTTTTAATGCAAAGGCACATTTATATGTGTACATTTTAATAAAATTTTGAAATTGTTACAAGGCAGTATAGCAGTTGTATTCAATTAGAAAAAACAATCTTGCATCTCTTGTCTGTTAGAAAATATTCATTGTATTTTCGGAAAGTTGTGTTGTAAATGCATGCATTAATGCATTGAGTGTTTTGTAATGCATTCATAAAAAAATCAGTAAAATATGGCTTCTGTCATATATGAGGGGAGACTAGTTGCCAGACTAATAATACAGCTTTCTTATGTCATTTTTGTTTTGAATCTATAATCTTTTGTGCGCTGTTTTTTGTAGGATTTTTCAGCCAAAAAAAAAATATGTCAAAAAAATTAAATAAAAATGTTTTCAGGTTCTGAAATATTTATTGTTGTTTAGCCTTGTAGGAGAAGATGTGAATACACCTGTCACAGCTGTTGAAGAGATTCACTGCTTGGAGTCTACCCATCCTTACATGAGTCTATGGTGTAGACTGCAACGAGCAGTCGTCATTGTGGTTAGCAGACTGTTTATATTTATGTTAGGTGAGGAAAGTAAACAATTTACTTCTTGATGTTTTGTCCTTTTTTTGCTTTGAAAAGTTATTAACATACATCCAAACTGAAATGTTTTTCCTATTAAATTATAATAATATTATGCGCTATGAAAATTCCAAAATAACAGAAATAGAACATTTTTGTTGAAGTCCATATATTATGGTTTGTGATCATATTCCTGTTTCTGTTATCTTTCCTATGTTGTGGCTGTGTTTTTTTGAATCATGGTCTAAGACTTCATTTAAATAATTTGCTATTACTGTCTGAATCTGTTATGTTAAAAGTAGTTCTTTTATTAGATTTGTTACAAGTAGAAACATCATTATTGCCAGGTTTGTTAATGTAGAGAAGGTGTTTTAATACAATTTGTTTCTCTGCTAAGAAACGTTTTATGGAGTGTTCTTTGTGTAGCAAAATTTTGTAACATAATTTATCTATTCAGAGTAAACTCTTGTTGCACAAAATATACAGTAGTTGTTCTATTACAGGCATTCAGCAGTTAGCATTGTAGTGACGAAAAGGAAATGCATCTGATAATGGAACTAAAGAAAGAGCTGCTTCAAGGTGAAAAATAAAAACTGTAAAGCATTATCTTAAACCATAGGGTTTAATAAAATAGTTTGATGAGAAAGGGAACCGTATCTCCTTAGATTTTGTAGTTTGAGACATTTTAACATGGTATAGAAAAATAAGACCCACAAATGTATACTTTTTCATAGTTTTTATATTGAAGCGTTTTCTATAGAAGCGAAAATGCTTGTAATCCTTATAGCTTACAACACCCTAAATTAGTAACTTAAACTTTTACAAGAAATGTTTTATACCTTACTTCACCTGGCTTGATTTTTGTCTGTTCAGAGAATGCTTTTCATTTTATCCATGACAAAAAAGCAGCGTAACCAGAAATATTGATAAATCCCGATCAGAATAATCTTAGTGTCTCATAATACATCTAAAGTAACACAAAACTGAATGAAAACAATGGAGTGAGCCATGACACAATACTGTATACGGGTGTACTTTTAACATACACTGTCCTTAAAGAAATATTGTCCGAGTGCCAGTGTGTCTACTGTAACTGGCTAGGACTGAGACTGTCAGTCTAATGGTGGTAGAAAGAAAAACCCAGTACAGTTCTACCTAGCTAACCTGGTCACTGAATGTGCTTCAGGTCAATTGCATAATGGAGAAGATGAGTAACCCTGGTCATTATGGCCTCCTATGTTGTCATTCTCTTATTCCCCTAACTAAACCAAGTCCAGAGTCTGTCCTTTTAGGCCCTTATTGATCCACAGTTTGTTGTTAAGGAAATAGCAAGCTGTTTTTGTTACTCTAATCCATAATGCAGTGACCAAGACCATCAATGTTATCACTGAGTGTCTTAAGTGTTCAACATTGTGAAAAGGTTCTTGCGGAAAAACAAAGATGTTCCTTCAAATAATAAACCAAGGCATAGGTGCTGCTGTAACAAGCTATAGTTATTAAACTGAGTGAAAAAAGTACTGTAACTTGTACTTTTTTTTACAAGTGTATTTCTGTTTAAAAATTTCTTGATTTCACTTTTTAAATGTATTTCACTTGGTTAGTCATATACTGAAAAATAACTAAACAAAACAGCTGTTTTTACATGTCAGAGTAGACTTGCCCTTCTATTTTATTGTAGCTATATTGGTCTTTTCAAGTGTTCTTGTCTTCTCTATTTTACAATAGCTCTTTTGGTCTTATGGGGTGTCCTTGTTCTTCTTCGTTATCGCTGGAAAAAATTGGAGGAGGAGGATCAAGCCATGTATGAATTGGTTAGAAAGATTATAGGTGAGCACCACAGTTTGACAAAACACAATAATAGGAGTTAAAGAATTTAATCATTTCTAATTTTGGAATTTATTATCCACCACATCCAGGGTAGGATTTATATTTTAGATGTAAGGAGAAATTTTCTTGCATCCTAGTGTGAAAGGAGTATCTATCTCTGTTTACAGGAGCCGTCAGAGATCATTATAAAGACTGGGATCAAGGTCTGGAGCCCATTCCCTATGTTCCAATACCACATATTAGAGATACCCTTATTCCACCACAAAACAGGTAAGATAATTTACTTTAACTTTAACACTTAAAAAAGTGCTTTTGTAAAATCTGTATAGTTTATTTAACTCCATTAAAAAGATTCTCTGGTAATGCCAAAAAATAACTTACTACAGCTCATTCGCTCTTAAATTAATTTTCTAGCAAAGGGCCATGTTGATTTTGCATAACGATGCTAGATATTTAGTTACATTGAAAGCCTTACCATAACACCTACAAGCTCATTGTCTTTACAAGTAACAACAGGTTTCTTGACACACCTTGTGTTTTATCTCATCTTTTTATTTTTTCTAGAAAGTTGTAACAGCAATACACTATATACTTCTGCAGTCTTATTTCTTTAAGTTGGTAAATTAGACAGATACCATTTAACACTTTCTGATTCAGTTTTAAAAATGAAACCTGGGAATACCTAAATCATTTTTTTATTTACTTATATATTTTTTTGTGATCAAATTTTTATTAACAAAATATAAATCATAAACAATTGCAACAGCTCACAGAAAGGTACATTATAATATAGCTAAATGTTTCTATATGTAAAGTGATTCACACAATACTCAAGTGCTTCTTGTGCTTTTGTTTGGGATAAATGTATTTTTTAACTTATCGGATATGAGTAGCACTATCTAATAGCATTATGAAAACTGTGTGCAAGGAGAAAAAAAACACATAAATGGATGATATTTTTGTTTTTTGCATGTTCAGTATAACAACAACAACATTTGTTTCTGTAGCACATTTTCATACAAATAATGTAGCTCAAAGTGCTTTACATGATGAAGAAAGAGAAAAAAAGACAAAGTAAGAATTAAAATAAGAGGATACTAATTAACATAGAATAAAAGTAAGGTCTGATGGCCAGGGAGGACAGAAAAAACAAAAAACTCCAGACGGCTGGAGGAAAAAAATAAAATCTGCAGGGGTTCAAAGGCCATGAGACCACCCAGCCCTCTCTAGGCATTCTACCTAACATAAATGACGTCAATCAGTCCTCATGGTATTCAGGGTTTTCATGGAAGGACTTGATGGTGATGGTCACATTGACTTCTGGCCTTTAATCCATCAATGTAGGGGACATCATGGTGCTTTGATTAGGTGGTGGTGGCGCAGGTCGCCACCACAGAAAACCAGAAAAAGAACAGAAGAGAGAGTAGGGGTTAGTACTGTATCTACTGTATACTGTATATATAATATATATAAAATGTGTGTACAGAGAGAGATTAAATCTGAACTTTTTCCCAAGTAATTGTACCCAGAAACACTGTGAGCTCCGTTAAGGTACTACTTGGTAGAGGTTTTTATAGATGTAATCTAAGGGAACATCTAAATGAAAATTATACAAAGCTTGGTTAATTTTCACACCATAATGTTCATGTTCTTTATTTCTAGACGGCGGATGAGAGGAATTTGGGATAAAGCTGTAGAATTTTTAGCTTCAAACGAATCGCGAATTCGAACAGAAACTCATCGAATTGCAGGGGAGGATTTTCTGGTGTGGCGGTGGACTCAGCCCTCGGAGATATCAGACTCCAGCTAACAAAAGTAAAACCACCATTGGACTCCTTTAAGTACTGTACGAGGGAAGACTTGATTAATTTATGGGGAAAAAAAATAATGAACAGAAATTTTCCAAAAAAATTCAAAGTGTCCTCAACACAAACTGAGGATACTTTTTTGTTATACAATCTGTTTATTTATTGGAAAAAAACATTACTCTTGGGTTTTTTTTTTTTTTAAATCTCCATTGAGACTTGCTGGTGTGTTATCTTGTTGAGTTGTTATGATGTACTGTTCACTTAATATCAAACAGCTACATTTAGGCTGTGCCGTCTGTCCTGTTGACAAGGAGTATACACAGTCTTAATGTCGTCTGGGGTGATGCCCAGCCTCCTGTCGTCTTGTACAACTTCACACCATTTACTTCAACGCGCAGTATTGTAATGCTTAAGACAGCAACCTGAAAACAGGATAAATCAGGCAAATGTTTAAAAGTACGAAACCACCAGTTTTTTCTATTTAACCTATTTTGCCTTTTACTATATACAGTGGTGTGAAAAACTATTTGCCCCCTTCCTGATTTCTTATTCTTTTGCATGTTTGTCACACAAAATGTTTCTGATCATCAAACACATTTAACCATTAGTCAAATATAACACAAGTAAACACAAAATGCAGTTTGTAAATGGTGGTTTTTATTATTTAGGGAGAAAAAAAAATCCAAACCTACATGGCCCTGTGTGAAAAAGGAATTGCCCCCTGAACCTAATAACTGGTTGGGCCACCCTTAGCAGCAATAACTGCAATCAAGCGTTTGCGATAACTTGCAATGAGTCTTTTACAGCGCTCTGGAGGAATTTTGGCCCACTCACCTTTGCAAAATTGTTGTAATTCAGCTTTATTTGAGGGTTTTCTAGCATGAACTGCCTTTTTAAGGTCATGCCATAGCATCTCAATTGGATTCAGGTCAGGACTTTGACTAGGCCACTCCAAAGTCTTCATTTTGTTTTTCTTCAGCCATTCAGAGGTGGATTTGCTGGTGTGTTTTGGGTCATTGTCCTGTTGCAGCACCCAAGATCGCTTCAGCTTGAGTTGACGAACAGATGGCCGGACATTCTCCTTCAGGATTTTTTGGTAGACAGTAGAATTCATGGTTCCATCTATCACAGCAAGCCTTCCAGGTCCTGAAGCAGCAAAACAACCCCAGACCATCACACTACCACCACCATATTTTACTGTTGGTATGATGTTCTTTTTCTGAAATGCTGTATTCCTTTTACGCCAGATGTAACGGGACATTTGCCTTCCAAAATGTTCAACTTTTGACTCATCAGTCCACAAGGTATTTTCCCAAAAGTCTTGGCAATCATTGAGATGTTTCTTAGCAAAATTGAGACGAGCCCTAATGTTCTTTTTGCTTAACAGTGGTTTGCGTCTTGGAAATCTGCCATGCAGGCCGTTTTTGCCCAGTCTCTTTCTTATGGTGGAGTCGTGAACACTGACCTTAATTGAGGCAAGTGAGGCCTGCAGTTCTTTAGACGTTGTCCTGGGGTCTTTTGTGACCTCTCGGATGAGTCGTCTCTGCGCTCTTGGGGTAATTTTGGTCGGCCGGCCACTCCTGGGAAGGTTCATCACTGTTCCATGTTTTTGCCATTTGTGGATAATGGCTCTCACTGTGGTTCGCTGGAGTCCCAAAGCTTTAGAAATGGCTTTATAGACTGATAGATCTCAATTACTTCTGTTCTCATTTGTTCCTGAATTTCTTTGGATCTTGGCATGATGTCTAGCTTTTGAGGTGCTTTTGGTCTACTTCTCTGTGTCAGGCAGCTCCTATTTAAGTGATTTCTTGATTGAAACAGGTGTGGCAGTAATCAGGCCTGGGGGTGGCTACGGAAATTGAACTCAGGTGTGATACACCACAGTTAGGTTATTTTTTAACAAGGGGGCAATTACTTTTTCACACAGGGCCATGTAGGTTTGGATTTTTTTTCTCCCTAAATAATAAACACCATCATTTAAAGACTGCATTTTGTGTTTACTTGTGTTATATTTGACTAATGGTTAAATGTGTTTGATGATCAGAAACATTTTGTGTGACAAACATGCAAAAGAATAAGAAATCAGGAAGGGGGCAAATAGTTTTTCACACCACTGTATATAGGATAATTTCTTTTGTTTAAAAACATAATATATTAGAATGTGATTTAAACATCACTGAACAAACTGATTTCTCTGTGGTAGAAAATGCAGTTAACTCTTTATTTAAATTGTTATATTTGTTAAATGAAAGTTGAAAGCAGTTTACAAAAATAAGACGATTTGCTTGGCATTTTGTCATCTGTTTCATTGTGTTTTAGCTATATTAATCTTTAAAATGAAAAACGCTTTTTTTTTTTTAAAAAGAGAACAAAGTGACACTTGTTTTGAGTGGTCTTAAACACTGAACAATTTTATTTCTACAAAATGTGACTGGATGAATGCATTTTTAAAAATTTTTTATTAGAAATGCTGTAAATAATTTTGAATAGTGCAGCTGAAAATGTTTACAATAAATGAAAGGTGTGTGTGTGCTTTGACAGCACATGGCCTCGGTTCCTCTTTGAGGTAGGTGTCCTCGTGCATGACATGTACAGAATTTAGGACAGGTTAGAGTATTTTTCAGGAAACTTGCAAGTGTGAGTCATTTTTTTAAAATCTTTCTAATGTGATATCTCTGATTTTTATCTGGGGATATAATCTTCTCTATGTTGCTGAATTTTAGTCATTTTGGATTGAATTTCACATGACATTTTGGATTAAGCAAGTTTGAGAATGTTAAGCTATTCAGGTGGCTATAAATAATATAAAATTGCATGGTTTTATTAAGCATGGTACTCTAGTACTGAAAGAGAATTCTGATTGCGTGAAATTTTCTTGCCTGCATCTCTGTTTGTAAAACCGGGCACTGCCAGTCACTCAGCTGGAAGGTGTGCTGCCATGTGAAATGATCACATTTTACAGAATCTGTAAACATTTAAGTAAATTTTAACTGTTTTGAATTTGTGATTCAAACCTTTGTTTTCACTGATGTATTCCAATGTTTTTTTTGTTAAATTATCTGACATGTTTATAGAAATCAGATGTACAAACATTAAATAATGTTGTTGTTATTATATTGTATTTTGTTACAAAATAATATCTATTATAAAGGAAAATCCTGAGATGAGATGAGACTATTTCCAAGAGATTTTTTTCAAGTCCCGCAAGATGAGACTTTTGCCATGAGATTTCTCTAACCCCACAAAGTCCCACCATCCTCTCAACCATATTCAGCCACGCATACGGTCCTCTCACCTCTCATTCGTGTGAATGCTTTTGTCAGACACAGTTCCTGCTCTCTCAGCTCTTATAAATTTTTATGTTTTCCCTACTTTATGATCCCAAATAAAGAAGACTTATGTCCAAATCTTATTGAAGAATTTCATCCTAAAGGGTTATCAACTGAAGAAATGGGTACACAGGCAATCTTTGCACCAAGAAACGATGAAGTGAAATGAATTAACGCAGAAATTGTCGATCGGTTACACGGCAAATTGGTTAAATGCGTATTGATAGACTATGCTGAAACAGTTGTTGGTGATCGTGTGGAAGATGAAACCATCAACTTACAATATCCCGAAGAATATCTAGAACCATTAACACTGTCAAGCGGCAGAAACGCAAAGTGGCTAGCGCATAGTGCCGGCCTAGGGGTTGTCAAGCAAAGCGAGCCAGGGCCAAAGCCCCCTAGTTTAGGAAAATAGAATCAGGCCTTTAGTACCTTACAGGTTTATAGGGTCAATACTGTCAAGTGTACAGAGTACAGTGAAATTCTTAACTTCGTGTGCTGCCATTCTGAGGCTCTGAATGGATTAAGCAAGCAACACAATCAAAAAATCAGAAGACATGGCAGTGTATATAAAACTACCCAACTAATCACTACACAATAACCTCTGAAGCTCAAGTTGTCACTCTTTTATTTTATTAGATAGATAGATACTTTATTAATCCCAAGGGGAAATTCACTTACTCCAGCAGCACCTTACTGATACAAAAAAACAATTAAAGATTGATAAAAATGCAGGTAAAAACAGACAATAACTTTGTATAATGTTAAATGGTAACATTTACCCCCCCGGGTGGAATTGAAGAGTCGCATAGTTTGGGGGAGGAACGATCTCCTCGGTCTGTCAGTGGAGCAGGACAGTGACAGCAGTCTGTCGCTGAAGCTGCTCCTCTGTCTAGAGATGACATTGTTTAGTGGATGCAGTGGATTTTCCATAATTGATAGGAGCCTGCTGAGCGCCCGTTGCTCTGCCACAGATGTCAAACTGTCCAGCTCCATGCCAACAATAGAGCCTTCCTTCCTCACCAGTTTGTTATTACACTAAATGGCCAAAATAAACTGAAGGCTACGACTGAAAATTGCTAGAAAAGTCATGCAATGTGCCAGAGGTTTAAGTTCCAGTTTTACCTAAAAGCAAGGATTTTCATGGGTGAGGTACGGCCCAACTCTCATCAACAAACGGCAGAGGGTGAGGCTGCCTTATCCACTGTTGCAGGATAATGACACATTCAGCTGATCGGATTCTGCCTGTACCTGCATGGGCTTACCTTACTTATCCCAGAGATGTAAAGGTTTGATGGATTGGTCCTGGGTGAGTGTGGCCTGTGATGAGTTGTCCATCCAGGGCCAGTTCCCACCAGAGAGACTCCATCACCCTACAATCCTGAATTGAATTGTACAGGTGCTGGTCATAAAATTAGAATATCATGACAAAGTTGATTTATTTCAGTAATTCCATTCAAAAAGTGAAACTTGTATATTAGATTCATTCATTACACACAGACTGATGTATTTCAAATGTTTATTTCCTTTAATGTTGATGATTATACCTGACAACTAATGAAAGTCCCAAATTCAGTATCTCAGAAAATTAGAATATCAATTAAGACCAATGCAAAAAAAGGATTTTTAGAAATGTTGGCCAACTGAAAGGTATGAACATGAAAAGTATGAGCATGTACAGCACTCAATATTTAGTTGGGGCTCCTTTGGCCTGGATTACTGCAGCAATGCAGCGTGGCATGGAGTCGATCAGTCTGTGGCACTGCTCAGGTGTTATGAGAGCCCATGTTGCTCTGATAGTGGCCTTCAGCTCTTCTGAATTGTTGGGTCTGGCATATTGCATCTTCCTCTTCACAATACCCCATAGATTTTCTATGGGGTTAAGGTCAGGTGAGTTTGCTGGCCAATCAAGAACAGGGATACCATGGTCCTTAAACCAGGTACAGGTAGCTTTGGCACTGTGTGCAGGTGCCAGGTCCTGTTGGAAAATGAAATCTGCATCTCCATAAAGTTCGTCAGCAGCAGGAAGCATGAAGTGCTCTAAAACTTCCTGGTAGACGGCTGCGTTGACCTTGGACCTCAGAAAACACAATGGACCAACACCAGCAGATGACATGGCACCCCAAACCATCACTGACTGGAAACTTTACACTGGACCTCACACAACGTGGATTCTGTGCCTCTCCTCTCTTCCTCCAGACTCTGGGACCTTGATTTCCAAAGGAAATGCAAAATTTACTTTCATCAGAGAACATAACTTTGGACCACTCAGCAGCAGTCCAAAGGCGAGATGCTTCTGACGCTGTCTCTTATTCAAGAGTGGCTTGACACAAGGAATGCGACAGCTGTAACCCATGTCTTGCATACGTCTGTGCGTGGTGGTTCTTGAAGCTCTGACTCCAGCTGCAGTCCACTCTTTGTGAATCTCCCCCACATTTTTGAATGGGTTTTGTTTCCCAATCCTCTCCAGGGTGCGGTTATCCCTATTGCTTGTACACTTTTTTTCTACCACATCTTGTCCTTCTCTTCGCCTCTCTATTAATGTGCTTGGACACAGAGCTCTGTGAACAGCCAGCCTCTTTAGCAATGACCTTTTGTGTCTTGCCCTCCTTGTGCAAGGTGTCAATGGTCGTCTTTTGGACAACTGTCAAGTCAGCAGTCTTCCCCATGATTGTGTAGCCTACAGAACTAGACTGAGAGACCATTTAAAGGCTTTTGCAGGTGTTTTGAATTAATTAGCTGATTAGAGTGTGGCACCAGGTGTCTTCAATATTGAACCTTTTCACAATACAGTAATCCCTCGCTACTTCGCGGTTCACTTTTCGCAGATTCACGACTTCGCGGATTTTATATGTAAGCATATCTAAATATATAACGCGGATTTTTCACTGCTTCGCAGGTTTCTGCAGACAGTGGGTCTTTTTACTTGCTTCCTCAGTTGGTTTGCCTAGTTGATTTCATACAAGAGATGCTACCCAATCAGAGCACACAGTTAAGTTCCTGTGTGCTGCTGATTGGCTCAGCGACGGAGCGTTGCATTAACCAGGAAGTCTCATCTCACTCATTCAGCATTAACGTGCCACTGCTGCAGGGGCCATGTCCAGGCACCAACAGAAGATGCAAATGATTGCAGAAAAGGTCAAAGTTTTGGATATGTTGAAGGAAGGGAACAGCTACACCGCTGCAGGACACCATTACAGCATCAATGAGTCCACGATTCTTTTTATTTAAAAAGGAGGAAAAGCATATAAGATCTACGGCCGCAGTGTCCTTTAACCAGGGTGCAAAACGAGTTGCAAGTGGACGTGATAAGGCAGTAGTCTGGATGGAATCTGCTTTAGGAATCTTTGCAACAAGGTCGACGACGTCATGACCGCCTACAAGCTGCTACGTGTACTTCGCTATACAGTAAGTGTAAACTTATCTACCGATTTCATATTGCTTAGCAGTTGTCCCAGTTATTAATAGAGTAAATGGTGGGTTGTAAACAATACAGGGAGGGTTTAAAAACGTCCAAATACACGTTAAATGATTAAATAAATATGGTGTCCCTACTTCGCGGAAATTCAGTTATCGCGGTCAGCCTTGGAACCTATCTCCCGCGATAAGTGAGGGATTACTGTATTCTAATTTTCCGAGATACTGAATTTGGGACTTTCATTAGTTGTCAGTTATAATCATCAACATTAAAAGAAATAAACATTTGAAATACATCAGTCTGTGTGTAATGAATGAATCTAATATACAAGTTTCACTTTTTGAATGGAATTACTGAAATAAATCAACTTTGTCATGATATGCTAATTTTATGACCAGCACCTGTAATGTGTTTGTTGCCTTGTGTGTATCCCAGTTCTTGATTATTTAACATCAGAAGATGAGAATATAGTGAAACCCCTTAAATCCATGTATCTTTCCACGTAGGACTCAACTGTGCTGGGGTTGTAATGAGGTGGGCTGTGTTAATGAGACTAGTGCTACAGAATATCTTGATGTGATTACTGATCAGGTGCATCCCTTTATTGCAGATGTGTACCAATCTATGAATGAACCTCCTTAGCAATATAAAACCCAATGCCACAATACGTGGAAGGTTCTGGACATAAAGATTCATTGAGCCTAATGCAGAGTCTTCTCTAGTCAGCAGGTTTCAATCCAGTTGATTAGCTGTAGGATGAAATGGAAGAAGCTAGCAGAAGTAAAAATCCACTACCAACTTACTGGCAAGCAAATCATGGGCATATCAGAGTCAAGTGTATTAAACTACAGTATGTAGAGCACCTGATCAGTCTTCTCGGAAAGCAAACAGGGGACCAACTCGCCATTAGGTAGCTCTGTGTGAATGCTGCAACAAAAAGAAAATACGGGGGCTTCATTAATCTAAGCTAATTGACAAAGAAAATCTAAATAGACAAACTGCTTTGAGATATCTGAGGAGTTCAGTTCACAAACCGTGTCACTGTGCCATAACATTGGCTGCACAATACTTTGGGAACCTTTTGTATGGAGTTTTTGTGATCTTCCTGGGTGGAGAATGGTGTCTCTACTAGGGTCCCTCATAATCCAAAGAGTGATGGGAGTTCTGTGCGTTTATGTGTTGACTATGCAGTGAAGAGCAACTCCGTCTGCTCCAATCTCCTTTTAAAGACGAGAGCCTGTTTGTTCAGCTCATAAAATGAAACTTCGCAATGTGTGTGTTTTTAGTTGAAGATATTAAAGTGTAAACTTAACTGAAAACAAATGAACACTCTTTATGAAAGGAACTATATCTGCAATGAGAAAGTGATACCACAAGGTGGCAGTGTAGCACTAAGAAGTTTGAAACAATCCAAAAATCTCAAACCCACTTAACCCTTACAAAGTCCATCCATCCATCCATTTTCCAACCTGTTGAATCCGAACACAGGGTCACGGGGGTCTGCTGGAGCCAATCCCAGCCAACACAGGGCACAAGGCAGGAACCAATCCCGGGCAGGGTGCCAACCCACCGCAGGACACACACAAACACACCCACACACCAAGCACACACCAGGGCCAATTTGGAATCGCCAATCCACCTAACCTGCATGTCTTTGGACTGTGGGAGGAAACTGGAGCGCCCGGAGGAAACCCACGCAGACACGGGGAGAACATGCAAACTCCACGCAGGGAGGGCCCAGGAAGTGAACCCGGGTCCCCAGGTCACCCAACTGCGAGGCAGCAGCGCTACCCACTGCGCCACCATGCCGCCCCTTACAAAGTCTTCAGATCAAATGTGTATTTGAAATCTGTAAAAGCAAGCTGAATTTCATCTGCTCGGGATGAAAGTTTTTGTTAACTTTTTGTTCATTTTCTGTTTACTAGTTAAAGCCAGGGTGGCGCAGTGGTAGCGCTGCTGCCTCGCAGTTAGGAGACCTGGGGTCCTGGGTTCGCTACCCGGGTCCTCCCTGCGTGGAGTTTGCATGTTCTCCCCGTGTCTGCGTTGGTTTCCTCCCACAGTCCAAAGACATGCAGGTTAGGTCGATTGGCGATTCTAAATTGGCCCTAGCATGTGCTTGGTGTGTGGGTGTGTTTGTGTGTGTCCTGCGGTGGGTTGGCACCCTGCCCAGGATTGGTTCCTGCCTTGTGCCCTGTGTTGGCTGGGATTGGCTCCAGCAGACCCCCGTGACCCTGTGTTCGGATTCAGCGGGTTGGAAAATGGATGGATGGCTGGATGGATAGTTAAAGCCAATTGAATTTTCCACAGGTAGCCTCCAAGCAAGATGTAGAATCATCTCCATGATGATCAATAGAAAAGGATGCAAATGAGCCAATTTTCAAGTCTCACAGCAAAAAGGTATGAATACTTGAGTCAATGTGGTATTTCAAAAATTTGCAAACAATTCCAAACTTGTGTTCATACTGTCATTGTAGGGTATTGTTGCCTAATGAAAAAAAATGAAGTTAAATGATTTTAGCCTAAAGCTATAACATACCAAAATCAAAAAAGGTGAAGATGTCTGAGTACATTAAGGCACTGTATATACATAATATTTAATTTTTATGATTCACTGTCCAGTAAACTTTCAACTTCTGGGTAGAAACTGCCCCTGAATCTACTGCTGCCCATTAGCCATTTGTCAGAAGGCAGGAGTAGTGAGGAAGGTGGCTGTGCAGGATGGCTGGCATCTTTAATTGTCCTGTTTGCCTTTCTAAAGCAGCGAGTGTTGTGTATGACCTGAAAAGATGGCAGCTGGGTGCTGGTAAAGTTCTGTGCCAGCTTTCACCACTCTGCAGTGTTTTGTGATCTTGAGTCGAGCAGGTGCCTTACCAGGAAATGATGCAGCCAGTTAGGATTTTCTCCGCAGGGCATCTATAGAAGTTTGTGAGACGAGATGGAGAATTATGAGCTACCCTCAGATGTATGAGGTTCATCCAAAAAATCAATCAATAAAATGCTTTTTAAAAAAAAGGAAATGAGTGGATTTAATCATTTATTTATGTGATGTCACTTTGACTTTTCCTACCATAGTCCAAAAACATGCAGGTCAGGTGAATTGGAGATCTTAAATTGGCCCTATTGTGTGCTTAGTGTGTGTGTGTGCCCTGCGATGGACTGGCACACAGGGTTTGTCCACTTTCTTGGGCCCATTGCTAGTTGGGATAGGCTCAAGCAGGCCCCCGTGGCCCTGTTCAGGACAAAGCACGTTATAAAATGACTGACTGACTTTGACTGCAGGATTCTAGAGTTTCCAAGATACCCGGTTATACAAGTATATTTAACACACGGTGCCATAAATTCCTCCAAATAGACTGGAAGGCCCCTCTGCTTCAGATGCACTCCAGTTTACTTCCAACTATGTAAGCGCCAGTTGCTGCATTCTGAACATGCCGTGCAGAAGTGGTTACCCATAAAGATCCGAGCACAAGCATCAGGAAGTTTTTCTTCATGTAAAAAACCATAGACTCACTGGAATAAGTGCGTAGAGCACAAGTGCGGTAGAGAGTGGGACTTTAGGGCTGTTAAGATCTCAACTTGATGTTATTTTGGAGAATCCTAATGAAGAGAACTGACAAGCATGTTCGACTGAGTGGCCTGTTCTTGTCACAGATGATTCAGTGATCTAAAGTTTCAAGCATAGCGATGGTGACATGAGAGAACGTGAAACGTGGCGCTCCAGAGGCATTTCTGCATAGAGGTACCCCATGTTTCATACCGAAGTAATTGGTACATTTGTTTAAGTTAATACCCAAGACTCGTTTAACTGATGATTCTGAATTGTGAATGCGATTGTGTGCATGAGTGAGACTGGCAAAGCGTTTGAGGATGGTTCCTGCATTGTGCCCATTTCTCTAGTTTATTGCAGGCCTAAATTGGATTAGGTTGGTTTGACAATGTTAATACCGTATTAATTAAAATATACATGATTTAATCCAACACACTATGTATAGCTTTTATAAGCGAGAAACAGACGGGTTTACAGTTTTATGACTGAGCTCTACTTCGTTTTTTTAGGTCTGTAACATAAGTCCCTTCTGCCAAAGACCCAGCTGGCAGATTCACTTTTTCTAATCTTTCCTGGAAGATGATCCCGATTCTTGGCAGCCAGACTGTGGATTTCATTTCCAAGTAGTTGAATTCAAGTTTGACTGCTTCTTGATTTACTGTATTGGTTAGCAGTATGCCAAATGATTTGATGATTATTTAAAACCTTTTAATGTGTGAAAAAACCTGTTTCGTAACAAGCATTTTTTCTGTGAATTAACAGTCTTTTGCCACTTAATGGTGTAACAGAAATTTCTGTGATTTTAGGGATATTTTGCATTTGCCATTTTAAGGTTGATGGTTTGCACCAATTGCTGCCATACTTTTTTATAGTGTTTTTTTATGTGATTTGCCAAATACACATTTACAGTGCAGCATATAGTGTAGATACCCCAAATGTCTGCGCAGAGCAGTTGTCCAACCAGGGTGTGTAATGCATCTGGGCAGTGCTCAAGGAGACATCCGTATCAGGTATTGGTGAGCCTTCTAAAAGATAACTGCTTTGTGCTCTTTCCATTTGAGGTCAGTAGTGAGGTTGATCCCCAAAGAATTTGAAGCCCTAGACCCTCTCCACAGCGTCACCCCCAAGCAGGTGGGAGCATGTGCTACCTCCCATTTCCAACAGTCGGTGATCAGCTGCTTTGTTTTGCTGATGTTGAGAGTAAGGTTGTTGCCCGGACTTCACTCAGCCAGTAGTTTCACTTCCTGGCGATATGCAGTCTCCTCACCACCCATGACTATAGCGTCATCAGCAAACTTGATACTGGAGTTAGAGCCACATGAGACGTGTAAGCAGGGAGGACAGGTTGCTGCACCCACCACATGATGAACCACCTGGATTGGGACCTGACTGCAGCAGGTGACACCTCAGCACCACACTGGAACAGTGGGAGTTTTTTTTACGGTGGCTGGAGTGTCAATCCTGCCACCAACCCCCAAGTTTTCCCTGTAAGATGGAGGACCTGTTTGCAGGGCTGGATGCAGATCAGCATCATACCCAGGATGAAGCAAGTGCAGGGCATCTTCTGTGGATTGTGAAGGGAGAAGGAGATGGCACAGTTAGGAAAACCTCACACCATGGGGTGGCATTAGTACCTCACTAGCTGAAATGCCCGGCATTGCCCAGGAGGAAAGTGTTTTTTTTTAATTGTTTGAGAAAAATATAATTAAAAAAAAGCACAACTTTAAAAATAAAAATAAATTAACAAACAATGAAGACTCACTAATGTGCTTGTCTTGTGGTCTTGTATATATGTTATCACCCAGTTGACGCTCGGTACCGGCCAACTCTATTTAATTTCAAAAGCAACAGGGGTGCGGTGGAACATAAAGAATGCTGGCAGTCACCTCCAGTTCGCCCTCTGGTGGTCGTTCCGAGTATCAACTGGATGATAACATACATACAAGACCGCAAGATCACCCCCCCACCATACCAAGAAGTATTACCCCCCAAACTACAGAATTTTTAGTCGACATATGAGAAACATGTGTACCATGTTTCATGAAAATCGCTCCAGGTGTTCGGAAGTGATGCTGGAACATACATACACACACACACATTAACTTTAATAATAATAATAATTCATTACATTTATATAGCGCTTTTCTCAGTACTCAAAGCGCTATCCACACAGGGAGGAACCGGGAAGCGAACCCACAATCTTCCACAGTCTCCTTACTGCAAAGCAGCAGCACTACCACTGAGCCACCTGTGAGGACTTTATATATATATAGAAAGAGAGAGAGATATATATAACACTTGGTGCCATATATATGGGTGGCATGGTGTCGCAGTGGGTAGCGCTGCTGCCTCGCAGTTGGGAGACCTGGGGACCTGGGTTCGCTTCCCGGGTCCTCCCTGTGTGGAGTTTGCATGTTCTCCCTGTGTCTGCGTGGGTTTCCTCCGGGCGCTCCGGTTTCCTCCCACAGTCCAAAGACATGCATGTTAGGTGGATTGGCGATTCTAAATTGGCCCTGGTGTGTGCTTGGTGTGTGGGTGTGTTTGTGTGTGTCCTGCGGTGGGTTGGCACCCTGCCCGGGATTGGTTCCTGCCTTGTGCCCTGTGTTGGCTGGGATTGGCTCCAGCAGACCCCCATGACCCTGTGTTCGGATTCAGCGGGTTGGATAATGGATGGATGGATGGATATTGCTATCTTGTGTTGTTTATGCACTCAAATATATTCTCAGTTCATCTTTGTTTCTTTATTATGTACAGGAAGGTCTTTAATTTTGTCTTGTTATTGTAAATAGTATCTTTGTTTTCATTGTACTCTGTGAAGGGTGCTGTATAAAATCAGGTTTAATGGTGGCACAGTGTTAGGTGCTCCTACTTCACAGCTTCAGATTCCTCAATTCAAATCTTAGCCTGATCTCCATCTGTGTGGAGTTTGTGTGTTCTCGCTGTGTTTTTTTCTGGGTACCCCACAGTTCTACTCCAAAATCCCATACACGTCATGTTGTCAAGGTTAATTGACCCAGTGTAGGTGAATGTGGACCTGTGTGGCCTATGATGAACGGGTGTCCTGAGGCCCTGAATTGCAGGAGTAGGTTAGAAAATTGATGGGTGGTTGAACACAACATTTGTCAACAACAACAACATTTATTTATATAGCACATTTTCATACAAAAAGTAGCTGAAAGTGCTTTACATAATAAAGAAAAGAAAAATAAAACACAAAATAAGAAATTAAAATAAGGCAACATTAGTTAACATAGAAAAGGAGTAAGGTCCGATGGCCAGGGTGGACAGAAAAAACAAAAAAAAAAAAACTCCAGAAGGCTGGAGAAAAAAATAAAATCTGTAGGGGTTCCAGGCCACGAGACCACCCAGTCCCCTCTGGGCATTCTACCTAACATAAATGAAATAGTCCTCTTTGTAGTTCGGGTTCTCACGGAGTCACTTGATGCTGATGGTCATACAGACTTCTGGCTTTTAATCCATCCATCATTGTTGGAACATCATAGTGCTTTGAGTAGATGCGCCACCACCAAAAAGACACCGGAAAAAGAAACAGAAGAGAGAGTAGGGGTTAGTACAGATTTTAGAGCCACAATGAATAGTTATTATAATGAATTGGATATACAGAGTATCAGGATTAAATTACAGTGAAGTTATCAGAAGGCCATGTTAAAGTAATGTGTTTTCAGCAGTTTTTTAAAGTGCTCCACTGTATTAGCCTGGCGAATTCCTACTGGCAGGCTATTCCAGATTTTAGGTGCATAACAGCAGAAGGCCGCCTCACCACTTCTTTTAAGTTTTGCTCTTGGAATTCTAAGGAGACACTCAGTTGAGGATCTGAGGTAACGATTTGGAATATAAGACGTCAGACATTCCGATATATAAGATGGGGCGAGATTATTTAAGGCTTTATAAACCATAAGCAGAATTTTAAAGTCAATCCTGAATGACACAGGTAACCAGTGTAGTGACATCAAAACTGGAGAGATGTGCTTGGATTTTCTTTTCCTGGTTAGGATTCTAGCAGCTGCATTCTGCACTCGTCGCAAACGATTGATGTCTTTTTTGGGTAGTCCTGAGAGGAGTGCATTACAGTAATCTAGTCGACTGAAAACAAACGCGTGAACTAATTTCTCAGCATCTTTCAATGATATGAGGTCTAACTTTTGCTATGTTTCTTAAGTGAAAAAATGCTGTCCTAGTGATCTGATTAATATGCGATTTAAAATTTAGATTACAGTAAACGGTTACCCCTAAGCTTTTTACCTCCGCTTTGACTTTTAATCCTAATGCATCCAGTTTATTTCTAATAGCCTCATTGTATCCATTATTGCCAATCACTAAGATTTCAGTTTTCTCTTTATTTAACTTGAGAAAGTTACTATTCAGGCAGCACGGTGGCGCAGTGGGTAGCGCTGCTGCCTCGCAGTTGGGAGACCTGGGGACCTGGGTTCGCTTCCCGGGTCCTGCCTGCGTGGAGTTTGCATGTTCTCCCCGTGTCTGCGTGGGTTTCCTCCGGGCACGCCGGTTTCCTCCCACAGTCCAAAGACATGCAGGTTAGGTGGATTGGCGATTCTAAATTGGCCCTAGTGCGTGTTTGGTGTGTTTGTGTGTGTCCTGTGGTGGGTTGGGATTGGCTCCAGCAGACCCCCGTGACCCCGTGTTCGGATTCAGCGGGTTGGAAAATGGATGGATGGATGGATGGAAGTTACTATTCATCCATTCTGAGATACAACTTAGACATTGTGTTAGTGAATCAAGAGAATCGGGGTCATCAGGTGCAATTGATAAATACAGCTGTGTGTCATCAGCATAGCTGTGGTAGCTCACGTTGTGCCCTAAGATAATCTGACCTAATGGAAGCATGTAGATTGAGAAGAGCAGCGGACCCAGGATAGAGCCTTGTGGAACACCATATAGGATATCGTGTCTTTGAGTTGTAATTACCACAACTAACAAAGAATTTTCTCCCTGCCAGGTAGGATTCAAACCAATTTAAGACGCTGCCAGAGAGGCCCACCCATTGACTAAGGCGATTTCTAAGAATATTATGATCAATGGTGTCAAATCACATCCAAACTTATCTATTATCAGAAACTTTTAAGTTGTTATTTGGATGCTATAATTTTGTCTGGTAAGAATGAGTTGAGAGTGTGTCCTGTGATGGACTGGCACTTCCACCTTGCACCAGAAGATGCTGGCATTGGCTCCATCTCTCTGCACCTCTTACAGTAATAAGAATAAGCAGGTCAAGATATGGATGGATGTTCTATATATTTACTGTATTATGAGATTTTTCAGACCCTGACAACCTCCTAGCTGCACTGTGCAGCAAAACTCTGTTAACACAGGCAGGGATTGCTTGTCTATCACTGAGGCAACCGCACGGTTGCAGCTTCACCACGTAACACACCTCTCAGCTGATGGTTGATGTGAGTAACAGTGTAACACGGCCACTGACTTGGACCCATCACTGTTTGTTTGCTGTGTCTATGTGTATTAAAGTGGTAGCTCCTGTTTGAATAAAGACCCTGACTGTTTCTGTTGTAATTGGAATAAAGTTGGTTTCCCTGTACCCTTTGGACTCCGCATCTTCTCTTGGGTGCAAGACAGTGACTCACGTGTCACAGTATGCGTTTTCAATAAAGCTAGTAAATTTGAACTATTTTTAGACAACTCTACACATTTTAGATGGCTAATGAATATTTTATTTTTAATTCAACTTACAGGGAGTCTGCAAAGCCAGCCCTGCAGTGCCAAAGTGGTTGCAGAATTTTTGTTCCAAACCAACTTTGTAATTAAAACCAATCCTTGAAAATTAACAGACCTTATTTAAATGTATGGCTTGTTAGTGTTTTAATTCTGCCATGTCAGGTTATTATTACTGTACATCGTGGATGTTTTTACTTCCAAGGATATCATCGAAATTATTTGTAGCCTGAAGAGGATCACTAATTTCAATCCTTCACATTTTTCTCTTCATTTTCCTTCCAAATATTCTTATAAACTAGATAGTTCAAGATGAATACATGCAGGTGTAAATGGAAACAGGTTATCATATCACATTTGATGATTGTTCCAGGGATTTTTAGTCGTAGCCTTCATTTATGTAATTTTAGCGAGTCAGAAGCAGTCAGTGGCACACTCACACAATGTGACATGCCTAGCAAATCTCGGTCCAAATAGTCTGCGAGTCGCTCTGATAAAATCATAGAGGTATGACTTTTGTCATGGGGTGGTTTCTGTGTGCATTACAGCTGACGACTAAGGAACGCTCATCTGGAAGTACAATGTATGTAATGCAGCTATGAGGAATAAGGAACACGCATGTTTTGGTCCTCATCAACATAAGGAAAGCTCATCTGTCAGATGTCTCATGTTTTACATACCACAACCAAATGTAAAAAAGATAAATAAAGGGCTCAGATTGCGGCTGAATTCATCATACCTGTTAACCCTTTGTACAGCACGTTATTGGTGGTCACAATAAGGATCAAGCACATCTGTACTGGATATTTGTCACGTAGTCAGTAAATGTGATATAGCCAGCAATTTTCAGTCATGTAAATAGACCTGCTCCAGTGGAAATACAGTAAGCAAGTCTGACATAACCCACAACTACAAGTTACATAATTTGTCTTTAGGTTTTGATGAGGAACTGCTAGTTCCTTCGTTATTTGCATCTTTTGCTAATTAGGAAAAATTCAAAACACAACAAATGTACCTGTTTAAGACTAAAATAAGCCATTAAGAGTGAAGACTCTTAAGTGAGACAATTAAAATGAAGCAGAAAAATGTTGCTTGAACATTAAGTGCTTCAACTGCAGTAACTGACTTTCATTAGGGAATTGGGTTGAAATGAAAACCTGCAGCCATTATGGCCATCCAGGACCGATTTGACGACCCCAGGCCCATGCAATGCTCAGTTGTTGCCAGCCATTTATTCCACTTTCCTTGACCTCATTTCACTGTGTTTTCAGCCAGGTTTCTCTTTTATTTCACAGTATGCCAGTTACTTGTTAAGACTTCAGACAAATTACAAGTCACAAAATGCAAAACTGCCTTTCCACCTTGCTGGTTGTGAGATTATATTCACAAGGTGTTGTGAAAGCACTGGTTGTTTATTAGAAGGAGAAAACGTCTTTGCTTACACAGAGTCTGTAATGTCAGTAAATCCCCATGGGCACTGCTGCCTGCTGTGTTGCTGTGGTTAATAAACAATTCATTTTATTTTTATATTCATAGATGCCAGTGATGTTTTAAATGATGTCTGGCTTCCTAAACTAAAGCACTCATTCTGCAGCCAAACAGTTTCACTTGCGTCAATTTCAGGACACACCCTTGATGTTTATTAAAGGAATATGTCCCCTAAAATGTTTCTATATGGTCCTTACTCTATCTATTTTACAGTGGTGGCTGAGAAAAAATTTAGATCTTATTTTTAGGAGAGCATGGGGGGTTATGAGACTGCTGGGAAAGGGGTGTGTGGCGCTCCTGATATCTTTGCGAAAGGATGAAGCTCTAAGTCTTTAGAGTCCTGGTGCTTCCTGTTTGATTGTGAGAATAGGATGCTATCCAGTTACCTGAGACGAAGACTGGACTCCTTTGGTACTCTGTCTCTTTGGAGAGTCTTTGGGTACTGTTGGTTTGACTTTGTGTTGAATGAGCGGTTGCTCACGGAGTCCCCTGCATTGCGAGGGAGCATCAGTTATGGCACTACGGCCATGTGGAGCGATTCCCCGAAGGTGATCCAGCTCGCAGGATGCTCCATTGCTGAGGACCTGAGCAGATGGACCAGGAGAACACCCACGGAACACCTGGCTGCAGCAGATAGATGGTCATTTACGGAGGGTGGGACTGGACCGTGTGTCTGCCTGGGTTGTTGCCAACCGGGATCCCGTTCTGTTTTGTCATGTGGTGGGTACGGCCCAGCCTGACCTGACCTGACCTGACCTGACCTGACCTGACCTGACCTAACCTAACCTATGTTTCTTGGAGAACATACATGAAAGAGATTCTCATAAATAGCTGACCAACAATGGCAATGAAAAACACTGTAAAAAATGGCAAGTAAAAAAGAAAACAACAAAACCCCAAATCCCCGTGTCCCATAGTCCACGTCTTTTATACAGTCTCTATCTGAAAACATGAAAAACAAAATGTTTTTAAATTGTTACTTTTGAAGTTATCAGGTGTAGTGTACACAGGAGACTCAAAAGACACATGGGAGGGACTTTTTGAATTGAAGACCAGACTCTCAATCAACGAATGATGAGGAAAGGTGATCTTCATGTCAAAGAGTCCCTCCCATCAGTCTTTTTTGAGTTTCCTGTGTACACAACCCCTGATAATGCAGGAAGTAACAGTAACAGTCTAGGTCCCAACTAGAGTAGGTCTGCACCAGGGATCTTCTTGAAGTTCTTACCTCTTTGATCTGGTTATGGATGTCCTGAATCAAGGGATAAAAAAGTAACATTGACACAACATGTCATTGTGTTTAACACCAAAAAAGAGGAAGTAAAGAGAAAGTTGTACAAATGGAGAAGGGCTTTGCAACATAGAGGACTGAAGATAGCCCACATAGAAGTGAAGCATGATGAAGAAGAATTAGCAGAAAAAGCACTTGATTTGCATATTTTAAGCTAGTGGCTGTATAAAAAAACGTGTGGATTATGCAACACAAGTAATATACTTTTTTTTTTCTTTTTTAGATTGACATTTTTCACAGGTTGCCACTGTCCAGCAGTGCTCACCTATGGATCCCAATTATGAGGAACTCTCTTATGTACTTCCTTATGTAGCCACCACTACAAAGTACATATAAGTTCAAGTAACATTTAAAAAAATATTGAATTTTTATTTGGAATATTCCTTAAAATATAGTTTTGTTTCTTTTTTCTTTTGGATAGCACATCCTTTATATACAATACTATTTTTTTAAATGCTACACCTTGTGCAATGTATTTTAAAGGCTCTGTTACATTGCCATATAAAGATATGTGTGGCTAGTTAAATTTGTAATGTGAGCTAATCCAAGAAATAAAAAATCCTCCTTTGCATCCCCTGTTGCCGTCTGTGTTCTTGAGCCCAGATACTGTAATAGTATCAGTCTCTTTTTAAATGTTATGTTGCCCAGGACATAAGAGGTTTGGCCAGTGTCCTGCTCAGGGATAAATCGGCTCCAAGTCTCTGTTGTTGTTGTTTTTTTGTAGACTACAGAAGGCTTTCCTCCCAAGTTTCCTTGGTTTTTCAACTATTTTTGTCATCTGGCTTAACAGATTTTTCAGGTCAAGATACAGAGAAGCATTTTCACAGCTTGATGCTGCCACTGCCATGTTTGACAGTAAGGATGTGGTAAGAGCTGACTGGTTTAACAGAAGCCATGGGGACTAATCATTACTACACCAAATGCTTTAAATATATGGAAAAGGGTGACATGGAAATAAATAGCAAAACACTTGAAAGCAATCACTAATACCAATATCTAAGCTTTCATATGCCCATATGCTCAAAAGAAGTAGCATTAATTAAGAACATTAACAAAGAAACTAACCTCAAACTAACCTCAAAATACCCAGAAGTCTCCAACCAATACTTTACTATAAGGGAAAAAAGTAAATATAGATATACTGTATAATGTGGGTGTAATACTGTGTTATAAGCAAATGCTATAAATGGGAATCCTTTCAAAAATAATACCATGGGTAGTTTTTATTAATCAATAAACTTTCTAGAAAGTGCAGGAAACAGAAAAAAAATATAAATTAAATTAATATTTGGTGTGTCCACTGTTTGCTTTCTTCTGGGTCCAAATGTCATGCAGTTTCTGAAGGTACTCAGAGATATGCAGGTGGATGAGCCTGTTGTGTCCTGGGTCCTCATGTATAACACTGAGTATATCTATCTATCTATCTATCTATCTATCTATCTATCTATCTATCTATCTATCTATCTATCTATCTATCTATCTATCTATCTATCTGCATTGTTTTCTTCTTAATTAATCTAGCAATCTCTTGCAGGATATAGCTTTTGTGCAAGAGTACAGTTTGTCACTGTAGAGATTGACAGATTTGTCATAGCAAAATAAAAGGAATTCTTCTATAGTTATTCACTTTACATTTTTTTTATAATCTATCAAACGTTGTTTTAATCTCGGCATCAAAAAGCTTTTTTTAGGTTTTAGGAATCACAAAATACATACAGATACTGTAATACAGTAACAGAGTGGTGCAGAAGATGTCGTGAATCCTCATTTGGGTTTAATGGGAGGCATTTTGTCTCATTTTTAGAAAGTTTTGAATTACTGCACCATTGTCAGTTTCTATTCTACACATACATCTGATAGTTATTTTATAAAATGGAGTTTTCCACCAAACACTGCAAAAGTCAGGCCGGGGCCTCATGCATAACGCTGTGCGTAGAATTCACACTTAAACATGGCGTACGGACAAAAGCAGAAATGTATATAAATCCAGATGCATAAATCTGTGCATACACCAACTTCCACATTCTTCTGCTCCATAAATCCCGGTCAGCGTGAAAAGTAACACACGTGCACACGCCTGCTGCCCCACCACAACTCCTCCCAGAATTAAACCTCTTTGAATATGCAAATCAAATAGCCCTTAAGAACAGTGTTCTGTGAAAAGACAATGGCAAAAGCACAGGAGAAAATAGAAGAATTTCAGTGAATACCAACTGGAGGCAAGGAAAAATGTACTATTTGTTGGTTTGGTATAAACAACAAAATGAAGTTGATCGAGTGACAAAGCGTGTCGGAGAAACTCAAAAAGCTCAAGTTCACAAAGTCGCACAGTGCCCGAAATAAAAAAGAAGTTGTCAGATATCAAAGTCGCTGTGAAAAGGCGAGTCGTAGCCCACTGTCTGAGTTTCATATGAAAGCTTATTAGGGTACAGAGAAAAAAAAAAAATAGGGACACAGTGGGAAAAAAGCTCGAAATGTCAACTTTAATCTCAAAATTTCCACTTTAATCACGTAGTTTATTTTGTCAATAAAGTAGAACAACATAAACTTCAACTTAAAATCGTTTAATTTAATAGTTTCTCAAATACCATCGTAACTAAAGTATCACGTTAAATGCTTTATATTGTATGTGTTCTTCTATGTGCTCTATGTGTGTGAATCACTACGTGCTTCTTAAACAGACTTTCTTTTCCTCCAATAGGACACAGAATCCATTACATTCGTGATATTACAGCTCTCTGAATAACTGAAATACTGAGATGTATACTTGATATCATTTTCATGATGATAGGAGTTAAAGCATGTTATTAAACATGGGAACACAGTTGCACAGTGATAGTGACAAGCTGGTGCCCCATCCAGACATTGTTCCAGCCTCACGCAAGATGCTTGCTGCGCCATGCTCAACCTTCGATGAAATAATTTATTTCAGCAATACTGTCTCTTTCAAACGTACTAAACCTCAATTCCTGTCTTTCCGTTTCTTTCTCCAAATACCCAATCACCACACAATCAGCTCTGTAATAGACATTAAGACATATTTAAGCTGAGAACACCGATTAATCAAAACTTTTAAGGAACATTGAAATATCTTTGTAGTACATGTTTAATTATTCTGTCCATCTGTCCTTCCAGTGTCGTGCCAGCCCCAGTACAAATAGAGCGTGAGGCAGGAATAATCCCTGAACGGGGCGCCAGCTCCTTGATAGCGCTGCAACACCGCGTCCTCACATGTTTAATTATCAACAATACTGATTATTTAAATGATGTTAACATTTTATCTGTATAATATAACAAACATATTTTGCTGCATTTCATCTGATATCGTTAGCATATGTAAATACGCGCTAAAGTGGCTCAGGTTGTGCAATATTATAACTGTATCACAAGTTTACAGTGAGGTAATTGTACTTATAAGTACAAACAGTTTTACAAGGAGCACTTGATGGACTGATTGAGTGCGTTTATAGTTCTTGTGGTGAAACTGTTCCTGAACCGCAAGGTTCGTACAAGAAAGGCTCTGAAGCATTTGACGTATGAGAGAAGTTCAAATAGACAGCATGGCTGAGGCAGTGTGTACTAGATGCTGTATAATGATAATTCTCTTTCTGATCAGCTGCTGTAGAGCTGTGATTCCACACTCAGATACAGTGATATAAATACTCCAAGTGGTGCAGTTAGAGTAATATGGAAAAAGATGATTCGCTGTGGCAGCCCCTAATGGGAGCAGCTGAAAGAAGAAGAAGAAGGTGCAGTGAGAGTAACAATGCTAAAGCAGCTATGGTATTTGGAATAGTGTGGCCATTCCGTGGACCATTATATCGTTACAGGTTAATTACAATCAGATGCCTTAAACTAATAAACAATATGAGGTTAATTTCAGTGTATATGATAAAGCTATGTCAGGGATGTGGATCTAAAAAAGAAAGGGAAACCACACTGGAACAAAAGCACTGCTTTGACGCTGGGTGCCGCCAGTTTGCAAAACCGAGCGGACAACTTGCCTAGGGCAGGGATTAAACTAGCATGAAAATGTGCGTGGCTTTACACCAAGTTTAGTTTTTATACATCACAATGTGAGCGTGGAGACGGGCATACGCAACATTTTTGTGCATACGCACCGTTTATACATGAGGCCCCAGGATCTTTACAACCCTGCCCAGGGGAGACACAACTCATCCTAACAAGGCATCAAATGCTACCTGCTGGGGAGCTGCCAAAACAACCCTAAATGTTCAAAAAGCCCTATAAGAGGAGGGATAACCGCAAACCTTAGTCTTGAATTAAAAAAAGCAAAAAAAAAAAATTTTATACACTGAAGTTTTAATAGCAAAATACAATTAAAAGTTTAAAAGAGCAAAGATTGCCAAAAGTATTGGTTTAGAAGGTAATCCACAGCAAACAAGCCACCAGATGATCCCCAAAATCAGAAGAACAAGAAAATCACAGCCCAGCACAGACTGTAGGACAGAGTGCCTAGGAGGGAGTGGATGGCTGTGTTCTGTCAGACAACTAGCAGAATATTAGATCAGATCAGTATTTGTACTCATTGCTGTCCTTCTAGTCCATTGTGTTAATTACGCATGGGTCCAAACCACAGAGGCCACGCCCCTAGCAATGCTGCAAGCAGACACAACACTGGTGGTTTTTCAGGATCATAAATCATAGTAATTTATGACAGGCTAGGTTTCTAGGACTGTGACTGTGTCTTACTTTGTATTTGACTTCCTCTCTTACCATTTTCATTTTCTCTGTTGTCAATTGGCCATAGTTTAACAATAATTAGTCAAAAGATATTGTTGATTTACATTATATGTACTAATTCTGTATTGAATAATTAGTACATAAATCAATACTTGTATTTTGCCTGAGAATTTGTCCCAGCACTCTGTGCCTGCACACAGTGAAGACCGCTGTACAAAGTTAAATTGTATTGTCATCATTTCATCAACTTCTTCAGAGAAACCTTGCACTCAGTGTTGGCATGATACGCTCCAGCTCCAATGTGATTAAATGAGTTTGAAAATGTTATATTATGTTAAGTTAATATTAGACTGAGGAAAGCATACTTAGAGGGAGACTAAACCCCCTCAAGAAATGCCTACAATCATAGTCCATATCCAAACAGGCAATGTCCCTTATACTAACAACCCAATTGTGCTTCACTCACTCAGAATATGAAACCAATGTGGGAGACATTTTAAGATAGAGAAGCTTTTATTGGTGGCACCTCTGCACGAGAACCACCTTTTTCAACCCTTGTAAACATATGCAGTTTTTAATGTCTGGAAAACATTTGGGATTAAATCACTTAGAGATCTGTACATAGACAACGTCTTTGCATCCTATGAACAATTACATTCTAAATTTAACTTTCTAGCAACACATTTCTTTCACTACCTTCAAATCAGAAACTTTGTTAAACAGGACCTGCCCAATTTTCTTCACCTCCAACCTCCCTCTATGCTGGAAAAAAATATTGCTCAGTTTCAAGGACTTAGACAGCATTTCTGCAATATATAAAACCATTTTACAGTCCCTTCCTTTCAAAGATCCCAGAGTACAGTGGCAATAGGACCTCTCACTCAACATATCAGAAAAGGAGTGGAAGGTGGCAATGTAGAGAATTCACTCGCACTCCATATGCGCAAAGCATACAATTATTCAACTCAAAATTATATATTGAGCACATCTGTCTCGCTTAAAATTGTCCAAAATGTTTCCAGGACAAGATCCTACCTGCAAACGTTGCAATCAAACTCCAGCCTCACTGGGTCACATGTTTTGGGCCTGCACCAAATTAACATCTTTCTGGACCAAAATTTTTAAATGCCTATCAGAGAGCCTTGTTGTCACAATCCCTCCTAACCCATTAACAGCTGTGTTTGGTGGGCTCACAAAGGGGCTTAAAGTGGAGAAAGACAAGCAAACAGTGATTGCCTTTACTACACTATTGGCATGGAGACTTATCCTTCTAAACTGGAAGAATCCTAACTCTCCTCTTTTAAGTCAGTGGGTAACTGATATTATATATTATTTGAAACTGGAAGAAATCAAATTCTCACTTAGAGCATTTGTGCAGAAATTTTTCCAAACATGGCAGGATCTAATCAATAACATTTTAGAATAAGCTTTTAAAGCACTGAGGAAGCAGATTCTCTCCCCATTTCTTTTTCTTTTCTATTTATCTATATTAACTTATTAATTTATCTATTTACTTATTTTTATTACGTTTAAGTTTTATTCTGCTGCCCATGCCCTCTTTCTCGGGGGTGGGGGTTGATTTGTTTTCAGTCCTATTCTTGTAAAATTGATCTGTTTGTATGGAATGTGTGATTTCAATAAAATCAATAAAAAAAACAAAAAAAAAACAAACAAACAACACTCAATAGTCCGGAATGGCATAGTGAAAACAGAAATTTTAGGAATTTTTTGCAAATTTATTAAAAATAAAAAACTGAAATATCACAAAAGTATTCAGACCCTTTACTTACTCTTGGGTCTCGCATGACAAGCTTCACACACCTGGATTTGAGGATTTTCTGCCACTCTTTTCTGCAGTTCCACTCAGGCTCTGTCAGATTAGATGGAGACCGTCGGTGGACAGCTATTTTCGGGTTTTTCCAGAGATGTTTGATTGGGTTAAATTTTGGCTCTTGCTGGGCCAGTCAAGAACATTTATTGAGGTGACCCTAAGCCACACCTGTGTTGTCTTTGCTTTGTGCTTAGGGTCATTATCCTGTTTGAAGGTGAACCTTCAACACTGTCTGAGGTCTAGAGTGCTCTGAAGCAGGTTTCACTAAGGATACCTCAGTAACTGTTCAACTTTCCCTGAAACCTGTCAAGTCTCCTAATCCCTGACGATGAAAACAAACGTACATCATGATGCTGCCACCACTGTGCTTCACCATTACAAAGATAAAGTGCAGGCGATGAACAGTGACCCGTTTCCTTCAAATGTGACATTTAGAATTGAGGTCAAAAGTCCAATCTTGGTTTCATCAGACCACAAAATATTGTTTCTGGAAGTCTGAGAGTCATTTAAACATCTTTTTTCAAATTTAATTTAGGTTTTTATGTTTTGTCAGGTGATTAGTGAAGAGTTGCAATGGTGGATGTCCTATTGGAAGTTTCTCCCATCTCCACCCAGGTTCTCTGGAGATCACACAAAGTGACCATTGGGTTCTTGGTCACCTCTCTTACCAAGGCCCCCCTCAATTGCTTGGTTTGGTGGGGCTAACACCTCTAATTTAGTTGTTCCAAACATATTTTATTTAAGAATTATGGAGGCCATTATGCTCTTGAGAACCTTTAGTGATGCAAAAATTTTTATAGCCATCCCCAGACCGGTGCCTTGACACAGTCCTGTCTCTAAGCTCTGCAGGCAGTTTCTTCAGCCTCATGCCTTGTTTTTTTGCTCTGATACACATTGTCAGCTGTGGGACCTTCTATAGACAGGTGTGTGCCTTTCCTAATCACATCCATTCAATTGTATTGGTAACAGGTGGACATCAAACAACCTGCAGAAACATCTCAATAAAATGGGATGCCTCTGAGACAAATTTCTAAATGCTTGTATCAATGTGATATTTCAGTTTTTATTTGCAATAAATTTGCAAAAATTCCTAAAATCCTGTTTTCATTTTGTCATTCTGAGGTATTGAATGTGGCTTGATAAAAAAATGAATTTAAACGATTTTAACACAACACTGCAACATAGCAAAAGGAGTAGAAAGTGAAGGGTACTAAATATTTTCTGTAAGCGCTGTAAACCAAACAAAGGAAAAAAAAAGAACTTTCCAGTTTTAGAAGAGGGCTTATTGTCTTGAATGCCTCATGTTTGCCTTCATTGGTCCGGGTGAATTTCAGAAAAGCAGCTTGTCCACTCTACCACAGGGTATGGCATCGTGTCACATAAACTGTGAATTTCCCAGGCTCACTCTTCATGAAGTCTATATAAACTTTCACATCTGATGACAAGCAAGATGCATTAAGTTCTTATTAACTTTGCCAACTTCAAAAGGCCTGCAACTGAATACACCTTCCCTAGTATATCTCTTCAGTGGATTTCACACCATTTTGAGAAAAATGGAAGGTGCCAAAGTCCTTTTCTGTTCCTTTGAGTTTCTGCAGTCACCCCAAATGCCTCGGCACTGTTTAAAATGAGATGTTCCAGCATCAGGTTCCACTCAGGTCATGTGCTCGCTGGTTAAATATTTCAGCTGTTGCTATCACTGGAGAGGCAGACGGCGGCTGGCAGCTCATAAGGTACCTCGTCTGTTCACAGAATTAGTTCAGCCTGATGTTAGGAACAAGAAAACAATCCAGGGCAACAACGTTGGTACATATTTACCACATACCACAGTCTGGAGCCATTTTTTATTTAACTTCACCAGTTTGGAGATTTGCAATGCAGAGGAACGCTTTGGTCTTGCTTTCAGATTCAGGTATTTATATTATTATTATTATTCATTTACTCATCCTGAATATAATTCACTGCATTCATTTACCGAAATTCAACAATTATACCTCATTGAACTGTCTAGCTATTAAATATACAGCTGCATTTCAATTTAAATAGTGGTGTTTATGGGTTGCTCTTGTGATTAGAGTAATTAGCATTATTAGATAAAAGGGATACTTGCATGTACAAGACAGGATGGCACCTTTGAACAGATCCTACTTTAAATCCTAGCCTAGTCATGGCCTGTGTGTGTGCTGTGCACGTTCTCCTTGTGCTCGTGTGGGGTTTTTTTTCCCAGGTGCTCTGGTTTCCTTCTCACTTCTTGGTCATGTTTGCCAAGCTAATTGGTGGCTCTGAATTGACCCCACATGGGTCTGAGAGTGAGTTTACCCTGGACTTGTTGGTTTCAACCTCTCTGGATATCCCAATTAAGCAGGTTTAAAATAAATAAACATGCATTCTCTTGCATTCTCTATACAGTAAAACTACAGAACTTTCTCATGTGAAAGCAAATAAATAGATGTTTAAGTCTGTATTTGTATTAGACCTCTGGTACTGGTGTAATGACGGCACAATGGCCTTTTAGTGGCTTGTGGAGCCCACAACATTTCAAACTGAGTTTCCAAAGCAGCAAAAAATCAATGTATTTTTCCGACTCCAACATTATTTCAATTATCTTGTCTTTAAAGGCTGTTGGAACTACCCTTGAAATGTTGTGACCCAGTTGGTTTCTACAGTAATTGTATTGACCTCCTGCATATCTGTCTGGTATGGGGGGTATGCAGGGCTACCCCAGACTGGATTTTCCTGCAGATAGTGGCGACAGCAGCCAAGAATATCACTGAGACTTCTCTCCCTCCCATACAGGAACTCTACAGCAAACGCTGCAAATATAGGCCTACCAACAGTATCAGAGACTCCACTTAACCCCACATTGGGCTGTTTGCTCTTCTACCCTCTGGTGCCGAAGTATACAGTGCAGAACTGCCAGGTTTCATAAACGTTTTGTCCCACAAGCCATTAGACGCTTAAATAATAACCTGTCTGTTAATTAAGTGTATTATATAACTCGCCTGTGCAATATGAACTCTTCTGTTATTGTTTAAGTTAAACGTATGTGGTGGATTATTCTGTACTGTAGGGTGTTTGTATGTAAATATGTTGGAGATTCTCTATTGTTTATCCTTGTCTATTCTCATTATTATTCTTGTTTATTTTTGTTTGACGTTTTTACACCTAACTAGTCGGGTGACAAAATTGCATTCTGCTGTGAGTGGTTTCTAATGGAAAGTAAAGTTAATTTGAACCTTGAATGTACATTTTGTACTTTCTCACTTTGTCTGGGAGGTTTTTATGCCTGGCATGTTATTTACATTCCAAGATGTGCCCTATAGGTACATTGGCAAATCTAAGCTGGCTACCTGTGACTGTGCGTGTGTGCTTGAGTGAGTTTCTTCCTCCATTGCACCCGATGTTGCCTGGACAGGTTCTAGCTACCCAGCCCTTGAACTGGATTTGATAATACTGTGTTAAGTTATGAGTATCCCCAATGTACCAATTTTATTAAAAGAAGCATATTTTGGAAGAAATTCCCTAAATGAGTTTTCAGCTTTTTCACACTTTGATCAGTGGCGTAGCTCAAGATCGTGCCGCTCAGGGCGGCGTGGTGCTTTAATATGCCGCCCTCCAACATATCTGAATATGCTAACCTATTTAAATAGAAAATTAAAATGACGTATAGAGAAAAATTAGGATACATTTTGCATAGATTTATTCATATATAGAGAAACAGCAATAATTTTTCACATATAATTAGTTATAAGCATCAACCAGACAAGAATATCATATAGACGCACTGATAAGCTGCTGTTCTTATTATTAGTTTAATATAATTATGCTGAAAAAACCAGAACCGGTGTAGTGTACAAGTGATAGGTGCGGATGTTTTCTGTGCAGAGAAAAAATGCATTCGGATTGATAACGAAACAAAATTATAAATTGTAAATTAGTTGTTTATCTTCCTAGAAATTATTATCGGTGTAATGTTTATATTTATTTTTGTTATTACCTCATAAATTTCAACTGCTGTATCTGATGCCATCACAGAAGGACAGTCTGAAAATTATTTTTGAAGCATTTGGTGGATACAAATCAGAGAATTTTACTTTTTTCATTCATGAGTGATATTTTTCTGAACCCTGTTGCTTACACACGAATTGTACTGAGCCTTTTGGCCAATAATGCCACTCCCAAAAATGTTCCGCCCGGGGCATACCACCCCCTCTGCCCACCCCCAGCTATGCCACTGACTTTGATTCTTCAATTACTGTTACTTTTACAAAATGGCACGTTTCTGTCGTGTGTGTGTGTGTGAATGGATTATTCTTAAATCTAAAGAAGACTTCATCTTTTTGTTTTTAAGTCACTTTGACAGTATGTTTGGAAAATGAATTGAACCCCAAGCCAGAGCCTCTTGTAGATGACAGCAGGTTTGTCTTCATCCTCAGAGTTGCTTTGTTTTGCTGTGTGTTTAAACTAATCTGTACCTTTCACTGTGTAATTTGCAGTTTGTAAGTTTATACTTGTATTTGGCCGGTGAGCTTTTCACAGCATTCTGAGCCTATACACAGTGACGACCACTACAAACATAAATCGAATTAAACTAAATTGACTGATGCCATTTTCCAAATATTCACAAGTTTTCCAGATCAAGATACAGAGGAGCAATAATAGTGCATCGTAATGAGCTAGCAAATGAAAGCACAGTACACACGTGACACTGCTTAACTGCCACCAATCCCCCTCCATGCCCATGCACCACCACCTGTTGGAAAAAATGCCATAATCAATCTCCGAACACACCTAACTACAGTCCCACGAGAAGACAGAAAACTTTGGAGGACTGCCCATTCAACAATTCACTGTTGTATGAATGAAAGTTGTGGTGACAATACTTTAAAACATTAAAGTGTTTAAAAAACTATTTAAATAAATTGTGAGAACAGGCCATTCAACCCAATATGCTCATCCACCCTATTGAACTAGATTGTCCAAAATAAAAAAGTTTAGATATGAAGGTCCCTAAAGTTCTCTTCTCCACCACACTACTTCATAATTTATTCCATGTGCCTATGGTTCTTTACATAACGAAAAACTTTTAACATTTGTGCGAAATCTTACCTTAACAAGACTCCAACTGTGTCCCCACACAGAATTTATTTTAAAGGAACAACTCGGATCTATTGTACAAATCTATTTAATGATTTTAAACACTTCATGTCCTCTCTTGATCTCTGTTCAGCTCCTTCAATCTCTCCTTATAGCTCATGACTCTTACCCCATAGTCAGCCTAGTTGTTCTCCTTGTGACTGTGGGGCCACTCCTTACTCCCTGTTTGTTTTATGGGAGCCTCTTGAACCCGACACCATTATTAACGTAACCAGATGAGCTGAGCTGATGAGGACAAAACACACCAAGCAAGGGGATGGTGGAAAGTGCAAGTGCTTTTATTATAAAAAAAATAGTGTCCAAAAAGTGCAGTGCTTAAAAAAGTTCAGTAAATAAATAAATAAAAAGTGAATGGTGGAGGTTAAAATCATTAAATAGAAAAAAAATCAGTTAAACAAGCGAGGTTAAAATTCAGACAGGAGTCCTGTTTAAAATGCTCAGTCCCCAGTGCTGCACTTTTAAAAACCGACGCCTCTCCAGCTTATCCTTCTAGGACCTTGCAGCACGGAAAGACGTCTACCAACAGGTGTAGACACCCATCAGTCTTGGCCCATGTCCCCACCTCCCGATCCACGGTGTTCCACAGGGAACCACCGGACCCTACTTCCATTTCCACCGCTGCCAATCCAGGTTCCACCCGGCGAGAGGATTCTCCTGAGTGTAACAATCCGTCCTGCTTCCTTGATGCTCAGCAGGAGTGATCCTCGTGCCCCCCACCACTTTTAACATCGGAAATATACATTCAGTCCATTCTATTTGATCTAATTTGAGGGTCACAAGAAATCAAAGTCTATACCAGAGGTCTCAAACTCCAGTCTTGGAGAGCTGCAGTGGCTGCAGGTTTTCATTCTAACCCTATTCTTAATTGGTGACCAATTTTTGCTACTGATTAACTCCTTTTCCTTTTAGTTTAATTGACTTGTTTTTCAAGATTTGTTCCCCTGATCGTTTCCTCTGATCGTTCCTCTGAATTGCTTCATTTCCTTCCTTAAGTGGCACCCAAACAAAAATGAAATGTGACGTGAGTGAGCCAACAGAAGACCACTAAGTCAGGGCCTTCAGCTCCAACCAGTTGCTTAATTAGGCTCTGATTCTTGTCGTTAATTAAACCCATTCTTGAATTCCATGGCTTGTTGCTGCTCTCATTGTGCACACATTTATGAAATTGTTGATTTTCTCTTTTCTAAGAACACTGGTAAAATGTTCTGGGGACCTAAGCAGATCAACATTCCAGAGACCTTCACCTTTCTTTATTTTCAGATATTGTATGATTGACATAGTTTGCTGGTCATGTTTTTTCTCATTTTGTATCTTATTATTGTAGGGCTGATCATTAAAGAAAATGAAACAATTAATGGGTTGGAGTCTTCAAGAGCAAGTCAATTAAAATTAATTCAAAAGAACTTAAAGAGCAGCATAAACAGGTCACTAATTAAAAAAAGGGTTAGAATGAAAACCTGCGGCCGCTGCGGTCCTCCAGGACCAGAGTTTGAGACCACTGGTCTATACCAGGCAGCATTGAGTCATTGGGTGCATAGCAGAAACAGCCCTAGAGGTGGAGCCAGTGTATCACCATATCTGCTCACACACCCTCATTCAAACAGTAAAGAGCTGACAAGTAGCCCACCTTACATGATTTAACTAAACGGAGAGAAAAAACTGCCCTGTAGCATCTGGTAGTAAACGTCTCTTGTATTTTCTTATTAACATATTTGTAGCATTCTATTCATCCACTTATTTTTTGTAACTTCTTAATGCAATCCAGGGGTCACAGGGACTGGAGCCTATTTTAGCAGAACCTGGGTGTAAGATAGAAGTCTGTCCTGGATGACGAGCAAGTCCATCACAGGGCATATTCATATTTGTAAAGATGCCAATCAGCTTAACCTGCATGTCTTTGAGACGTAGAAGAAAAATTGAGTACCAGAGGAAAATCTCAAGCAGAAACAGAAAGAACATTCAGACTCCACTGGGTCAGGGTTTAAACTCCATCTCTTAATCTGTAAGGCAACAGCACTAACCAGTGTACCATCGTGCTATCCTTATTTAAATATAATATGTGAAATGTTATGGTAGAATTCCACCGGTGTCAAGATCTCTATACAAAGACACTGACACAGCTGATGATAGAAAATGTTGTAAACATCTCCACCTCAGTCAGTGAATTGAGGTGGACCTGGACAAAGTGTGCCTGGTATAAAATATTTGTGTTTCTTCTATACATGTAAACAGTAAATATGATACTTTGAAAAAAGAGAACACTAGTTATCCTAACTGCAGAGTGAGTCACACTTCAGAAATACAGCTATTGCAAAACATGACTTTTGCACATGTTGTATGCAAATATCCTACAGTTCCTGAAATATTGCTTAATTAGCCTACTAACCTGCAAAACTTGTTGTTCTGTTGGAGTGGCACAGTGATTAGCAAACTGAGTCCTAGGTTCAACTTCTGTGGCTGGTCACTAGCTACAGTATGTAATATCTGGAATTTCTAGTTTCCTCACAGATTTCAAGGAAACGTGCTATTAATTTATAATTGTAGTCATTGCATGTAGATGTGTACGTATGTTGGCACCATCTAAAATTAGTTCCTGCCAGTGACATGTTGCATTTTGATCAGCACATGCAAGTCAGAATGTCACTGTACCTTTTACACATGACAGTTATGAACCTTATGTCCAATGCTTTAATAAGTTGAAATGTACTATCAAGTGTACACAGTACGATGTAATTTACTTGCATGTCCACCGGATATACGAGGTGTGATCAAAAAGTATGGTGAATGTTGATGCAGAGCACCATCCAAGAGCAATGCAAAACAATTCAATTAAAGTTCTGACATGTCCATCCTAGAGCCGAGTTTGTGACAAGTTTCAACTTGTGTGATACTGTCAGTCGTTTGTGAGCCACTGTTGAGTTCAAGTGTGTTTTTCAAGTTTGTTGTTAATAATGGATATCGAGCAACGCATTAACTTGGAATTTTGTTTCAAATTGCAAAAAAGTGCTCAGGAAACCCATCAGATGTTAAAATCGGTTTATGATGGCACTGCACCAACAATTAAGACTGTTTACAAGTGATTTGAATGATTTCGTAATGATCTGAGTCGGTTGAAGACGAGAAAAGATCAGGACATCCTTCAACATCAATAACAGGAAAATGTTGAAACGGTTTCATTCATCATCATGAAATCGCTCAAAAACATTACAATGTGTCCACATCCACCTTAATCGCCGGATCTGGCACCGTGCGACTTCTGGCTGTTCCACAAATTGAAAATGACCATGAAAGGCAAACGATTTCAATCCATTGAGGACATCCAGGCAGCCACAACAGCAAAACTAAAGACACTCTCGGAAAAGAAAACTTCCAGAACTGCTTCGCAAAGTGGCAGGAGTGTTGGGATAAGTGCATTCAAAGTGGAGGAGAGTATCTTGAGGGTGACTAGTAGTTGTAAATCTAAAAAAGCGTTTCTTTTTTAAAACATTCACCGTATGTTTTGATCACATCTCGTACCAGTACCATACATGAATATAACCTCACATGATAAATTAAACATCAGATGCTACACATAAGAAACCCACTTTAGGTCCACTCTTGCTGTTGTGAGAAAGAGTGGTTGTACAGTAGCCTGTTAACCTAATGACTCAAATGGTCTTTAATCTAGCGATGTGAATGCTAATGGCCCGAACTGAGAAAGAAGAAACATGACTGTTGCGGAAGGGTGAGAATTTTTAATAATTAATGGTGTTTGACTATTCTGAGGCAGTGTGTTATATATATCCTGGACTGAAGGAAGCTTGTGATATTCTGGACTTTATAACCTGGACTGAAGGAAGCTTGTGATATTCTGGACTGACTTCACTACTCCTTTCAGTTCAGTGCTTTGTGGTTCTGAGATGAACAGGTGAATTGGATTATGCGGACTTGACATTCTGCAGGCAGCGTGGAGTAGTGGTTAAGGCAAACCCTGAGGTTGTGGGTTCAAATCCCGCTACTGACACTGTGTGACCACGAGCAAGTCACTTGACCTGCCTGTGCTCCAATCAGAAATCAAAAAGAAAAATGTAACCAACTGTAACATAAATGTTGTGAGTCGCCTTGGATAAAGGTGTCAGCCAAATAAGTAAATGTAAATTTGTATTTTCTTCTTCAGACAAACAGAACACCATTATCTGCTTTGAGAACTGGAGGAACATGCCCAGTTCACTGGTCTGGAGCATTAAATTGGGTAGCAGATTAAGGCTTTTGGTGCTTTGGCTCAAAGTGTGCCCCAATTAAAGAGACCCCTGTATGACTCAACAGTAAAAGATTGTAACGTACACAAAAAAAATTATTTGATCTACACAACTTATGCAGACAATGTGTGCATCATTTTCTGAATATGATTTAGCTGCCCCCTTAATTTAGAGTGGTCACAAATAGCTAAGATCACCAGAATTAACAGTGCAATAAATGAAAATGGATTTAAATCTACTGACCTTCTTTGGATTTAACTGAGCGTCTTAGCTGGAAATCATAACTGTCTCTTCTCAGCACGTGGTCTGGGAATTCATCCAAGTATTTATGTAAGCAAATATTTAACATACTCCTTACCGCCGGCTGCACAAGATGAACCCGATGTTATTAATATCTTAAGAGCAAGCAAACTCGTTAACCTTCCTGTAGAAAACTTCTTTTCAAGAGTTTCATTGACTCCCTATGCTTTATACAGTATATAGGTCCTTCACAAAATTCAGTCTTCATTTTCTAATGAATGCAAATAGACATTGAATAAGTAAGAGGGAGACTAAAAAATAGACATATTTTACTGAAAAGTGCAGAATGTTTGAATTGGGACGCATGGTTCTACAATGTCCGTTCTCCATGTGTCTTCATGGGGTTTTCTTATTGCTTTGTTTTTATTCCACATCTTAAAGACACCTGAGGATGTGCATGGGAGCCCCCAGCAGTGGACTAGCATCCTGTCCCATGCTGATCCTGAACATACCCAGTGCTACCAGTATAGGCTCCCCCTCCCCATCACCCTGTATAATAGAATACCGGCCTGTAAAAAAAACCTGTTGGAAGTTGTATTTTGTATTTCAAAATTTCAATACGGAAGTCAGGTTGCACAGTAACTATCACTACTTTCTTCTAGCACCAATGGTCAGAGTTCAAATCTTGACTTGGGTGCTTACTTTTTTCCTTGTTTGTGTGGGATTCCTCTGGATGTTTCAGTTTATTTCATCATCCAAAGAACATGCAGATTAAGGTTGATTGGCAGCTCCTGACTGTCCTGGTATGGACGTGTGCATGAGTGTGCCCTGCATGAGGGTTTTGTTTCCTGGATAAGCCCCTGTGCCATGTCACCCTACACAGTGGAGTATGAAGGTATAGAAAATGAATGAAGTAAGGAGTACATGAATCTGTCTTTCAATGATGTTCCTTCTGTTCTGGCTGAAACTAAGTAAGGCAGCATATGGTGTGTGGAGCTGGCACGATATGAGTACAAAGATGTCTTATGATGTAAACGACATCTAGCATTTTGTTCTTTTTTTTTCATATGTGTAGATAAGATAAGCTTCTCAAATGAAAATGACAACTTTTTCCATTTGTGATTTTCAAGCATATCCAGATCGTGAAGCCAAGCAGAGACATTCAGTCTGAGAGGCTTTTTCTGGAGGACTGCAGGTGGATTGCAAGCAGAATTTGAGACCTCCTTGGCAGGACTTCTCCACAGACACTCTGATCTGCCCTGACAGATCTTGCTGAAGAGAAACGGAGAGTACAGTAACGATGGTTCTGTTGGAGGGAACAGAGCTAGATGACAGAAGAGGCCGTGTCTGGTTGCGGCCTTTTACCCATCAGGTAGGGGGCCATGCCGGAATTATGTGCTACGACAAGACCACCATTTGCAAGCCCCTCGTGTCTCAAGAACAGGTTTTCTACGAGTCACTTCCTGCGGATCTGCGACCATTCACAGCGCAATACAAAGGTAGGAATCTATGGAGTGGCATTACTATGAAGGTTATCTTGTGGTTTTGTATTTTTTGAGCTTTGCTACTTGTATAAAATGTTGTAGCTTTGTTCTGCTTTATGAAGGTTACAGTCTGGAGAGCATTTGGGAATGAGGAATTATCTTGGTTGTAGTCAGGCCACATTACTGTTTGGCTGAAACCTTTATCTAAAGTGACTTACAAGATCAGAATGTGGTAACAACTATTTGCAAAAAATACTTAGTTGGATTACAGGCAGGTTATGTGACTTGCTAAATGTCACACAGGAAGGCACGGGGGAAACTGAATCACCACCCTTGAGATTTAAAGTCCAGAGCCTTAATCATGGTGCCTACCTTATTTATAATACTCTAATAATAAAGAAAAATGAAGGCACAAAGTGGTACAGGGTTTAATACAGTTCCAAAAACCTGTCTGTGTCTAGTCTGCATGTTGCCCTTATGTCCAGTGGGCACTCAGATTCCCTAAATCCCTCCCAAAAATTTGTAAGTAAATTGCCTTGGTGCCTGTTTGTGTGAATGTGCCCTGAAATGAACTGGTATCCCATCCTGGACTGGTACTTGGTTTTATTTCCAAAGTTGCAAGGATAGCTGTCTGTCACTGAGACCCTATAATAGAATAAGCAGGGGTGAGAAAATTAATTTATAAATATATTAAGGTGCATAATAAAGTCTAGTGGTCTCATCACTAAGAACTGCAATATAAAGGTTACTGTGAAAGAATAATTTACTTATTTAAAGATAACTATAGCTAAGTATTTTAGTTTGCACCGTATACATTGAAATATATAAGAACTGGTTTTGAAAAACTACTGAAATAGGCAAGTAAATAAAAAATGTACCAGAAGAAAAGTTGATTTAATACACAAAATGTACACCTACAGAAAATAAAAGAGGACAATGAGTGCATCAAACAAAAAAATCAGATTTATAAAACCTGGTGTTTGCATATTTCTACACAATTGACCTTTTTAAATCAGAATCGTCCTGTAAATGTACAGACATGAACATTCCTCAACTCCACCACCAGATATGTACTATGCTAATGAACCTTGTACATATCCAATCACGATGATGCAGATCTTCATTGGCTAGCAGAACAGCCTCCCACCTGATGTATCCACCACAGCCAATTGCATTCGAGGAGTTCTGTGACATGCTCTGTATGGCATAGCAGCGCCTCTCCTCTGTGTTCTGGGGTGACAAAAATGCATAAGGCACCAGCATCTTAGCAGGTGGCCACTGTTTATTATTACATGTAATGACATGGTGGCCATTATAAAGAAAATTATAGGGAATATGAAAAACTGCCGGTTCAGCCAGTTATTTTACCAATTAGCCAACCATCACGCACATCATACACCTTTAGCAAGTCGGCTGATCAATGCTACTCTGCCCCAAAACAACCGACTCTCGTCTTTTGTCAGTCTCATCTTGGCATCACAAGATGACATGTACATTAATGGAGTGTAACTAACTGCTTACAGTTAACAAAAGCAGCTTAATTCTCGCTAGGTGCCATTATTGCAATATGAGTGCTGTCTATTGCCACGATTAGATTAAGAAAATCAGGCACAGCAAAAAATTTCCTTTTATGTTGGTATGTACAACCAAATCATATGGAAACTGAATGTAGCACCTCGTCAGTCATTTATGGCTTCCAGCAATCTGCATACAGTAATATAGCTGAAGCTTGGCTGAGATTTTCCTGACCTGTCGGCCCATTCCTTCAAAAAGGTGCCTGTTGCTAGAAAGACAACTGTTCTTAAAACCTGCATATGAACTGGTAGAGCCCGATTTTGAGCAGTCTGTGTATCTAATGGCAGGGCCAACTCAGAAAACAGTTCCATAAGAATGGCTTTTGAAAGTCTACGTAAATCGTCACATAAGCTAGTCATTATCATCATGAGCAAAAATAAATAAATCTGGCTGGTCCCTTAATGCTCAATTTTCTTTGTATATGACCAGTTGCAAAATATTTAAGCAGTGCCAAGCAAGCAAAGTAGTGTCAAACTGGCTGGAGGGCATTATATTTACAGCTTTCAGTATGCAGGGAGCAAATCACGCCTGTGGTTTTACTGTGCTTTGGTTTCTAATACTTACAAGTGACCACTAGCCAAATAAACTGACGAAAAAACAAAAAAGTTATTCAGTGCAAAGGGAACTAAAATTAAGTCTATACATCACATCACTTTTGAGGTTTAATATGTTGGTCATGTCAACGCACATTATAATACTGGCTCAGTTTTATGAATTATTATAAGTGTAAGTGGTCTTTTGGCTGGCTACATTTCCTTACTTGATCGAAGGTGTCATCATTTCCCAGTTTCCCTGAAACGTTGTGTACAGATGGGTAGGTGTTTCCATAAATAGAAGCCAGCTTTTTCGGCAGGTTTTCGTTTATAAATTTCTCTGTTTGTGTGGAAAGCTTCATACACACATTTTGAGCTTCTTTTTGTATATACGTGAGTTTTATAAAACTTGACCCCAGGTGTTTACCCATGCGATGGACTGGTGCCCTGTCCTGGGATCATTGTTGCCTTGCACCCTATTCTTGCTAGGATAGGCCCCAGCTTCCCCGTGACCCTGTTCATGATAAAGTGGGTTGATCGATGATATAGTCCAAATATTATTTTCCCTGTGTATTGTGGAAGAAATTTAATGTGGAGTATATTAAAACAAGAAATCTCTTTTAAAATTACAACCTCTTACTATTAGAAACCAGACAGGAGAAGAATTGTTCTATGCGTCTTCAATATCACTTCACGAAGAGGGAGCATTAATTACTTTTTTATTGAAATTATCATTTTTATTTACACAGTACACATTACAATTCATGATAAAAATTATTTTACAATATAAACAAATGTAACAAATTAAATCATTGTTCTTTACCAGCCTGTTACAGCATATTCAGAATGGTCAAAACATTAAGGGTATAGGTGTTTTTTATAAGCAACTGAATTTACATGACTGTGTCAATCGATGCATACATTTACACTGGTTGGTTCATCAGCTTAAACCCAGATATACTTATTTAAAATAAAAGTCTATTTTATTATTTTTCTGGTTCCTCTTATACCTTTGACTTGAGCCACCACCCTTGAAATTTCTGTGTATGTAACAATTGTCCATTCTGGTTATTTTCAGGACATCTGATGACTTTATATTCATCATTTAGTTATCCTTCAGTACATTTTGTGTATTAAATCAACTCTTCTTCTGGTGCATTTTTTATTTATTTGCCCATTTCAGTAGTTTTCCAAAACCAATTCTTATATTTTTCAATGTGTACACTGCAAACTAAAATACTTAGCTATAGTTATCTTTAAATAATGTTACCTCCAATTATTCTTTCACAGTAAACTTTATATTGGAGTTCTTAGTGCTTGTTCTCTTAAATAAAAAAAGCAATATTGCAGTCATCAAACAATGAGTTGTCCAATATGTATAATAAAAAGAAACAACACTATGGAGTACAGCAACTCACAGAATGTAATGCCAAAGTCTGGTGCTCAACCACCTCTGTAGTGATAAACTGGAATCGGAGCTTTTGCTATTCATTTTAGGTTAAGCAAGCCAGTAAAATATCATTCCAAGTTATAAAGTACACATTAAGTAATACAAATTACATTTAAATTGCAGTAATAGTCTTTTTTATCAGTATTAATGCAGAGCGTTCACCATTTGTAAGCATTGCTATTTATATCATAGACAATTCCTGAGCTGCCCAAAATAGCATACTTCAAAGGTGCACAAAATGGCAGACTAAATTCTTTTGCGTGCGAGAGCTGCCTGTTTGCAACCCGATACATTTAAACACGCTAATGTGTCCATGACTGGAGTGCCTCTCCTGTTTCACAAGTCAAAGGAGTTGCTGGGACGTATAAAGGGACGTATTTAGCAGAAAGAACCAGACTCGAAATTGAGATACAGACTTTTTGATACTTCAGCAGATAGTTTGCCTTCAATATTTTTTACTACAACAACTGGAGTAACAGGCACTCTCTGTTTTTCCCCATATTGGCTGACTGTCTCCTGAAATTCACTTTCCATAATCTTAGTCATCATTATGGGGAAGAGTCATATCCTCCTCACGTCATCTGGCACCTATTCAATCATAAAGTTTCGGTGGCCTAATTTTTCTGCTGCCATTTTACACCAATTGTTAGAGCCTGATTCACTTAATGCGGTAAAACCTGTTACTAAGATCGCCTTCATTTGCCTACTTGTTTCTGGAGCAAAGAGTGCATCCAGCAGCACCTGCTGTTTATCCTAATGGGCAAAGACTAAAAGATTCAGATTACAGATGCAATATCAATAAGGAATGCGGTCTCTAGGAGTAACTCTGAATTATGTATGGTGTTTTCTAGATATGGGAAATGTGATCACTGCTCTGAATTGTGTTGAAATATGTGTGAAAACAACAAAGCATGAAACATTTCATCATAATAAATGTGCAGATGGAAAACAGGATGTACGTTAAGGAGACATAACAGTTCATGAGAGCAAACATTTCATAATAATACTAATTAAAACAACTGCACTAACAATAATGAAATGTGGCAGACAATGTACAGGTTTGTAGAGTCAGCACTGTCACATATACACAGTACAATGAATTTAAGCACTGATTCTAAATCTTGTCTCCGGCATCCATTTATTTTAATTTTTTATGACACCAATAAAACATGTTGATCCATAATACTAAAATAAATAAAGGTGGTTCATATAGAGTGAGCCGTACTTTTCCGTGTTGGCAGCTCAATCTTTTATTTTCACCATTAAAAAATACAACTTCACAGTGATCACATTGGTGATCTAACTTTCCTAAGTAGCGCTCTTCAAACAATCATCAATCTAAGGATGTAAAAACAATGCTTGTATGTGGTTGGAGGTTTCCAGTATTGGACGGTCAAACATCTCTATTTTGGCAACACATGCTTTTGTTTTCAACATTAAAAAATACAGACTGACATTGATCACACCACTTATGTAGTAACTTAGCAGAATAATGGTCTCCCAAGAAACACAAATGTAAAGATGTAAAAGCAATGATTTCATATGGTTGGATGTTTTGACCATTTGACGATATCTTCCATTGTCACTGTGTATTTCCTAAGCACATTGTCTTAAGATGGTAGAGTAAGGAGCCTTTCGCATTAAGGAGTGTGTTGTGTGATACAACTGAAATCTTGATCTAAACAGCAGTAAACTTTCTACCAGTTGTTTACCCACGTAAGAGCTCACACTTTCTGGATTCTAAACATGTATGTGACGATCGCATGCATTTCTCCGTTTTTTGTCATTCATTTTATATCCCGCACTTGACGCATTTGATAATCACATGCATGGCTTCATCTTTGTCACTCATGCATTCTGTATCCCATACTTAACATTTAGCAGATGGAACTGTGGTTCTTCTTGTTCTTCCTATTATGGTGTTCTTCATCATGCCATCGGCCTCCTCAATCTGCTTGGAGCTTAGCAACTGTTGCTGGTGGTCTTTTTTTGCTTCGCCATGTCAGTTTATTTGCCAGTCAGTTTGCCATAATTAACCCACAATCAGAGGCTAGTTTCTAAGGTTGCTGCCACCACAGATTTTTTGCATTTTATTACATATTGGGTCATGCTTTCAATCAAGACTAAGATCAAGGTTGTAGCTCCAGTAGTTTACACGTAAACATGTGACAGATGGACAGACCTTAACATTTTATATGTATATAGATAGATTACAAAGGTGGCACATTAGTGCAATGGTTAACCCCACTTCTCCATAGCCTGAATATCCTGTGTTTGAAACTGCCTGTGTGGAGTTTCTATGTCCTCCCTGTGTTCGTGTGGACGCCCTACCACATTCCCAAAGATGTGCATATTAAGTTAACTGGCAACTCTAAATTTGCATTTTATATGTAAGTAGACCATGTGATGGACTGTATCCCTTGTGTCCTTGGCCTTGCACCACTTTGAATTGGGTTTTCAAATATTATGTTAAGGTTTTATAAGTTACATTACAAAGAATTAGTTACAAGTCAGTCAGGCAACATCCTTTCTTACCCACCTGCAGAGCAAGAATAAGAAGATTTACTATGAAATAATACCTAAAAGATTCTGATACATCGTAAAAGCTTCTGAAGGTCTGGCATGATTCATGGTTAACATTTGTATTTTTCGAGTTATTTTTTAACAACTGTGGCATACATTCATTTTTCCTGAAAAACTGTGTTAAGTGATAATTTTTTGAAAGTTTCCCAGCAGCTTAAAATGGTAGTTTGTGGGGCACCAGGGCAAGAATGAAACAAAAGTTTTAATCCTAGCAAGCACTGGTTCATGTCTTGTGACAAAACGGCATCCAAATGCATTGTTGTTCATCGCTAGTTTCATGAATACTGCAGTTTCAATCGTACTCTGATGGAAATTCATAAGTTTATATGGTCAATATTGTCAATATACAGAGTACAGTGTACTAATGAGCATGCAACATGCTGCCACCCTGCAGGGGTGAGTATAACAACCTTACTTTGAAATTTACCTCAAGACCTCGTTCTTCCTTACATCGAAACTTCTGCCACTCAGACTATACTTTTTTCCAATGAAATTCTAATTTTTCGAAGGATTTAGACAAATAAGATCAACTTCATCTGTTTGAACTATAATACACCAGTATGGAGCTGCAAAGGACTGAAGATGAGAGGAAAAAAAGACAACTGAAAAGAAACGTACCACCTGAAGCTATAGCAAGGCTTCATACAATTGGTGGTGAAATGGTGGATAATTCATATGATGCCTACCAAGGAAAAATGCCTTTGCTGCAAAGAGAGGAACTTACTGCTACCACCTCTGGAAATCAGACATGTCTGAGGACGAGCAAATTGTATCCTCTTAGGTGTTATAATTTGATACAGACTTGAGTATGTTTTCTATTTACATTTATTTTGAACTTTAAAAAAAACATTAAGTATAAAATGTTCACTGCGGTGGGTTGGCACCCTGCCCGGGATTGGTTCCTGCCTTGTGCCCTGTGTTGGCTGGGATTGGCTCCAGCAGACCCCCGTGACCCTGTGTTTGGATTCAGCGGGTTGGAAAATGGATGGATGGATAAAATGTTCAGGAGAAGTGCGGTTTGATGATAATACAGTATTTCTTTTTAGGAGGTATTTATTTACATTTGGTTTTATTTTGGAATTTTCCCACAATGTCATCCTGTTTTTTTTTCTAGTGTGTACCACCGTTTTGGATAGTGGTTTTCATGTCATGGCGACCTGTCGGTAGGAGCCTGGTCTCAGAAGTTACATATGACGACCTTATAGGCTAACAGTATAAACATCTGCATTGTAGTTAGCACACCACTCAAGACTGAGTATACTTTCATAAAGTTTTCTAATGTGTGTTTTTCAACGTTCTTTGGTTTTTAAACTTATGGCTAGGACTGTTTTTGAGCCCAATTTTTGGTTTATGAACTGGGCTTGTTTGAAAGATCACTTGACTTCCTGGTTTTGACCCCATTATTTGTTTTGATTACGATTCTACCTCTTGCTTACTGCCTGCCCTTTTTCCATCCTGTGGCAAATCACTAAGCTGCCGCTGGTGTTACTTATGGGGACGATTTCTCAGCCATCATTAATAATGGAGTTCTGATGAAAATAATTCCATTTGGGACAATCAAATTGGAAGAAGCAGTCAAAGCTGGAAGAACCAAACACACAGTTTTCCTTAGAGTAAGTTTGTGTATCTTGTTGGCTGCAGCAGCAGCAGCACATTGCTTATTGTTAATGCCTCAGAGTTCCACGTTATGTTCTAAAGTTTGCATACAGAGGTTCCAGCTTCCCAAAGATCTTCAACTCATGTGTTTACATCGAATGAAAGTGAAGTATAAGGGTTGATGGAAACCATAGACATGAAAGGCAATATCATGCTAAATAGATGCAGATACATGCTTCACTTTGTCATTCTTCTCCTGCACTTCCAGTTTGAGCCATGGCTACTGTTTTCATGAAAACTTCACCACAATAGTCACTGTGAACAAAGGAGCAAACAAGTATGTGTCCTTTACGAAGGAAAGATAAAACCAAGAAACTGTGAAAAAAATTAGTTCCATTTTTTTTGATCATCATAACCCTACATCTGGACCGCAAAATACATATTTTCTGAAATTTGAAACGTTCTTGCTCTGAAATTTACATATTTGATAAGCTTTCAGGACAAATTAATGTTTGCAACAATGAAGAAACCACTTGACTTCTCAAAATATCAGATCTCAATGCTGTTCTGAACTTGTTGTTGACTCTGTCATTGAAAAACTGCCCCTGTTTTGTGTTCCCCTTAGGTCTTATCTCAGTGTATGCAGAGACGGACAGCAGCGGCCAGTTGGGTTTGGTTGCTTTTCCTCAGAATGATAATGACAGCCTAGCAGTACAGACTTTGACAACTAAGAGAAAGCACAAACGAGGCAGAAATTGTCTTTCTGAAAAACTTCTACTTGAGGAAAGTCACTTCTTAGGGAAAAGCTGCCATGACAGGTAATTTTGGCTTTCCAGGAGAGGCTCTGGCCACTTGCAGCACAACACTGGATAAATCAGGTTCAGAGAATAAATGGATTTGATCAAAAGAAAACAGGATGATTTAAAGAAATAAAGGAAAGAATTCTACAGATTTCAACTAGACTTTTGGTTACAGCATGTCAGTTTCTGTTGATCACTATAAAAAAAAAATTAAATCCACTGGGATTCAATATTATATAACAATAAAATGTGATCAATTTCAAGTGGGTGAATACTTTTTATAGGCAATGCATATTAATCATTCAAAAATGAAAATTTTTACTCTTTACATTTTCTAAAAAGTAAAAAGTACTGAAATATCAGTTCTAAATGATGAAATGTATCATTTATATCTCAAACTACTTCTTCAGTCTAACTGAACTCTAGCTTTATTACTTGAAAAATAATAATAAAAGTTGCTTCTTCTTCTCATGGGCTATAAGTAAGAAAGGCAATAGCTAAATAAGATATGATATTCTTCTGCTAACTGGAAAATAACATCTTGCCCCTTTCTTAGCCATAGATATTTAAAAATGTAGTGCAGATATTTCAGTACTTCACACACTTGTAACACTTTTGTTATGCTTTTTCAATCACCTGGGAAATTAAGACTGTGAACGAAAAATAGAGAATAGATTTTAAAAAGTTGAGGTTTTCAATAAAAGATCTACTATAGTTTTAATTGGCCTATATGTCTAAAGGTTGAATTTCTTTTATTATTGGCAAACTGCACCAGTATGTCCAAAATCTCTTGATTAAATCTCAGTTTAAAATCTTTTTAGTTCATCATAATAATGTCGGGTACAGTTCCCAAATTAACTACAGTATATGATATATACTGTATAGGCAGCATATGGGTGCTGCGGCCTTTCAGCATCCTGGGGTTCAGATTGTTTGCTTGCTAGTTGTTTCTGAGGAACTTATATGCTCTCTGTGTGAGCTCTTCTCAAACACCCTAAAGTATGCTTGGGGTAAGATAAAGGGTACGTCCAAATGAGCCCTTTTGTGGATTTGTGCATGAATGGGCTCTGTGATGGATTGGTGCTCTGACTTATGCCAGATGTTGCCAGCATGGGTTTGGCTCCCTATGACTCTGAATTGTATTAAGTACATTTGAACATGTTATGTTACGTGCCAAATACGCATATTTATGTGGTTTTTTTTATTGTAGAAGCAATGGCTGCATCAAAGTAAGCAGTTTTTCCATAAACCTGGTGCAGGACTCAGACACAGCCTACCAAATGGAGGATCCAAACGGTAACAAGAATGACATTCAAGAAAGAAACAGTCATAACCCTTGGGGACTCCACTGTCTTCGTACTCTGCTTTCACATATGACTAGCGAGTTCACTGAAAACAAGTTATTCAGTATCCTTTTTTAACAAAATCATTGCATTAACTCAAGAGTTTAACCGGAAATCGAAAGCACCATTATGAATATTGTTCATAATGCATGTTCTTTTATTTTCTCAGCCATACTATGGTGAAAGAGAAGATGAAGTATACCCAGAATCCATATTACTAACCGAGAATAGTAAACCGGATATGGACGCAGGGACCTGCCCGTGGACGCAGGAGACATAGTGCGCAGGCGCCACACAAAGCCCCCCCGACCCAGAGCGAAACGGGAGAGACTACGAACCGTCTGACATGCCGCAAGCAGGATAAAGCGTGGTCAGAAATAAAAGACAGAGTAGGAAACAAAGTAAAACGTCATAAAGAGGTTAAAGAACGGGGCCAAACACATGGAGAGCAGGTTACAGATGATGAAAACTGGAATGCAACAGCTTCAAAAAAACCTAGACACGAAACACATGCACAGCGAGATACAGAATATAAAAGCAGAAAAACGACAGTTAAATGTCCACACCACACAGCGGAGGCAGACCCGGAAGGTGCAGGCGCCTACATCACGCGTCGGAAGGTGCGGGAAAGTACGAAAGGCAAAGGGGACTACACAGCATGGTAAAACGCGACATAATACGGAAGGCGCAGGCGTTGCCGCCATATTGTGAGTGGCACTACTGCGTAGTGAAGGCGCAGGCGTCACCGCCATATTGTGCGTGGCACTACTGCGGAGTGAAGTTAGGAATAATCTGCTGCTTGGGATCGTACAAAACGCCGAACGCGACCCACCGTCTGAAACTGCGGAGGCAAAGCAGGCATGGGTTCAAACCGAACGAGCTCGACTGACGGATACACGCCTACAACGCGCGTCTCAAACCGCAGAAGCAGGGCAAGCACGGGTTCAAAATAACGCAAGCTCCTACAACGCGCGTCTGAAACTACGGCTGCCCAGCGGGCACGGGTTCAAAACACCGGGGGTAGGCAAGCAAAGCGAGCAGGGGGCGAAGCCCCCTTGTAGCAAGAGAATTCTTAAACACAGTATACAGATAATGAAATAGAAAATGCACTTAATTTGGATCTTTTGGAGCTCTTGGTGAGCTTATTGGGCTGAATGGCCTGTCCTAGTCAGATTTTTGTCAATTGCTTTAATATTTATTTAGTTTTCATTACCTGAAACTCTACGGTGTGCTCCTTGACAGTAATCAAAAGGGTTTGTCCTGTTAGAGAATGTGGTGTCCCAGTTTCACCAGCCCTGCATCCTCGATCTAAAGATGGGTACCCGACAACATGGTGATGATGCCACTGAAGAGAAAAAGAAGCGGCACATGAAAAAATGTGAGCAGAGCACTTCTTCTTCGTTGGGACTGCGTCTAGGTGGCATGCAGGTAGACTTTCTCCAAAGCTAAAATGATTTATTTTATAGCATGTCCATATTTTACTGTACAAGCAGCAACCTGATATATACCTGATATATACTATTTTTCTTCTGCAGGTATACCAGGCAAAGTCTCACCACTTTCACTGCAGAGACAAATATTATGGCAGAACACTGACAGAAGAAGGTTTTCAGCAGACGCTATACCACTTTCTACATGATGGCCACCGCTTGAAGAAAGAGTTAATTGATCCCATTCTGCAGAAACTCTTATGTCTTAAATCCATCATTGAACGTCAAGGTTCTTACCGATTCTACTCGAGCTCCTTGCTTATCATATATGAGGGAAAACATCAGAGTAACAGCAACCTCGGACATCAAAAAAGGAGCCCTGCCGGCTATTCTACAGAGCCACCACCAAGCACAATGCCAAAGGTGGACGTGCGCATGATAGATTTTGCTCACACTACCTATAAGGGGGCCAGAAACAATACGACCACATATGATGGGCCTGACCTGGGGTACATTTTTGGATTACAGAATCTAATTCACATTCTACGGAAGATCAAGGATGGTGACTGACAAAGGCTAACTCTGACACAGTGTGTTTCATTTTTCTCTATTTTAACCAGCACCTATTATCATACTTGCAGCACTGAAACAACAGTGGCTGCCTTCAGAAAATGTTAGGGCATGCCTTATTGACTATGTATTATCAATCTGCCATATCTGTGCTTTCAGCATGATATATATTCTGGCTTGGTTCGTATAAATGGCAAAAGGTGGCTCACAGGTTAAAAATAAGATAAGAGGGTGAGCTGTAAGACGACGTTGAAAAGGACTGTAAGAATGGGTGGCGTATGTTAAAGGTTAACTTAAACATTTTATCAGTATGCTTGGAAACAAGTGTAATACAAATAATTAAAAACAATATAATGCATTGAAGGAGAAGTGTGCAAGGGTTTAACAAATGCAAACCTTATAAAGCAACAAGCATAAAGAGTGCACAAATAAAAGATGTTACAGCCTATAAATATGTCAAGTCAAGGAAGGCCTTTAAGTATAGATGTTGTAATAGGACCTGGAAATCACAGCTTGAATCCTTGAATAACAAACAGTATCCAGTTTACAGAATTCTTCTGAAAGGGACTGAAAAGGTTTATAACTTTTTTAAAATAAGTACTAGATTATGGACCAATGGAACATCTGCATTACAGAAAGGAAAGTGCTATATTTCATTCCTCTGACTTTGTGTCAACTGAAACAGAAATCCATCAGTTTTCAAACCTACTTAATCCAATTCTTGGTAGCAGTCACCTCTAAAATTTAGATGGGACATGTTCTCTGTATTAGTCATAGGTATGCTAAATGCTTATTATTTAGTAATAAAGGAATAAATAAATTGCAGTTGAGGTGGTGCACTGGTTAGCACTGCTGCTTCACAGTCATCTGTGTAGATTTTCTGCTACATCACCAACGATGTTCAGGTTAGATAAACTGGCGAATATATGTGCCCTATGATATACTGGCCATCTGCTCAGGACTGTCTCCTGTCTTGTGCCCAGTGCTGCCAGGATAGGCTCTGCTCTGCACAAACCTGTTGGAGTAAGCAGGTTTTAAAAGGAATACGTGAATAAGACGAAATTTCATTCTTTAGGAGTGTTTCTTCACCGGGGAATCCTGTTTCCTCTCACATCCTAAAGTTAGACTGACTGACAACTCTAAATCAGTTCAATGTGAGTGATCATGGATGCATGTGTACACCCTGTGGTGGTCTGGAACCCTGTCCAGGATTGGTTTCTGCCTTGACGCAGTACTCCTGGATTAGCTCCAGACACCCACAACCCTGAGAATCGCTCAGGCGAGTTCAGAAAATGTTTCGAAGTGTAGATTTACACCTGAAAATGCGTTTGCAATGAAAATGTAAGTACGTATGAAAAAAAAACAACTATAGGTTTTACTTTTACCATTTAAAAAATTTTACACTTTATGATTAAAAAAAAATACAAAAATATAAGGTGTTATTTTCTTGACATTTAATGATTTTAAATAACCCTTTCCCTCTCTCTTTTGCCAGTGTTTTTGAGATCACATTCATTTATCTTTTAAATGATTACTGGTTTGCAGCAGTGTGTTACTGTTATTGCCGTAAACATCGTGGGGTTTTCTGTAGCGTGACAGAAATAAACACTGAAAAAGAAGCTACCATGGTCAAGTGTTTTATTTTACACAACACTCTGGAGACAAGGATGGCAGAATGTTCGATTCCAATCCTCCCTCCGTTCCTTGCTCATTGGTGAGGGCCTCTGGAGTCTTCTGAAATGTATCTCCCAGCTCTCAGCCTTGATGACACAAATGTCAAGGCAAAAGTATGTGAAAGATGCTGGAGAAAGCAGCACTTGGCAATAAGAGTTTTCCAGCTCATCAGAACTTATTGCATCAGTGGTGCTTGCAGGACTTTGAGAAGGTGGGAAGTGGAGGTGATTTGACTGATGGGTCTAGAAGAGGGAAATCTTCCCTTTTTTGTATGGAGCATGTAAATGTCTTTCTTAGAATAGCAAGTCACAAGAGGGTGCTGTCAAGGGGCAGGGGAGCACGCACTGAGGAGATAAAGGGATGGAGTCTTTAAAAGCAAAGGAGAGACAAGGAGAATGAAGAATGTGAGGAGCAGGTTGGGCAGAGAAGAAATGAGAGGCAGGCAAAGATGATGTGGACAAAGGCATTAATCTCAACTTCTCATCTGAGCAGTGTTCTACATTAAAAAAATGATAGTCGAGTGGTTGGTTTGTTATAGGTAAACACTAAGAATGTTGTGGTGAACACTAAGAATTTCTCAGACACAGAATCCTGTGTGAGTAACTAAACTTTACACCTAACTTATTTATCACAATAAAAATAACACAGTACATTTACTCCACAACTAATCTATATGGGAAATTCTATTAAATATGCCTTATCATATATGATCCTAAAGGTATTTCAAACTTCCTATCCAAAAAAGAAGTTCTATCATTCTAATTAAAACTCATTTGTCTGAAAGGGCAGAAGCTGTGAAAGTATTCAGTTCTTTAAAATGCCTATTATGAATGCTGTTCATGCGCTGCATATTTCTAGGACAGCGTCAGCTCTAATGGGAGCTCAGGCCACACTACTGCAACCCTAAATAGCACGGTAAGAGGATACAGAAAGGCCTTTCTCTCTGCAAAAGAAAAGTAATTTTGCTGTTGAGTCCCAACAACAATCCAACCCATATGTTGCAACATAAACATTCATTATTATTATATACACCAGCATACACTACTGACATTACTGCAACCCAGTGATGTGTGGCGCGGTTCATGGCTGGTGAGGCACCGACTCCTTCAGAGTCAGATTTACAAATATATGAACCCAAAAGGGTAGCTTATTCACTATTCAATTGGCAGCATGCACATTTGTTACTGGTTATGTTTCATATCTCATCAGCATTCTTTACACAAACATAGATAGGTAAGGTACATATTTGGCTAAGAAAGAACATTACATTTATAGCAATATGAGAGAGCAGAGAGCGTGCATTTGCTCCTCACCCTCTATACGTTCTAAATTTGCCGTTGCAATTCCACAATTCATACTCATTCAATACAAATGAAAGTATAGAGTGGTGTACAAAAAAAATGGATTTCAATTTTGACCATAATTGAAATTTTTAGTTGTTTTTAAAAGCTTTTAATTCTGATGCAATAATCAGTTTTAATATAGACTGCAACAAAAGGATAACAAGAAAAACAAAAGAATATTTTATTTAAGGTCAAAATTTAGTTTTTAAATATTGGATTGTTTTTTTCCTAGTCTGATCCAAATTTTTTATAAAATTGAAAACCGTTTATGGTCTTACCTTTACTTGTAAATGAAGTCCATGCGCCTATTTCTTCTCCATGAAAATCTCTTGTCAATTTCTTGTAAAAGTCCTCCTTATTTTCCTTAGTTTTAAAAATCTTAATCTAACATTTTGGCAGTCAGTCAGAACAAAAAATAAAAATAAACGGACTGTTGCGGTGCACTTGACTTTCTGATATCGCTAACTCCTTGGCGCCTTCTGCGTAGAAGAACAGCAGCAACAAGCACCTGTTGGGCTCACATGCGCCCCCTTCAGGGCAGCACGGTACTGTCTGCCTCACCTTGTGCCTTTTCACTGCAGTTTTGTGTCTGATCAGCAAGACTAAATATGACACACACATTCATTAAAGATATTCGCCAGACTGTGGAAAGTCAGGGTGTATAATAAACGTGTCTCCAAACATTATATTGGTAACATAAAGAGAGACAGCAACAGGCACGCGCCAATTGCATGCGTCACCCCAGTGTGTGAGGGACAGTGCAGTCAGTTGGAAGTGAGGTGAGGCTTGTTGCTATGCACCTCGCGTTTCTCCCCTGCATTTGAACAGGAAATGAGCCATTTCAGCGATTTTGACTATAAAAATGATCAAAGTAATTGAAATCATACAGAAAACAAATTTATAGCACAGACCAGTGGACAAATGTATTTTATGTCATTATTATTAGTTTTTTTTTTTTTTACTTTTCATGCCTCCCCTGACCGCACATCCCTGCTGCAACCCTAAATAGCACAGTAAGAGGATACTGAAATGCCTCTCACTCTCTGCAAAAGAAAATTAATTTTGCTGTTGAGTCCCAACGGCAATCCAACCCATATGTTGTAATATAAGCATTCATCGTTTTTATATACTCCAGCTTACACTACTGAAGTGAACAAAGTGTGCTTGCCATTCCTCTTTGACATCATAGTGACTTCACATCTACTGAATCCCAAACAATGAAGTAGTTTTCTCTTCAGACACTGTCTTGAAGGTATGATAGCTCCAAGATGAATACTGTGGCTATCTACAAATCTCTCTGACCACTGTAAATAACACAATATAACTACTTCAGTATCTTCACATGTTCAGCACCAGTAATCTCAATCATTTATCAATAATGCTGGTGATCGTGATGTCTTCCCTCTGGGTAGGAACTCCAGGGGAATACATTTACTTCGAAAATAAAGTGCCTATTGAAAATATTGGAACTATTCATATTCTATTGTTATACAACAACATTTAACCACAGTGGTTTTAGTTTTGCGTTTTTAACATCGATCAATTAAAAAGACTGTTTAATGTGATTGAGTATTTTGTGTTTTATATTACAATAAGAAGTCAAGCAAAATGACTAAATATCTTCCACATGTTATTCTTTCAACACAGAGCTACAAGCACCATCCAGTATAGTAAATATTTCACTGTCCTCCAGGCAAGCCTTGTCCTCTACCTCCCATCTCTAACTTGCCTGGATGAGGTTGCTCCTTTTATGCCAGACCTGGGAGCACTTCTGGTGTCACATGACTACACCTTGGAAGCACCACCGGGTCAGGTGGAATCTCCTTAAAGTGTGCAAGTCCTCTCCCCACAGCTCCCTCTGGCAGCACATATGTACAATGACTACAATTCCCTAGGTGTCCTGCGGGTGTACAAATGGAAGCTCTACCCAAATGATACTGACATCTGACACTTTGGAGGACTTCATAGCCCCAATATACAATCCTTCAGGAAAGGAATCTGAAACTGCTCCAGTCGGGATGCCTGTCCACCCATATCCTTCCCTTACGGCCTCCCAGCTGGGTAAGGAACTACCCTCCTTCCTGGTAGGGATGCCATCCTGTCTACCTTGGCACCTACAACAATAACTAAATATATGAACCAAATGCATTTATCAGCACAACCTTTTGCACCAGTTAACTACACATATCAGCATAACCATTTCACCAGTTAACTACATGTATTAGCAAAATGTTTTAACTTGTTTACTACATGTATCAAGATAACCTTTTTAATCAGTTAATTATTGTGGCTCTGAAGTTGGCGCTCCAGCCCCCCAAATCCAGCACAGACAGACACAGGAACAAGTCTAGCACAACACAAAGGCTTTTAATTGTGGGAAACTCTTTCCCAACAGTTTCCCACAACAGCAATACAGAGTATAAAGCACCAAGGAGCACTCATTACTTGTCTTCTTGTCTTTTCTTCCCCTGTTGTCTCTCTCTCTCTGCCTTTGTCCACCTCCACTCCTCCTCCAGCAAGCTTTGTCACCTTCCTCCTGACTCTGGCCCCTGGAGCAATGCCAGCTGGCTCCTTTTAAGTAATACCCAGGAGTACTTCTGGCATTTCATAGGCTTGGTTCGGAAGCACTTTCAGGTAAGGTGCGAGCCCAACGAAGCAGGGCTCTGTAGGCCCTGCGGCATCCCCTGGTGGCACCCACGGGACCCAACAGGGCTGAGTAGCAGGACTCCATTTCCCATGAAGCCCTGAGGGAACCCATGGGGCTGCCATCTAGCATACCAGGGGAAATAATGTCCCCCAGCCTTTGATACTATTTGTCACACTACTCTTCTTAATAGATTATCTTTGATTGGCATTACCCACACTCCACTAGATTGGTTCAGATCCTACCTCTCAGTCCGCACTCAGTTTGTTAAGCTTAAAACTTTTACATCCCAACCCACCACTGATACTTCAGGTGTCCCCCAAGGCTCTGTCCTGGGGCCCCTCCTTTTCATTATTTACCTCCTTCCCTTCGGCAATACCTTTTTGTAAATATAACATTAGCTTCCACTGTTATGCTGATGACATCCAGCTCTACCTCACTAGCAAACCTACTTTTGGTACAAAATCAACATTATTCAAAACTGAAAGTTTTTAATTTGTTATTGATAATTCCTCTGTCTCCCCTTCCCCACAGGTTAAGAGTCTGGGTGTCATCCTTGATAGTACTTTATCTTTTCAGTCTCACATCAATAACATCTCAAGTCAAGTCAAGTTGGGGAGCATGCACTGGTATAGTGTGTTGCCACACCCACTACACAACGAAACAACTCGGGATCCTGGTTTGCAAACCCCCAGGCAGACACGCAGTCCAGTCCCACCCTCCGGAAATGACCCTCTATCTGCTGCAGCTATGTGTTACGTGGGTGACCCCTTGGTCTGGTCCAGCCACTCGGGTCCCCAACAATGAGGATCTTACGAGCTGGATCACCAAAGGGGAAACACACCACATGGCCGTAGCGCCGTAACTGACGCTCCCTCACAATGCAGGTAATATGCCTCATTCGGGACTCCATGAGCAACCACTCATTCGACACAAAGTCAAACCAATGGTACCCGAGGATTTTCTGGAGAGACACAGTACCAAAGAAGTCCAGTCTTCGTCTCAGGTCACTGGATAGCATCCATGTCTCGCAACCATATAGCAAGACAGGAAGCACCAGGACTCTAAAGACTTGGACCTTCGTCCTTTTGCATAGATATCGGGATCGCCAAACACCCCTTTCCAGCGACCTCATGACCCCCCATGCTCTCCCAATCCGTCTACTGACTTCATAGGAAGAGTCACCAGAGACATGAATGTCACTGCCCAGGTAAGTAAACCTCTCAACAAGGTCAACAATCTCTCCGCAAACAGACACAGACACACTGCTGATAACATCTAACATTACTAACATCTAATAACACAAGGGGGGTCCGCCCCCTGCTCGCATCGCTCGCCTACCCCCGGGGTTGGGTAACCTGAAATACATTGATGAATGTCTGAGATATATCGAATTGTAAAGGTGTAGATGACGAACAAAGGAAGTAAAGAACCCATAGCATGGCACATTAGAAGGATCTATTGGAATACTTCTTTATACACAACATTTGTAGTAAAATCATTGATAGAGTGCGTCATCTGGATCTAACGCGTAGATCTGTGCATATTTGCGTTCGTGATTTGGGTCAGGGTGCACTGTTCCAATCCGATGTAATATTTGTCTACATACGTGAAAGCAGTATGGGCCATTGCCAGCTGGTGGCCTGATATTTACCCCGGTAGATGTAAAAGCAAATGAACTATTGTAGGATCTAATGCAGTCCATAATGTTTTTACTTTCGGGTACATTGTTAGTTAGAAACATCCGTAGATATTAAGGATATTCATCTAAAGGAGGCTGTCCAACCTGACCCCTTTGACAACAACGTGTAAATTCATTAGTTGTATTGCCAGTTGTTTCTTCAGGGAAGTTAAGTGAATGACAATGATATCAAATGATATTCATTAATCCTAAGGAATGTTCATTAATAGTGGACGCACTTAAAACCAAAAAGCCGTCAACCTGGGTGGGACGCTACAATACTTTCTAATTTTACTGCTTTCATATTGTGTACCTTTGTCTGCATGTGTATCGTGCCATCATTTGTTTGAGCCTTTTGAATCCCACTGCTTTCATAATCTCTTATCTGCCTTTTTTTCCTCTCCAATGCCTTTGGGTGTCTATTCTCCATATTGTGCTTATACGCTTTCTATGCGCTGAGAGCACATGATTTGTGTGTTGGAATTGTTTCAATTTCATTATCTTCACTTTTACTTTAAAGCTTCATTAAAAACAATATTTTCTGGGTCTGCATATTTCCAATTGCGTAACATTAATCGTATTCGCCACTCCCTCACTCCCCACACCACTGCTATCCTTGTTCGTAGCCTTGTCACTTTTCGTCTGGATTATTGCAATTCCCTTTTCTTTGGTCTTTCTTGCAAATCTCTTTATAAGCTTCATCTGGTCCAGAATTCAGCTGCCTACAACATTACTAGAACCCCCTCTACTCACCATATCACTCCTGTCTTGCAGCAATTTCATTGGCTCCCGGTTAAGTACCGCATTAAATTCAAAATTCTTCTGTTAACATTTAAGACTATCCACAACTTTGCCCCTCCATAACTGCCTGACCTCCTACATGTTGCCATTCCCTCCCATACTCTTAGATCCTCTTCATCTATCCACTTGACTGTCCCCTTCATCCATCTTACCACTATGCAGAGCAGAGCTCTCCAGCTCTGGAACTCATTACCATCTGAGCTTAGAAATATTGAGTCATTCTCACTTTTCAAATCTAAACTTAAAATTCATTTATTTAAGACTGCTTTTTCTCTTTGACTACAATTGCTCTGTCTGATTTTATATATTAGTTTTGCTTATAATGTGTGTGTTATCTATTTTTTGGTGTTCTCGAGTGTTTAGAAAGACACCTACAAATAAATAAATAAAATGTATTTTATTATTATTATCCAAGTAATTTAAAATATTTTAGTACAAATGTACTAAAGGTAAATTGCTTGACAATATAATTTACTTGGACAGGTGATAAGATATTTCTTTACAATAGTTTTTTCAACAGTTTTTATTAAGCATGAAAATTACGAAATGATAAAGAATTGGTGGATCTGATGGGGGGTTAATTGATGTACCTAGCAACCTTGGCATGGAATTTGGGGCACCGATGCGATATCCTCACCTACACCACCCTTACTAGAAGCAATGCAACACAATGATAAAATTGTTAAATTACCTTTGCCAAATAAAACGTGAGTCACCTAGCCCACTTCTCTCTGTGCTGCTCAGGTCACGAAATCATAGAATTAATGAGTATTACCTTGTGTTTTCCAGTTAGATCCCTAGAAGTTTGCCAATCACCTGGCAAGGGAAGGTGAAATTCGTTGTAAAAAGGTGTTAAGTTATTATTATTAACTGCTATCTCTTAAGCACACGCCTGCATAACTTTTGTATCTTCCAAAGAGTAGCATCAATAGCGGCGACATAGCAGCTATTACAGATGCCCGATTATTTCTCATGCGTTTGACGGAGTTGTTACGAGCATTTGTAGTTTGTCCCACAGCGCACCCCATACCAAGGATTCGAAAAATGGCCGCCACCCGTTACCGAAGGTTTCTGCGGCTCTGCGAAGAATGGCCGAGAGATGACACGAAGCAGGGTCGAGATCTGGGTACATTTTTGAGGCAACGAATAGCTGTTGCGTTCCGCGAAGGAGAAAACACACAGGTACACTAGACTGGAAGGCGCGACGATAACCTAAATTTCGTTTTTGGGAAACAGACTAACTTTAAAGTAGCCAAGGTTACGAAAATAACTTCCGGGGTAATAGGTTGACTTTGTATAAATAATCCAGCGTTACCTGATGACATTTTTTTGTTGTCGCACTGGAGTTTTGTTTGCGTTAACGCACTCTGTTTATGGTTTTAAGTTGCCATTACAAGATTTTAAAATGTTAATTTTGTGAGGTGTATAATGAAGAAAATGGTTATTTTTGTTAATCTGAGATTTTTATGAATTAAAAGAAACGCCAAGATGCATATGAAAGCGTGTAGTATAGCAGGCGGAATGTGCCTGCGCAAATGCTCCTAAAATTCAAGTAAAACACTCATTTCATTATATATTACTTCATTTTATTTACACAGTGCTAACGTACAAGGTGCTCGAATTACTTTCTGTTAGGCAGACTTGTTCTCATTAATTAAAAGATTAAACTATAGTCGTGCTAAGAGCGCTCGCGGATATGGAATATTATCGGAACATTATGATTTTCGTAATGAACACATTTTCAAATTTCTGAGTGTGTGCAGCACTGATCGATTCTTTTACTGCTATACTGTATGAGTGAAATATGAAGATTGTGATCTAATCACGATTACGATTAAACAATATTTTATAATTAACGGGTTCTAGTAAAGTGGAATACCATTTGTGCCAAAACTTAAATAAGTAAAATGGGAATTACGAAATACTCACATGTAAAAGTACAGCGATATATGTAAATTTTAATAAATTGTGAAACATGTATAATTAAGCCAATTAATTAGGAAATTTAATGTCATCAATTTATTATGATTATGGGAGTTATTTCAAAATTGCATTATTTTTAAAGAACGCTTTTATTTCACAGTTCGACATTTCCAAATACCTCTTTTAAATCCAAAGCTATTTATTTCAGAGTGCCTCGTTCCTTTGGAATATTACACATGCCGATGTAAATGTTTGTTAACACATATTGCAATGCAGTGCGTATGCACATGCTGCATTTAATTCGGGTACGGTTTAATTGTGTCATAATTAAAGCTGTATCAACCAAATGATCGATTACTTTTCATTACAGTATGCAGTTTTTGTGACACTTTAAAATGTGATGCAAAAGCGTATTTTAATTCATGTACATAAATTTCATGTCATAACTAAAGCAAAGCAAATATTTTGCTTAGCAGCTGAGTGGATTGCATTTCTGTTCAAGACCAGACATTAATCATACTAAAAGTGAATGTAATCAAATGGCCAGTCAGCATCATAAAATGAGGCAAAAGAAATTAACAGCTGAGGTAAGAGTCGTTCTAATCATAGGTGTGTTCACCCAGAGCTAAAGATGGGTTATCAGCTAATGACTGTTGAGCACACATGATGATGTTGAAACTTGACTGAGATACTCCTGAGCTGCCAGACAAGTTCCCTCTGGTAGGTGCCTGTTGCCAGAAAGCCAAATTTATTAAAACCAGGATATGAACAGATACAGAACTTGGGACAGTCCGTCTTTCTGATGCCTTGCCCATTTCAGCACACATGTCTGAGAGAATGGCTCTTGGTAACCTAAATCAGCTCATCAGTGGGTAGGCATTGCGATGCCACACCACTTACAGCATTTAACAACCTTTATGTAGATTTTTTATCAAGTTGTGTTGCTTATACAGTTTTCTTTAGTGACCAATTTATTTTTAAATTTTTGTCCCACAAATGCGATACTTTATTAATCCCAATGGGAAATTCACATTCTCCAGCAGCAGCATACTGATACAATAAATAATATTAAATTAAAGATTGATAATAATGCAGGTGAAAAACAGACAATAACTTTGTATAATGTTAAATGTTAATGTTTACCCCCCCGGGTGGAATTGAAGTCGCATAGTTTGGGGGAGGAACGATCTCAGTCTGTCAGTGGAGCAGGACAGTGACAGCAGTCTGTCACTGAAGCTACTCTTCCGTCTGGAGATGATACTATTTAGTGGATGCAGTGGATTCTCCATAATTGATAGGAGCCTGCTGAGCGCCCTTCGCTCTGCCACAGATGTTAAACTGTCCAGCTCCATGCCAACAATAGAGCCTGCCTTCTTCACCAGTTTGTCTATGGCTCTCATGTGACGGCCACCCTGGATTCATTGCTAATATCATACAAAACACGGTGGCTAAATAGTGGGGGAGCACCGTTAATATCCACAACTTTTTCCAACATGAACATCATCAGTTCTTACAGACAAGGGGGCTCCGCCCCCTGCTTGCTTCGCTCGCCTACCCCCGGCGTTGGGTATCCTGAAATACATTAGTCGAGCTCGTTCGTTTTGGAGCCGTGCCCGCTTTGCCTGCGGCATTTCAGACGCACGTTGTAGGCGTCTGCATTCATTGATTTTATCTAGGCGGGCTCGTGTTTGTATATCCGTCAGTCGAGCTCGTTCGTTTTGAACCCGTGCCTGCTTTGCTTCCGCAGTTTCAGACACGCGTTGTAGGCACCCGCGTTCATTGATCTTATCCAGGTGGGCTCGTGTTTGTATCGTTGAGCTATATTGTGTTTGAATTTGGTGTAAAGCGTTCAGCGGTTTGTACAATCCCAAGCAGCACATTATTCCTAACTTCACTCCGCAGTAGCGCCACTCACAATATGGCAGTGACGCCTGCGCCTTCACTCCGCAGTAGTGCCACTCACAATATGGCAGTGACACCTGCGCCTTCACTCCGTACCATCTTTGTGGACCTGTGGGGCCTCTGTAGCCTCTTCCGTTTGAATCTGGGCTGCAGCGCAGAATCCTCTTTTTTGTGTGGCTGTGTCGGTAGTCGTTAGCTATGGGCGCGTTGTTGCTTCATTTCTCATTCACGTCAGTTGAGCTTTCGTTTTTGGGCCGTGACTCCTTCGTGCGCGGTGGATACGACTTCGCTTGCGGTTTATGAGACGTGCGCTGTATGCACCTGCGCAGTACGTCTCATGGTCCCATCGTCGTGTACCTGCGTCCATGCCATCCGGTTTACCATTCTCGGTTAGTGATATGGATAGGATTTGCAATTTTTTTAAAGAAAGGATTTTCAAAGCTGTAGTAAATGTACATGCAATGTCTCACAGTGACTATGAAGACCAAGTCAGAATTTTTTTATTTTCTTGCTTGTTGTTCATTCTGGTGTGTTTTCAGGCTATATCTTGTGTGTGTGTGTGTGTGTGTAGATATATTTATTTACCAATTTATGTATTTACTGAAAGAGCTCCTATAAAAGGCCAACTTTTTCTGCTGAGGACAAATAAAGTTCTATGTATCTAATACTTTTATAACCCTGTACTGGTTATGGTACTCTGGAGTGGTGTGCCAAAAATCTTGAACAAATCTATGTATGGTTCTTTAGATTTGTGTTTGCTGAATAATTTAGCCCAGTGACTGTTCATATAATACCTTATTCTACTTTTCCAGATTGCAGACCCAGAGAAGTGTGATCAAATGTATGAGAGTTTAGCTCGTATTAACTCCAATTTTTACAAGAGCAAGGTAAGTGTAATTGGGGAAAAAAATTAAATGTAAAAATAGCTTTACCTGACTCATATTGAAATCCAAATCATTTGTCACTTTGTAACATGTTGTGATGACAGGGAACAAAATGTGGCACAGGAGATGTAGTGGAACTAGTTTGCGCTAACACAAAGAAACTCACTGGAGGGGGGATTTAAACCAACATAAAAGTGCAGGGCAATGTTTGGTAGGTTGGGTGGGGTGGCAGGATGGAAGGTTATAGCACCATGAGAGAATGAGGTACGACTTGGGAGGAGCGATGTAATGTTTTTGTTAGTTTAAATGTGGAGGACACTGGTATACAAAGCAGCTAAGCAAGTTCAGACTATATTACAGCTGTTTACAGATGTTTTTACAATTAGAGCCCAGACATGCCTGTCACACTGTCACATAATGGGGCACTAGAAGGAATTGAATTAAAAACCCAGAGGTTCAGAGTATAGTGCATTAGCTACTATACCATGCTTATGAGCACATAACATTCTTCCATGATGTTACAGGTCAGTTGTCAGAAATTCCCATGCAGGGAAATAGAGAGGCCACAGAGGGTGGGCAGATAGTCAGAATATCTCCTGGTCTGCAGGAAGCAGCACTAGTTTCAAGCCGGGAGAGGCTGGAACCATTATGCACTTTCAAAGGTGAGCAGTGGCAGAGCTAGACACAATTATATAGCCTATTAGAAGGCATCAAACAGTCCCTGAATGGCAGGAGTGTGGTCATATTGCACTTTTAAGGCAGGCAGCCAATAATGTCTCTTAGTGACTTGGCACTTTATGGTGTCTGATGTCCATGTAACAAAAGAAAGGTCATCCTTGATCCCAGGAGGTGGTTTAAAGCCAGAATGCTTAGCGTATGGTAGAAGTATGAAGTAAGCTGTGACAAGCAAGGTTATTAACAATTTTGCTTTTTTATTTCTATATTATTTTTGATCTTACTTGGAAATTCAGTTTAGTTTTAGTTTTCCTGCATGATGTATTTTTAGCTTCAATTTAGTATTTATTTCACAAATACATTTCTATTATATATAATATATATATATGTTAGTTTCAGTTTTAATAATTATGGTAATGTTAAAGAGGTACTATACAGTTTAGTTTTGTCTCACAATCAGACAGAACTTTACAGTTAACGGGTTCTGAATATGATATGAATATAATGTTAATGGAAGCTTGCTACACTACATGGTTTACTATCTGTTTTTGTTTTTGGCTGATAAAAACAAGCATAATAAAAACCAGATACTGAATATGAACACTTTTATAATTTTTAAAATATTTTCCATGTCATTTGTGCTGAACAAATGTGCACTGACTGTTGGCAAGTTTCATCTTTTCCTTTTTTTGCCCAGAATGGGCCAATTTATGATGAAATTTAGGTGAATTTTAACGTTTAAAGATTTTTTTTTCCTCTAAATGTCTACAGCACACAACATATCCTGCTCCAAGGCAGGTTGCTTGCAATTACTGTCTTCAATACTATATTCAAAAATCTCCCATACTGGACTTTTTTTTCTAATGGTAGTATTGATTTCGGTTTCCATTACAGGCACATAAAATATACAGACAGAATTTTGCCACCTGCATGCCTGAAAAGATATCAAAAATGAGAAAATGTATTGTACTGTATTCTGACAGGTGTGATCATGAAAATCATGCGGGCTTAGGAAGAACAGGGCTCTTAAGCTTGAATCAGTGCGCAGAACCCACCTAGCTGTATTGAAGGAAACAAAGAAAAACAAGCATGTAGTGTCATGATTAGGGGCAGTGAGACTTGAACAGCTCATGGAAAAGAACAGCAAACCCTTATTGAGCAGAGAAAGAGCAGGTAATAGGGAGTATGGACAGCCACAAAATAAACGAAACGGCATCTGAGATTAGGAGCGATATATATTTTCCAGACTCGCTTATCCAGAGCAGGATCTCTGAAACCTGGAGCCTGTACCTGCAGCTTTGAATGCAAGGTAGAAAAAAATCCCTGGACAGGTGCCAGCCTATTGCAACAATAACATATATATAGAATACGTATGACATGGCTAATGTTAACAAACAAAAGGAGTATGATATTTTAACTATCTATTTTGAGAGAGAGAGAGAGAAAGATTAAAAATGGTAGGCTAAATATTTTAAAACATAATTCTGCTACTGGATTATTTTCACAATATCAGGTAATTTCAGCTGTGAATGTAAACAAAAAAAAAAAAAATTAATAAATGCAGAATAAATATAAAAACAAATTAGGTTTAGTTTTTCACCACTTGGCAGGCTCTTTTCACCTACCTACCTACAGTTCAGTAGAGACATTGCCAGCTCAGTAATTTTACAAGGTTTATATCGTTTCATTGTTAACTGACCTTTTTAAAGCAAAAGTGATTGGTCAGCAGCATTATGCCGATCTTGTATGTAGACCCTGTCAGTCTTCCGATCAGTGCCGCATTATTTTCAAAAAGGATTTCTCCTGTGCAGACACCTGAGAAATAAACTGAAACATTACTCACTCATGATTTTTCTGTTCATACAGTAAAGGTTTTATTGACCAGCACATTCCAACTTCAGGCATTCAAATTACATCTTGATAATCCAGAATCGCAAAGAAGTGCAGAAGCTCACATATAACGGACATCAGACTCATGCAGTCTGGAATTTGGCTTTGTGTGTGCTGCTCTATTAATTTAAGTGTACAGTAATCCCTCCTCCATCGCGGGGGTTGCGTTCCAGAGCCACCCGCGAAATAGGAAAATCCGCGAAGTAGAAACCATATGTTTATATGGTTATTTTTAGAATGTCATGCTTGGGTCACAGATTTGCGCAGAAACACAGGAGTTTGTAGAGAGACAGGAACGTTATTCAAACACTGCAAACAAACATTTGTCTCTTTTTCAAAAGTTTAAACTGTGCTCCATGACAAGACAGAGATGACAGTTCTGTCTCACAATTAAAAGAATGCAAACATATCTTCCTTTTCAAAGGAGTGCAAAGCAAGCAGTCAAAAAAAAAATCAATACGGCTTTTTGGCTTTTAAGTATGCGAAGCACCGCTGGTACAAAGCTGTTGAAGGCGGCAGCTCACACCCCCTCTGTCAGGAGCAGGAAGACAGAGAGAGAGAGATAGCGAGAGACAGATAAAAAAAATCAATACGTGCCCTTTGAGCTTTTAAGTATGCGAAGCTCCGTGCAGCATGTCCTTCAGGAAGCAGCTGCACACAGCCCCCCTGCTCACACCCCCCTACGTCAGCGCAAGAGAGAGAGAGAGAGAGAGAGAGAGAGAGAGAGAGAAAGTAAGCTGGATAGCTTCTCAGCCATCTGCCAATAGCTTCCCTTGTATGAAATCAACTGGGCAAACCAACTGAGGAAGCATGTACCAGAAATTAAAAGACCTATTGTCCGCAGAAACCCGCGAAGCAGCGAAAAATCCGCGATATATATTTAAATATGCTTACATATAAAATCCGCGATGGAGTGAAGCCGCGAAAGGCGAAGCGCGATATAGCGAGGGATCACTGTACATACTGTCTTATTATGATTTGGGCCTCCTTGTGATCAATCCAGTTCTAGAAATTGCTTGTGATGAGGTTTCCTATTCCTGTCACATAAATTTGTTTTGGATGAAAAAAAAATAGATTTTAGTTTGTTTTACTAAGACTAATTTATAGTGTTTTTCAAGAGTTAATAATTTATGCTGGCATCAAATATAAAATAGTATAAATTACATCACAAAAAAGTCACTATTGTACTGACAGATAACTTGATATTTTTCCATTGCCTAAGTATCATTCAGTGCATAATATTTTCATATACAGTATTCAAATTATTGCACTACATCCCAAATCTGTTTATTTAGTTTCCCAGGTTTCAAGATACCAACTTCACTGGTGTCACAGCTGAGGAGTGCAGAATGGTGCTAAACACAGGTGAGAGTTTGGTTTGTCTTTCTGTGGGTGTTGTGTTGTTAAATATTTTACTGTTAATTGGTTGAAACCTATAGTGTATTAAAGTCTTTTTTGGCTTATAAAGGACCTATGTGATGACATAGGAAATAAACATTGGTTGTTAAAGGACCTTTTTAGACAGTTTTACCTGTTAACCCATAGTTGTTTGCACAATGCTGTGCAACTAGTGACTGTGAGATTTCACATAAGGCTTCACTTAATTCTAGCTGCTGGACCTTATTTCCTTAAAAAAAAAATATCAAATCAATTAGTTAATAATTAATTACATTCACATAGAAATTTTCTAGCCTACTCAAATTATCCTCTATTTCAGCGTTGTACATATATTGCATTCCCACAAGCAAGATATTTTAACAATAAATGTATCCTTCCTGCATCTTAAAACTGCTGATTTTAAATATGTACAAATATTTACCAAATAACCTGCATCAATATAATATTTTTTTCTTTCACAGACAACTTGCAACAAACAGAAGATGCAAAAAAAGGAATATGGAAGAAGCTAAAAGAAAAATTTTCCAAGCCTCCAGAAGAGGGCAGTAAAGACTGATGTACTCTCCACTTCACATGCAGTGTCAGTCCAGGAAGAACTCTGTCATTAGCATCAATAAAAGTGAGAAAGGAAAACAATATATCATTTTCCAGCTTTATAGGTTTATTACAATCAGGTGTATGGAGTAACATGAAAGAAACATAACGCCACTCTGTGGCACCATGATTACTGAGTAGAAGTACTTTGCCTTCCTTACTTGAAAAATCAGAGGAACATTTTTCATTGACATGTATATTTTCAAAATGTGAATGCCCTAACCACTGGAGCTTGCAGTAAAACCAGGGAACAGCTACCAGTGTGTTTGATAATGAGATGCAGTTTAAAAGTAGCCAACTTATTTTGGACCATGGAAAGGGGAAAAAGACACTCAATTCAATGTAAGCTGCCTTACAAGGAAGCAAGATGACTGAAAAATACCAGTGTAGTTCACCTTTGAGGTTTTCAACTACAATGAATTGTTTAGCCTCAACTATAATATTTCCAGCTAAGATGGACTGTGTTTAAAGGGTGTTCTCCAAGAGCTAAATACTGTATCTACAACTATCTACCTGCAGTGATAGGCATTTTGCAGTGTGCTTGGTGACCTTATTGTCCTTTTCATGCTTAGTCACACATTTGTTACATCACACTGTGCCAAAATTACCTGCCAATTTTGATGAAAGAATAATAATGGAAAATGAGTAAAGAAAATAAAATGCCAAAATGATCCAAAAATAAATGTAATTTACTATACTAAACATTTCAAGCCCATTCCATTGTCAGTCCAATGTCAATCAAATAAACTAATATGCATAATAAATATGCTCCTCATAAAATATTAGCTTGAACATTGCAGCTATAGTCAAATTCTGGTATACCCCAGTGCAGAACAGCAGCAAGTTTACATTTTTGTCTTTTTTTTTTTTTTTTGTCAAGGTTTCTGCTTACACCCCATAGTTTGACCCCTTGCAGAACGGAGATGGTTGGTTCTTAAATAAGGCTTTTTTTATTATTAGATACAATGTTGTGTAATCAGTTCACTTCACAATTATTGTTTTGTACAAAGTTACAATGAAACTCTTGTATGCTCTTTTCACTACACTGCCACCCTTCGCAACTCCATATTAGTCTACGATCGCCAAACTTTATTTTCTCCTGGAGTTACTATGAAAAGTTTAACCAAGTTTGAACCAGTGGGACAGTATTAGTCGCAGTTTTCATTGCCAACATTCTTATATGGATTACCTAAGCACCTGTACTGTATTTTGTCTCCGTCATTCCGGAGGAAGTGTCAGGGCTGTCTCCACCACTTCCAGGGAAGGCATAGTGGCCTGTTGGTTAGACTGAAATCTTCCTTGGCATCTTCTCCTGGACCACTGGCTGGACATTATTCAGGTCGGTACCTTTTGTATTGTCACTTGGAACCTTGTTACAACTGGTTTCCACCTGTTCCTTACGAAAGAGGAGTCAATGCCTGTCCAGTGTTTCTCGCTCCATGTTTGGCACGTCAGGGTGAATCACCACGACCTCTGACCTACTGGTCATGCTCAGCAAGCAGTCCGGTTACAACAAAGACTGCGTTGGTGAATGTGTGATCCTTAAATAATAAAACATTTACTTTTGCATCACTTTTTTTACGTCCCGCGGACTGGATTTACTTTGTATGACTAAGACCTGGATGGGTGTTGGAGATTTCAGTTCTTTTACAAAACTTTTACCACCGGACTGTTTTTATTATAATACACCAAGAATATTGGGTTGAGGAGGTGGAGTTGCATCCTTCTTCAGAAAAAAAAAACTTAACTGCTGGCACTTGTTGTGGGTTATGTATTCCAGCTTTGAACTAAATATCTTTCAGCTGGAAAAAACTAACCCTGCCCGCCTAAGTCATAAGGATTTTATTAATGAGTTTTCTGACATTTTATCTGGTCTTATGTTAAAATATGTTTGTGTCCTTTTGTGGGGGATTTCAATGTGTGTTGTCTTAATAAGCCATTGGCTAGCGACTTTTTAAGTTTTATTGATTCTTTTACTTTAGTTCAGTTTGTTACTGGTCCTGCTCATAAACCGGGCCACACACTTGATTTTGTTCTTAATATTTAATATGGAATTAAGTGACAGTGTTTTCTGATCATGTGCCTGTTTTATTTGGAGTTTCTATGAATCGTTGTTTGCCTAAACTCAGTTCCCTCACATGTTGTCGGTGGAGGATTACTTCTTCCACGGCTAGGTATTTTAGGGCTGATTTTGAAGATGCTGGATCCATTTTGTCATGATACTGAGGAGCTCACCTCTCTTTTTCATTCAACCTGTCTAAATATATTGGGCACTGTTACCCCTCTTAAATCTTGGCAACCTAAGTTAAAATCCGAACCCTGGCTGAATGAGACATGAATGCAGGAAGGCTAAGAGGAAATGGAAGAAGGATAGGCTTCAGGTATCTTTTAACATGTTGAAGGGAGGTTTGGTCAGGTGCCAGTCAATTGTTAAGGCAGAAAAGTCTAAATACGACAGTTCTTACTAACAATATTGGAAATGTAACTATGGTATGCTCTTTAACACTATCAATGCTGCCCTTAACTCTGCCCAGATTCATAAGCTAGACCCTTACACCGACACGTGCAAGGAATTCTTGCACTATTTTGTGAATAAGGTTAAAGCGATTAGAGCACATATTGTACCTTCCTCTTATGATCCATCAATTTCTGTCTCTCCTTCAGCTTAGTTTACAAGGTCTGAGCCAGTGTCTCTCTCCTGTATTTATAGTGTAATTAATCATATGAAAGTAACTGCTGGTCCTTACTGATGTTATTCTTCCTCAAGATAGGAAGTTATCATGAACAGTAGTTTGACTTAAGGGACTATTCCTAATCACTTTAAGCATGCATTTCTACAATCTAACTTGGATATATCTGATCTTTCCAATTTTAAATCCATTTCTACACTTCCACTTCACTGAAAACATTTAGAAAATCTGGCTTCATAGTACCGAGTCTGCCCTTTTAAAAGTTTTTAATGATTTCTTTTAATTACTGACTATGGTAATTCTGTGATTCTTGTTCTTTTAGACTTAACAGCAGCCTGTGGTATTGATCTCTCACTTGGAGCATTATGTTGGCCTTAAGGGTTCTGCACTAGACTGGTTGAAATCATACCTATGCAATGCAAGTTTTTCTGTTACCATTGGTTGGTGATTGTACATCATCCTCAGTACCATTTGTTTGTGGCATTCCTTATGGTTCAATTTTGGGCCCTCTCCTCTTTTCTTTGTATAGTCTCCTTTTAGGGTCCATTTTAAGAAAACACGGCATTTCTTTTCACTGCTATGCTGACGACACCCAAATTTACTTGCCTCTAAACTGCAACAATAGTAATTAGGTAAAATTATTCTTAGATTGTTTGGAGGAAATTAAAGTATGAATAGCCACACATTTCTTAAATTTTAATTAGAGTAAAACTGAGGTTCTTATATTTCATCTAAGTGGAACTTTCAATGTTCCTCCTTGTTGTCTTGGCCCATTGGAACCTTTTGTGAAGATGTCGGTTAAGAAATGGGGAGTAATTATGGATGGGGATTTTAAAATGGCTGGCGAAATTAATTAATTTATTAAGTCTAGCTTCATTCACCTGAGAATCCTATCCAAGTTAAAGGCTGTTTTGTCTTTTAAGAAAGTCATACAGGCTTTTATTTCATCACGCCTTGACTATTATGAGTTAAGCCCTTTATTTTGGGGTTAGTCAGGCTTCTCCCTCCTGCCTTCAATTGGTTCAGAATGCCGCAGCCCGTCTAACAAATCTGTTCATATTACCCCAATATTCAATGCATTACATTGGCTTCCTATTAAGTATAGGATTCATTTTAAGATTCTTATAAATACCTTTAAAGTTTTAAACGGTGTGGCCACTGTATATTTATCTGAAATGATTAGCCCCTACATTTCCTGCTGGGTCTCTGAGATCTGTTGAGCACACAAAGGGCCGATTTCTCTCCTGGCTCTGAAATTATGGAACATGTTACGTTTAAATATTAGGATGGATCCTTCATTATTGATTTTTAAATCTCATCTAAAAGCTCATTTTTACTGTTTGGCTTTTAATTTCCTCCCTTGTGCCATTTTCATTTTTGTATTTATTCATGTCGTTATTTTTATATTTATTGTGGAGTGGTGGCTCTGAGGCTAGGGATCTGCACTGGCAATCGGAAGGTTGCTGGTTCAAATCCCGTAAATGCCAAACGCGACTCTGCTCTGTTGGGCTCTTCAGCAAGGCCCTTAACCTGCAATTGCTAGCGCTTTAAGTAGTGAGAAAAGCGCTATATAAATGCAAAAAATTTATTTATTTATTGATTATTGTCCTTGTACAGCACTTTGGCTTCAACTCTATTGTTTTTAAGTTTTAAATGATTGATGAATCTCACTCAGTAGGCTATATAAAATAACACAGAATGTAAGAAAAGTGTCATTAGTAAAAAATCATTCTATGATATGAGCTACACATCTGTCTGTTATTACAAGCCATGGCAGAATATAACTTGAAAAAAAACAATTGCAGTATCAAAAGTAGGGCCCCTGGGCCCGAGCCAATGAAAATCTCAATCGAGATCCACTAAAGCTCCATTGAACCCTATCTGATCATAGTTTCCTGGGTACTTTGATGACTCCCAACCAATCCTAAATGGCCAGCACATTGTTATATCCCAATTAGAAAAAATCTATTCCTATCAACTCTCAGCTTACTACTATATAAAAAAGATTAGATGGATGCATGTTTTACAAAAATGGCTGGATGGATTCATATTTTACTATGAGTAGCATCATTAACCGATGCCTGTATTTTTTCATTCTTAAAATGCACATGCTGAGTACACTATGTCCTCCTCCAAAGCAACCAACACTCTTTTAGCTACTCTGGAACCAAGCAGAAGAGGTGGGCGAAAATGTGCCCCAGTTCTTTCAGATGCAGTCCTTGAGAAACAAGAGGATTTCACAAAGAGCTGAAGACACCTAAAATAAATATTGAATAATATGACAGAAATACTTTCGAAACGTTTAAAGTATTCAATTATTTCTTTGGTACAAGAGAATATTTTAACATTTTAATATTCATATCCTGTGTGCTGTGTATTCCTTGTCATATTGTATTAGAAACACTGTAATTACCAGCATGCCCTGTTGTTTTGTAATGATTTAGGATTTTGTTTCAAAGGCACCTGCATAGTACTGTGAGTATAGCAAAGAACAATAATAATTACATGTTATTTATGCAGTACATCTGACAAATGATGTTTAGCGCTATTATAAATTTATAGACACACAGCAAGCAGCTGTGTTTGTGTATTGATGATACCAAAGTGCACATACATTTGCTTCTAGAGTTTACACACAAATTTGTTCTGTTAGCGTTTCATGTATCCCAGTGGTCATGTCAGGATTTGAAACCAGGACCCACAACTGATTAAAACAATTTGCAGACCTCTGCAGCAGTCTTTAACTTAAGGAAACATATTTTAACCAAATCTCAGATTTGCAAAGAAAACACAAAATTTTTTTTAGACTTTTTTTTTTTCTCCTGAAGAGAATGTTATACATCTGGTACAAATCTGAAGTGAGTTCCACTGCCGCAAGACCACGTGCAATTAATTTTCTTCATTGATAAAATTATAGGTTTCATCTATAAATGTACATATCAGAGTAACCAAACAGGAGTTTTGATGTGTTTTCAGCAATGGATATGAGAGACAACTTTCTATTAATGTTGAACAATGTAGCAATATCTACGTAAATATTTAAGTTGACACTATTTGACATTGAAGGAATACTCCACTCAAGATTGTATTCTTTTTTTTACTTACCACATGTGTTTTATGGCAATGGCCTTGAAACATTTTAATCTCACTGTTTAACGAAGGGCAAAGATATTAATAAAAATGATAAAAAAAATGTTTGATAGAATACAAACCAATTGTGACAAATGCTGTACAATGGGAAATTATATGAAAAATGTCCATGGGGGTAAGAAAAGTCTCATGCTCCTTGTCAGTTATCCAGTCATTTGTTTACAATAAGCAAAACACGTCCATTTTTTGCTAAAATAGTGTTAAATACATATTTCCAGAAAAATCAGCACACATAAACTGGAAATGCAATTCACAAGAGATTTTTAGAGTTTTAAATTGAAGATGTGCTCCATCTCTCTTGTTCACTGATGAAGAATACCTGTACTGTCTTCAGTTCTAAAACAATTCGATGTGAACTGCATTTCCTGTTTATGATGCGGGCTAACTTTAAAGTTAGAAGTAAAAACAGATTCAAGTAACATCAAGTGATTCTTCGCATTGAGGACACTGTTCCATGTGCTTCTGACAGACTTGGAATCATCCCTGTTTGCTCATCTCTGAATTTGATTCATCTTCAGACAAGGAAAGTACTTAAAAATAATTTATAAACTGCAAAACTGTTTTATTTGTCAGACTAGTAATATTATGTCTAATTACAACTGGAGTTACACTTTGTTAATTAGTATTTGTATAATGTATGTTGCACAACTAGATCACCGAGTATAAAACCTTAAAAAAACCTTACTTTTATAGGCTTAAGACAAGTCTTGCTTCCTATCTCCAAATGTAAGCATGATTCATTTCAATCCACCACCACATTCAAAAAACACAAGCAATATATGACACCCATAAAACATTGAGTAGGCACATCTGTGTCATGATATGTGATTTGAGGAAAAGAGAAATAATAAACCTCATCTGTTACCAAATGTCTTGTCTTGGTGCAGCATCACACCAAGCACTTAGTCCTCTTTTTTATCAGGGTTGTCTCTCCAGATGCGGTAGTTAAGAGTTGCAGCCAATGTAAGCCACATCAAATAGGGCACCATCAGAAGGGTGGCTGTTTTGTTAACTCGGTACCAAGAAAACATTGTTGCCCCCACTGTCCCATACAGCACCAGTAGTTCATAAAAAGCCTGCAAAAGCAAAGTAACAGTAATTGGCAATAATTACAGGCATCTTGCATAGTCTTTGACACTACATTAGGACACTGACTAGTGTCATGGACTGAAAGTACAACTCCATGCTCTATCTTGGGATTTTTTTTTATACCTTTAATTGTAAAGGGTGCATCATACTTCAGGGCATTGTAAATATGATGATACAACAGTTGTGGTGTATGCTTTAATATATATTTAAACACATACATGATTACCTAAATTAGATAAACATCCAGAAAAACAAAAATTAATGTGCATTAGTTTTAAAGAACACACCTTAAAATTGGTAAAGGAAAAAGAAAGTGAAACAGTATACACATTTGAGATGAGCGTTTATGGTTTTTAATTATATCTGCTGAAAGTGTAAACCATTAGCACTTATTATTACTAAATTATTCTCCCCCAGTTCTACAGAACTCTTACGGGATAACAAAGCACCACATGCTTCTTCTGTTCTTTGCAGAGGAGTTAGAGTGGTCAGCACTATAATATGACAGTCCCTCTCTGATCTTTTTTCAAGTCATCCTCTGTGTTTATCTCCTACATTGTCCCCATCTGTCCATCATTTAGAACTCAATGATGTTCATAACTGTTGACCAGTATATAATTATGGGTGTATGCATGAGTGTTTTACGTGAAGGACTTCACTCCTTTTACACATCATGTTGCTGGTACAGGTTTCAACTCCATACAACCATATTACAGGGAAGTGGATGAACTGAATTTAAGTGCCAAACCCTCCAATAAATTAAGCATCCACAGTTGACTGATTTGTAAAAAGTATAGTTAAGAAGGGGCGGCAAGGTGGCGCAGTGGGTAGCGCTGCTGCCTCGCAGTTGGGAGACCTGGGTTCGCTTCCCGGGTCCTCCCTGCGTGGAGTTTGCATGTTCTCCCCGTGTCTGCGTGGGTTTCCTCCCACAGTCCAAAGACATGCTGATTAGGTGGATTGGCGATTCTAAATTGGCCCTAGTGTGTGTGTTTGTGTGTGTCCTGCAGTGGGTTGGCACCCTGCCCGGGATTGGTTCCTGCTTTGTGCCCTGTGTTGGCTGGGATTGGCTCAAGCAGACCCCCGTGACCCTGTGTTCGGATTCAGAGGGTTGGAAAATGGATGGATGGATAGTTAAGAAGCCAAGGTGTGTTATTGTAACTTGTGTAGTGTAATCTAGTATGCCCTGGAGATAGACTAGTGACCAAACCTAGGTTGGTCCCATCCTTATACCTGATGCTTTCAGGATAGGCCCCTGCTGCTGTGATCTCAGATTTTAAAATTCATTATGATCTGTACCTACATTGTCCAGTTCAGCGTTGCAACAGTCAAAGACAATCTTGACAATCTTGTGTGTGACGCCAGTCCACTGCAGGGCACACTCATACTGGGCCAATTTACAGTTGCCAACCAACCTAACATGCACATCATTTGGGATATGGGAGGAAACCCCAAATAACTGAAGAAAAATTCTTGCAGATGTGGAGAGAACTTGCAAGCTAAAATATGGGGACGAAAATCCAAACTAATTATACAAACACAAAACTAACAACTAACAAATGTATTACAATTTTGTTATAGAATTGTATCATTCCATGTTAACCAATGAAATACAATATGTGTGTAGTGCCATTAAACCAATAACACTGTTCACCCCCTAGCACTGATGGTACTCTAAGGAAAATGCTTTTTGATAACAAATATGTATCTATTATTAAAATTAGTTTATGGAATATTTCACACATAATACCTACAACAAAAAAACATTTATAAATTCTCAGTTCTTTTTAACTACATCTTATGAAGTCTGTTATTTCATCCAATATCTGCTCCAAAGACACATGCATACTGTAACATACCCATTTGATTTTGTGTGCCCCAAAGAAAATGGGAGTCCAAGCCCAGTTCAAAGCCAGTTGTGCTCCATACAGCCCCAGTGGGACAACGGCATCTTCAGTGAACCCTCCAAGCTCTTTCCAAACTAAATAAGAGCCATATCTGATAAATACAACACAAATGATAAAAAAAACAATACAATAAAAGGAAGCTTTAAGAAACTGTAAACCAACAACGCCTAATTAGAAAAAGCATCACATCCCATATTGTTTTTTTATCAGTTGAATCAACACCTCTCCCTCATTTCCTGTCATTCACATTAAAAACCATTAATGCATTCTAAGCAAATGCCTTCAAATTTTACAATGAAAATAAATTAACCAGTAGACTATAAAAAAATCCTTGATTAGTTTTTTGGAGCCAGTTCTCATTCTCCTTTCAGATATCTAGTTTTTTGTTGGCAACGAAGGTACATAGCCCACTAGCAGGCCATTTACATTTGCCTGGACACATGGTGGAAAATGATAGCACACTGCAGTGAGGAGAGTGCTGAAGAGGGCACGTATTTAAGAGGTATTATAAAGCATCTAGTTTTTATTTTTGGAAGTAGAAAATATTCCAACCTTGTATTTTATCGCTTTTTGGAGAGCTGTTGCTACAATATGAAAAAAATAACTTCTGTTTTCTGATATAGCTAAAGTGAATCCCTCTAATTGTCTCTTTCTAGTAAGTGCATATGGAAAGAAGCAATTACTGTACATACTAGCACTTTAAGAGAAGACTTAAACACGGTAACTTTAATTTAGTGATTCTATCACAACAATTAAACAACACTAAATACAACTAAAGTTTCAAAGGAATGTTCAGAATATAAATAAAAAGGCAATTAATCTGTCTTAGAAATTAGCCAAACTAACCAATCAGATTGGATGACAACATGTTACTTCTTAACAGATGAAGCTATCAAAGGTTGCAACCATTATGCTCCTACCATTAAGTCTCCATCACTACCTGTGTACTAATAGGAAACAAATGCATTTCTATAACCCATAATCATCTTAGACGTGTCCGTTGAATTTGAGGGGAACAAACTGGAGGAGTTCACTGCATGCATCAGTTGGTTCTTTTATAAGAACATGTTTATTATTACATTATCAAAAATATAAGTCAGAATTTCCCTGGCTTTAGTTTGTTTGATAGAAGATGCATGCAAAAAAAGCTTTTTTTTTTCTTTACGTAATAAGTTTGTAAGTGTCAGTACCCATAAACATTAAGAGAGACATAACAGTATCAATGACATAACAAACTCTGTGTTATCAGGTTTGCATATTAGCAGGTAAAGTGTAATCATTCACCTATATTGCCTAGAAGAGATGTTTTTCAACAGTAATTGCCTATGTTATTACTCCCCTTGGAGGTGATGTAGTAGTTTAGGATTCTTTAGAAGTTTATCTTGGTTTCAATCTTTATATTACATCAGGCAACAAATACCTAGCTATAAAGGGAACATTTAAAAAGGAAATTATAAACAAACTCAGGTAAAGATTGGATGCATTGACCATCTAATGAAATTTTTATAGTGGGGTGGCATGGAGGTTAGTACTGTTGCTTTCACAGTCATGGGTGTAAATCTCAGCACATTCTGCAATTTCTGCAACCAACTGATGCCATGTCCCGAGCAGTTCATGGTCTTTCGCCTAGTTATCTTGTGATTGTCCTCAGTCTCCCCACGACCCTGTGCTGAAATTGGTGAGTTTAGAAATAGAATGAAATCTAATAGGCTAAAGTATTGAAAACATTTCAAAAAAAGAGATGTGTGGATTTATTGTATCAGTAACAAAATATTTCATGTCAAAGGTAATTTTACTAATGACATGATAATGAAAAAATAGCCTACATTTCTCTTCATTGTATACTTTGTTATTAACAGACATGAAAATATGCCTTCATATATCAGAAAATGTTCCTAATATGTTAATGATTTATGTCATATTAAACTAAACAAGCCTTGGCCAAGCTTGCTTCAAAGTTTCTACTTTATTTATATTAAAAGTACAAGGGGTGATTCAATTTTGAGACTGATCCTGTAAGGGTGATTCGAAAGTACTTCTTTGGCATTTGTGGCTTATTCTTTGTGTTTGTCTTTTCAGAACCAAGTCAGCATAAACCCTGAAAACTGAACAACTGAAGTTTCATGCTGTCATTGAGTTTCTAATACAGTACAGCTATATGAAGAAAAACAAAAAAATATATAATAATAATAAATAAATTATATTTGCATTTCATGGAAATTCTTTGTAAATAGTGCAACAACTGCATTAGTGTTTTATGGAGATTATAGTGAAAATCTTATCTGGTTTTTGCTGGGGTTTCTCTTAACAGGGCAGGTTCAAAACTTTTTGGTCACTTCTTGTGTACTTCAAAGGTTGGCCTGATGACCCAGTGAAAGTGCCGCTGCTGCTCAGCTCCATGAAACTGAGCCTGAATTCCATCCCCGTTACAGTCTGTGTTCAGTGTGCAAATTATTTTCACATTTACATGTGTCCTATATATCCACATCTCAAAGATGCGCAGGACAGTGCCCAGTACTACTAAATGTGGATGCATGTGCCCTGTAAACAATTAGCACTCCATTCCGGACGAGCCTCTGCCTTGCACACAGACTTGCTGGGATAAGCTATTGATCTGTATGACTTTGCATATGGATTAAGTGTATAATCAAAATGGAAAAAATAGATGGATGTATATTTCTAAAAATTAATGGAAAATATACATTAACACATTTTAGGTAGAGTATAAAATAAACAGGATATTCTCTTTGCAACTAAGGACTGCAGCAGAAACATTACTCTGGCAGGACTTCAGTGTATGACGGGGCATACTAACACACCAGGCCAATTTACAGGTGCCAGTCATATCTCTTTCACTATAACGAGGAAACCACATTACCTAAAAAAACACCTGACACTCATACAGAGAAAAATGTTCAGACTCTACACAGAAAAGGCCCAGGCCACAATTTGGACCTGGGCTTTAGAACTGTTGTTTATTTAATAAGTGGTAGAAATAACACTGGTTGAAGAACGACAACATTTTTACACTTTCATTTTTACTGTTGAAAAAGGTCAGTGAGTCTTTATTTTAAACATTAACAGTTCTTTTAATAATTTAAGTTATTTAAAAGGTGTTTTTATAAAATGCTACATTGTTGTTGTATTATTGTTTTAACACTACCAATGGCAATTAACACTACAAGCAATGTTTTTGGTTGATACAGTTAAAAAAAAAACTGCAGTTAGGAATGTCTCACTGATTAGCAGAATTCCAAACAATTTTGCTGACTGTTAGAGAGGCTTTAAAAAATTATATATATGTATACATTTTTGATTACGTACCCCATTCCAGTGTAAAGAGTAGTCCAAACTACTGGGAACACCTTATTGGGTGGGCGCCATGATGGTCTATTTAAAGTCTCATACCAGGTAGGCACACTTTTTCTGGTAAACATCCATCCAAAGTATCCACCCACATGGGGTAGTGCTGCAAATCCAACAGCATGAGTCCACATAACTGCAAAGAAACAAAATATGGTGTTTTGCATTTAACTTCTTAGAACATAAGATGGATGAATTTAAAAGTTGAATACTATATACTTAGTTACAATTAATGTAATAGACTTGTTTTCCTAAAAACAGTACTATGCTTTTCCAGTGAAATCAGTGGCACTGCAGATACTTAACCTTTCAGCTAGATAATACTGTATGACTGTCTTACCAAGAAGCCACCTCTTGTGCAAATTAGTCACATGTGTACATGTTGATTAATGATACAGTGTGGTTGCTAATTCACCTACTCCTGTGAAATGAGACTCAGTATCAGGTTTCATTTGTACACTGCAATTAATAACCAATGGCAGATTTAACAGGTGTATTAACAGAGAGATGCTCCCTGGAAATATCTGGAGCAATAGTACCATGAGAGCAGCTGCTTTTGGCTTCCAGCCTCTCATAGTTAACAGTAAATAAAACTGAAAAAGAAAAACATATATTACAGCTAACATGCCACCATTTATGGACAGGCTGAAATTCTGTAAGGGATTATCTATATCTAATATTTCTCTCTTGAGCCCCGGAGATTCAATGAATTACAGCTTTGAAAGCTACCCAGCACATTCAAAGCAAAATCACCACCTTGGTATTCTTTACTAACACTTGAACTAGAATCTATCGTGCTGTCACTATCAGCTCCTGAAGAACTATCACTATTATCACACAGTAAACTGCTTTCTTCTTCACATGCCCTCCATGCCTGTATTCAGCTTGCCCTGTTTCTTAAATACTGTATCAACACCTGCCCTCCAGCCACCAATCACTGAATGAATATAGTCAGCCGGCTCGTGGTGGATGACTTTGTTTTAGAGTTAAAAGTTATAAGGGTTAAAGACTCACAGCAGGAATATTTATTCAAAAACCAAATATGAAATTCTTATTAATATATTTTGATTAATTTCAGGACCACTGCATCCCAGGTTAACACTTGTATAAGTCTTGTTGTGACAAACACTAAAAATATTTTTAGTAAATTATTATTTTATTTCCTTTAGTCTTTCCAGCTACTTTAATAGTTTTATTTAGTTTTACTTTTTCATTCTGGTTTTGTTAATTATTTTATTTCAGTTTATGAAAATGTTTTTTTATTAATAGTTTCAGTTTTGATTTTAGTTTTCATTAACTATAATAACCTTGGTGATAAGCAAGGTGTCTCTTTTTAACAACTAATAGATATTAGTTAGAGATCATCAAAAATTGATTATAAAACATGATCAAAACATGCATCCCTATCAGCAAGCTATTGACTGCTCTTTCAAATGTCTATTACAAAAGCAACATCTTACTACCTATTCTCGAGTCCACTTTATTTTTCTAAAAATTGCAGTGCTAAATAGACAAAACAAAAGTAACCCATCTTTTCCTGGCAGCATGTTACTAAAAAAATGTTTAACAGACTTCACTGCGTTAGGATTTTTACAGAGTAAATGATCCCAACATTCTAGTTAGTATAATATTTCTTTTTTGACTGTGCACTTTCAAGGTATTTCTGATCAAAAGATTTCAGTCTCACCTCCTTCACTTTACAAATCCTCAAAAACACATCCTATTCAGTTGAGGGGCACGGCTTGTCTCCAAGGGTCCCTTTTTAATATCATTTTACGCAGAAAACACAAGTCATGTAGGGATATTGATGACAGCAATGGCTTTATTATAACACTTTACTATTGTAAATGCTATAACAAAGGAGAACAAAAAAACTGGGTTCATACAAACAGGTTGATCTCTGTTCTTACACATCCACTGGGTTTTATGATAAATTTCAGGACTACTGTAATTATTTAAAAAATCACCAAGACCCTTGGATGAATACTTTTTTTTTATCTGTTACTTAGCTTGTATTGTTTGTAGTGATGACCAAGAAAAAATGTTGCTCTTGTATTTTTATTGAAAATGGTGGTAATAAAATTCCTGATACAACAGGTTATTAATGGGGGCCAACACTGAACAACAGCAAACAATATGAAAAAAAAATTGAAGTAGCTCGTGTCGAACAATCTGTTAGGTGTCCACTCATTTGCTACAAGCACATATTTTTTTCTAAAATATTGTTCTAAAAACCACTTCAGGAAGATCTGCTTGAAAATAACAGGAGTGCATTAAAATAAAATTCAGGATCTGAAATGAAGACACTCCTCTCTAATTGTTCATTGTAAATGCTAAAAAAAAAAAAAAAAAGTTCCTGGAATTGTGATATACAGTAGGGAGAGTGAGAGATCAGAATACACACACATTGTTGTGGAGAGGAACACAGCACATCTGTAGACCAGTTACAACAGGTCTGGATTGGTTTTGGCATATTGTATTGTTTTAATTACCATTTGAGTTAGACGTGTGCATAGTCATTCGGCGCAGTGTGGCAGTTTGAACAATGTGCGAACATCAACTTGATGTGCAAATTGCAAAAATCAGCTTCAGATACGCTAGCCTGAAGCTGATTTCCCTAATTAATGTAACATTAATTAAAGATTTTTTGTCATGGACATACTGTACAGTGAAGTCTGGGCTGAATTGCTTGGCATGCTGCCACCGTGACCTTCACTTGGAAAAGCAGTTAAGAAAATGACATATTTGACATTGTTGGCTGTTTTTCAGCTTTGGTCCCCATTTACACATACTTTACCAGGAATTTTGTCATCTATAGTGTATTATCTGCAAAAACATTAGATTAACCATTTTTCTCAACTGTAACTACAAACAATATGGGGTAAGTAACATTAAAAAATTAACATTTTTGGGTTAGTATTCTTTTTCGGTTAACCAAAATGCATGCAAAGTCCAAATCAAAGTAGCTACAACAAATGTAAAATGTTCTTTACAGGTACAATGTCAATCCTTCACCAGAAACAACCCTAACTGCTAGAGCATAGTTTCTTAAAAGGGCTGCTGCCCTTTGGGTCATACAGAGTTGTGACTCACCGTTGTATTCAATGGGAAAGGGTCGCAAATGGTTTGCAAAGTGTCTCGTGATAAGTCATAATGGGCAGTTTAAGTAATTGACATTGCTCCTCTATGACTGTCATTGGTGATTGTCCAAAGTGGACACCCCTCCTCACCATGATTGTGAACAGTGATTCTTCAAGGCGGGACTTTCCCCTGGTCATCATGGACTGGGTCTAAAAATCACTAAGATGGACATGATTGGGTCATGAGAAAAAAACGTTCAAGAAACAATGTACTAGATGACTGTAGGGAATACAGTTGTGCCATAAAAGCAAGTTTATCCAGTTACTTTACTATCAGCATTCACATGTACACTGCTGGGTTCAAACGTATCACTTAAAACTGAGATCTAAGAAAATATTTTTTATTATAAAAACCAAACAATAGTTGACATATTATTAGAAAATGCATCAATAAACACATTTACTTACAAAACCTAATCTAGTTACAGGATTGTGTGGAGTCCATCACAGAATTCATTCATTAGTATGGACCAGTTCCTAATTCTAATGTGCATATCTTTGGAATGTAATAAGACACTAATGTACTCAACGGAAAACCCACACAGATACAGAACAGGCCACCCATTATAAAATGTAGCTATTACCTAAATGATTTTAAAGACTATTAACTTAAATTGACCCAGTGCAAAAAGACGCATGTAAGAGTGCCTTGTAATAAACTGCTGTTCTCTGATAGTTCCTGCCTTGTGCAGTTGGAAGAGGTTTCCCGACTCCCATGCTTCTGTTACGAAAAAATCTGCTTCAGAATTTAATGGAAAATTTTATTTTTTTTATCCATAATATATTTCAATCTTCTTTACTTGGCTGATCCTGTTAGGGGACGCAACAGCGGAACATCTTTTTCCATATCTTCCATTCCTCTGCATCTAACTCTGTTATACCCATCACCTACATGTCCTCTCTCACCACATCCATAAACCTTCTCTTAGGCCTTTATTCTTTTCCTCTTACCTGGCAGCTCCATCCTTGTCATCCTTCTCCCAATATACCCAACATCTCTCCTCTGAACATGTCCAAACCAACACAATCTCGCTTCTCTGACTTTGTCTCCCAAAGGTCCAACCTGAGTTGACCCTCTAATGTATTAACATCTTTAACTCTGCCGCCTCCAGCTCTGTCTCTTGTTTTTTGGTCAGGGACACCAACTCCAACCCATATAACATAGCTGGTCTCACTACTGTCTTGTAGACCTTCCCTTTCACTCTTGCTGGTACCCGTCTGTCACAAATCACTCCTGTCACTCTTCTCCTCCCAGCCTGCACTCTCTTCTTCACTTCTTTTCCACACTCCCTGTTACTCTGTACTGTTGATCCCAAGTATTTAAACTCATCCACCTTTGCCAACTCTACTCCCTACATCCTCACCATTCCACTGACCTCCCTCTCATTCACACACATGTATTCTGTCTTGTTCCTACTGACCTTCATTCCTCTCCTCTCTAGAGCATATTTCCATATCTACAGGGTCTCCTCAACCTGCTTACTACACTCACTACAGATCACAATGTCATTCTCAAACATCATAGTCCAGAGAGACTCCTGTCTAGTCTCGTCTGTCAATCTGTCCATCACTACTGCAAATAAGAAAGGGCTCATAGCTGATACCTGATGTAATCCCACCTCCACCTTGAATGCATCTGTCACTCCTACTGCAGAATTCACCACTGTCCCACTTTCCTCATACATATCCTGTACCACTCTTACATACTTCTCTGCCACTCCCAACTTCCTCATACAGTACCACAACTCCTCTGTAGGCACCCTGTCATATGCTTTCTCTAAGTCCACAAAGACACACTGCAACTCCTTCTGGCTTTCTTTATACTTCTCCATCAACACCCTCAGAGCAAATATCACATCTGTAGTGCTCTTTCCTGGCATGAAACCATACTGCTGCTCACTAATCATCTTAATCTAGCTTCCACTACTCTTTCCCATAACTTCATGCTGTGGCTCATCAATTTTATCCCTCTGTAGTTATACAGTTCTGCACATCTCCCTTATTCTTAAAAATTGGTACCAGTACATTTCTTCTCCACTCCCAGGCATCCTCTCACTTTCCAAGATTGCATTAAACAATCTCATTAAAAACTCCACTGCCATCTCTCCTAAACACCTTCATGCTTCCAAAGGTATGTCATCTTGAAAATAGCCTTTTCATCCTCTTCATAGCTGTCCTTTCTTCCTCCATGCTAATCTGTTGCACTTCCTGAATCACTATCTCCCCATAATTCCAAACGTCTCTCTCTCTCTCGTTTTCTTCTTTCATCAGCCTCTCAAAGTACTCTTTCCATTTGCTCCACGCACTCTCCTTGCTTGTGAGTATGTTCCCATCTTTATTCTTTATCATCCTAACCTGCTGCACAATTTTTACAACTCGGTCCCTCTGACTAGCCAAGCGGTATAGGTCTTTTTCTCTCTCCTTAGTGTCCAACCTCCCATACAACTCACCATATGCATCTTCTTTAGCCTTTGTCACCTCTCTCTTCACCTTTCGCCTCATCTCCTTGCATTCCTGTCTACTTTCTGCATCTCTCTGACTATCCCACTTATACCTCTGTATACTTTCCTGTACTTCCCCATTCAACCACCAGGTTTCCTTATCCTCCTTCTGCTGTCCAGATCTCACATCAAGCACCCTCCTAGCTGTCACCTTACTATTTCTGCTGTAGTTGCCCCATTATCTGGTAACTCTTCACCGCAACCCAGTGCCTGACTTGCCTCCTCCCTAAACTCAACCGTACAGTCTTCCTTTTTCTACTTCCACCATTTAATCCTTGGCTCTGTCATCACTCTCCTCCTCCTCTTGATATCCAATGTCATCCTACAGACCACCATCCTATGCTGCCCTACCACTAATCTCTAATCTCCAATTTCTTTCCAACTGATCCTTCTGCATAAGATATAATCTACCTGTGTTCATCTTTCTCCACTCTTGTATGTCACCCTGTGTTCCTCCCTCTTCTTAAAATACATATTCACCACAGCCATGTCCAACTTTTCGCAGAATCTACTACCATCTGACCTTCTGCATTCCTCTCTTTGACACCATACCTACCCATCTCCTCTGTTCCCTTCACCAATATATCAATTGAAAGCTGCTCCATTCACCACTCTCTCCCCCTTGGGTACAATCTCCACCACTTTATCCAACTCGCTCCAGAAATCATCTTTCTCATTCATTACACACCCAACTTCAGGGGCATATGTACTAACAACATTCATCATCAAACCTTCAACTTCCATCTTCATAATCATCACTCTGTCTGACACTCTTTTCAACTCCAAAACACTCTTGACATACTGTCCCCTTCAGGATAACCCCTACCCCATTTCTTGTCCCATCCACACCATGGTAGAATAATTTGAATCCGCTTCTGATCCAACCTTCCTTCTTTCCATAGTACCATGTTAAAAATAATGGCATATAATTACCAGAAACAACATATTGATAGGTGTTTAGTGGCAGACTCTGCAAAATTTGCTTGGGACTCAAAAATGTATAACCACTTTGCATTAGAATGGAAATGAAGGAAACTTCTTATCTGATTTGAATGTTACACTTCTACAACTTACACTTTAAGTTTCACAAATATTTATTGATAACCTTATCTCTTCTATACTACTGAAATATTCAACATTTACTTAATAATCCTCAATGTTGATCTGAGTTTATTGGTTGGGTAAAAAGACAGTAAACTCTTTGTGTACTGTTGCATTAAATGTATGTTGTTGGTTCTTTAGTATTCTCGCACTTCCGTGTGACACATGCAAAGTAATAATTACACTATACTATACACACAACAGAGTTTATGTTTGAATGTCACTAATATTCCTCTGCACTCTAACAGGCACAGTTAAAAGCCTCACATACCTCCCTGCATTTTGCTGCTATGTCAAATAGAGGAACCCACAAGTTACGCAACATAATTAGATGTTAAATGAGTTCAGGATAATTACATTTGTGACGCTTGAGAAAGCACTTTAATGTGCAAACCAGGGTATAGACATTCCACATGAAAAGACAGGAGGATCAGCAACAGTGCTGCCAAACCAAAGTGACCAAACCAGTGCCACATCCTTGTCTTACTACAGTCTAATTACCTGGCTAGTGGAAAACAGTAGGGAAGACCAGAATACAGAGATGTAACTTGAGAATGTGGTTGAACATCTTTTGAGGGATGATGTAATCATATTATTTGCAGAGTAGTCAAGCCCCTTACATTGGTGGGAAGTTGACCAGGCTGGACAATCCCACCTTAATTAGGCAACAAGTTGTTCTATGCAAAAGGCAGCACAGCTTCTAAGAACAAATCCAGCTTCAGCCAGACATTTGAATATGCTAACACTTTTGCATTGCAATTTAAACCTCTAATAATACTATCTTGCCTCCACAGTCTAATGTCCAGATGGAAACTGAAATTTTACTGCAGTTTTCTTTGTTATACTTTATTATTCAAGTCTGCATCTTTTAAACAAAAACAATAGTAAATGACCCTTTGGTATACATATTCAGAAAAACTTTACATCTTTTTAAACTCATTATATTGTACAATCTGATCTGATGGAGATAGAGTTCCTGACAGGAGAAGATGCAGTGTTAAACGAGAGTACATCAGGACCTGCATACCAAATTTTTATAACAGTATGTAAATTGGTGTTACAGAATTGGTAATGTTTAGCAGGCAGGTTTAGAGCAAGCAATGCTTATGTTTTAAATGAGACTACCACTTATATGTATACACTCATTTGTGTTTTAATGTGTCTAAATATTAATAATTAAATGGAAAGGTACAAGTATACAGTATTAAGATAAAATCCGATGATAGAAAAACAAAATTATAGATGGCATGTGTCCTTGACCTATTGGACACTTAGTCTATCCCCTGCACCAAGCTGCAGGAAAATGTTGATGACAAAGGCAAAATACTGTACAATAAAGGTCTGGATGTCAGGACTGTCTTAGGTGAGGCCTAATGTAATGAATGTCCCATTCTAATACCAGGAAGAATAACCTAATCAAAATGGCAGTATTGACAAGCACCAACACAGAACACCAAAAAGAAAAGGAGTAATTGACTTACAGTATATTAATAAAACAGTACTGACATGCTATTAAGTAGTGGATTTACATTCTTGATATAAACAGACCAATGGGACATCTGTAATTAGAGCAAGCAGATGTTTTAAGAGAATAGAGACACTATAGCTAAAGACCCTCTATAGCAGTTTTATTTAACCTGGAAATTTTACTACAATTTGGGTCTTATGATTACAATGTTTGGCCTAGTATAGGCAATAAGTCTTAAAAGGAATAGGTAGAAGACTGTGTGCCAAAAGAAGGAGTTTTTTAAAAAACGTTGCTGAACTTAACTGGAAGCTAATATAGTAACTGCTAGTGTTAATAATAATTCAATAGCTGCCCATTTTTTTTAGTCAGAAGGTGAGAACATATTGATTTGCACAACCTGAAAAGGCATTATAATAGTCAATTGTACTTGTTAGAAATTAATGTACAAGATTTTTCTATATCCTGAATTTTATGAAACAGCCTTCAGACATAAAAAAAACATGAAATTGTTTACATTCAGCATAGACATTATAGTACAAAAAAATATATGACAAAATTATCACCACTTTCCCTGTGGTTTGAGAGATAAAGAGGCATGACCAAGCTTTTTTGAAATGTCGGAGACCTGCAGACTACCACACCTACTCAAACACTAAACACTTCTCAACAGTCAAAACACTTCACTAACCTGATCAGCAACTATGACACAATTAAACTATCAGCTATCAAATTATGACATTTTCATTGGACTTGGGGGGAAAAGGCATTTAAAATGATACTGTAGCACAACCTTGTTAACTTATATCAGCATAAAAGAATCAAAATCACTTGAAGAAGCGACTCATCTACAAAACGTGCCTCTTTTTGCTATTAGTGAACGTACAACAAATAAAGAAGGCCTGCTTCAAAATGAATAATAAACTGAAAAAAACTGTTCCCAAGTATACATTGAAAAAAGTTGTTATATTTCATGTAATTTTTATATACTTCTAAGCCCTGAATTAAAAATGAAAACCACTTTTCTCCATCATGTAACATCTATGACAGAACACATTTTTAGCTTTTTTTATTGTTTTCACACTATAATTAAATATCAGAATATGATTTTAATGATAGATTTTAATATTAGAAAATAAATTATGTTTAAATCAAAACATTGGGAAAATTAGCTACAAATAAGCACCTTTCGTTCATACGAAGGAATCTGAAACTTCTGTGCATCTTACTAGGTCAGCAGTCAAAGAAAGAAACATTTTAATGTTTTCATCTGTATGAAAGACTTGACATTGGGTTCAGATGGAGTGACCAGCTAGAAAAATGTACACTTTGATGCCAGAAACATTATCAGACCTAGCTTGGTGAATCCAGATAAAATGCTGCTGCTACCGCTTTATATTAAGCTTGGTTTAATTAAGTACCTTGTTAAAGCCCTATAAATGATGGGAGCCATTTTTATGAATTTGTGCCAATACAGTAGAACCTCTGGTCACGAACGTTTCTGAACATGTACAAATCGAGTTAAGATCAAAAAGTTTGTCAAAATTTTGCATCTGTTCACGACCACACGCTCTGGTGGTGAACAATAACACTGGTGGCCCGTTTCCCTTCCGCTTCGTACGTGCCAATGATTTCCCATTCTCTGTATTCTAAAGCAGAAAGAGGCCATTAAAGCAGCTGATGTTGCAAAAGGAGTTACAAGCAGAGGCCTCAAGTGCTGGAAGAGGTGGAAAAACTGTTGCTAGTGTGGTTGAACGAGAAGCAACTTGCAGGGGATAGCATAAGCGAGGCGATCATATGCAGGAAAGCCAGGATGATTCATGGCGATTTGTTGAAAAAGTCGAGTGGCGAAAATAAGGAATTTAAAGCCAGTAGAGGATGGTTTGAAAAGTTTCGCAAGAGAAGTAACATTCATAGGTTTTCTCAGTGCTATTCAATGTTTTTACATTTACTTTACTATTACACTAGTAATAGTAATTATTACTATTACTATTATTACTGTAATAGTACTATTACAGTAGTTATAGTATAATTAACTATTTTTGTGCTTAAAAATCTTTAAAAAAAATATATTTACATACAGTTCGTACGGTCTGGAACGGATTAATTGTATTTACATACAATCTTATGGGGAAATTACGTTCGGGTCGCATCCAGAGTTTTGGAATGAATTATGGTCATGACCAGAGATACCACTGTATTAGAAAACTGATTTCTGATGGTATGAACAACAACCTGTAATGAGAGGTTAGGGGATCATTCAAAAAAGTAATTTCTAACTTTTTGGTAACAAATTGTGAAGAAGTAGTGACAAAAGTATTAGTCTCAAAGTCCACTTTTTGGATTCTTATACAGTATTTGGAATTTTTCCTTGAAAATCTTGGAGCAGTGAGTGAAGGGCAGGGTGAAAGATTCCATAAGGATGTCAAGGACATGGACAGAAGGTACCAATGAGGTTGATAGGTCAATATGATAGCAGACTACTGATGGATGTTTCAAAGGTGTACCCTAGAAAAAATTCAAAAACGATAGGCAACCACACAAGGTTTTGGATCAAAAAAAACTAAGACGTCACAAAGGCTACAGAAGTTATATGTAAAGAAATTCATATATTGTTATTTTCTTTATATACATGTTCAAAAATATTAGACTGACTAAATATTTTCATGTTAAACTGATTTAGAACAATATTGTATACATGATTAAGTTATCTGCGGTGGGTTGGTGCCCTGTTTCCTGCCTTGCGCCCTGTGTTGGCTGGGATTGGCTCCAGCAGACCCCCCGTGACCCTGTAGTTAGAATATAGCGGGATGGATAATGGATGGATGGATGAATATGTTATGTAATTTGTTAAATTTTAATTAAATTTCTTTTCAATTTTGTACTTACATGTGACAAGATGGAAACATCTTAATTGTATTTTATTGTGTTCATGAACACAAATAAAAATATTCACAATTGAAACATTTTTTATGAGTTTGATTTTGCAGACCTGTGTTATCTATGAAATTCAAGAATAATAAATTTCTCTACTCTTCCAGGTTATAGCACTATTAAAAGCAATTATTCTCTATATATCCTCTATTCTCTTTGACTGGGCCCTGGGAAGGACTTGGTTGTCTCCTGCAGCTGGGATAGGCTCTGGCCCAAATAACCTGGAATTAGATTACATCATATTGAGAGTATGTTTTAAAATTTTACAAAGCAAGTATGAGCATTTTCTTGATTAGCTATTTATTTTTATATGTTATCAAAGCTATAACAAAAAGAGACAAGGCATTTTATTTTCATTTGGCAAGCTTTGCAAATAATTTCTTCTTTCAGCTGCTCCCATTAAGGGTCGCCACAGCAGATATCCGTTTCCATATCTTCCTATCCATCTACATCTTGCTCTGTCACACCCATCACCTGTATGTCCTTCTCTCACCACATCCATAAACCTCACATTAGGCTCTCCTTTCTCCTTTTGCCTGGCAGCTCCATCCTTAACATCCTTCTCCCAATATACCCAGCATCTTTCCTCTTCACATATTCAAACCAATGCAAGCTCACCTCTCTGATTTTCTCTCCCAAACGTCCAACCGGAGCTAACCCTGTAATGTACTCAGTCCTAATCCTGTCCATCCTTGTCACACCAAATACAAACATTGTTTGACTGGTCTGATTAAATTTTGGCAAGTTTAACTTTTTTTTTGCAAACTTAATTTTGAAATTTGTTTATAATATCAATAAACTATATTTTCCAAAATAGCTTCTAGAAGACAGATATTAAGTTTTACACCTTGGTGTTTATTTTATATTTCATATGAAAATACTTCTATACTAATTCCAAATACAGTGACAATGGTCAAAACTAGTATACATAAACAATACAATAAATTTCTTTACACTTAAAAAAAAAAAAAACAAAACAACTTGTTATTTGTAGTATCAACAAATAGTGTAAATGAGTGTATGGAATGGAATGGCATCCTGCTTGGGAGTTGGGTTGATCTTGCCATGTACAAAATGCTGGTTTGGATCCTCATACCCACTAAGAGAAAACAGCTAGTTCAAAAGTATATGCATTTATAACACAACATTTTCAAAAGGATTTAACCCACTGAAATTATGATTAACAGTGGTGCATCACAGTTCTATATATCTGGTTTTCAATTTTCTGCTCATTCATCCTCAGGGTACATGACTTCACAAGGGCCAGGTTTTGTCCTACATTCTAAAGGTGTATTTACTAATCTAATTAATTAACCTAAACTAATCTTGTATGTTTCAGTATGGTTGTGTATTTAGGCGTGGACTAGTTCTGAATGTAAATATCAACTTATAAGAAATTTTAATTGCAAAATATTAGAATAACGTAAATGGTACAATTAAAAATTAACCAAAAACAATGTGTGTTGTATGCTGCAGACTCTATTGTTGGCATGGAGCTGGACAGTTTAACATCTGTGGCAGAGCGAAGGGCGCTCAGCAGGCTCCTATCAATTATGGAGAATCCACTGCATCCACTAAATAATGTCATCTCCAAACAGAAGAGCAGCTTCAGCGACAGACTGCTGTCACTGTCCTGCTCCACAGACAGATTGAGGAGATCGTTCCTCCCCCAAACTATGCGACTCTTTAATTCCACCAGGGGGGGTAAACGTTAATATTTAACATTATACATAGTTATTGTCTGTTTTTTTTGTTTTTTTTTTTTTGTTTTTTTTTCACCTGTATTATTATCATTCTTTAATTTAATATTATTTATTGTATCAGTATGCTGCTGCTGAAGAATGTGAATTTCCCATCGGGATTAATAAAGTATCTATCTATCTATCTATCTATCTATCTATCTATCTATCTATCTATCTATCTATCTATCATGTGCTTTGGGTGAGCCCATAAGACTAAACAGATATACAGTATATAAAATAAAATGACAGAAAATATTGGAATACTAACTTTGGATAATGTTTTATAGTCAGACAAGAACTGTCATTACAATCACTTATTGTTAACACAAGGGATACTTATATGGTCCTGTATTTAGTTACACACACACTAGAGATTTACATACTGTATATTACACTTGCCTTAAATGAAGTCCGAATAATACAATGAAAGGAGCAAAATACTAAAATCAGTAGCCATCACTGTAAACCCATAATGAAATGCTTAGAATACAATTTTGCTTGTAGCAAAGACCCTGATCTTGACTCAATCAATTCCCCAAGTTAAGGTACAGTTCAGTCTTTCCAGCACATCTTTTAGCATAACAAATGCAAACACGTGCATATGTTTTCATATGCCCAACAAGATTTTTGACAACACTGTCTTTTTAAAACACTATTAGAAAGGCAGAAAACATTTAATTCTGTACCTTTTGATCCATTAGGTTGCAACAGAAATACCCTTTTAATTATGTTCTGTTCTGCTTACATACCATTGTAATAGTTTCAGATTGAGTAACAAACTATATAACATTAAAGGATGATGTATAATATAAATAGAAGAAAAAAAATCAGCCATAATTAGATGGCTAAAAGCAGTTATATACACTTCACTTCAACCTAATTATGTTCCTTACATAAAATTTCCTAAATAAAAAAACACTCATTGGCACTTCATGGTTATGATGAACTATGGGAATATTTACCAAGGAATGTTTTCCACTTTATTTTGTTCGGCAGCACCATTGTTTCTGTACGCCTGTTACAGTCAAGGTGCATTAACTGCTATTGTGTCCTTAATAGCACAGCCCAATTTGCTTTGGAAAACTACCATAAAACAAAAATTGTGTATCAGTTAAACTACAAAAATAATATGAAGCAATGTGGAATTTTAGTATAAATAAGTAGCATAAAACTAAATTAAATATTATAGCAAGGAAAATAAAGTTCAGTCACTCAAAAACAGAAAAGGGGCTGAATGTCAAGGCTATTATCTCACACTTTACTTGTTCACTGACGCCACACAATTTGACTTTCAGAAACCCATGCAACATTTGGTCTACGTGCAGTAACAAAAACTAGATAAGACTAAAAAGCAGTTCACACCCTGTCAGCTAACGCACTTTAAACGTTCCATTTTTGCAGACATGAACTTTAGCAATATTGTTTATTATAGGAAAAGAATAACTAAAGCGTAAGCTTACTGTATGGTCAAGTATGCACAGTCTTTAACTTCATCGGCACTAACATACATGAGAAATAATCAACATACACACATACATAAATGCCCACTTATACTTGGTGTATGCCACTCAAGTATAGATCTTATTTTTACAAGTCAAGGTTATGTGACATTTTAGCAAGAAACAAAGTTACATGACAGGTTTTTTTTTTGCTATTTTTGTTTTTCCATATAATTTTCCTCCAACCCTGCTAAAACTAATTCAGAGTGGCAGGGGTTGTAAACACAGCAGTAATGCCAGGGTCTGGCTAACAGTCCACTGTAAGGTTTACATACACACTCTCACTGATAAAGCTCTGATTTTAAGTCACCAATTAACCCAACTTTGTCTATTTTGAGCTATGGTAGGAAAATCAAAGTATTCGCAGAAACAAGCACTTAGATATAGGGAGAACATGCAAACTTCACACAGCAAGTGACAGGCAAGGATTCAAACTCAGCCTCGTCCAAATGTGAGGCAGCACTGGTAACCACCATGTCACATAATTATTTATTAGAATAAATAAAAAATAAGTTTCCAAACTGTATTTTGAAACTACACTGGCAGGCTTTCCAGAACTTTTTGGGTGATGGAAATACGCTGTTTCAGTTCCTGTGTACACCCCTTGTAATTCAAATCCTACCTCAATTTCGAATCATTGTTATTGGCACTGTTGCAGTTAATAATGCGATCACTGTTTAACTTGATTTAAACAAATGCTTACCGAGAGCAATGGAAACTTATTTCATTTAAGAAATTAGGCGCATTTGTCGGAGAAAGACAAGCACGCTTACATAATAGAATAAACAAATACGACACGCCTTTGGTTTTATGCTAATTATTGTGGAGTAAAGGCACTTAATATTCCGGTACTGACTTCCCAAAAAAGTCGGGAGTCATCAATTCCATGAGAGCGCCAAATATGAATTTTCACTGTGCATATGAATTGTTTTTATCTCGTGCTTTCCTTCCCTACCAAAAGTTTTACTTCAAAACTGCTTGATGTTTCCACAGTATACTAACCATATATATAAAGCAACACAGCCCAGCACGAGCGCTGTGTACAGTGACACTATCAAACAACATTTGCTCTTCGAATAATAAGAAAACAGTTCGAAAAAAATTAATTAAAAGGACGCACCTATAAACTGCAGTGTCCGACTCTCACTCACAGCCCACGGCGCCCAGAAATCCTGTGAACGCGCAGTAGGCTTGTGTAACGGCGGCGTGCCCGCGCAGAAATGGAGGAGAAGACTTGGATACACTCGGATACAAGGGGGCGTGGCAAGTCGTGCCTAGCCAGCTCTCGAAAAGTGTGCTAGGCACCAACCTGGAAAAGAATAACGCATGGTCAGCATTCGGCATTGTTGGATAACATTTGAAATCCCTTATTCATTCAGATCTTTAATAAATAAATAACTGGAGGCAGCTGATAGGTACCGGCAGGCCAAGCGGAATGCGGCTTTGGTGGTTGCTGAGGCAAAAACTCGGGCGTGGGAGGAGTTTGGGGAGGCCATGGAGAATGACTTTCGGACGGCTTCGAGGAGATTCTGGTCCACCATCCGGTGTCTCAGGAGGGGGAAGTGCAGTGTCAACACTGTATATGGTGGTGATGGTGCGCTGCTGACCTTGACTCGGGACGTTGTGGGTCGGTGGGGGGAGTACTTCGAAGACCTACTCAATCCCACTAACATGCCTTCCAATGAGGAAGCAGAGCCTGGGGATTCAGAGGTGGGCTCCCCCATCTCTGGGACTGAGGTCACCGAGGTGGTCAAAAAACTCCTTGGTGGCAGGGCTCCGGGGGTGGATGAGATATGCCCGGAGTTCCTCAAGGCTCTGGATGTTGTAGGACTGTCTTAGTTGACACGCCTCTGCAACATCGCATGGACATCAGGGACAGTGCCTCTGGATTGGCAGACCGGGGTGGTGTTCCCCCTCTTTAAGAAAGGGGACCGGAGGGTGTGTTCCAACTACAGAGGATCACACTCCTCAGCCTCCCTGGAAAAGTCTATTCGGGGGTCCTGGAGAGGAGGGTCCGTCGGATAGTCGAACCTCAGATTCAGGAGGAACAGTGTGGTTTTCGTCCTGGTCGCGGAACAGTGGACCAGCTGTACATCCTTAGCAGGGTCCTGGAGGGTGTATGGGAGTTTGCCCAACCAGTCTGCATGTGTTTTGTGGACTTGGAAAAGTCATTCGACCGTGTCCCTCGGGGAATCCTGTGGGGGGTACTCCGAGAGTATGGGGTACCGGACCCCCTGATAAGGGCTGTTCGGTCCCTGTACGATCGGTGCCAGAGCTTGGTCCGCATTGCCGGCAGTAAGTCGAACCCGTTTCCAGTGAGAGTTGGACTCTGCCAGGGCTGCCCTTTGTCACCGATTCTGTTCATAACTTTTATGGACAGAATTTCTAGGCACAGCCAGGGCATTGAGGGGGTCCGGTTTGGTGGACTCAGGATTGGGTCACTGCTTTTTGCAGATGATGTTGTCCTGTTTGCTTCATCAGGCCGTGATCTTCAGCTCTCTCTGGATCGGTTCGCAGCCGAGTGTGAAGCAGCTGGGAAGGGAATCAGCACCTCCAAATCCGAGACCATGGTCCTCAGCCGGAAAAGGGTGGAGTGCCCTCTCAGGGTTGGTAGCGAGATCCTGCCCCAAGTGGAGGAGTTCAAGTATCTCGTGGTCTTGTTCACAAGTGAGGGAAGAATGGAGTGTGAGATCGACAGGCGGATCGGTGCGGCATCCGCAGTAATGTGGGCGCTGCATCGGTCTGTCATGGTGAAAAAGGAGCTGAGCCGCAAGGCTCAGCTCTCAATTTACCAGCTGATCTATGTTCCTACCCTCACCTATGGTCATGAGCTATGGGTAGTGACCGAAAGAACGAGATCGCGAATACAAGCGGCTGAAATGAGTTTCCTCCGCAGGGTGTCTGGGCTTTCCCTTAAAGATAGGGTGAGAAGCTCAGTCATCCGGGAGGGGCTCAGAGTAGAGCCGCTGCTCCTCCACATCGAGAGGAGTCAGATGAGGTGGCTCGGGCATCTGATCAGGATGCCTCCTGGACGCCTCCCTGGTGAGGTGTTCCAGGCACGTATAACTGGGACGAGGCCCCGACGGAAGACCCAGGACACGCTGGAGGGACTATGTCTCTCGGCTGGCCTGGGAACGCCTTGGGATTCTCCCGGAAGAGCTAGAAGAAGTGGCCGGGGAGAGGGAAGTCTGGGCATCTCTGCTCAAGCTACTGCCCCCGCGACCCAACCTCGGATAAGCGGAAGAGGATGGATGGATGGATGGATGGATGGAAACATTAAGAGTACTAGTGGGAGGCCGCTCCGAAACTTAGCCGCGAATTTCTGCTGGAGTTGCCACTTTTAAAATATCTGGATGTTTGAAGGGCACATTCTGTATATAATTTAGTCAATCTTATACGTTTAAAGTATTTTAATGAGTCGTTTAGTTTTTACTTATTAAGTTTAGCGTTTGTAACAAATTTAACATTTTGAACACCCTTCTAATTTGAACGGGGTCATCAGTGAATATAGAAAATGCCATACATACTCAGCATCAACAAAGGGACGCTTTAATAAAAGAAATACTGTAAGGATTAAAACCAAAACCTTACCAAGTAAATGCTCAAAACATCCACTACTATTGCTAATACTTGTATCCTCGATTAATTCAATCGTGCCTGAAGATGGGGCTTCAGTTGGCTCGAAAGCTTGCATATTGTAATCTTTTTAGTTAGCCAATAAAGGGTAATTTTGCTTGACTTCTCACTGCATTGAACAACTGCAAGGCTTTTTATTTCGCCACTTTTGAATGGGCAACAAAATAAGTTTCCAGAAACTAAACCTAGCAGTGCATTTTTTGGAACTCCAAAACCTAAAAGGAGGAAAATACCCTTGGCAAACATTGCGCCACTCTTTTATTAATTTCAAGGAGAAGTCACAAACAGGTTGTTAGAGGACTGTGCCAAATCTTGCAGACAGTCTAAGGAAGAAAAAGCAAGGCACACTGGCAAAGGTACTGTGTTTGCCAGTGTTCGAAAATCGGGCCCACTAGAGGACAGTATGGCTCATGTGTGCTGTGTGCTCAAGAAGGACATTAGGCAGGAACACCTGCACATTTGTTATGTTAAATGAGGAAATTCCATTCATTATTTAAATTTGATTTCTTACTGGGAGTGATAGGTGATTTCTTAAATTACCACACTTCTTTGTACGCCATCTTAATGTGATATCATTTCATTGCATTGTCTATACAGTTTTGGTTGTTCTTTATACACCAAGGAATTCCAAATGACTATCTATAGTACTGTTGATATTTATATTAATTTCCTAGTGACTTCATCTTTTTCAGCTCTATGATGTGTTGTATAGGAACTGTCTTTAATTTCTCTTTTCTCCTCTCCTGTGAAAGATTTTGCAATATTTTTTAACTAGGTCTTTTGTGTCACTAACTGCCAGGCTACCAATTGCAAATATATTTATTGTATTTATTGATTTGTCAAATTGCAGCCTCAAGGGCTTCATTTTGTTCTCGTTTACTGTTATTTTTGTTGCATCCATGTATTTTTCAAAACTGTCTATAACTTTGAATGAAGAAAAACACATTTTTAACCCAGTAGTGAGGAAAAAGAAACTCAAATTACCGTCAGAAACAGTAGTGATGATTCTTTTTTTTATTTGATAAGTACAATGCTAGTTAAAAGATTACCTGCTGTTTGTTTAGGGAAACAGACATTCACGGGAAATTAGTCCAATTTCAAAACATTCATCCCCAGGTGAGTGTAATGAAAAAGCACATACCACAGTGTTGACAGGCAGCTAAGGCTACATTTGAGCAATAACATGACACAGGGTAGGTTTAAACACATGTATTTTACCTGAATGGCTGAAACAGAAAAAAAAAACAGTATCCATAAAGTGTGTGACACCCTCTTGATTTTCTGGAAATTTTAACAATTCATTTTTTAAAATAAAAAGTCTAATAAGCCAAACCAGATGTTATCCGCAATACACAATAAAAAAACAGTAATCAAAATATAAGGTAGTTTGTTCCAGAGAGACAGACAAATGAGCATGGGATAGACATTAGCAAATAGAACGTACAGTATATACTGTAAATAATTTACAATTAAATTAAATAGTGTACTTAAAACAGTCTTATTTGTCAGATGTGGAAACTGGCTTGATGTACCGTTAAATATAGTCTATAAAAAAATATTGCATCCCTTTCATTTCTTGCCAAACTACCTTGGATGCAGAAGTAAATCTAAGCAGAAAGCAGATCCTTAAAGCATATTTCAATTAGAAAACCCAGAAGAGGGCAAACACAAGTTTAGTGTTGACACTGATAATAGTAGTGAGTTTATCTCAGTCAGAAGCCTATGTATGAGTATTATAAGTGACTGGGAGACTAACATCACACCTTTAAAGTTGAAAGAAGCTGCTATAGCCATGTCAACTAAAATTTACATTTTACTAATCATAAAAGTAATTTAGTCAGCCGACCCCCTCCCCCCCGGTTGTTTTTAAAGTCAAAACCATCGTATATGATATGAACCAGCCCAAGGAATATAAATTTAGTGTGTGGATGTGCCCAAACATACAGACATTCCTACAATTACCACAGTTAAGTCTTTTTTTATTGATTATAGCATCCTTCATAACTTGCAACATCTATAAGTACATTAAAGTGTGAATGTAAAAACATTCAATTTGATTAAACATTTGCATAATATAATGGAGCATTGAATTTTCTGTATTACTGTTTTACTAGTGATGTTTGTTAAAAACTTTAACACCTCTAATATCATGTGCTAATGTATACATGTGCATGTAACTTCTCCAGCTAATGAGGATTTCAGTTTACCATTTTTATGAGTTTTCTCCACATAGGGTGTGTGCTGTAAATCTCTGTGCTGATTATTCAAACAAAAAGTGATAAGCAGACATAAAAAAAGGGTCTGGAGAGTTTGCTTTCCGTAGGACGTCACATATTAAGCAGACCACTGGCCACTCCTTCTTGCTCAGCAAAGCATTCTTATTCTGTGAAGAAAGAAGGTGATGTTGGTGAGCAACTCTGAACAAGCAGGTGAGCGTGAATTTGGTTTGTCAGGTGTTTCAAGTGGCACAGGTCCAGGACACTGAGACACTGCAGTACCATGATCTTGTTGGCCCAGGCCACTACATGTATTATACAGTTGTTTTGGGACTTTTTCATTTTAAAGGCTTGGCTAAGTAAATGTTTTTGTTTCTCTTCCTTTTCAAGGATGAACTGAGAAATCATAGCAAGGGAAATCAGAATCGTAGATTTCAGACACTGATTTTGCTGGGCGAGCATTCTCTCTTTCTGATCAGGTTGACATGGCAACGATTTGGTTTATTTAAGTGCCCCTGAATATTTTTCCCCTGAAACGGAAGTAGAACCCTTCCACATATTTTTTAAAGTCCTTTGGCCACATCCTGTCTCACTTGCCAGCAGAGAACGGTTTAGAAGTTGGACTAGTAGTAAAACCTGGCTGTGACTGAAATGCCGGATATGCTCTTGCATATTCTCTAGTATCTGCTTCCTGCACGTGTTTCCTGTTTAGAATTGTTTGCGCAACCCAAAAGTTAATAATTCTGCTTCTGAGTTGACTCTAAAATGGATGTACCTTGTTAGTGATCTCTAAAGGTGGAAAGACTTCACTCCTGAGCGTGTTGTTGCTGTGGTCCTGCCTTAAGGGAATGACACAATGCAGGGAATGCTTTCAGATTTCCTGCCTGATCCTGGTGTTCTGCAATTTATCCTGACACAGGCTGCTATTATAGTCTTACTCATCATAATTATGAAGTGCTTGCATTCACGCTGCCCCTGGCTTCCCAACTGTATGATCGGCCAGGATGCAGCACAGGAGAACACTGAGGTACAGGTAGACCCAGGGACCCTCGGCTCTACCAGCCTCTCTGATGTGCCCTGCCCCAAGGCAACTTCCCAGGAAATGGAAGAGTTCTTCAAAGACCTCCACTCCCCTACAGACAACAGGGTGGTGAGAAAGATGCTCCTTCACAAGCTTTTGGTCTTCATGACTAAGGAAGTGGACCATAGGGGTGCCTGCTTAATGCTGGCTGATATGGGCATCTCCCTGGAGGTTCCACCAGGTAAGGATGATCTGCTAATTCTTGTGATAGTTAAACTGTGTTAGATTAAACAATGACAATGAAGTCTATATAAAAAAGAGCAGTGTTTTCCTCACTTTTTAAAAATGTACTTGTTTGCATCATATGTAAAATCCAGTAGGGCTGCATCAGAATATTAGCATGCTAATTTAAAGTGTTCTTTCATGTTCACTTTATTTTTCTCAAGGTGTGCATCTGAAAAATGTGCACATTAGGGTATTTAGTCACTGTTAATGTGGGTGTGTGTTCCCTGCTATAAATTTTTGCTCAGTTCAAAACTGGTTCTTGGCTGTCACCCAGTTTTCACTGAATAGGTTCTAGACTTGCCAGCCACTGACCCTGAACTGGAATAAGCATATAAATGGATGGGTTGATGGACAGACAAATGGATGCCAGTCCCAAGAACCTCATTTTTAGCTCAACTGGAAGCACCAACAAGTTCACATACTTATAAATTCATATAAATAAAATAAATATATATTTAAAATGGCAGTTTATGCATACTGTACTGTTATGTTAATTGAAGACTACATTGGACAGATGGTTATGTGTGTATTAGTGTACCTTGCATTTTACTGGCATCCTATCCCAGGTTCCCTCTGACTGGTAAGACAAGCGTGTTATTTGTAAAAAGAAAATGTGTGAAAATTTTTAATGTATTTCAGTCAAAGATGAACGCTAGAAGGCCTTCCTTAATGACATTTATAGTTGGGAGACATTTTTAATTCACATACACCTTATGTTTGTTACATAAAATGTTTACATCTGCTAAAACTGTATGTACTTACCCTTCAATATGTTGTATTGTTTCAGTTTTTTGCTTTAAACTTTTTCCAAATTTACTAACAAAATACTAAGTTAATTTTTAACATACACAACTAGTTCACTTCATTCTTTTTAATTTTCCCTTGCAGCTCACTGTGTTCTCTTACTTTTAACCTGTCAGCTAAGTGTTTCTATTTATGTGAATCAAACCAGTGTTTTTGTCATGCTGAAAGCAAAGATAAGGTAGATTACTAATGCATAGTCAGTCATGTTATCATGTTTTCTGAAGACAGCCAATGCTGCTACAATGCTGCAAGGATGATAATAAGGGCTTGTTAAAACAGAAAAAAACTGAGGCATACAATATCAAAATTAGCTAGCCTTTGCCAGTCCCCTTTCTTACTCTTTTGTAGAATGTGAATTAGATTCTGTAGTATATAAGTGTGCCTCTGGTCAGGCTCCCCATATGTGGTCGTATTGTCCCTTATAAAATGTGTGAGCAAAATCTGGCATGTGCATATCCACCTTTGGCACTGTGCTTAGTTGTGGCTGTGTAGAATCATTGGCAGGGCTTCTTTTTCAGTCTTCAGTTCTCTTGATAATGGGATCGAGTAGCTCATTATTAAGATAGTTCCCTTATAGAGAAAGTGGTTTAGCATCTGCTGAAAACCTTCTTATGTAATTTTCCTGCTTGTACTGGATGAGTAATGACCAATAATTTGTTTCACATTTTCAATTTTTCCTTATCTCTTTTTATCCATTCTGAATGATTTTCTTGGGCAGCAGGTGAAATTTCTTTCTAGACAGGTCAACTTCAGGTTCACTTTACATAATCAGTTACCTTTTAGGTGGTTTGTTTGCTATAAATGACAAAAACAAATGTTCCTCAAATCAGAGGCATACAAAATACCCCATACATACTCCCTTGAGCATGTGAAAGGTGTTATATAAAAATGTTTTATTATTATTATTACTAGTATTATTATCCATCCATCCATTTTCCAACCCGCTGAATCCAAACACAGGGTCACGGGGGTCTGTTGGAGCCAATCCCAGGCAACACAGGGCACAAGGCAGGAACCAATCCTGGGCAGGGTGCCAACCCACCACAGGACACACACAAACACACCCACACACCAAGCACACACTAGGGACAATTTAGAATCGTCAATCCACCTAACCTGCATGTCTTTGGACTGTGGGAGGAAACCCACACAGACACGGGGAGAACATGCAAACTCCACGCAGGGAGGACCCGGGAAGCGAACCCGGGTCTCCTAGCTGCGAGGCAGCAGCGCTACCACTGCGCCACCATGCTGCCCTAGTATTAATAATAATAATAATATTATTATTATTATTATTATTATTATTATTATTATTATTATTATTATTATTATTATTATTATTATTATTATCCAAATAGTAGGTTGAGGATGCAATTTAAATTAATGATGGAATGCTTATGCAAGTAAACAATGTATTAACCTTTGTTGGAAGTATCAGCCACTTGTGATTTTTGGTTAATGATCTTAATATGGGATGCAGTATGTTATAAAACATGAATTTATGAAGTAACACTATAGCAGCCCTAAATAACCTTTGTGATTTTGAAATGCATTTTATTTAACTAATACAGTATGTGTTAATGGAAAGGCATAAAACTGGATTTTACTTAGATATCATTACTCATTATATCTCAAATTAAAAAATACCAATACCTTTCAAGAGGTACCTATTGGTGACCTGTGAATTACCATTTTTATCAACTAATGCTACCAAAATCCTGTTATGTGAAAACAAACCAAAGAGGTCCCTGAAAGTTTGGGGTGCTCGAAGCATTTTCATTTGTGTCACAACTTTATTATTCCACAAACTCTGGATCCAACATTTTGGAGGATATGTACACATCTTGAATCTGACTATGTGAGAATGTGGGTGAATGGGAATTCAGTCTTAATGCTGTGGACCATAATGCCTGATTAAATTATTTCTGACATAACACTACCCAGATAGAAAATTCAGTACTCTTGAAACTAATTAATGGCTCAATGTATCAGACGATTAAAGTACATTTTTTAATGAAATGTTTCAGATAAAAGAGAATATAAGCAAATGTAGTGAAGAAGTCAAGATAACAGGGTAAATTACATCTGCAGTCAAACTCCAGTTTAGAGAGTCCATTGTTCTACCAGATTGAGCTGCTGCACTGTGTTCTCATAACCTTGTCATTCACTATATTTGACATTCAGTAATCTTGTCATTCACTATGTTTGATGCTCTGCAGTGTATGTACTTATTTCAAGTATAGTAATTATTCACATACAGTATACCAATCAGCCTCTAAAAGATGTAATGGCTACACTTCACTGTCCATTAGGGAGATGGATGATGTTTGCAATGTTCGCCAGCATCGAACTATATCAATTCTTGACCCCGTTCCCTACTCCTAACAATCTCAAAACATTGATGGCAAGAAAAGTTAATTAGAACAAAGTGTGTTTATACTGTCCATGATACTGACATGAACAGCAACACTTGAACTTTTATCCCTGCTTTTGTAATATACTGTAGGTCGAGTTGCTAGAGGTATGGTTTAGATGCTACTGCATTAATTATAGAAAAGGTTTATAAGGTCAATTTTGATGGCTATTTTCTATCCATGTTTGACACATAACCCCCTAAAAGAATTTCTCTCAGGTACATAAGAACATACATAAAAATTTGACCAAAAAGGGGAGACTATTCACTCCATCAAGCTCCTTTGATTAGCTAAATGCTAAGCTATCTCTTTATCTCATCTAGATATTTCCTAAATGTTGTCAAGGTTTCTGCTTCAGCTACATGACTCAGTAGTTTGTGCCGGATTCCAACAACTCTAAGTAAAGACGTGATTCCCTTAAATTCCACAGTTGTTCTTGTGTACATGATTCACCCTAAAGGTGAAAGAATTCTACTGAATCTACTTTATCAATGCCCTTGAAGATTTTGAAGACCTGGATTTGGTCCACATGCACTCTCCTCTGTTTGAGACTAAACAGAAGTTTAACTCCCTGAGTCTATGAGAGCAGGACATGTTCTTAATGACTGGGATGCACTTGCTTGCTCACCTCTGCACAGCTTCGAGTGCTGCTATGTCTTTATTGCAGCATGAAGACCAGAACTGCATGAAATACTCCAAATGCTTTCTCACTTGTGCAATATATAGTCTAAGCATAACGTTCCTCCTTTTATATTCAACATTTTTTATGATATAAACTTACATTTTTTTGCCTTTTTAATAGCTTCTTTGCATTGTTTAGATGAAATAAATGCAGTGTCAACCTAAACCCCTAAATTCTTTTTTAGAGGTTGCTTCCTGTAGGACAGTGTCTCCTAACTTGAATTTACAATTGAAGTTCCTTTTGCCCATGTGTAGCATTTTTTTTGCTATTCACTCCTTTTTCTGGCAGCGATCCTTCAGCTCTGGCTTTGATTCTCATGTGTTGTTTTGGTTTTGAAAATCTATGTAAGAAGGCACATCTTATTTTATGGTTATATTGTTAAAATAGTATCTTCAGTCATATGAGATAGTAAACCCAGGCTGATGAATGAAGAGAATGAGTGAGAGAGAAGGTTAGATGATGTGGAGATAGTGAATCAGGAAGTGCAACAGATTAGCAAGGAGGATGTAAGGACAGCTATGAAGAGAATGAAGAATGGAAAGGCCATTGGTCCAGACGACATACCTGTGAAAGCATGGAGGTGGTTATGAGAAATGGCAGTGGAGTTTTTAACCAGCTTGTTTAATGGAGTCTTGGAAAGTGAGAGTATGCCTTAGGAATGGAGAAGAAGTATACTGGTACCGATTTTTAAGAATAAGGGGTGGTACAGAGAGGTAGTAACTACAGGGGGATTAAATTGATGAGCCACAGCATGAAGTTATGGGAAAGAGTAGTGGAAGCTAGGTTAAGAAGTGAGGTGATGATTAATGAGCAGCAGTATGGTTTCATGCCAAGAAAGAGCACCACAGATGCAATGTTTGCTCGGAGGGTGTTGATAGAGTAGTATAGAGAAGACCAGAAGGAGTTGCATTGCATCTTTGTGGACCAGGAGAAAGTAAATGACAGGGTACCTCGAAAGGAGTTGTGGTATTGTATGAGGAAGTCTAGAGTGGCAGAGAAGTATGTAAGAGTTGTACAGGATATGTACGAGGGAAGTGTGACTGTGGTGAGGTCTGCGGTAGGCGTGACAGATGCATTCAAGGTGGAGGTGGGATTATATCAGGGATTGGCTCTGAGCCCTTTCTTATTTGCAAAGGTGATGGACAGGTTGACAGACGAGATTAGACAGGAGTCCCCGTGGACTATGATGTTTTCTGATGATACTGTGATCTGTAGCGAGAGTATGGAGTTGAGGAGACACTGGAGAGGAGGAGAGGAATGAAGGGCTGTAGGAACAAGACAGGATACATGTGTGTGAATGAAAGGGAGGTCAGTGGAATGGTGAGGATATAGGGAGTAGAGCTGGCAAAGGTGGATGAGTTTTAATACTAGGTATCAACAGTGAAGAGTAATGGAGATTGTGGAAGAGAAGTGAAAAAGAGAGTGTAGGCAGGGTGGAATGGCTGGAGAAGAGTGTCAGGTATAATTTGTGACAGATGGGTATCAGCAAGAGTGAAAGGGAAGGTCTACAGGACGGTAGTGAGACCAGCTATGTTATATGGGCTGGAAATGGTGACACTGACCAGAAAGCAGGAGACAGCTGGGGGTGGCAGAGTTAAAGATGCTAAGATTTGCACTGGGTATGACAAGGATGGACAGGATTAGAAATGAGTACATTAGAGGGTCAGCTCAAGTTGGACGGTTGTGAGACAAAATCAGAGAGGCGAGATTGCATTGGTTTGGACAAGTGCAGAGGAGAGATGCTGAGTATTTTTGGAAAAGGATACTAAGAATAGAGCTGCCAGGAAAGAGGAAAAGAGGAAGACCTAAGAGAAGGTTTATGGATGTGGTGAGAGAGGACATGCAGGTGATGGGTGTAACAGAACATGATGCAGAGGACAGAAAGATATAGAAGAAGATAATCCGCTGTGGCAACCCCTAACAGGAGCAGCCAGAAGAAGAAGTCGTCATATCAGATAGTACACCCACCTTCCCAAACACGCTACCTATTTTTCCCTCAGTATGGAACATGCACAAAGACAGATATTGATATTGAAAGAAAAAGAAAAAAGTAATTAAATGTTGTCTAATGACATAAGAATGAATGTTGCCAAATGGGATCAACCAGAGAACAGCTGAGCCTTATGAAGAAGCCTTAAAACCTTTCATCCATGGGTGCTCATCTGTTTATTATCTTCTAGGTGGCTACCTCAGAATAGCAAACATTAATCTTAATTTGCTTTTGTTTTCTTTATTAGTCCCAATAGCTGCTTCTTTTGTACTTGCCACTCCCAATTCTCCTTCTCTTCTGCTAGTAGCAGTCATACAAAAAATTCCAATAGAATGCAGTATCACTCCTTCCATTGTCATGGCAACCTGATGCCAACCCTAGACAGCTGGAAAGTCCTACCAGGTGGGCTCTTCCAAGCTTAGTCGCAGCCTCTAGTGCCTTTACAGCAGGGGTACTCAATCACGGTCCTGGAGGCCCGCAGTGGCTGCAGGTTTTTGCTCCAACCCAATTGCTTAATAAGAAGCACTTACTGCTCAAGTAACACTTCTGCTTCACTTTAGTTAACTCGCTCATTAAGATTTTGAACCCTTATTGCTTATTTTAGTCTTAAACAGCTGTAGTCTTGGTTTTTAATTGCTCCTTATTAGCAGTAACATGCAAATGACAAAAGAGACCAGCATTTCTCCATTTAGCTTGTTACCACTTACACCTCTGTATTTATCGTGCACTAATTGGTTTAATTAAATATTTGGAAGTAAAGTGAATAGAAAAAAGTGAAGGACTAAGAATCACTCATCCATTTTAGCGTTCAGATCATTCGGATGATATCCTTAGAAAGAGGAAGAAAATCCAGGATATGAGAATGACCTGACATAGCAGAGTAAAAGCACTAACAAGCCATGAAATTAAATTATTGGCAAGAATTGCTTTCTAATTAAGCAACCGGGTTAGAACAAAAACCTGCAGGCACTGCGGACCTCCAGGACCGTGATTGAGTACCCCTGCTTTACAGCTTTTGCAAGTACTCTGAGTTCCTGCACAATGCTGAGCCAAAGACCTGAATTAATAAAAAAAATGAATTTTCATTCAATCTAATATAACCTGCAATTGCTGTGTCCTGGGTATGACGTTAATCTGCATCCAGCCCTGCAAATAGGCCCTCTAACCTGCAGGGAAAACTTGGGGTTGGTGGCAGGACTGGCACTCCAGCCACCATAAAAAAAACTCATACTGTTCCAGTATACTGCTGAGGTGTCACCCGCTGCACTCAGGTCCTAATCTGGGAGCCTGAGGTGGTTTGTCATGTGGTGGGTGCAGCAACGTGCATGCTCCTAAGCTCTCTTTCTCTCTAATATATAACCTTACCACAAACAGGGATGACACATAACTGTTTATAAAAAAATGTCAAACAACCTCATTTAACTCTAAATAGCATGGCTTGTGGCCATGCACAGATTGTCACAAATTGGTGACAATAACAAAAAAAACAACATAGAAAATGGCACCTCCAGAACAATCACACAAATACAAGTAACAAGAAAAACAAATGCAAACTGTTGCAAAATTAAACAGACTGCATCCAAAGACACCAAAACTTCATTCAACACAGGTAATCATGAATAAATTCTTCCTCAAATAATTTAAACTCTAGCTGTTTTGATCACAGTGGTGTTTGCTTAACAGTCCTTACTATGCCAACTTAACAGATGAGAAAAGGGAGGTTAATAAAATACCTCCCGTTACTCAATTGATGCAAAAGATTTAAACATGTATTCACATCAACTGGTGAATAAAGTGGACTGTCTGTCAATCACATCATAAATTGAATGAAGTCCTTAGGTGTGTAGTGAAGATGCAGCTAATGTGTTCAGGGTAAACATGTCTATGGAAAGTACCATTCATAACAGAAGCTACATCCTGAAGGCAAAGGAGTATACAACCGAAGTACAACATAAGGAGAAACTACAATACATTTTTCAAAGCATTGAAAATCAAAGGACACTAAAACACCTGTGCATCAATGTCAATGCTGAACATCCTTCAAAACCGACTATCTGAACACTATTCAGGAAGGACACTTTTATAGTCACTATATTTATATAAGGATGTATGTTAAACATATTATTTTAAAAAATTTTCCCTGAAAAAAAAAATTACAAGTTTTTATTCTTGTGGCAGTAGTATGTTTTTTTAGTGTTCAGTGTATTAAGTTGTGTCCGGGTCTTTATAAACCATACTCTTATCTAGTTTTCTGATATCTCTGTATGAAAAACACCTTGAAAAAAAAACAGCAGATGTGCAATCTCTTGTCCATATTTGCTAATCAGTGTGTTCAAAGTCTTTCCTGAGGGAAATGATTGATATAGGGTGTCTTATTTTAAATGGCAGTGTTAGCTCTAGAGAGCTTATTGCATTTCAACTTCCGGAGACAGAAGGCTGTTAAATTTATATTAAACACTAATCTATGGTCTTTGACATAATACACAACCAGACAGTGATAATGTGGGAGAGGTCTTCAAATGTCAAAAGGAGCAACAGAATGTCAATCACTTGAAGAACCAATCTTTGTTTTATAAGGTGCCTTTCAGAGAAAGCACACATTAATAAAAATCAAAGTACCAAGAGATAATGTGCAATGCAAGTTACGTCATAGAAAAAAATTCAAGCGATAACAATGCAAATGCCCTGGCTTCAAGTCAAATACTGTAATACCAAAAAAAAACAGTGACAAAGAGAAATATATTTTTAGTCTAGTTAATTGCCTATCCTCATAGCAAAAAGGACAAGGTGGTAAACAACCCTTAATGTAACAATACACCATCAGGAGGAATATTTGTACCCATTAACCTAATATTTTGTGGTACCCGGATGGGGGTGGTACCCAGCTGGGATGCCCAAGAAGACCAAAGGAGGGCTTGTGCCTCCTCCAGACCACGAGGGGGTGACCACCCTGGTTCCTTTGGGGGCCACGGGTACGGAGCTGGGAATCTCAACCCTGTAAGGGCCCGTGTACACCCCAATACCTGGAGGACCCTGGACCTCAGCACTTCCGCCACACACGAAAGTGCTGAGGGGGAAGACGAGCAGGGACACCCGGAGTGCTTCCGGGGACGCAGCCGGCACTTCCGCCACACTGGGGCGTGTCGGTGGGAGATTGCCAGAACACACCTGGAGCACATCCGGGTGCTTATAAAAAGGGGCCACCTCCCTTCATACAATGACTTGAGTCGGGAGAGAAGAGAGGACAAGGTCTCTGGAGGAGAGAAGGAGGCGGCCTGAAGAAAAGGCATTGTGTGTTGGCCAGAACTTTGGGGTATTGGGGTTTGTGAGCTGAATTGTAAAAATGGAAGACCACAATAAATGTGTGTGGGGTAATTTAAACGTGTCTGCCTGTCTGTGTCCGGCTCAAGTTCCACAATCTCTTATGGATATGTAAGGAAATTAGTGCACCAAAGAAACCTTGTGTTAACACAGGGAGAAGGTACAAATTTCACAGAGACCATTATGAAAAATTATTTTAGGAACCAGATTTGACAGGCAGTTTACTGCCAAATCACAGTCAAAATTTGCACCTCCAAGCTGCAAACACCTGTGACTGTTACTTTTTTGATTGGTGAGTTGGTGCATTAATTTGCATGAGTGGGTGGAGCTAAGAATTTAAATGTTGAGTGTATTTTTCCCAAATGGCTAAGGTCCACCAGATAGTACAAACTACAGCCTTTAAATGGAATTCTTTAAATAAATTTGATGAATGATAGGAAGAAAATTTTGATGAGAGTCTATTTTGGCTATGTGTTTTATTTTTTCTTTCAGGTGAAACAACATACCTGAAGGGCTGTCACCTGTACCAATGAAGAAAAAAAGTTAAAGGTTTTTCCCATGTTGAAGAGGAAGAAGGTAACAAACACAACATTTCAGCTGCAGAGCCTTCATCCAGTGTGTCACTAAAATGTTGTGTCTCTTACCTTTTTTTTTCTCTTCAGCCTGGAAATTACCTTTAATTATTAAGCAAAATGTATGTCATCACTACACCCAAGGACAAACTGCATGCAATACTCCAAACATCACAGTAGAACACATTTTCTTCACATAGGAACCATCGTTTTAGAAATATACTGTTATAGTTCAATGTTCCATTATGAATGTGACATTCAAATAAGAAAGGATGATTTACTAACTACAGTACATTACTGCCTTTAACCTTCATATTGTCTCAAAGAACAGAATCAATCAATTGCTTCAGATCAGGATTATATTACCATACTTCCAATATATTCTTTTTATTTTCAATTTTTTAACATTTTTTTTCCATATTTTTACAAAGTGCTGTAAGAGTAGAGTTACCATACAAATACTCTCTGTACTGTGTTTATCCCAACTCTGCATTACTGTTTTGGATATCCATTTCTGATTTTCTTTTATAGACAGACTGTTTTATCAGCCCTAATTGGTTCATCCTTACTACAGTGCACAATTTTATCAATAATTGGGTAGCCGCAGTTATGGCTGCAAGGTGGAATGTATTAATTCTGTGACACGTTTAAACTTTAAATGAAGGGAGCTGTGTGATATTTCACAGTCATACTGTAGACTGTAAACAAAAAGAGTGTGTTTCATGGGGTAAATGGGAGTGGAAATGCAAACAGACATTTATTTTTTTTTTGCTTTTAAAGTTTTGTGAAAAATAACCCAAAATGAAGTCACCCCCAAGTTTTTTTCCACATGCATCAGTTTTATGAGACTGCCCAATCTGGAAAATATGGACAACAGAACTAACCACTTTAATTAGTATATATACTGAATAAACGATTGTATCCACTGAAAACCACTGTATTTAATACTGCACACAGTATAAATGAGATACTACGCTTAACTATATGAGAGGGACAGACAGGCAGTAGGAGGATGTGGACAAAGGGTCTGTAGATTTATACTTGAACAACCTCATTAATCAGTGCTCATTTCTTGTGTTCAGTTAATCTATTTTTTCATTGGTTGTCTTATGTTTGTTATGTTTGTTAGGAGGAAACTATTCCTTGAAAAGTTCAGATATTAGTAGTTGGTGAGTAAGGCACTGGTGTGTTTTATTGAGCAGCTGTAAATAAAGTGGCAGAAGTGAGGCCAAAGCTGACATGGCACCAGCACTGATAACAGTGGTTCCCTTCAAAACATGCACTAACATTGAATTGTGAATTGGTTACCATTGGGATTCCTAGTAAACAATAATACAGAACTAGCTAATATTGATACAAACATAGCCACCAACATTGCCAAGTCTTTCTTGTTGTTAACATTACAGTCCTCAGCCTATTGGAAATACAAATGTCCTACAGGCAAAGTGAATAGTTGAAGCCAAAGAGTACATTACTCCATGCAAGTTCAATATTGTTGTATTATATAGGTTATGATATGTTACACCTGAAAATCCTATATAGCAGGGGTACTCAAGTCCAGTCCTGGAGGTCCACAGTGGGTGCGGGTTTTCATTCATACCAGTTTCATAATTAGAAGTCAGGTCTAGCAGACAATAAAACTTTATTTAATTAAATGGCTTGTTAGTGCTTCCACTCTTCCAGGACAAACCCTCATCACATTGTAGATTTTCTTTTTTCTGAGAACATTATTCATATATTTTGTGGTCTGGACCAGATTTGTACCCCTTGGTCCTTCTAGTCTCTCTTATTTATTTCAAATCATTTTATTAACACAGGTTTAAATGGAAGCATGTTAGCTGGAGAGCTAGTGGTTCCTCATTTTTAACTGATGGATGGTTAAGAGAACAGGCAACAATTAAAACTTTAATGCAGCTTCTCAAAAATTGGCAATAAAGGATTCTGAATTGTATAAATGAATGAATTAAAACTAAGCCCAAAAAAACATATTGCTTCAGTAGTAAATAAACAGGTTCCAATAAAAAATTAGGTTAAAGAAAAACCTGCAACCACCACAGTCCTCCAGGACTGGAGTTGAGTACTCCTGCTATATAGCAGCTTATTACTCACTACAAGGTTTAGTTGCTCATGTACTGCTGCTTTGTTCCTGCAGATGCTGTGAGCCTGGGCCGCGTTGAGAGGGTCTCCTTGGTTCTGGTGTGGGATCTATTGGATTCACCCCATCTATTGGGGACACAGGCTCTAATCAGTCCTGTGGTGTACTGTGGACCACATGGTGCTTCCTTCCAGCAGTTGTGCACCCTGAGCTTCAAACATTGCGCTGGAAGTGGCAAATATGTCAGGGTCTATGGCAGTGACACACATCTTCTGGCCTCCAAGGAATGGGAGGAGTTACACAACAAGCCTAGTCGTCGAAACAGGATATGTATCACCCGAGATGAATGCCAAATCAAGCTTGACCACTTCAGGTACTGATGACCTGGCTTTCTTTTCAATCAACCCCATCACCAAAAAAGAAAAAAATACAAAAAAAAAGAGCTACTGATATGCTCTATGAGCCTAAGTAAGCCAAACTTGACTCTTTTATGTATAAGAGACTGTGTGACTGTCTTCCAAGGTCTTAGTCAAAGTAGCTCTGTACGTTCTGGTGGAGAGTGCTTGATGCTGGGGTCATAGCTGAGCACTGAATCATTATGATCCTGTACAAGGCCCCTTACCTCCTTGTCTTTCATTAAGAGATTCAAAAACAAGACGAGCCATTGAGTCTCTCCGAGGGCCATGACACCTACTTGTGTCCCAGTCCTCAGCACAGAAGTGCAGAATTAGATCAAGGAACTGAGTGCTGGTTCCAAGGCATAAAAGTGTGTTTAAGTAAAATGATGCCTGCAGGTAGGTTTTTGGAGGTTCACCACATTTAATTACACAGAGTGTATCTTTGTACAGTTTTACTATTTTTATAACACAATATTTCATTGATCAAATGCGGTTTTAGTGAGAAATAATGATAATTTCTTATCTCCTACTCTTTATAGTCTCTACACTTCTGTCCTGGAAACCTATGGCAGACCTGAGGTTCACAAGTGGCTACAACTGGCTGTTTTCAGCTCCCCGCTGTCTCCTGACCAGTCTCATCAGCAAATCCGAATTTACTTTCTCAACAACACACCATGTGCACTTCAGTGGGCCCACTGCAATGAAGAGCCATTCCGAGGCAGTTTATGTGGGCCAGTGCAGCTCTTTGAGTTTGCCAATACCAGCAAGGACATGTTCCTGGTTCTCAAGTACCTTTCAGAAGGTAATGTGTGATTCCATACTGTACAAATTCTCAGGAGTAGGAACATATTTAACTACCTGTTTTGTGTTTTAGCAGGCTGGGAAAATATAGATGAAAGTGCTAGCCAATATGTTCCTTTTCTTCACATCTGGCACGGCAAATGTCCCTTTCGTTCCCTCTGCTTCAGGAGAAAAACAGTGTCCCCGGTAAGCTACTTTACTCACAATAGCATACTGCCTGTGAAAAGTGTCAGTATTACTCATTCCAGTTTATATTTAGAGCAACATTCTTCACAATGGAGTTGTCACATTGAGCCTTGCAGTACAGCACACATACTGTAGTGCAAAAAGAAATACTAGAATGTTTACAGTACAATAAATAGAGAGGAGAAATAAGAAATAACACCAGTCATTTTTAGCTATAAATAAGAAAAGTAGTTAGAAAGAAAATGATAAACTGCTTTTTGAGGAAGTCATTCAAAATGGTCAAATATCTAAAAAGGTGTTGGCCTACCTACCTATAAGATTGAAAGAATAAGAAAGGAAATGGGAAGTCTCCATTCATGGAACACTTTTACATTTGACTGTTGTTGAGACCTGCACATTTTTTGGGATGCAAGTCTGCCCATTCCATTGGCCTCAAAGTTCAGCTCCTGCTGACTGACTGCTAGTGATTCCGTAATGATGAAGGAGGGATGAGAAAAAACAAAGAGAAGCCAACTCACATATATCAAGGATTGGAAATCTGTTACCAGTGTTTGGGGAACATTACTCGGTAACTTAGATACTGAGGTAAGACAGACGGGGGCAGGGGGTTTAATTATTTTAATGATTTTCATGGAGTCCATTGTTTTTAGCTTGTGCCAATGCACAGCATGAACAGGAAAGCAAGAGGTGGTTTAATTATTAGATTATTGGTTAAGCTATGGCTGTGTAATCAGCAGGCAGAAGCTTAAACAGTTAAATAAATGCAAAAGGTCCTACCGTTCAAGTGTCACCTAAGTAAAGATATACTTTTTTTTGTAAAGCAGTAGATTGCTGGCATCTTTGGCATAAAAAATAAATGACTATAAATCAATGTAACCAGAAACAGTGACACAATTGGCATGGGAACTGTAATTTGGGACAGGTGACATGTGCATTAAATTATTCCAAAACCAAACAAAACAAAGGTCTTCTAGTCTAGAATGAAGCTATATACAATATGGAGGTTATTAGCATCAGGTAAATCCCAAAACCCACCATAGTTGGTAGTGCAAGGAATGTTTTATTTCATGAAGACATGCAGATTCTGAATGGTGCCCTGTGATACATGCAAACAAGTATTGTTCAATTGCATCTCCATGGTGGAGTGGACAGCAGGAGATTCCCCAAAATGTCTCAAATGTGCTCTGTCTGAGACAGATTGTGGAACACCACTGGACTTTAGTGAGGGTTGTCTTGGGGCCAAAATTACTTTAACAAGCAGATTGAGCAACCAACCTTCTTGGGCATGACATACCTACTGTTTTCACAGTGATTTATTTAAGAATGTTGTCTATATTATCTCCATGTGTGACTTAAGTAGTTACAACACTAGATCATACACAGTTGGTGTTGCTGAGCAGTCATTGGCAAACATTGTATTAGATTTAGTGAATTGAATTGTTGGTTCATATTCTGAGATGTTAACCAATGGTCTATCAAAAGCAACAAAACTGTATATAATGGAAAAATCTGACATTGGCATTGTGACAGCCTGCTACGCAATCTTCCTCTCCTGCTGCTACCACGACAATTCCCAAAGGGTAACAATCATCACTAGCATTGTTTCTCTGTTAAATCTGGGTTGCCAACATGTACCATAATATCAAAGATTTTAAACCTGTGCTCTTCAGGTTCGAAAGTTCAGCTTCAGTCAAAGTCATTTGCTTGTACAAGTAAAAATGTGTTGGTTAGGCTTTCTTGTTGGGCAACTCAGCTTAATAATGATGGGCATTTTATGGTGAAAGTAGTAAGGTGAAGGTCCTCTAGTGCAATTAGCACTAGATCATGACCTGGTCATGCTGATCTCTGCTGCCTATTTTCATTTGAGTTTTCTTTGTCTTGTATCTTTAATATTCCCATATGTAAACTAAACACTTTACCGTAATAAAAGGCATAGTGTAGTCTCCCTGAGAATGTAATAATTGCACAGATCAATCCTGCTGAAGACTCTCATAAAACATTTCCCAATTTGAAGATTCAGTGGGCAGGAAAATGACATTATGATTAGAACTTTGCCCCAAAACTCTTGCGACTTCCCGGTTTGCATGTTCTCCCTCTGTTTATGTGTCTTCTCCATCATCCTATGCACCTCAGGAATCAGTGACACTTATCTGAGTGAGTGGGAGTGCGAGAATATGCCTAAATAAATAAATGCATCTGCCATTCTTTCTGGGGTTGATTCCTAAGTTGCCTAACTAGACCCTGAAAGTTTGAACTTCTGTTTTAGGAAGCATCAAATCAAGGCATACTGTCTTAGGAGGCTTCAGGCAATTTTCAGAAAGCCTCACAAATCTCATGGCCTGAGTGGGTTTGGATCCCAGTCCTGGTTGGTATAAACATGAGTTTTACTCCATCTTCCCAAATACTCACATGTTAGGTTGACTTGTGATTCTTAGATGGTCCAGTATGAATATGTGTGTAGGTGTGTGCATGACAGTGTGGAATAGTGGTTAAGGCTTTGGACCTCAAACGCTGAGGCTGTGGGTACAAATCCCGCTAACACTGTGTTACCGTGAGCAAGTCACTTGACTTACCTGTGCTCCATTTGGAGAAACAAAAGAAATGTAAACAAATTGTGTCATAAATGTTGTAAGTCACCTTGGATAGAGGCATCAGCAAGATAAGTAAATATAAATGCATGAGTAGGCCTGGTAATAGGTCGGTATCCTACCTTGCACCACATGCTGGCAAGAGAGGCTGTTGTCTCTTGTTGACCCTAAGTTGGATTAAATGAGTTTGATAACGAAGTCATATTATAATTATATATAATTGTAATCCACATTTTAAAAAAGTAATTTCATTTTTAAATTAAAGCAGATTTATTAAAACAAAAATCTGCAAAATGAACCTTTGATGTGAAAGAGATCCAAACAATTAAACCAGATCTCTTCTCTTTCACAGGTTGACAGCCCCAGCCAAAATACCAGTGAGATCATAGTTACTATGCATGTGTTTCAGAAGGTGAGTTCAAATGAATGTTTTTGAAGGAAACAAATGATGTTAAAGAAGATACTTGAATATCTATGTAAAGTTTTACCTTAAAATATGTAAACATCATCAAAGAAAAATAAATAAGTATGTTGGGCTGAGGAATAGCCATACATTTTTTATAACTGCTGACAAGGAACATAGAGAGGTAGAATCTTTCCAAATAACCTGTTTAATTTTAATTAAATATTTCCTTCTATCATCTTCAGCATTGTTATTATTAGTAACGGGTTGCCATTGCTACCTTGTGACGGCTGTAAATCACTTGTGACACCAAGCGTGCTACTATTCGTGTCCAAGTTTCTGGCTTTTCTAAAAAAAATCTTTACTGTGTTTTTTTTTACTTTAGTTTGAATTTTTGACTGAAATATTTAGCTTACATTTTGTTTTGGTACTTTTGGTTTTGATTTGTGGCTTTGACCCTCACACATTTTAAACACCACAAATTATTGTTTTAACTTTCTAGTCTTGAGCAGTTCTTCTCAGTTCTGCCTTGCCCAATTTTTAAGGCAGAACAGCACCAATCTCACACTCCATTTATTTCAGTGGAATAGTATGGCATCAGGACATGTCAGAGCCTCATAATGGGCTCAATGACGAACAAGGTGCTATTCCCCAGACTACAACACCCCACTTATACATATGCTAGCAGAAATGGTATAAAATATAGGGCAAAGGTGAACTTATGTCATGGTAAATAAGGTCAAGAATAGTGAAACAAAAAAAATTTGAATTATTCAAAGTAAAGTCTGCACTCAAAAAGGATGATCCAAGAAACAGGCTTTAGGTCAGGAAAAACAGGTTAGCAATTAAAAGAGATCATCTAAATCACAAGGCAAACATCTACTACACAAACAAAAGTCAGAAGATAAAAGTAGGAACTTAACAAGAATAATAAGGTTACACATAATCATCAAGTGTCAAGAATTGTAAGTCAACAATCTAATCAGATGGGTAGTGAAGACATTAAACGAGAGACTTATGTGTCTTAGGGATTCTTAGACTTAATATCCTAGATGGAATAAAGTGCTAAATATTAAGTCACTAAATAAATTCACCAGAGAAAATTTTTTATTCCTAACCCAACATTTCACTGACTGTACCTAATGGGGGAAGCAACTTTGCATACTTGTGCCAAGTGCCAAAAATGCTTTCTAGAGGCACTTTCCTATTAGAGCACAAGTGCGGTCACTAAATAAAGTTCCAGATGGGGTGCATTTCAGAACAAAATATAGGTTATGGACTTCCACTTTACTGAACATACACACAAACACACATTAAACTTTATATATTAGATATATATATATATATATATATATATATATATATATATATATATATATATATATATATATATATAGTACTGTTCAAAAAATTAAAGGAACACTTTGTAATCAGAGTATAGCATCAAGTCAATGAAACTTCTGGGCTATTGATCTGGTCAGTTGTAGCAGAGGGGGCTTGTTAATCATTTTCAGCTGCTTTGGTGTTAATGAAATTAACAACAGGGGCACTAGAAGGGCAACAATGAGACAACCCCCAAAACAGGAATGGTTTAACAGGTGGAGGCCACTGATATTTTTCCCTCCTCATCTTTTCTGACTGTTTTTTCACTAGTTTTGCAGTTGGCTACGGTCAATGTCACTACTTGGACCCTAGAGGTTGCACCGGTAGCCCAACATCTCCAGGATGGCACATCAATATGTGCAATTGCCAGAAGGTTTGCTGTGTCTCCCAGCACAGTCTCAAGGGCATGGAGCAGGTTCCAGGAGACTGGCAGTTACTCTAGGAGAGCTGGACAGGACCATAGAAGGTCCTTAACCCATCAGCAGGATGAGCACAGCCAGAGTCCTACAAACTGGCCTCCAGCAGTCCACTGGTGTGAATGTCTCTGACCAAACAATCAGAAACAGACTTCATGAGGGTGGCCTGAGGGCCCAATGTCCTCTAGTGGGCCCTGTGCTCTGTGCCCGGTACCATGGAGCCTGATTGGCATTTGCCATAGAATACCAAAATTGGCAGGTCCACCTCTGGCGCCCAGTGCTTTTCACAGATGAGAGCAGGTTCACCCTGAGCACATGTGACAGATGTGAAAGGGTCTGGAGAAGCCGTGGAGAATGTTATGCTGCCCGTAACATTGTTCAGCATGACTGGTTTGGTGGTTGGTCAGTGATGGTCTGGGGAGGCATATCCATGGAGAGACACACAAGCCTCTACAGGCTAGACAATGGCACCTTGACTGCCATTAAATATCGGGATGAAAACCTTGGACCCATTGTCAGACCCTATGCTGGTGTAGTGGGTCCTGGGTTCCTCCTGGTGCACGACAATGCCCGACCTAATGTGGCGAGAGTATGCAGGCTGTTCCTGGAGGACGAAGGAATTGATACCATTGACTGGCCCCAACTCTTGCCTGACCTCAATCCAACAGAACACCTCAGGCTGTCCAGGAGCTCAGTATTGCCCTGGTCCAGATCTGGGAGGAGATCCCAAAGGACACTTTCCATCGTCTCATTAGGACCATGTCCCAACGTTGTTAGGCATGCATAAAAGTATGTGGGGGCCATACAAACTGCTGAGTACGATTTTGAGTTGCTGCAATGAAATTTCGGTAAAATGGACTAGCCGGCCGCATCATTTTTTCACTTTGATTTGGGGGTGTCTTTGAATTTAGCCCTCTGTAAGTTGATAATTTTCATTTCCATCAAACGATGTAGCATCCTTTCATTCCTAACACATTACCCAGTCTATATCAGTATAGATATTCAGCAGGATTTTTTTTCCCATTGAGATCTGATGTGTTTTCAAAGTGTTCCTTTATTTTTTTTTTAGCAGTTTATATATTAGTTATAAGACAAGAACAAAGGATTGGGGATCCTCTTTGTGTACTTGGAAAAAATAGCGATTAGCAAACAACACAATGCCAGAATAGTTAGGAGACCCAGGTTCGCTTCCTGGGTCCTCCTTGCGTGGAGTTTGCATGTTCTCCCCGTGTCTGCGTGGGTTTCCTCCTGGCGCTCCGGTTTCCTCCGACAGTCCAAAGACATGCACATTAGGTGGATTGGCGATTCTAAATTGGCCCTAGTGTGTGCTTGGTGTGTGGGTGTGTTTGTGTGTGTCCTGCGGTGGGTTGGCACCCTGCCCGGGATTGGTTCCTGCCTTGTGCACTGTGTTGGCTGGGATTGGCTCCAGCAGACACCCATGACCCTGTGTTCGGATTCAGCGGGTTAGAAAATGGATGGATGGAAGGACAATGCCAGAATAGTCTTTCAGGACTAAGTCCAAAACAGGACTTAATGGAGTGCAGAGGGTATGACAGCTTTATAGAGGGCAGGCAAGAAGAGGCATGTTGTTTGTGTTGCACCCAAAAGTGACGTCAAGCATGGAGGAACCAGAAGTGAGGTTAGGTTGGTTTTCCTTCTGACAATCTGTAGTGAGAGGGGAAGAGGCTTTAGTGTGCACTGCCAAACCTTGATCCAGCATAACAACACATTTAGTCAAGCCCATCGACTGCCTCCCATGCACGTGTAAGACAATATCTATCTATCTATAAAAAATATATATCTATATTATATATATTATATATACAGTACTGTGCAAAAGTTTTAGGCAGGTGTGAAAAAATGCTGTAAACAAAGAATGCTTTCAAAAATGGAAGTGTTAATCATTTATTTTCATCAATCAACAAAATGCAGTGAATGAACAAAAGAGAAATCTAAATTAAATCAATATTTGGTGTGACCACCCTTTGCCTTCAAAACAGCATCAATTCTTCTAGGTACACTTGCACACAGTTTTTGAAGGAACTCAGCTGGTAGGTTGTTCCAAACATCTTGGAGAACTAACTACAGATCTTCTGTGGATGTAGGCTTCCTCACATCCTTTTGTCTCTTCATGTAATCCCAGACACACTCGATGATGTTGAGATCAGGGCTCTGTTGGGGCCATACCATTACTTCCAGGACTTCTCGTTCTTCTTTATGCTGAAGATAGTTCTTAATGACTTTGGCTGTATGTTTGGGGTCGTTGTCCTGCTGCAGAATAAATTTGGGGCCAATCATACGCCTCCCTGATGGTATTGCATGAGGGATAAGTATCTGCCTGTATTTCTCAGCATTGAGAACACCATTAATCCTGACCAAATCTCCAACTCCATTTGCAGAAATGCAGCCCCAAACGTTCAAGGAACCTCCACCATGCTTCACTGTTGCCTGCAGACACTCATTATTGTACCGCTCTCAAGCCCTTCGACGAACAAACTGCCTTCTGCTACAGCCAAATATTTCAAATTTTGACTCATCAGTCCAGAGCACCTGCTGCCATTTTTCTGCACCCCAGTTCCTATGTTTTCGTGCATACTTGAGTCGCTTGGCCTTGTTTCCATGTCAGAGGTATGGTTTTTTGGCTGCAACTCTTCCATGAAGACCACTTCTGGCCAGACTTCTCCAGACAGTAATGGGTGTACCTAGGTCCCACTGGTTTCTGCCAGTTCTGAGCTGATGGCACTGCTGGACATCTTCCAATTTCGAAGGGTAATAAGCTTGATGTGTCTTTCATCTGCTGCACTAAGTTTACTTGGCCGACCACTGCGTCTACGATCCTCAACGTTGCTCGTTTCTTTGTGCTTCTTCAAAAGAGCTTAAACAGCACATCTTGAAACCCCAGTCTGCTTTGAAATCTTTGTCTGGGAGAGACCTTGCTGATGCAGTAGAACTACCTTGTGTCTTGTTGCTGTGCTCAATCTTGCCATGACATGAAACTGTCTTCCACAACCTCACCTTGGTAGCAGAGTTTGGCTGTTCCTCACCCAGTTTTAAGCCTCCTACACAGCTGTTTCTGTTTTTAGTTAATAACTGTGTTTCAACCTACGTGTGACATTGGTAATATAATTGGTTGATCATACACCTGACTATAATCCTACAAAATCCCTGACTTTGTGCAAGTGTACCTATAAGAATTGATGCTGGTTTGAAGGTAGTAACACCAAATATTGATTTGATTTAGATTTTTCTTTTGTTTGCTCACTTTGCATTTTGTAAATTGATAACAATAAACAATCATTATTTATATTTCTGAAAGCATTCTTTGTTTACAGCATTTTTTCTCTCCTGCCTAAAACTTTTGCACAGTACTATATATATATATATATATATATATATATATATATATATATATATATATATATACTGTATAAATATATACAGTCATATGGAAAAAGTTTGGGAACCCCTCTCAGCCTGCATAATAATTTACTCTACTTTCAACAAAAAAAGATAACAGTGGAATGTCTTTCATTTCCTAGGAACTTCTGAGTACAGTGTTTTCCAAGCAAAGATTTTTAGTGAAGCAATATTTAGTTGTATGAAATTAAATCAAATGTGAAAAACTGGCTGTGCAAAAATGTGGGTCCCCTTGTAATTTTGCTGATTTGAATGCATGTAACATGAATGCATGCTCAGTACTGATTACTTGAAACACCAAATTGGTTGGATTAGCTTGTCAAGCCTTGAACTTCATAGACAGGTGTGTCCAATCATGAGAAAATATATTTAAGGTAGTCAATTGCAAGTTGTGCTTCCCTTTGACTCTCCTCTGAAGAGTGACAGCATGGGATCCTCAAAGCAACTCTCAAAAGATCTGAAAACAAAGATTGTTCAGTGTCATGGTTTAGGGGAAGGCTACAAAAAGCTATCGCAGAGGTTTAAACTGTCAGTTTCAACTGTAAGGAATGGAATCAGGAAATGGAAGGCCACAGGCACAGTTGCTGTTAAACCCAACAGGTCTGGCAGGCCAAGAAAAATACAGGAGCGGCATATACGCAGGATTGCGAGAATGGATACAGACAACCCACAGATCACCTCCAAAGACCTGCAAGAACATCTTGCTGCAGATGGTGTATCTGTACATCGTACTACAATTCAGTGCAATTTGCACAAAGAACATCGGTATGGCAGGGTGATGAGAAAGAAGCCCTTTCTGTACTCATGCCACAAACAGAGTTGCTTGTTGTATGCAAATGCTCATTTAGACAAGCCAGATTCATTTTGGAACAAAGTGCTTTGGACTGATGAGACAAAAATTGAGTTATTTGGTCATAAAAAAAGCACTTTGCACGGCGGAAGAAGAACATCGCATTCCAAGAAAAACACCTGCTACCTCCTGTCAAATTTGGTGGAGGTTCCATCATGCTGTGGGGCTAGTTCAGGGACTGGGGCCCTTGTTAAAGTCGAGGGTCAGATGAATTCAACCCAGTATCAACAAATTCTCCAGGATAATGTTCAAGCATCAGTCACAAAGTTGAAGTTACGCAGGGGTTGGATATTCCAACAAGACAATGACCCAAAACACAGTTCGAAATCTACAAAGGCATTCATGCAGAGGGAGAAGTACAATGTTCTGGAATAGCCATCACAGTCCCCTGACTTGAATATCATCGAAAATCTATGGGATGATTTGAAGCAGGCTGTCCATGCTTGGTAGCCATCAAACTTAACTGAACTGGAGAGATTTTGTATGGAAGAATGGTCAACAATACCTCCATCCAGAATCCAGACACTCATCAAAGGCTATAGGAGCCGTCTAGAGGCTGTTATATTTACAAAAGGAGGCTCAACTAAGTATTGATGTCATATCTCTGTTGGGGTGCCCAAATTTATGCACCTGTCTAATTTTGTTATGATGCATGTTGCATATTTTCTGTTAATCCAATAAACTTATTGTCACTGCTGAAATACTACTGTTTCCATAAGGCATGTCAGATATTAAAAGGAAGTTGTTACTTTGAAAGCACAGCCAATGATAAACAAAAATCCAAAGAATTAAGAGGTGTTCACAAACTTTTTCATATGACTGTGTATATATATATATATATATATATATATATATATATATTTGCAGCTGGAGATCCACAAAGGGAGAAAAATGAATCACGTATCATGAAGTAGTTTTTATTCCTGAGCTTTCAACCCCTGCCAGGGGTCTTCATCAGAGGATAATGCTTAGACTTACAAGAATCAAAGGCAATATATAGCAAAAAATTACATGGAGGGGGGTGGGGTGGACTGGCTAAGTCAGTGTTATCAGGAGGGGGGCGGGTATTGGGTGTACAGTTTATTTATTATGAACATGTTCTTCTTAAGTTTGCATATGCTGGATTTATGTGTCTGTTAATGGCGTTCTCATTTGATAGCCATGATTCGGCCATCTCTCTGGCACTTTTAGTACTGGCCTTAAATTTTACTTGTACATTGTCCCAGTTAAATGTATGTCCTGTTGATTTAGTATGCGTATAGATCAATGATAGTGAGTCCTTTCTTCTGACGGCGTTGTGATGTTCCTGTATACTGTACGTGTTGCGATTCTTTTTGAAGTTTGTCCTATGTATACCACTGAGCAAGAACTGCATGGAAAGCTATAAACTGCGTTTCGTGTTTCTGCTGTCGATTTCTTGTTTTTAGCATTAAAGTGTCTGTTGATGGCGTTTTTCGACACACATTCAACTGGGACAATGTAAAAGTAAAATTTAAGGCCAGTACAAAAAGCGCCAGAGAGTTGGCCGAGTCTTGGCTATCAGATGAAAACGCCATCAACAGACACGTGGACATAAACCCAGCATATGCCAACTTAAGAAGGACATACAGTGGTGTGAATAACTAATTGCCCCCTTCCTGATTTCTTATTCTTTTGCATGTTTGTCACACAAAATGTTTCTGATCATCAAACACATTTAACCATTAGTCAAATATAACACAAGTAAACACAAAATGCAGTTTGTAAATGGTGGTTTTTATTATTTAGGGAGAAAAAAAAAATCCAAACCTACATGGCCCTGTGTGAAAAAGTAATTGCCCCCTGAACCTAATAACTGGTTGGGCCACCCTTAGCAGCAATAACTGAAATCAAGCGTTTGCGATAACTTGCAATGAGTCTTTTACAGCGCTCTGGAGGAATTTTGGCCCACTCATCTTTGCAAAATTGTTGTAATTCAGCTTTATTTGAGGGTTTTCTAGCATGAACCGCCTTTTTAAGGTCATGCCATAGCATCTCAATTGGATTCAGGTCAGGACTTTGACTAGGCCACTCCAAAGTCTTCATTTTGTTTTTCTTCAGCCATTCAGAGGTGGATTTGCTGGTGTGTTTTGGGTCATTGTCCTGTTGCAGCACCCAAGATCGCTTCAGCTTGAGTTGACGAACAGATGGCCGGACATTCTCCTTCAGGATTTTTTGGTAGACAGTAGAATTCATGGTTCCATCTATCACAGCAAGCCTTCCAGGTCCTGAAGCAGCAAAACAACCCCAGACCATCACACTACCACCACCATATTTTACTGTTGGTATGATGTTCTTTTTCTGAAATGCTGTGTTCCTTTTACGCCAGATGTAACGGGACATTTGCCTTCCAAAAAGTTCAACTTTTGACTCATCAGTCCACAAGGTATTTTCCCAAAAGTCTTGGCAATCATTGAGATGTTTCTTAGCAAAATTGAGACGAGCCCTAATGTTCTTTTTGCTTAACAGTGGTTTGCGTCTTGGAAATCTGCCATGCAGGCCGTTTTTGCCCAGTCTCTTTCTTATGGTGGAGTCGTGAACACTGACCTTAATTGAGGCAAGTGAGGCCTGCAGTTCTTTAGACGTTGTCCTGGGGTCTTTTGTGACCTCTCGGATGAGTCGTCTCTGCGCTCTTGGGGTAATTTTGGTCGGCCGGCCACTCCTGGGAAGGTTCACCACTGTTCCATGTTTTTGCCATTTGTGGATAATGGCTCTCACTGTGGTTCGCTGGAGTCCCAAAGCTTTAGAAATGGCTTTATAACCTTTACCAGACTGATAGATCTCATTTACTTCTGTTCTCATTTGTTCCTGAATTTCTTTGGATCTTGGCATGATGTCTAGCTTTTGAGGTGCTTTTGGTCTACTTCTCTGTGTCAGGCAGCTGCTATTTAAGTGATTTCTTGATTGAAACAGGTGTGGCAGTAATCAGGCCTGGGGGTGGCTACGGAAATTGAACTCAGGTGTGATACACCACAGTTAGGTTATTTTTTAACAAGGGGGCAATTACTTTTTCACACAGGGCCATGTAGGTTTGGATTTTTTTTCTCCCTAAATAATAAAAACCATCATTTAAAAACTGCATTTTGTGTTTACTTGTGTTATATTTGACTAATGGTTAAATGTGTTTGATGATCAGAAACATTTTGTGTGACAAACATGCAAAAGAATAAGAAATCAGGAAGGGGGCAAATAGTTTTTCACACCACTGTATACACATTAATTAAACTATACAACCCCCCCCCCCCCCCCCCGGTCATACTGACTTAGTCACCTCCACCCCCCCCCCCATTCTGAATGTGTTGCTATATATTGCCTTTGATTCTTGTAAGTCTAAGCATTATCCTCTGATGAAGACCCCTGATAGGGGTTGAAAGCTCAGGAATAAAACTATTTTATGATACATGATTCGTTTTTTCTCCCTTTGTGAATCTCCAACTGCAAATATATATATATATATATATATATATATATATATATCTATATATATATATATCTATATATATATATATCTATATATGTACATCATATATAGATACATATATATCACCCTTTCAAGTACACGAACCAGCTGCCATGGTGCAACGTCAGAGGCTTTGTCTCAAGTGCTGATGTCCAAGGTTCGATCCCTGTAGAGGGAAGCAAAAGTGTATATACCTGAAGATCTCCAGTTAGGGCAAAACACGTGTTGTGTACACTTTGTATTATTTGGTAGGTACTGTATCATATATCTATATCTACAGTATATACAGTACATATATATACACAATATAGTGCTCTTGGACGTTGTTACTCTTGCCAAAGTGGTACAGTAGTACAGTCCCAAAAAGGGAGTTCCCTTCTTTGATAGTTCTTGCAAAAACTAACGAGTATCTTGCCTGGTGCAGAGCTATTGGCAATCGCATCTGTGATTAAGTTTAATAGTAAGTTAAGTTCTACAAAAAGCTGTGTGGTGACAACACAAAAACTTATAAAGGTGAAGACTGAGGACTGTGTATATGGACAAGTCATGGATATGTACATATTAGACAGGTCCACATGGACAACAATTTAGCAAATGGAACTGGCTCTTAAAATAAATAACATTAACTGTGACAAAAGAATGGGCAATAGTGTAGAAAGAAAAATACTAGACAGACAGACTCAGACTTACCTTTGTCTACTGCTTTGAATCCGAACATGACTATTTGATTAAAGATGAGCAGTCTACAGTACTCATATGTCCTTGAGTGGCGCCATGAGGGGCAGGATCCAGTGGTGTTTGAGCAATGTTATACAATATATACAATATACATACATACATAACTTGTCAAAAGTTTTAGAATATTACCATTTTTTCCAGTTTATATAATATTTTAAATACTTCAAGTTTTGTTTACCAAAAATGAAAAATAATGTAATTCTCAGAGTCATACAAGAAGACCTTTTTCAGGGAACAAGTAATGGGTTAACAACATTCAACTTTTCTGTTGCAAAGAAAATAATTGAGCCTTAAAAGTTTATGTAAGCAATTTCTACAGGTGTTCCAGTTATTGATTACTTATAAATCTTCTGTTTATGTAAAAGTAGTGTTGGAACAAACTGTGTTGCTACACCCTCTGAAGCATTATTTGGACAGTACCACACTATATATTGCTGTCATCATAACATGAAAAAGGGAATTAACAAAGGAAGACACACAAACCATTATAACCCTAAGAAATTTAGGTCTTTCATTTAGAAACAATGACAAGGAAAGCCAGGGAGTTTGGAACCACCACGGCTCTTTCTAGAGCTGTCTGCCTGGCCAAACTGAGCAATCAGGGGAAAATGGCCTTGGCATGATAGATGACCAAGAACCCAATGGTCACTCCGGCTGAGTTCCTGATAACCTGTGTGGAGATTGGAGAAACTGACAGAAGGCCAACATCACTACAACATTTCAATGATCTGGGCTTTATGACAAAGGCACTAATTGGACTTTGCCAAAATGCATACTATGAGAAACAAGATTCTCTCCTCTTCTCAAACCAAGATTGAACTGTTTGGCCTCAATACTAAACAACATTTATTGAGGAAACCAGACATTGGTCATCACCTGCATAACGCCAATGCAATTGGTGAAGCATGGTAGTAATGGTATCATGCTGTAAGATTGGGGGCTTGCAGACTAGTCAGGATTGAAAGAAAGTTGAGTGGAGCAAAGTACAAAGATATCCTTAGAGAAAACCAGATCCAGAGTGCTTTGAACCTCAGGCTGGGCTGAAGGTTTACTAACCAACAGGACAGTGACCCTAAGTGCAAAGCAAAGACAACACAGGAGTGGCTTAGGGTTAAATCTATGGATGTTCTTGAGTGGCCCAGCCACAGCCCAGACTTGAACCTAATCAAACATCTCTGCAGAGACCTGAAAGTAGCTGTCCACCAATTGTCTCCATCTGGCCTATCAAAGCTTGAGAGAATCTGCACAAAAATTTGGTAGGAAATCCCCAAATTCAGGTGTGTAAAGTTTGGGGTATTAGATTTTTAGATTAGTAATAGATTATTAGATTAGTAATTGCTGGCAAACATACTTCAACTGAGTAATGGGTCTAAATACTTGTGTCAATGTGTTATTTCAGTTTTTAATTTTTATTTGCAAAAGTTGATAAAATCCAATTTTTTGCTTTCTCATTCTGGAATATTGACTGTTGATTGTTGATGGAATCTAGCTGGGTTAGCAAGGCATGGAAAATCACTGGATAGACTGATAAAATTCTATTTGTCAAGAGTATGGGCAGTTATCACAGGTCTTTTAAGGGTTGTTATAATTATATACCATGGTGCTTATCAAAAGCAGAAAGAGGCTGAATGTCATAAACTGATGATGGTTATTGTTCCCCAGGACCTACAAGAAAAGTACCTCGAAGTCCTTCGTTTGCACATAACAGAAAGTGGGTGCCAGGCAGAGAGGGTCTCACCAAAACCCTACTGCAATAGGTGACATCCTTATTTTAATTTGGGGTTAATGAGGGATTCAGGGTGTAAAGTTGCAGAAGATTGCTTCACAGTGCTGAAGTAAAATATCTTTATAATTCCCCTGTGTATTCAGAATTCCACGGGAACTCTTTGAGCAGCTGCAAATGTTACTGGAGCCAAACACAGTGAGTGGAAATGACTGGAGAAAGCTGGCTTCCCGTCTGGGCCTCTGTGGCACTAAGATCAGGTAGGTGGTGCATTAAAATATCATTAACTGAATATTAATAAAAGAGTGTCTGTGCAACTACTAACTGTTTTACATCATTACTGTGATAAACAATGAGTGCGTAATTAGAATTTGTATGCAGTGCTGCTTATCATTCTGGGATATCAACAAGCTAGATATTTAATAGTGTCACCCAACTATGGTTCATATTGCACATTCATATGCAGTCCTAGAGCAGGCCGAAAAGTTCTTAATTTTTTTTTTCTTTCTCCCACAGATTCATGTCTTGTCAGCACAGCCCAGCGGCTGCTACCCTTGAGTTCTTTGAGGAGCTCAATGGTAGTCTGCATGACCTATATAAGATCATGTTGTCCATGGAACGCCTAGATTGTGCTGTCACCATTGAGGCATTCTTGAATGACCCTTTGCCTGACTCCCCAGGTTCATTCCAGAGGGACAAAGATCAGGAGAACCAATGCTGTTGTGAAGGAAATACAACTAGTTTAGCATCAGAGTGCGACAGCGGGTTGACAGACTTGGGATCAGTGGAGGAGCGGGACATTTGTTCCCAAACCACAGATGAGTATACAGCAATCCAGTAGCACTTTAAGAGCTCAGTGCTGGAAAAAGTACAGATCTGGTTTAGTTATGATCATAGACAACCATTTAATAAATACTGTACTAACGGAGCCTGACACTGTAAAAAAAAATGAAGTGCAAGGCTGAGAAAAGCACCGTTATTACCACTCTATAGATATTCTTAATCTGTATATTGTATACAGTAGGTGTATAGTGATTGTGTAACATTGTTATATTTACAATCAAAACCTGAATACACTTACTACAAAAAGTCTAGATAATCACATCTAATAGTAATTAAAACAGCTGAAGGACATTATAATAAAGGCCAGAGACTTGCAAAACAGCATGAAAAAGATTGGAACAAAAACTTTGTAGTGTTTCCTCTTAACTAGTGCAATAGTTTTGACTGCTTTATCTCAGAAAAACTGTATGATGCCAGCATCCACCAAGGCAGCAATTAAATATAGAAACCAAGGTAGTGTGCTGATCAGAATTCAAGTTTGTGTACTAAAATGTTTAACAGTGGAGATTTTTATAGCATATGAGTCACAGTTACTGAAAGGTCAACTTTTTGCTATCTATGAGGTACACTTTTAGAATCACTCTTAGTGAAGCATAGAGAAGTTGCGACAAACTGGCTGTTATTACTACTGTATGCTGTATAAATTCCTAGGTACACTTAACTTTCAACATTTTTTTCCAAACTGTAAAATCAGTGGTTACCAAATCACTTGTGAATTCAGCCTACCCTTGCAAAACTGTAAAGTTATTGTAATTTGTTCTGACCCGTCGCATGGACGCAAACCATGCACCATTGTTGGAATCTCCTTCTCTTTGGTAAATGGCTCAGGTCATTCAAGACTGGGGCCTCATTTGTAAAACTTGTATATGCCCTAAAAGAGGCTTGAAATGTGAGTACAGTTTGCCACATAAACGTTGGGATTTATAAAAGAAAACTTGATGGGGGAACATGTACAGTAAATATTTATGGCAGCTCTGACCCATTGGTATGCAACATTTTGGAGAAACTAAGAGATGACAAAACCCTTTGATCAAGCAGGAAAACGCAGCCAAACCAGCTAAATGACGACTTGCACACATAATAATTAGGATCACTGAGCCGCTATTAACAACATGTGTTGAAGTGGCAAACATATTACACCTCAAAAAGAACGAATATGATGCAGACTGTATTTTTTTTCCATTTTAAAAGGGCTAATGCTGCATATTTGCACTGAAGACCTTTTTGTTTTTTCATCAGCCCAATAGGTAAGGAATATTTCAGTCAAGCCTCACCCCATTATGCCTGCTGGAAGCCATTAACTGACCGGCAAGGCACTACAGTTTCATATTGTGCTAGGTGGACATACAAAAAAAAACAAAACATGTTTTTGCCAACATAATTGGGTAATTTGTAGCAGTTCCCAGCAATTTACTGCACTCATATTGACATAAGGGAACCTAGCAAGAATAAAGCTTTTGTGACAGTTCCTCTCCAATAATGCACAAGTCATCCAACATGAGTCAAACTTCACGTCTTGATGACCTGGGTCAACCAGTGACTCATTTATTTTGAGGCAAAGTATCTTTGACGGACATGATGGTGCAAGTACACCAATGTGAATGTGAAAGTGAATGGCTTGTTGGGAAGGTAGCTGGCTCAACCCTCAGTGTTTTATATAGTATGGCCTGTACTATAAATTGTAAAAGCAATCACATCATTACATGATCCAGAAGATACTGCCTACTTGCTCAGACGATGGTGCCTGTCACCATTTCCAGACCACATCATCTTGCACTCTCAGTTGCGGAGCACAGCCAGATACCCTTGAATTCAGGAGCTGGGTCTCGAAGCATAAGGAGGGAGCTGCTCTACTAGCCAATGAAGTTCTACAGTATTATGATTTTGTATATATGAAGCTGACGAATGTGCTCAATATATGAATGTTTCAGGGTAGTGTTCAAGGCACGTTCACATATGCATATTTGAAATGTGATTGTGATTTATAAACAGTAAATTGTGTAGAAATGTGTGTACACCACATTTTATTAATCAGATTTTTTTTACATACGAATTTTCCTGCTTTTTTTTGGTGTGCACATATTTTCACTTGCAAATCCACACAAAGTTATATAAATGAGGCCCCAAGACTAGTAGACTTCATCTCATAAGCTGCAAAAGGCATGAACTTAACCTTCTAACCTTATGAATAGTCTATAACAGGGGTGGGCAATGTCAGTCCTGGAGAGCTGCAGTGGCTGCAGGCTTTTCTTCTAACCCACCTTCTTAATGAGAAGTCATTTATTGCTGTTGAAGCACTTATTGGTGTGACATTTTGATTCTTCATTTTAGTGGTCTTGCTTGTTAAGGTACCCAACCTTAATTGCTTATTTCAATCTTAAACCGCTGCATTCACTGAGTTAATGGCTCTTTATTAGCAATAAGATGTAAATGACAAAGCAGCCAGCAGATCTCCATCTAGCTTGTTTACATTTACATCTCTGCGTGTTCATCATGCACTGTTTGATTTAATAAAACACTTAATAGAAAATTGTGACAGACTGAAAATGATCGGTTTAAGGCTTCAAATCATTTGGATGATATATTTGGAAAGGAAAAAATCTACAACATATGAACCTTACATTGCAGACTAACAAGCCATACAATTAAATAAGGTCTGAGATTGGCAAGGATTGGTTTCTAATTAAGCAATTGAGTTGGAATGAAAACCTGTAGCCACTGTAGCGCTCCAAGACCGACACTGGCCCACTCCTGGTCTACAACAACACTGGAAAACAAATATTTTGCCTCCTGTACACTACTGGATGTATCTTATGGATTATGGCCTGCTGATCACAAAAATCACATTTAAATTTTCCTGTCACAAACCATTTTATTTTTAATTGCCTAATTTTGTGATTTCCTCCTATAAGTTATACATACTGTATACATTACAATAATTATAACATCTGGTGATCTAAAAGTAGTGACACAGCTACTTCAACTGCAACTCATCTGGCAACTCCATGTCACAGAGGAGTGTGGCACATAAACCACTTTTAACCCAACAAAGATATTTTGGCCTTCTCTTTATATAAAACTTGTACTGAAAAAAAAAACAAGTTTGTGGAAGAAATGTACAAGGAAAATGAAGAATTTCAATATTTAAAACAGGTGTCTGCACGAGTAACTGATACCAAGATTTATGACAAATGGTTTGAAGATCTGCTAGTGGGGATGGAGAAAAATCACATGTAAGGAATTCAGGGCTGTTGATGAGTATTTTCTTGGCAACTACCAAGCCAAAAAAAAAAAACAAAAAAAACCTATGTCCAGCTGGTTGCCAACATGCATACAAAACCAGGAAGTACAACATGTCACTAAACATTTGTTTTTTGCATTCCTCCCTGCTAGTCTTGGTGCATTAGTTATGAACATGTTGAAAGGTTACGCCAAGACATTGTAATGATGGAAAAGTAGCATCAGAGCAAGTGGAATCCATTAATGCTGGCTAACTATTATTGGACACTGAAACAAGAAGCATCAGATGCTGAGTACAAACAATTATTAGCAGCAAAACATTTTATCTTAATTGAACTAATACAAACTATCAGCATGATTAAGTGATTAAACACACTAAATTCAATAAAAGTTAATTTAATCTTTCTCCATGTTCCTATATGATACATTTGTATCATATTTGTGTTCAACTTGAAGTTGTCATTCACATTCACCAAAAGGTTTTTGGGAAACACAGCATTTGAAAAAATGTGTTGTCCAGTGTAACGATGAATTTTAAGGCAAGCTGTGGTTACACTGGTTGATTAGAGGCTGTTGGGGAATAATGATTACAGTTGTATTTAGATTGTTAATCTGAACTGATGTTTTATTTGTATGAGCTTCCCCAAATCAAACTTAATAAAATGTGACCTTGTTATAGCAATATAATACTGTTATTCTTACATAATCTCTGAAGTAATTCAGAGATTATGTTAAATAATTTGTCTGAGGGGTTGGGAGACATAAAAACATATACTATTTTATAAAACTGCCAAGTTTGTTCAGAGTCTTCAGTTACCATTTCAACCCTTTTTAATAAGTTTAATTGGTATGTGTTTTAAAATAATCACCTTGGAGAGAGTGGGATTGTAAAATTAATACATATTTACATATTTATTATCAAAGTAAAAACAGCTTCCATGGAAATAAAAGGCACTCCATTAAGAATGTAGATTATGTCACTTGTTTAAATGGTGAAATTAGAAAATAACAATATGAGCTCAAGATATGGTGCATACTGAAACAAATGAATGACGGACAACTGTGCTTTATTAAAGCAAATACAATTTATTCCCTTTCTCCCCTCACAAAATATATTACACAATTCAGTTATCCTAGTTACGATATCCTAGTCTTAGTACACAATAAAGCCATAAGTTCAAAACAGGTTTTAACTGATTACATTTCTAGACAAAAGTATCAATAAATAACTGAATTCCAAGAAGTCCGGTATTCATGCAAGTATCCCATTCTTCTGTAAGTTATAATCAAGATTCAGATAATTTCATGATTTTGATCTTTTTTTTTTCTTTTTTGATAAATGAAACTCTTAAAAGTAAACAAGTCAAAATGCTACAAAATCTTAAACAGAATCATAAATGAAACAGTGAACTAGCATAACCAACACTGTAGGCTCACTCTCTTTACAATCAGGTGGACCTTTCATTGCAAGTGCTTTATTTAAACCTATAACAATGCAGGATGAGTTATACCTACTACGTAAACAATACTATGTCGTGATTCACACAGTTAACTCACTGGAGCAGCTTTTCATGAAAATGATATCCTGAAACCTCATCATTCCTGCCAGCTCAGTCTAGCCTCAGTTACTCAGTTTAACTAGCATGGAGCACTCACTGTACACAACAGAATAACTTCTGAAGACAAGAATTAAAATATAAGGTACTGCAAAAACTAGACTTCCCCTCTATATTACTGCTAATAAGAAAATTCCCAAGTAGCTATGAATTTGTAATTACAAATTTGCAAAGAAAGAGTTAGTCTTAAAAATGAGCAAACTGATAATAGTAAAATAATCCGTAAACCTGTGTATGTATAAAATCATACTAAAAACAAAAATTATATTATAAAATACATTATATACACACAGGTTTGTTTCTAATATTAAAACTATATTATATATATATATATATATATATATATATATATATATATATATATATATATATATATATATATATATATATACATACACATACACACACATGTATAAAATCAACTATAAACCAAAAAATGCCTATGTAGCTAAAACATTTAAAGAATCAATCTTTGGTTAAATTATGCTTTATAATTTAAAAAATGTAAAAAAAAATTCAAAAGCCATAGGAAGGTCAGTGTTTTAAATAATAAGTCAAATCACATATGAACACTCAAGAAAAAAAATATTAACTAGCTTTTTTCTGAACACTTGAGACATTACTTTCGGTCTTTATGTTCAGAATCAAATTAAATGAAATTTGTAAATCTCATGTATCCTCTTGGGTTGCTTTGTTGCTGGCCTACCAGGGCAGTCTGACTAATGCAGTACTTTAAGATGGTCATAATATGTCCTGTAGTAGACCATTTTTATTACAGTACATAATATGTCAAGGAGTTTATCATCTTCCTCTTGTCTTCTAATTTAAAGGTTGCATCATACTAGGGAAATTATTTGTAACTTCCTGTACCTAGAAGACAGGAGCTGAAATGTTACATGGAATTTTCTCGCTCAGGTTTGTGAAACTTAACATATGTGGAAAGTTTTATTATTACTAAAATTGTGAAAACCTTCAAATATGATAAGAAGTAACAAGGTTAGATTTTGGCAATTTTAAGTAAAATTAATACATTACAATTTAAGGATTGTACAGATATCATGAATTGTAACATACTCATTTTCAAAGTGGATAAACAATAATATACAGATGAATGATTCCTATCGTTAACATGCCAACACAATGACAAATATCAAAAAGGAGTAGATGGAATTACAAAACTTTATAACCAGCAACAAAAACAAGTCACAGATGCAAAATCCTACAGTCCAGAACAGAGTACAATTTCACACTAAAGATGATTTATGAAACCAGAAATATAAAAAAGGAGAAATGAAGGAACTGGACACACTCATAAACCTTTTTTTTGTTTGTTTTTTTTTTTTAACTCAACAGAAGCCCTGACCCTTCAGATTTCTTGAGCAACCACCAAAAAAAAAAACTATCAAATGGAGAAAAAAAGTGCAGAACTTGCTGTTTTAGGTTAACCAACTTAAAACGCAACAAAGGCCAATAAGCTGTCAGCCCATGCTATAAAAGTAACAGCACTATGAACTTTGCTCAAAACACTGCAAGATTTGGTGATCATAAGACTTCAGCATATAACCGTAAACAGTCAACTGCATACCTCCACCACTTTGCTACATAACTGATGAAAAAGATGTGCTATGAAGGAGGTGCATAGATCACTCTGTCCTACAAAACTGTAATAGCTCTCCCAGACAAAAATATAAAACACAGAGAAAAGGCAGGGAAATATTCTAAACATTATTACAATATCATATTGCAGCCGCAATGGAGTATGGTGAAACTTTCAGTCACAGTATAAGCAGAGTGTAGTGTATTATAATTTATTATTTCTTTATAGTTTTAATAATGGTTAGAAAACACATAGTGTGAAGAAACCAATGATGCAAGTTACTTATTTCAAGTATTGTATTCTGTGCTTAGTAACTGTACACCAGTGAGGGTTCCTAAAGGTTTCACAAAATCATTTTTAAGGGGATTTCCAGGACAATTCCTCTGATGCCTAACCCTAGCCTATGACGTTCCCCTTTGTGGAAGTCTATGATAAAAGAAAAGGACTGTTGTACATCTATAGCTAGCCCTATAACAAAATGGCAGTCATATGCTACCAAACTTGAAAATTAATCTTCAAATGTATTACTTCAGTGCTTCTTAAGTTCTGTCCTTGTGTTGTACTATGACCAACCAGTTTCACAATGGGTGAGTCATTTTACTTCTAACTGTTCTCACTGTTTAATTCTCTGGTCTGTTTCCATCTTCTCTTACTCTGCGTTCACAACAGAGTAGTAGCATGACAACTGCATTCTTAAGACATTTACAAATGTGTTTTTTTTTTTTTTTGGGATAGCCTAAATAATTAAGTCTTTTAATGTTTTCCTATTTATTCACATTTTTACAGTGTAGTTTGCTCCCATAATTATATCCTAATAATTATAATGAGCTGTGTAGATACCATGGCAGTCAACATTAGATGTTGAAAGGCTATACCGACTTCAGTGTCAGACCTATTATGGTGTTCATCAGTAAAAAATGACTAAAATAATCAAATTTGATGACAGGGAAAATCTTAAAAACCAACATAAAACACAAAATTTTCCACATGTAAAATACATTCTGCATTTAAATAAAAAAATTTACAGACTTGCATTTGTTTCATAATTTCTTATTTAACCTCAAAATACATTAAGTAAGAAATAATGTCATGTTTAATTAAGGTGCAAATCCAATTCTAAGCAGAGGCTGGTTGGGATAAAAACCTATAGCCACAGTGTAGACCCAGGACTGAAACTGAAAACTACTGCATTATACCATGGTACATATCAGGAGGATTCTAATGGTCTGGACTTTGCTTACTCAAATTATCTCTAAGTTAGAACCCTGAAAAAAAGGCTAAATAAGCAAGAGCATTTTTGGCCTTCCTAAACTCAGAAGTACAATGCTGTCTCTGTCATAGAAAAAGCCCCAATGCTAAACTGGTAGCATATTTTCTATATCTGTCAACTCTCTGTAGCACTTTTATGATAGGCATTTGACTTTGAAAGTGAAACTATGTTTTCACCATGCCCTCTTTGCTATATTTGCCTCTTTTTGCATTCTCTCAGTCAATGCTTTGCATTACTCTCTCTCATTTTGTTTTCATATTTGCCATTTCTTAGTCAAGTTGTTTTCGGAGTTTCTTCTTTACATCATCCATACACTGCATATACCACACCTTGAACAAAGCACATGGTTATGTTTTTGTGTAGGCTCTATACTTGTTGACATGTTACCTTCTTTCTACTGCACCCTTCTTCCTTCAACTATCTCACAGACATATCAGAAGTCCTGTCAAGGGTGCAAATTCTGCTTTTTCACTGACAAATGTTCCAAGAAATTTTTGAACCCCTCAAGAACTTTTATAAACAAAATCTTAGAATTGTGTTTTATGCTTCACACTGATGTAACATAAGACCTCCTAACACTTAAGAAAGGGTATGGTAATAGGGTATGCAGCACACCATCTAGTACTCATGAGAACTTGTAAGAGTTTCTGTATCTTCAATAAAGAACTTTTTGTTTCTGTTACTAAAATCACAGGGTCCAGGGAGCTCATGTGACTTATGATACAATTGTGAGGTAACTGTTGATTTCCTGTTAGATTTGCACAAATATCAAGTAAAGATTTAGAACTTTTTTTGAGAAATAAAAAGCAAACATATTATGTATGCACTGTATTGCTCCAAACACAATGCAACTGGAAAATGTAATCAAAATGTTTTTGATTAATGTGATTATTTTGTATTTTAAACGGATAAATTAGAAGAGAGGTCTGAGTTATATCAAAATTTAGCTGCAGCTACCACAATGGTATGAATTCACATGAAATTTATGACCTGAAAGCTTGCATATCCTATACACAGCACGAGAAAAGTGGTTGCTATTTAACTGGTTGATTAGTAGACAATACCCTTGGAAGTAATATGAGATATCAGTAAGTGCTGTCAAAGTTATGAGAGATTGTTTGCATCTGAACCACATACAATATCCTGCTTCTTGGCTAGGTTTCACATATATGGGTACTGTAAGCTATGATTATCATTATTGTAAATAGACTCTGGGTGTATTCATAAGTTTAGAGGTTTAGAGAGCATTTCACAACATAACAGATCAATTAAAAATGCTCTTATGCCCAAACTTGAACACAGCTATAAAACTAGTTTTGCATATACGTCAACCAGTTTTTGAAAAAAATATGAAAATAAATTTTCACTCAGTGGACATGGAAATATATTTTCCATAACAACGCTGCAAATTTCCAGTGCATTTTTCTCAATTTACTGGTGTTTCTCTCTGCAGAAAAACTGTGTTAAAACTGTCTGTGTTTACTAGGATGTACAGGCTTACACAATACTGTACAATCTTACTTGGGCAAAGGGATGCAAAAAAATGCACTACACTGGACTTATTACTAAATAACATGTGGAGGCCAGATTCCACATAATTTTAGATCTTAGTTTTCTCAAATCATACATCATAATGTTTTTCCTCCTGACACTGGTGCAACTGCTTCTTTAATGGCTCAATGCAAAAAAGAAAGGTCTTAGGATACCTGTGAAGCTTTTTGCAACAATACAATAGAAATGTACAAAAGTAAGGCTAAATTATTGCACTTATTAGTTATTTATACCAGAACATTATACTATAACTATGGCTAACTTATGAATTCCCAAAACGAAATGCAGAATCCTAAGGAAGCTAATCAACTGGTTTAACTTGGCAGACAGGATTAAACACAATAGATATCCAACAAGCAAATGGCATATGAGTTGGTCAGGTGACTGAAGAAAGATGGTGCTTAATGGTAGTTTGATTCATTGAGGTATTCTGGTTGAAAAGTAATTTGGCAGGTTGCCGTGGAGTATACACATTCCTTCCTATGACATGGCCATTTCATGCAGTAAGAAGAGCAATTTCAACTTAGTACTTGATTAAACTAATCTTTAAAGGTTTTTGTACACGCTTTAAAGAGGTGAAGTACAATCCTGTGCTCATGCCAGAAGTAATGATGAAAAGCAATAAGACAATGTCATCAAGGCACTGCATTTTAAGAAATGCATAGGTCTGCAAATCTATTAAATAAACCAAAAAATTAACTTACAGATGAAACCCTCAAACAAAATCTGCTTGATATACTGCAGTTTCTAAAAGACAATAAAAACATCTGGAATCAATTCTTCACTTTAACAGAGAACAGTGCCTACTTGCTAATTGTTGGTTAAGGTGACTTTCATTTTAGCAGAAGAGAAAAAGAACTTGGCATAAATAATATGAAAGTCAAATCAACCTTTGTGCAAAAAAAATAGCAAAAATCCCTGCAATTTCCTGAATAACATTGTCTCCTATGCTAGTAAACCTTTTATGCTCTATTATTTAACATATGTATAAATGGTGTTGTTTAAAACACTCTCCAAATCCTACAAATGTCTCCCAACCTTGGAGATACAGTAATAACATTATTTTAAGCAAAGAGTTTTGATCATTTACAACCTTCTGTATCCCAGCCTCAAACTAAAAATATTAAGTCCCTGAAATTATGATGTCACCAAGACCTATTTCTGTGTTCCAATAACCTCAGTGGCGGGAATCCTGAACTGCCAGCTAGCTTCCATCATGAGCGGAAGAAGCGCTTCAGAATGATATGTCCCAAAAAAACCACAGCAAACAGGGCAAACATGTACTTCAAGTAGACATTGTCCAAATCTAAAACAGCAACCTAAAAGGAAAAATAAACAAACAAATACATTAAAAAAATAAAGTATAACATGTAATTAAATAAATACTGCATGTGAACTTCTAACTTGCTTTTACTGCATATACATATATCTATAACTAACTTTCCTTCACTCTGTCTATATCTATCAGTCAGTATCTCTTTGGAGAGCAATCAACAACATGACCAAGATGAGCTGGGCAAGTGAAAACACAAACAGTCATCAACAAGATGGTGCAAAAAATGCAAAAATGCTTTTATTTTCAAACAAGTGCAGAAAGTGCAGTGTAGTCAATAAATAATCTATAAAAACAGGTGCTCCTTCGTGAACATTAAAATCAGCCATAACATCACTATTAAAGCCATGCATAAATTGGCCTTCTCTTTCTCTCCTAGCCCAGTGCATCTTCCACTCTCCATCTCCCCAGCTCAGATGTTGCAGCCAGAGGACACGCCAGCAGCCACGGTCACATCCTCTAGCTCTCAGCATGACCGTCTCCTTCAGCACCTGCCATGACATTCCAAGCTAGACCCTTCGTCTTTTTTAAGTACTGAAGTCTCATCCCTGACTGAGCCATTCTAGGACACTAATTATCTTTTTTTATTATGTGTGTGGATACAGTATATAATGTGAAAAGAACCTTCTGCAATTGACATGTCTGTCTGTCCATTCTCTCTGTCTGCATGAAATTATTTTGTTCTCAGTGGGCCACTTTTATTCAAATTTGGTACATTTACTCTTCAAGGAATTTTGTCAGGAAGTTCAATTTTTGTTGAGATGATTTTGAATACAGCATGCTGCACAAATTTTAGAAATTTCAAAACCTCATACTGAAAAGCACTAGCAAATTTTCAAACAAATCTATGTTAAAATGGAGAAATATTGAGTATAACTTCAATTATGTATTAGATTACAACTTCCAATTTCTGGATTTAAGAGTACCTTACATCTACAGCAAGTGTGAATGTATGAGAATCTGAGGAATGTAAGATATATTAAATATTCCCATACTCAGCTGGTAGCACCGAGATCACTTCTACCAAAGCAGCAATCTTGGAGGAGCATCTTGTCCAAGAAGAGAAAGGGTGAAGACACAGAATGAGAATAAATGTAAGATGGAAAGAATTAAAAACCTGTCAACTCCACAAAATGACGAATGCTCAAACACTTTTCAAGCTAAAAGAACTGTCACATCTCATGGCAAATTACAGTGAGTTCAAGTACTGTGGCACTTTTTTTATAGCGCTGAAGCACCTTAAACCTACTATTTCAGATTATATTCAAGGCTGGATGGATTTCATCTGATATGAAAAGCCAGAGTGGAAAAAGCAGGAGGTGATCTGGAGACATCACAATTAATGCGGATATGCATGATCCAAACTCTGAAAAACTAACTGAATTCATCTGAATTCATGTTACTACCTAGGAGGGGGACGCATCATACTGTTGATGTTTATTTCTAAACTGAAATAAACTAAAATGATTCACTCTGATATCAAGACTCTAACATTCTGAACAAACTTCTAACATCATGTTCCTTTTGTTGACACAATAAGCTGGACCTGCTGTATGCAAATCTTAATGCCTTCAAATGTACATCTGGACAAGTCTGACCATTTAACTGCCACGATCAAGCCAGTTATTGACAGCAGCAGCTCTGTAGTATCCAAGACAGATATTTTTGGGTGTGTTTGGGGGTTTGTTATTTATTATTTCTATTTTTTCTCTCGAGCCTCTGTAAATATTTACATTTCCCCTTGGGGCAAAATAAAGTACATAACTTTCAACATGGCGGAGTGGTGGCTCTGAGGCTAGAGATCTGCACTGGCAATCTGAAGGTTGCCGGTTCGAATCCCGTAAATGCCAATAGGGACTCTGCTCTGTTGGGCCCTTGAGCAAGGCCCTTAACCTGCAATTGCTTAGCGCTTTGAGTAGTGAGAAAAGCGCTATATAAATGCAAATAATTATTATTATTATTAATTATTATGTTACAGCTGTGCATAAATAGCAGGAAAAAAACTGCATGCAATAGTTCATTTTTACACACATTTATGCACAAAACCTCTGTAAGACTGCAAGGGGATAGTCTGGTTAATGCACAAAAACACCTAAAGTTTGTACTTGGGAAATGTCTTTTTCAAAAAAAGAAAAAATAAGGTTGAGGTAGTCCAAGAAAAGTTACAGAATTCTAGTAAAATTGAATATAAATATCTTGAGTCATAGTTTTTACTCTATTAAGATCAACGTGTTTGCTGAAGGATTCAATACTATGCTGGATTTATGAATACTGCTTATAGTATAACTTGGAAGAGTTGCAGCGTGCCGTTTTACAGTTCAAGCATAATATGCTCAACTACCATATCCGGATGTCTTCTGCAAGGTCTCCTTATATTAGTTTTTTGAAGGGTGTTTTTTCAGCTTCAAGGGGGGTTGCTCCTTAATGACATGTATTTGTAATGCGCCACACCATGCCACTGTTCACATTTTAACATGGGGACACCCCTGTCCCCTACACCCTTCCCAAGATCGAATGTCACTGAATCACACTGTGTGATCTTTCACGGGGGACCACTCTTGAATAGAATGTACTTGTATGACAACACTGCTTGCAGTTTTATGTGAGAACCCTGCCTCCCCTCAATCGAATGTCACTATTCTAGTCCACTGTTTCCAAGTATGTCAGTTTTCAACTGGCAGGCCAAAAAATGAATGTTTTAGGTTGATTGGCTGAGTGTGAATAGTTTTGGTATATATATGTGTGCTCTGCCCAGGGCTGTTTTCTGTTCTGTGCCAAGGGCTGCCAGGTAAGGCACTGCCCCCACAGCAGTGAAAGAAACCGGGTTTGAAAATGTATGTATGTACTTAGTTTATTCCAGAAGGGAAATACAAGTAAAAAGCAACAACAATAAAATACAAATATAATAATAAAATAGAACATTATTAAACCTTCCTGGGGCAAATGCAACAGAAGGCAGGAGAAGATGTGTAAACTGCAACACAAAAAAACATCTATTGTACACAATGTAAGGTTTCTCTGTGTCTAGTGGTAACAAAAACAATTTCTTTCAAGGACTCGCATGAAAAAAAGTTTGAAAGTAAATGTTTGGATGCATACATAATTATATGTACATCTTTAAAAATTGTTTATTTGTTGCTTCAGAATGATATATCGAGTGTGTGTATTAATATTGTATATTATTCTAAAAAATAAAAATATAACTGCAATACTTGTCTAGGTGCAACAGACTAAATGGTTTCAAAACTGGACACTAAATGTTTCCAAATGTGTGTAACTTAGCAGCGCTAGGGGATATTAAATCCAAACTTAGTAAAATAATAGCTGAGAGATTGGGGCAAATAACAAAACTGATTCTACGGTTATGCGTCATAAATCAGTTTTTTCCAGAGAAATTTCTAAAAAATATTTTCTGTTTTTATTCATATAAAGACATTCCTTTAAAATAGAAGTGCTGTACTCCATACTCTTCAATTATTTGAAACTCCGCTATTACCTAAGCAGAATTATAGCATTACTTTATTGGGTATGCAATTTAGGTACAATAATGCCATAAACCCATTAAGGCATAAGAGAATAATAATCGGTAACTCATTTAAATTAGAATTGCAATTGGTGGAAATCAACATATATATGGAATAGCTGGGATATTAATAAATTTATAGAAAACACAAAGAAAAACTTCTTGTAACTGTTATTTATACCTATGTTTATTAGTGTTTATTGTAATGTTAATACTGTGTATGCACATACAAAAAAACCCATTGCTACCCAGAGAACAAGCCTTTAAAAATAATCTTCCTAGGGGATTTAAGGCTTTGTACAGTACTATAGTAACTAGCAAGAGAACAATGAAAAAAAGAATAAGTAATGTGACGATGGTAACATAAAATCACCATTAATTCAGCTTGACTGATAGATAATTAAAAAGTAAATGCTAAAAGTTATGTTTTTCTGTAACATTACATTCTGAATTTTTGTGAAAGCAGTCCTTACAATCCTCAGAATGGGTCAAATTTCAGTTTAAATTTTGGATGATCACAAGCACCTCCATGAGTAAGAACAGCAAAGGGCAACAGTGTATTTTACAGCTAAAAAGATAATATGTTAGTATGATGAGAGACACTAACCAACTTAAGTGTTTACCCCATTTTGAAGCTATTTTTTCAGGGTATAGAAAATGTTTGATGGCACTGATATTGAAACAGCAATATCAGATTGCTACAAGTAGTGTTTTCTGTAGAAAATCATATTTCTTACCCATCCACCTTGTTGTGCAATCCACTGAGCAATCCGATTGCGAAGGAGAAAGTCAGCAATGAATCGGCCAATCTGGCTTAAGAAACCGGTTATTCCTTGCTGGAAGACATGCAGAGCCATTCGGTACCCAAAACCGAGCAAGGCAATCACTCGGCCCCAATTGATCTCTGACTCAAAGAGGCTAACCAAAAGGTGAAAAAGAGAAAAAAAATAGTAAGAGGACATGTTTTACATGAAATGAATATATAATAAAATTATATTTAACACTGCTTGTATAATCATTTATGGTACCATAGGACAGAAGTCTTGAAAAGAATAAACTATTGATATCATTGTTAGTATGTGAACCACTTCAGGTATTATTCTAAATTTAATCAGGTTGAAAGTTTATATTAATTCAGATTACTTTTGAATCCAACAAAATATTAAGGAATTTCAATATACTGCAAACTTTAGAATAAATAAATAATTTACAGTTGATTTTTATGTGTAATTAAAGTGTATGCCATAAAACCGACACTACCCACACATACTTGCAGTCTCAACCCCCGCTTAGTCCAATTCAGGCACTTGGGAAACCTGAATTCTATGAAGCCAACAGTTGGCACAAAGCAAGAACCAACACTAGAAAAGACCCAAGTCACATTCACAGAAGCAATTTAAAATTGCTAAACATGTTTTTCTGGTTATGAAAGGAAAACTGGAGTGCTCAAAGAAAAGAAACACACAAAGACAACAAGGAAATCATCCAAACTCCAAACAAACGAGTCACTGCACCAGGGATTCAAACCAAGTACAATGGAACTATAAAGCAACAGCACACTATTATGCCAATCCACCTGTACTACTGCAAATACTGTGTGTAAAACATGACAAATTATTGGTGTCATCTGAGTGCTATGTAGTTAAAACAACTTTTTTTAAACCATAGATATGTAAATGAAAACCACAAACATGGATAGATATTTCTTGTCATTTTCATAACTGGATTCTGACTGACCTCAAATAGCAAAAACGACAAAACAAACGGATTTAGCCCCTTTTCCTAACAATTACATCATAGAAAATAAATTCCCAGATCACTTTTATGACTATAAACTAGAATCGCAAGAATGTTAAAATCTTGACTGGATTAAGAATGAGACATTGGCTAAACCAGTTTCCAGAAAGAGTTCAGGTACTTTCATAAATAAATCAGAAAAAAGGTGGAAACACAAAATAGTATTTACCTGTGAGTTCATCCATACTAAAGTGGAAGTGTTAGCCAGCAGAAAAGAAGAGACAGACAGATAAAGAGAGATAAAGAGAGGACCAACATTAGACAAAAAAAATTCAGCTTTCAACTTCCCTGCTGAAAACTGAACCCATGAATGCTATAAGGAATACAGACAAACATTAATTATCAGCCAATTTTCAACCCCATTCAGGACAGAAATGCAATTCTCTGAGTCAGTAATGACTCAAATGCATCATGTATAATGTACATAATGCATACACTTTCATAAGTCAAATTTCTAATTTTCAACCCTAACAGAGAAACATTAGAGACAAGCAGTTCTGCAAACAGAAGATGCATTCTTCAATAATCAACAATATTCCTTCAAACTTTACCGTGCTAGTATAATTATAACAATACACACTGACCAAGTTGAAGTAGTTCAGCCTTTTGATTTACTTCATGGCAGCAACTTAAGGGTGAATTATACAGTACTTGTGATCAAAAGGGACATGCCTATTACTAAAAAACTGAATCTCACGTAAGGAGATTGGCTGTAAAGTGTTGGTCTTTTCTCCTTGATCCATTTCAAAATAAATCAAGAACTAAAAATATTAAAATTACTGCCAAAGATTTATCATATCCAAATTCATAAAAAGGAAACAGATTTTTTAAAATAAAAGTAGTTGGAATAGCTGGAATGAACACTGTCTTAGTCCTACAGCGTTGAGCTTTTCTTCAAAAACTTTAGAGTTAAACAAAAAACACTTTACATAATTAAAATGAACTGAACAATTTAAAAACATAATTGTTTTAGCTATCACCAGTTAGAGACTCCAAAGAGATCATCTGATTCACCAAAAAATTCTAAATAAACTGGGCTTTACAATGTTACCTTGTGGCTATCTTGCAGAAGTAAATGTAGGCATTTTGAGGGGTGAGTGCCAACTGGGAGAGCATTCTTCTGAACTCATGGTCGTAACGTCTGTTGATATCATCACCAATTATGGCTAACTGGTGACCGACACGGTAAGGAGTGCTGCAAAAAGAGACAGTGTCTTTAATACAAGTTGGCAAAAAACAGCTTTCAGTTATAACAGCTTGGCAAAAGGTGCCCTGGGGCATCAAGCACGTTATACCTGTATAACCTGGGCTGCAGGTCCAAAATCTCAGGGTCCTTTGGTACCTCACCTTCTTCTGTTTGACTTTCTTGCTGGTAACGATGAAAGACATAACTGCAAAACACACTCTCAGTCTCCTCTATAACCTGCTCCTCTGAAAGATGAAAGTGGAAAATCAAGTGACAAAGAGAGCAAAGAAGAGAACATGTAATCTATGTCAGGAATAAATGTACTAAATATACACAGCTGAAGAATGGCCAAATTCTGAATTTTAAGGTGATATATTGATCCAGTTTATTAATTATGGACATTGCATTATTACAGGATGTTAAAAATTCACACTGCACAAGTAGTAGAATCTATTATGGCAACAATAATATAATAGATAAAAGTTCTGTTTATTTGTTGCCAAGGATAAATTTGGCTTTTTACAGAAGCTCTTTAAATAAATAAATGCATCAATAAGTAAATAATAAATAAATATACAAATACATTAGTCTAAACACAGAGCAGAATGACTACAAAGCAAGCATATTCAAAAGAATGAAAAGTCATGACTTGGCTGTCACAGTAAGGCATTATGCAGATGTATTGCTGTTGGTATAAAGGAATAATTCGTTGCCATAAAGTACTTAGTGTGTCAGAGAGAGGATGTGCATTATTCATAACAGCACTCAGTTTTTTTTTTTATTTCTCTCCTTCGCTATGATATGAGGGGGTGTCCAGAGTGTGTCCTATAAGTGAGCTTGCCCTTTTAATTAGCTTGTTGATTTGGTGGGCCTTTCTTCAAGTGATGTTACCAGCCCAGCAAACCACAGCATAGAAAATCACACTGGCCATCACAGTGTTGTAGAAGATGTGAAGGATGGCTCTTTCCACATTTAAGGAATGCAATCTCCTAAGGGAAAAGAACCTGCTTGCCCTTTCTTATATACAGTGATCCCTGGCTATATCGCGCTTTGCCTTTCGCAGTTTCACTCTATCGCGGATTTTATATGTAAGCATATTTAAATATATATCGCGGATTTTTTGCTGGTTCGCGGATTTCTGAGGACAGTGGGTCTTTTAATTTCTGGTACATGCTTCCTCAGTTGGTTTGCCCAGTTGATTTCATACAAGGGACGCTATTGGCAGATGGCTGAGAAGCTACCCAACTTACTTTCTCTCTCTCTCTCTCTTGCGCTGACTATCTGTGATCCTGACGTAGGGGGTGTGAGCAGGGGGGCTGTTCGCACACCTAGACGATATGGACGCTCGTCTAAAAATGCTGAAAGATTATCTTCACGTTGCTACCTTCTGTGTGCAGCTTTTAAGTATGCTGCACGGTGCTTCGCATACTTAAAAGCTCAAAGGGCACGTATTGATTTTTGACTTTGTTTCTCTCTCTCTCTCTGCTCCTGACGGAGGGGGTGTGAGCTGCCGCCTTCAACAGCTTTGTACCGGCGGTGCTTCGCATACTTAAAAACAAACAGCCCTATTGATTTGTTTGCTTTCCTCTCTGTTTCCTTTGAAGAGGAAGATATGTTTGCATTCTTTTAATTGTGAGACAGAACTGTCATCTCTGTCTTGTCATGGAGCACAGTTTAAACTTTTGAAAAAGAGACAAATGTTTGTTTGCAGTGTTTGAATAACGTTCCTGTCTCTCTACAACCTCCTGTGTTTCTGCGCAAATCTGTGACCCAAGCATGACAATATAAAAATAACCATATAAACATATGGTTTCTACTTCGCGGATTTTCTTATTTCGCGGGTGGCTCTGGAACGCAACCCCCATGATGGAGGAGGGATTACTGTAGTTCCTCTTTGTTCCAAGATGAGTCCAAACTGTCATTAATGTGGACCCTCAAGTACCGTTGGAGTGGATCACCTCTACATTCACTCCTTGAATAGTGACTGGACGTGTACTCTTTGGTACAGCAAAAGTCAATAACCATTCCCTTGGTTTTGCTGATGTTAAGATACAGACAATTCTCTTTGCACCAAAAAAGATACAGTGATCCCTCCTCGATCGCGGGGGTTGCGTTCCAGAACCCCCCGCGAAAGGTGAAAATCCGCGAAGTAGAAACCATATGTTTATATGGTTATTTTTATATTGTCATGCTTGGGTCACAGATTTGCACAGAAACACAGGAGGTTGTAGAGAGACAGGAACGTTATTCAAACACTGCAAACAAACGTGTTTCTTTTTCAAAAGTTTAAACATGCTCCATGACAAGTCAGAGATGACAGTTGCGTCTCACAATTAAAAGAACACAAACATATCTTCCTCTTCAAAGGACTGCGTATCAGGATCAGAGAATGTCAGAGACAGAGAGAAAGAGAGAGAAAAGCAAACAATCAAAAATCAATAGGGCTGTTTGAGCTTTTAAGTATGCGAAGCACCGTGCGGGAAGCATATCGCGCAACAAAGTAACCACAAGTAAGCCCAGCAAGGAAGGGAGCAATGTGAAGGTAGTCTTTCAGCATTTTTTAGACAAGTGGCTGTATCCTCTAGGGGTGGGAACAGCCCCCGTGCTCACAATATATTTGAGGAGTTTTATTTAATACGTAAGTGCTCTGATTGGGTAGCTTCTCAGCCATCTGCTAATAGCGTCCATTGTATGAAATCAGCTGGGCAAACCAACTGAGGAAGCATGTACCAGAAATTAAAAGACCCATTCTCCACTGAAACCCACGAACCAGCGAAAAATTTGCGATATATATTTAAATATGCTTACATATAAAATCCGCGATAGAGTGAAGCCGCGAAAGTCGAAGCGCGATATAGCGAGGGATTACTGTATAATAAAATATAATATAATAACATAATGACATTTCATCAGGTTCACATTATCTACTGTAATGTTTTGTCCAACACAAACTGAAAACACACAAAAATTTCTTATTCATTATATACTGTTACTAACCACAATTACTAATACTAAACAATTCAAAATGCCAAACTGGCAAAATAAATCTTTTTTACTATACTGTTTGTGCAGGACATAAATACAGACACGAAGATGTGGATTTACATAGTTTTTCTACTTAGAAATGTAGAGCACCTAAGAAATTATCTGAAAACTCACATTCTGTCCTCCCTTTTTCTATTTGGTAAAGCCCACCAAAACCATCAGATTATGTTAACAGTACTTACCAGCAAGCTTTGAGATGTCTTAACTCGATTTGACAATTTTCTTCACTACATGCTTGTGCTTTGGTTAAACAGGTTAGTTGTGTACTGGTGGGGTGATTCTTATGGTTATCTTTATGTTATAAATTTGCTTTGTATGCGTTTCACACCATGCAACTGGAATTGTTATAAAAATACAATAAAGTGAAATATGCTCAGTCTTTAGAAAGATGTTGTATGTGTGCCTACTGAAGTGTTTTTTTTGTTTGTTTTTTGTTTTTTAAGTTAAGACTCTCCACAAAGTATTTCTCTTATTATTTTTGCAGATAGATGGTAACGCAGACATTCAATTCTAAAGCTGAAATTTAGTTTGTTCTATAGATATATCTGAACAGCTGCCAATTAAGTATTTTTTTTCTGGAAAAGTCCTTTTTCTACCAAGAAGAGAGTTCATCTAGCTTCATAAACGTGACAGAAACATTTACCTATTGTAATTTTATATAGTGGTTTCACATACCAGAATCAGGCTGATTTTGGGAATTGTTGTCTTCTCGATTGTTTGAACTGAAGGGGTCTTCCTCACCCCCTGTTGCCATGACTTAACCAAATAATCACAAGTGGATCTTCAAGCCTAAAACAATCAGTTACAAAGTATTTAAATATTGTGAACAATGGCATATCAGGTGGCATTCAACATTATAATTAAAACATTATAAAAGCACAAATTGCAGATTATAATTTGGAAGATTTAACAAACAGTCTGAAAGAGAACTATAAACTATAAATATATTTTTAATGTTGAAGTGTTCTGTTACGGTTGCTATTAAAAAAAATAATAATAAAAAAAAAAATTAAAAAAATGACAAATCCATTAAGTAACCTTTATTCACACCACCATTCAGTGCTGTGCAGAACAAACCAGTGTGTCACATAAATTGCGGGTTTTATAGAGAACAAAAAGCCATGAACATGCAGAGGGATGGAAATAAAGATTTATTCCTAGACTGATTGAAATCTAGTCTATGTTGTCCGCAAGGTACAAGCCAACCTTTGGTGTGGTCCACAATAGGTCATATTCACTCACACATAACCCCTTCCAAAAAAAGCTTATTCATACCAGGAAAAATTACAATTGGCAGTTAAACAAACAGCTCTGTGTGGACTGAGATAAGAAAACTAAAGAAAGATAGATAGATAGATAGATAGATAGATAGATAGATAGATAGATAGATAGATAGATAGATAGATAGATAGATAGATAGATAGATAGATAGATAGATAGATAGATAGATAGATAGATAGATACTTTATAACCTAGACAGAAGAAAAATATGCAAAGATAATGTGCAAATTACACTAAATAATAATAGTAATGATAAAACATTCCAGATAGCCACTATCCTAACATAAATATGCAGGTTCAGATAAATGAAGAGTATGAAATAAGGATATTTAAAAAGAAACTGGCAATGAGGTAAAACATACAAACAAGTAAAAAAAAAAAAAAAGGTACAAAACAGCAAAGGAAGGCTTGAAATTGACATTACAAATGTGGGGGGGAGGGGGGGTAGGATAGGAGAAATTTCCTCTTGAATTTAACATAACAGGGGATTTCAGATATTGTGGGGGGTTTGAAAGTGCACAGTGTTAAAAATCCAGAGTTTACAAAACTCCTTGATATTAAAATTTTAGACATTTTTAAATGTCACAACTTACTCTTTAGCTGTTTATAGTATTTTTTATTGTACTAGGGTGTTGTACCGTGTTAGCCATTATGAATGTAGAGAAAAGCCAAGCAAATGACACCTTTTATTGGCTAACTAAAAAAATGACAATATGCAAGCTTTCGAGGCAACTCAGGCCCCTTCTTCAGGCAAGATGTAAATCCATCTTGCCTGAAGAAAGAGCCTGAGTTGCCTGGAAAGCTTGCATATTGTAATCTTTTTAGTTAGCCAATAAAAGGTGTAATTTTGCTTGGATTTTCTCTACTAGTATTTTTATTAAAAATTATGAGTTATCAGCTAGTCTTTCAAATAATGTATCTCTATTATCTCTGCTATTCTAATTTGAATTATTGTTTAATTCTGCATTTAGTGATTTCTAGTCATATTTAGCTGAAAAGATTGTAATAATATAAAACATCTACAGAATGTAAAAAGATTTTTTTTTTATCCATACCAATTTTTTTTCAGTCAGAGTATAACTTTCTGCACCTTTAAGACAACTGAGCGGTCAACAAAAGGCTGTGTGAATGCTTTGCATTTAAATAATGAGATGTTTAAGTAAAATACAGTTAACATATTCTTAGCTTAGGCAACACAGTAACAGACTACCACTGGCACTTTACAGATTCACTATATTTGGTTCAAATTCAACGCCAGATTGCCTGTGTTGAGTTTGCATGTTCTCTCTGTGTCTCTATACTTTTCTTCTACATACTCTGTTTTTCCTTTCACATTCTTAAAACGCTATACATTTGATTAAATTGTCCTGGTGTGGATGTGTGGGCCCCATAATGAATCTGTAACCTCTTCATGCCCTATTCCAGCACTGTGCAGAGTACTGCCATGATATGTGTTGTTCCCTGCTCCTCTGAATTGGAGTAAGCAGGTTTAAGAATGACTATGACTGTTATTAGTTTGCCACTGAAAATATTTGCTTTGTGATTACCATGAACTGTTGCCAAAAATTAAAAGGACATTTATAAAAGACCATAAGAGAATATAAAAGTGAATTATATATTATTATATCGTCTAGAAAAGCTTCCTACAAAGTTTTAATTTTTCTCCAGAAATGTGCTTATTTTCATAGTTATGTGGCAGTCTTAGCCAACCCCAAATCAGAAAACATTGGCACAGTATAGAAAATTCAAAAAACATTAAATTTACATTGACTTTTATTTCAGACAGTATAAACCCAAGATATTTTATGTTTTGTCTGGTCAACTTCATTTCATTTGTTAATATACATCCACTCCTGCATTTCAGGCCTGCAACACATTCCAAAAAAAGTTGGGATGGTAAAGCATTTATCACTTTGTAATGTTGACATTCCTTCTCACAACACTTACAGTAAAAGATGTTTTTGGCACTGAGGATACCAATGATGAGGCATTTCAGGTGTTATTTTGTCCCATTTTTCCTACAAACAAATCTTAAGGTGTGTAACAATACAGGGTCATCGTTGTCACATTTTTCAGTTCAAAATTCTCCACACACTCTCTATTGAGGACAGGTCAGGCAGGCCAGTCCAGTACCCATACCCTCTTCTTCTGCAGCCATGTCTTTGTAATGTGTGTAGAATGGTGGTTGTCTTGTTGAAAATGCATGGATGTCCTTGGAAAAGATATTGTCTTGAAGGCAGCATATGTTGCTCTAAAATCTCAATGTACTTTTTCTGCATTAATGCTGCCATCACAAAAGTATAAATTACCTTTCCCAAGGGCATTGATACAACCCCATACCATGATTATGGTCCTTTTTGTCTTTGGTCCAGAGGACATGATGCCAATTTCTTCCAAAAAATCCGGAAAAATGGTTTGTCTGACCACAATACATGTTTCCACTGTATGATAGAGGAGTCAAGGCCATTTCTGGACATGGTTAACATAAGGTTCTTTGTGGCACAGTAATGTTTTAAGTGGCATTTGTGAATGTAACTCACAAATGTAATTGATGAGTGAGGGTTCTTGATGCAATGCCATCTGTGGGATCGGAGAACATGGGTGTTCATCTTAGGCTTGCGTCCTTGCCCTTTACTCATCGAAATTCCTCCAGATTCCTTGAATCGTTTAATGATATTAAGCACTGTAGAGGGAGAAATACGCAAATCCATTCCTATCTTTCTTTGAAGAACATTGTTTTTTAAACATTTCAACAATTTTCTCATGCATTTGTTGACAAACTGGAGATCCTCTGCCATTCATTGCTCCTCAAAGACTCATCATTTTGTGGATACTGCTTTTATACCAATACATGATTACAGTCACCTGTGGACATAACCTGTTTGAAATCACATTATTATTTAATTATTTTACCTCATTACTGGCCCTAATTTGTCCCTATTGCAACTTTTTTTTTTTAACTAAGTGTTGCAGGCCTGAAAAGTGGAAATGGATGTACTGTATATTAACAAATGAAATGAAGTTGACCAGACAAAACATGAAAACATCTTCAGTTCATACTGTCTGCAATGCAATAAAAGTCAAAGTAAATGTAAGACTCACCACACTTTTTTATTTGCATTTTCCATACCATCCCAACCTTTCCCAACCTTTTTCTCACCTGGAGCATTGTTTCTTATCCATTTCTGTGTATGTCACTAAAATTACTTGTCAGATTCAAAGGCAGTCAGCCCACCATAAATATTTTAAAGAACTGACAATTTCAATGGTCTTTAAGCAGTCACGAATTAGCAGCTTTTAGTTTGTTAAATAAAAAGGGGCAAGACTATATATGAGCTCAGTAAAATTTTAAATTTTGAATTTTTGTATTGATTTTCATGCAAGAATACACTTCAATCTGTGTTTAAACTACACTTTAAAAGAAGCTCAACTAAACTGTGTTAAAATCCACGCTCAAAACAGAGTATCATGTGCCGCCCAAGTCTTTGACTCCTGCTCCACTTAACAACCAACCAATTGCCGAATTCCACAGTGATATGCTCCTGTGAAGAGCAACTCCAACATTGAAGGTGATTGCAATGCATTTGTGCATAACAAAACAAGCAATAAAAGAAAAAAACAATTTCTGAGTAGCAAATTAGGCACAATTATAAAATAATAATATTAATAAGACACTGAATATTATTAGAGTAACAAAGATCACTTACCAAATAAATATGTGCAAGAAATTTGTGTATTCAAAAGTAGAATTTCCAGGAATTACTAAACATGTGTAGGATACCCACAGTCCTGTGCCAAGTTTCAAGCCCTGCAAGATGCAGTACAGATTGAATACTTTTGCAAACACTAACTTTTGAATTTTTCTTCTACAGTTAAATACAGAAAATGGTTTATTTTGACTCTGTAAATGTATTGTTACAGCATAAGAGTTCATATTAAAAATTCTGAATGCATAAAAATGTGTACAAATCTTTTGTCATGCAGAAAATTATGACTTTAAGGGGACTGAATACTTTTACATGCCTCTGTAGCCTAGCATCATAAGGAGGAAAGAGACAGAGAGTCCTAGAAGTAAGACTGATAATCCAGTAGGTAAGATATAATCATTCAGACAGGTAACCAATTGGATAACAGAGTGCTGGGCTGAGAAATAAAAATGATAGGGAAGACAGACGGTCAGGCAGCCAACCTACCAACCCACAAACTAGCAAAACAGGGTAAGGAAGACAGACAACCAGCCAAACTACTGAAGAAGGTAAGACAAATAGATGCCCTCCAAAGAAGGTAAGGCAGGCAGCTGGGCAGACCGACAAATAGGTAAGGCAGGCAGCCAGGCAGAACGACAAATAAGTAAGGACGACAGACAGACGGACAAACAAACTGGTACTGTTGTGACATTTGACACCAAGATTAAGAAGCTTGTATCTGCTTAATGATACACACAATTTCAAAGTAGTGTATCGAAGCTTTACAGCCACGTGACTGATGAGGTCTGAAGCTTCAAACATCACTGGAGCACCAGGAATAGTCTGTTTCAAAGCTTTATGCTGTCCCACAAGCTATGAAAGGGGATATGAAACTAATAATAATAATAATAATAATAATAATACATTTTATTTATATAGTGCCTTTCCCATGCTCAAGGCACTTACAGAATATAATAAAGAACGGCAGAATATACAGTATATAGCATTGTACAAACCAGATAAATAAATAAAGAAGATTAAGACAGTAAATTCTGAAAAAAAACAGACAACATAATTGATGGTCTAGCACACACATACAGGTTACATTGGCATCTTGACAGAGAAGTAAACTGAGAGAAAGGTAATAAAGTCAAGTAGAGCTAAAAGCCTTCCTGAACAGATGAGTTTTGAGTTGTTTTTTAAAAGAATTCATGGAGTCAGCTGACCTGATTAATTTTGGTAGGTCATTCCAGAGTCTGGGCGCTATACAGCTGAAGGCCCTGTCACCCATAGAGTGTAGATTAGTGAGGGGCACAACAAGATTACCAGAATCAGAGGACCTTAGTGGGCGGGCAGGCACATAGTGATGGAGGAGGTCACTGATGTAGTTTGGTGCGAGGTTATTTAAAGCTTTGTAGGTTATTAGTAGCATTTTATATTCGATTCTGTAGGACACAGGGAGCCAGTGAAGACGGAGCAGGATGGGTGTGATGTGCTCGCTGCTGCTGGTTCGAGTAAGGACTCTTGCAGCTGAGTTTTGAATAAGCTGGAGCTGTGATATAAGATTAGAAGGGGCACCTGCCAGTAGGGAATTACAATAATCGATGCGGGATGTGATAAAAGCATGGACAAGTTTCTCAGCATTAGAGAAGGAGAGGAAGGAGCGAACACGGGATATGTTACGGAGGTGAAAGTAAGAAAGTTTCTTAATGTGATTTATGTGGGCGGAATAAGTGAAGGAGGAATCAAAAATGACACCAAGATTTTTTACAGTAGAGGCAGGTCTGATGAGATCACTGCCAAGATGGACTGGGAAGGAGCTCAATTTATTAAGTTGCATTTTAGTCCCAATTTGCAGGAGTTCAGTTTTATTGCAATTTAATTTTAAAGAGTTCTGCTCCATCCAGGTTTTAATTTCACTAAGGCAGGTTGTGAGCTGAGAAAGCTCTGATGAAGTTCCACTTTTAACATTGAAGTAGAGCTGGGTATCATCTGCATAAAAATTATAACCCAATCCATAACTACAGATAATATGGCCAAGGGGAAGCATATAAATACAGAAAAGCAGAGGACCAAGGACAGAGCCCTGAGGGACTCCTTGTGTGACTGGCACGGAGTTGGATCTGCTGTTGCCAAGACTAACAAACTCTTGCCTATCAGTCAGATAGGACTTGAACCACTGGAGGGCAGTGCCAGAGATACCCAGCATGTTCTCCATTCTGGACAGTAGGATGTCATGTCTGACTGTGTCAAATGCTGCACTGAGGTCTAACAGAATTAATATGCTAGTTTGTCCCAGAGTCTGCTGCCATAAGCAAATCATTGGTTACCCGTAGCAGAGCAGTTTCACAGCTGTGCAGCGCCCTGAAACCAGACAGCTCGTATCTTACATAGAGAAAGTAATGAATTTAATTTGACATCCATTAAGTATATAACCTGTTATCCAACAGTAAAATAAATACCATGCTGTGCTATTTTTCTGTAATGGAACTTATAACATGTCATTAATACTATCCCACTGTAGGCACATTTTCAATCCTTTCTTATGTATGCCCAGTTCCACAAGCACCTTCCTTAAATCCTGTTATGATTCTCTTTGCTCCTAAGGGCAACTACTCTCCAAACACTAATAGAAAAAAATTTAATCTTTTCCATTGTCTCACAACAAAAATCCCCCTAATGTAAAAGAGTTGTCATTACGTAATTATTAATCAGTGGAGGCTTCAATTGGACTTTTGTTGTTTACATTGTTATTGTAATGTCAAAGACGAGTCACATCAGCCTGGGGGATGAGTTGAAAGCAGTATTATTTGGAATTCCGTTATACAGATGTGCAGCTTTAATGTCAACTTTAGGGGAGCCTTAGAAAGCAGCACACCTTCCAAAGTCTTAAATTAACTCCAACTAGTGTGGCAGCAGCAAGCAGTCAAAAGATAGTGGCTTACTTAAAAGAGAAAAGTAAAGTGCAAGAGTCCATTAGCACTCAGGATTGGTGAGGTGGTGCAGTATTTAAAATGGAAACAAATTACATCTGTAGGACTAATGACAACATAATTATCGTAAGATCAGTATGAACACACCGAGTGCTCTTTGGCTTTTAGTGTTTTGGTGCACCTGTCGGATTGTAACTATGTGATCAACAAGTGCTGGAGTACAGTACAGTACTTGGGTTGTGTCAGGCTCCGGCTGCTATGATTTCTCTAATCCACCAGATGTCACTATTTTCGACGCTTCAGGTCTTTTCCCGGCACAATTCAGGAAGTAGGTTAAGAATCTTCATCTGCACATCATAACAAATTAAGGAAAACAGCCAAGCAGACAATCAAATAGGTAAACATGACACCCAAACAGACAAATAGGTAAACAAGACTGACAGACAAAGACATAAGGAAGGCAGCCAGGCAAACAGACAAATACTGAAGGAAGTCAGGGAAACAGACAAACAAATAGGCAAAGAGGACAAATAGACAAAGACAGAGGCAGGCAGGCAGACAGTCGGCCGGGCACGCCGACAAATATGTAAAGAAGACAGACAGGCAAACAAATAGGGAAGGAAGGAAGAAAGAAAGAAAGACAGATAGACATACACTGCCAAATAGGTAAGGGAGATACACAGAGAGCTAGTTATACAGATAGCAATGAGGTCAGGAATACAGACAGCATGCCAAAGTGGTAACAAAAATAAACAGCTACGGGGTTAAAAGGCTCCAAGAGACAAACTTACAGAAAGAAAGTTAAACAGCCTAGAAACATAAACTGACAGAAAAACTAACACAGATCGATACAAATATCCACATACAGTTAAAACGAAAGCTAGATGATTCAACAGAAACTTCTGCCTTTAGTTGTTTCGCTGTCCTGCCTGCAGTATCACAATCGCTTGTAATTTCTCTTGGGACTTCCAAAGTACTGGAGTGCTTCCCGCTAACAGATTTAAGATCGACCAAACTCAAATCCTAATAGTCTAGTGAGTGATACATTGCTGCTTTTACAGTTTAATGTCGTCTGAACCAAAACAGTCAAACAGGGTCACCCTACCCCCTTCAACTTTGAAAACATTCACCAATCCGCCCAAGAAATGTGAATGAAATGAGTTTAGCGAAAAGTCCCGGCACTACTAACGCAGGTTGTGCCAAATGTAAGAAACATCTACTAATCCCACTTACCGGTCTAGAAGGTGGTCTCCAAAAATGACGGGCCGCAGGCTAAACGTTTGCCGTTATTCGAATCCGTGCTGTTGTACACACTCTTCCGGGCTTTCTTCCCGACAGCAAGGCACCGATTGAAGAGGGCAAACTTTTGCGCGCGCGTAGCTGACGCTCGCTCGCGAGCCACCGCCTTGTGGTGTGGCGGTCAGCTTCACGGGTTTCAACCTCTGGGCAGACGAGGACACAGGCAGAAAACTGGGCGATGTTACAGCATGTATGTACGCTTTATGGTTCAGGTACATTTGTTAGCGGGCTAGTTTCGTCGTTTTGTTTACTATAAATCTAATATCGGAGATGCTTAATCCAGAGCTTGGCTGCAATATTTACAATAAACTTAATTGTCAATGAAATTGTTACTTTTATGTTTCTTCATACCGTTTGCCTAAAACAAACTACCTAAATAAATAAATAAAAACTATATATTGCAAGCAACATTTTTATATATACTTTATATAGCGGTACAGTATATAGACAATATTTATTCTTATGATTAATTGTTGTTTTGTAGTATAAATAAAGTGACAATGACTTGGCACACCATTTATAACTAGATTTATAAGCATATCTCGATTTCAAATTCGGGATGGAGAAGAAAGCTTTCAGCAGATGAGATTTTTTTTTTAATCTGGTTAGTCTACCATGAATGTGGCCTATTGCAGGCGATTCTTCATGTCAGAGTTTTGGTGGCCAAGGGTGGATGTGCAGAGTGTCTATTATATCTGATTGCAGTGCAAGTGCCAACATTCTCCACCTTTGTACACCCACTGGACTGAAACGGACGCTTTCCACTGTGTAAAGGTCTGTGTCATATAGTTTTTTTTTTAAAAAAGACTCATAGGTGAATCTGATTTGGGGGCAGACTGTGCTTTCTGATTTAGATGGTTAAACCAAACCTTATAGTTTTACCAAAGAAGTCACCATTTTGTGCTCTGTATCCTGATGGGTTTCTAGAAAATGACAAATTGAACTGGTTTTCACTTCCCTGGTTTCTGGTACAAAATGGCCTTACCTGGGTACTGAAAGATAGTAAAAATGTTAAAAAAGCAACATTCAATCATCAGTTTTCTGAAGCACTGCTTTCCATTAGTTGGACAGTTGTACTACGTCCTAGTGTTCTTGAGTCAAGGTCTGTGTTGTTTTAAAAAATTCTGCATACTAAATTTTGCCACCTTAGACAGCTGCTAGTCTACTTAAATGGTAGGGCCGGCCCTATACATTATTATTAATGGATGTATTTCTCAGGTAATCAGACTGAATGCCACCATTGATTGCTCAATGCTAGTTTAGCAGTTATTGTGCTAATACCATTGTAAAAATGATTGTGATGTATCTAACAGACTGCATAAAAAGGCAGATGGATGAGCACAGTTCATGAACTATTATAAACTATTTGTTACTTTTAAATTATTCATTCTAGTGAAATCTGAATAATTTAATTGATTGATCCATTTTTCTTACAATGCACTAGAGGCAACAATGTGACTTATTGACACTGACTCAATCAAATGAAACTCACTTTAGTTAAACTGAATTTTCTGAAACAAATACTGTATATTTTAAAAGGTAATTCATGCATAACCACATAAAAAGTTGCAACTCCTTTTAAATAAAATCACTGACAATAAAGATTATTTGATGGAGTTATTGTCTTCCAATTTGTGAGTCATTTTGTGTAATGTAATATGATACAAACATTTCTTAATAAAGCTGCATGTAGGGCAGTCTGGCAAAATACCAGCTTAGATAAACAAGAAAATGTATTTTTTCCTAAATTGTATTAGTTCATTTTCCCATATACTAACAATGTGCTGGCTAAAAGGAGGCTATAAACTTCATATTTGTAAATGAGAATATTCCCTGTGATAAACCACCATTTATTCCAGGGCTGATTCCTGCCAAATGTCCAATCATTTTGTGATAGGCTATAACTCATTTCAAAAACCCTGTATTGGAATATACCACTTTAAAAGATGGATACACATAATTTTGAAAGCATCAAAATGAATGGTATATTAATGTTTAGAAGTATATGATTTAGTAAAATCATATGGAATCCAGCTATGATTCTTGCAAAATGTGGAAGAAAATAAGCAACAATATTTTAATTTAACAATAGAAGGTCTTTAGTAGCATTAATGCTGATCTAGAACTTTAAATTCCAAATTTTATCTTTAAAGCACTTTTATATCTCAGACATCTTCCCCCCTATTCCTGCCATTCCATCAATCAATGTCAACCTACTTACTTCTACCAGCAAGAGTTAGGTCATGTCTGGCGACATTTAGTTAGAAAACATTTATCAGATTTACAGTGGTGTGAAAAACTATTTGCCCCCTTCCTGATTTCTTATTCTTTTGCATGTTTGTCACACAAAATGTTTCTGATCATCAAACACATTTAACCATTAGTCAAATATAACACAAGTAAACACAAAATGCAGTTTGTAAATGGTGGTTTTTATTATTTAGGGAGAAAAAAAAATCCAAACCTACATGGCCCTGTGTGAAAAAGTAATTGCCCCCCTGAACCTAATAACTGGTTGGGCCACCCTTAGCAGCAATAACTGCAATCAAGCGTTTGCGATAACTTGCAATGAGTCTTTTACAGCGCTCTGGAGGAATTTTGGCCCACTCATCTTTGCAAAATTGTTGTAATTCAGCTTTATGTGAGGGTTTTCTAGCATGAACCGCCTTTTTAAGGTCATGCCATAGCATCTCAATTGGATTCAGGTCAGGACTTTGACTAGGCCACTCCAAAGTCTTCATTTTGTTTTTCTTCAGCCATTCAGAGGTGGATTTGCTGGTGTGTTTTGGGTCATTGTCCTGTTGCAGCACCCAAGATCGCTTCAGCTTGAGTTGACGAACAGATGGCTGGACATTCTCCTTCAGGATTTTTTGGTAGACAGTAGAATTCATGGTTCCATCTATCACAGCAAGCCTTCCAGGTCCTGAAGCAGCAAAACAACCCCAGACCATCACACTACCACCACCATATTTTACTGTTGGTATGATGTTCTTTTTCTGAAATGCTGTATTCCTTTTACGCCAGATGTAACGGGACATTTGCCTTCCAAAAAGTTCAACTTTTGACTCATCAGTCCACAAGGTATTTTCCCAAAAGTCTTGGCAATCATTGAGATGTTTCTTAGCAAAATTGAGACGAGCCCTAATGTTCTTTTTGCTTAACAGTGGTTTGCGTCTTGGACATCTGCCATGCAGGCCGTTTTTGCCCAGTCTCTTTCTTATGGTGGAGTCGTGAACACTGACCTTAATTGAGGCAAGTGAGGGCTGCAGTTCTTTAGACGTTGTCCTGGGGTCTTTTGTGACCTCTCGGATGAGTCGTCTCTGCGCTCTTGGGGTAATTTTGGTTGGCCGGCCACTCCTGGGAAGGTTCACCACTGTTCCATGTTTTTGCCATTTGTGGATAATGGCTCTCACTGTGGTTCGCTGGAGTCCCAAAGCTTTAGAAATGGCTTTATAACCTTTACCAGACTGATAGATCTCAATTACTTCTGTTCTCATTTGTTCCTGAATTTCTTTGGATCTTGGCATGATGTCTAGCTTTTGAGGTGCTTTTGGTCTACTTCTCTGTGTCAGGCAGCTCCTATTTAAGTGATTTCTTGATTGAAACAGGTGTGGCAGTAATCAGGCCTGGGGGTGGCTACGGAAATTGAACTCAGGTGTGATACACCACAGTTAGGTTATTTTTTAACAAGGGGGCAATTACTTTTTCACACAGGGCCATGTAGGTTTGGATTTTTTTTCTCCCTAAATAATAAACACCATCATTTAAAGACTGCATTTTGTGTTTACTTGTGTTATATTTGACTAATGGTTAAATGTGTTTGATGATCAGAAACATTTTGTGTGACAAACATGCAAAAGAATAAGAAATCAGGAAGGGAGCAAATAGTTTTTCACACCACTGTATAGCTTACAGAGGTCATTAATTGTCTTTTCAGTAACTGCCTGGACTCAAAGTTATCCCTTTCACAAGAACAAAACATTGCCATCACATACAGTATCTCTAATGTCTGCCTGTGGACAAATTTTATAAGTATGTTATACTTAATTAGTACCTATAAAGATACAGATTTGGCCAACACTTAAAGAAAATAATTAGTATGAAACTATTTAACATATATGAAACCTAGTTCATTACTTATTGTTAAACAACTACATATACTTTTATAGTGATAGGATTTAAAGTTAACAGAGCAGAATACAAACCCTGAAGAGATACATACAAATTGAGCATTTATTTTTCCACAAGGGCAGAATGAATTTGTTTCTGTTATTTCTGTATGCTCTCTATGGAATATGAAAATTGACTACAGAAAAAAAGTGTATGAGGGAAATGTTGGCTGTACTGAAAAGCATTAATACAGTCTATCAACCAAATACTAACTGCTGCTTTTAATAGAACTTTCATTTTTTCATGTTTAACTTGGTCTATGGATACAAATAAAGCTTCATTGTGAAATTCAAAAAAGGACTGTTCCTTTATTTTTGGTTTTAGTGAATGTTAGCACATTCATTTCCTAACTTAATCTTACAGTTTGCAGTTTTCTAAATACTGTAGCTTCAATAGCAGCAGATTTTTACCATCAGCCCCAAGAGTTAATGGCCATGAATGAGCTGTGTTCCCCATGCTTTTCCATCAGCATCTATAATAAAGATGATTTATTTCTAATAGCAATCAATTCATTTTCTAAGCATTGTTTTTTTTTTTTGTAGTAGAAGTAAAGAATGACTCAAGAGAAATTACTTTATTACTAGAAGCAGTCTTTCACAGGGCACACTTAAACATACATTGGACCAATTTGGAGTTAATAATACGTCGACTTAATAATATGTCCTTGTACTGTGGAAGAAAAGCAGACTCCTCAAAAGCCTTTAAAATGAACATACTTAGAAAATGCAAACTTGATACAGAAGGTACTCAAATCAGGTGATGGTACCAAGATCCATCTGACTGCTGTTTCCTATTATTATACAGAAATGGAGTGCTTGGTTTTAAGGTAAATAGAAGTTATTAGACCTGCACTGACTTTTTCATGTTCTACTTTAAAAATTCAGACAGACTAATGAGTTTACCAAACTGAGTAATAGTTATATACATCATCTGACAATAAATATTTAACAAAATGTGACATGTCATTGTACTGTGATAAGCGTCTTCACTCACTAAATTTGTAATCTTTAATCATGTCACTAATATTACAAAAGAAAGTGCGCTTTTATATATCAAGCAAAGCAATAACCAGTGTATTTGTACTTTAGAAAAAGCTGGAGACTGTAATAAAAAATCAATTTACTGTTATGAATTTCATTTTTGAAGAAAAAGTCTATTATTTGCCCAAATTAGCATGTATAGAGTCTCAAATAATTACTACTATATGAGATCACAATTGTCATCTCAACTGTTGCTTGTTTGAGCACTTAGTTATAAGATTTCATAATTTAAAAAGTCTGCAAAGTTTAACTGCAACATTTTTTTTTAACTTTAGCAAAATTAATTTGCTACTTTACAATTTTTATCCAGCCCAGTGAAGGACTGCTTCTAGTAATAAAGTCATTGCTCTTGAGTTATGCTTTACTTCTATTATGCTAAAAACAAAACCATGATTAAAACATAAATTTATAGAAGAAATGAAGGATATTAGAAATACATACTCTGTATTATATGACCAGAGGTTAAAAGTAGCACTATTGCATGATAAGATTTCAAGCAAGTCAACTATGCACCTAATAACAGAAAATAAGCAAAACTCAATACTCTCAGCTTTTTATAGTGGAAAAAAATCACAACCCAGTTATACATGAGAATAACAAAAAAATAAAACTTATATTAGAAAAATACACTGTGGTAAAATCTGTAACATGGCAGCTAATATGAGGTTTAATCTTGTGGTTTCTTTTATTAAATTAACCCTCTTTCACTGATTGTGTACATAGTGGTTTACTTAGTACACAATTCTACTTGAATTTCCCCCTGGGATTAATAAAGTATCTATCTATCTATCTATCTATCTATCTATCTATCTATCTATCTATCTATCTATCTATCTATCTATCTATCTATCTATCTATCTATCTATCTATCTATCTATCTATCTATCTATCTATCTACTTTTTTCATCACTCCAGTTTAAAATTGCACACAATGCCCACCATTACCCCAACCTTAGATAATACAGGACACAGTTCAAAATCTTTTTTTTCTACCTGTCTACAGCAATGTCAAATTTTTGGAAGGAAAGTCCAAACTGGCACAATCGGAGGTAAGGCATCAAGTAAACTTCAATTCAAATTCAAACAATCACTGACACCAAGTTGATACACAATCACTTGGTATACACATCAGCTAGGCAAAATCCACAAACACTGAAACAATAGGTGACTAGAAACTAAAGCAGTGAAATAGCAACACTGTAAGCAAGGTGCTACCATGACATTCATACATGTCACATTATAGTCCATCAATGCTCTTTTCAAAATTTCAGCAGCTTGTGGCATTGTAAGCTTCTTTACTGATTAAACTTCATTACAATACAGTGTAATACTGAACTATATACATGGAACAAATAAAATGATTGCACATCATGTAGAAACAACAATGTATTCCTAAATGACAGCAGGAAGAAGTTAGACCTGGGTTCCTGGGTTGATGAGTTTAGGGTGATCAGTAATTAAGGACTTTCAGAAATTTTTCCATTCAACTAGTTGCAAAATGTGTGCCATTTGTATATAGTAATTTCGAATACATCAAATCCATAGGGCAAGATTAAATTTAAATTTCTTTTAATATATGTATTCATCTACCCATCATTTTTCTTAATCCACTCATTGTAATACTGTACTGATTGTAGGAAGCCGAAGCCTATAGTCCATGAGATAGCAGTCCATTGGGCATACTTGTTCACACCCATTACTCATTTTAGAGATATCTATTAACCTACCACTTTGGCGTCTGAGGAATTCAAAACACTTGGAGATACAGTAACTTATACAAATGCCAAGAGAATATATAAACTTAACATTGAAGTTGCCAGGCTGGGAATCCAAACCCAGGTCTCTGTAAATTGTAAAGCAGAAGTGTTAATCACCACATCACTTTCATGATTTGTCACATTTTTATTTTTTTGAAATGGTTCCTGAGTCTCTAAAAATGATATGTACATCATTTGGGGAGTTTCTGAGACCCATGAATCCAAAGGTCACATTTATATTTAGTTTTAATGTGTTTTTACTTATGTTCATAATTTTTTTTATTGTCCCGTAGCACCATCTTGCATTTTTATGGGTACTGCCATTACAGGACTTTTTTGTTGATGGTTGCAATACCATTGTCATTTTAAGTATGTTGCCATAGATAGGTACTTTGAGTATTGACTCAATAAAAAGAGTTTGTAGCAAAGGCTCAATTGACAATAGGAAAAAGACCTAGGTGGAGAGAGACAAGACAGTAGGGAGGTGAGAAGAGGAATGTTTGAATGTATTTATACTTGTAAGTGAATAAGCTATTCTAATAGGTAAAGTGGGGCACAACATCTAAGCACTTTGGCCCAGAACAATTCTTTTAATTTGCTCCTGTGCACTTTACACGTTTTTCTTCTATATTTTATTCTATTAGTATCCCTCTATGAGATTGCACCTTTTGTACAAGATTTACACATCATTATATAGACCAGAATAATTCACACAGAAGTAAAATGAAAATGTATACACAAAACAAAACCTATCATTTCTTGCTATTCTTTTTTCTAACTGTGATATTAACAATGCTTGCCTTAAAATCAAGTATTAATGGCAAGCAAGGATAGATTATTCATACATGAGCTGACTAGATAGGTGATTGGCATCACTAGGACATTAACTTTACTTTTTATTACATTTATACCTGCCAATATCATTTTCAGTAATGGTTACTTTACAAAGCATGTTGCTAGAACATTATATGATTCAACATATACTCCTATCAAAGGATATGATGAAAACAAGCAGAGGTGAACAAAAACAAGTTTTTACTTAAATGAGAACATGGTAAAAGTTATCAGATTCTTACAGTGAACTACTTCCTGCCTTACTCTGTTAACAGCTTCTGCCTGCTTCAATTATGATCCTGCTTTCTCTTGTAGTTATTATGCACAACATACTGCAAAGGTTTGATGCCCATGTAATACCTGAGGCTAGACTGGTAGTCTTGGTTGAATATTATCAAGAGCTGGGCCTCTCCAGGGTTGTTCCCTACTTTGCACCCGATGCTGCCAGGATGAGGTCCAGCCTCCACAACCGCATACTTGAATAAAGAGGATCAGAAAGTGGATGGATGAATGGAGTTTAAATTGAATCATGCTTTAATAAATAAATTTGAGTCAAATGTTTCATGGATGTATTATATGTCATTTTCTATTAAACTTTCCAAACCTATCACCAGAACTAATGAACAGTATCCAGGCAGACTAATCAATGCTGAACTCTTTTGGAGGCCAACAATGTCTTAACTTGCCCAGATCGCTGATACCAGATTTCATTCATGCTAATATCCAGGACTTGTTGCAGACTTTAGTAGGCTGCTACTTTCACAAAAAGTACACTTTAGCAGGATTTGCAAGATGGAGAGTATTTGTTAAAAAAAGATTATGTGAAAAAACAAAGCTATTATAATCATTGTAACTTTTATTTTTTATTTAATATCAGGCCTTGCAGAAAAGCAACAACTGCATCCAACACCTCGTCCCAGTCCAAAATTAAATCTTTAAATCCTGTCCTAGATATTTCTTTAATTTATGCAGAGTATGTGCAGACAATATTAAACTCTTTGGTAAATCATGCTAAATTTTCTGCATTTCTTCACATAAACCTCTTAAAGTGTGCCTAATGACCTAATTTTCGTACTGAAATTCCCCAGCCCCATAAATTCCTGTGAGTATTTAACTTTCTTATCCTAATCAAGTACAAAAGAAATTCTGGTATTTTCTGGAGGGATTCAGAAACTTGAAGTACATCACTAAGTGTGGAAATGTCCCTTTCTTTGCGGTTTGTGCTGATCCTTGCTGCCTGTGAATTGGGTGTCAGTCAGACTGTTGATTCCCTTCTGGTCCAAACTCCACTAGGTTTGATCAAAGGAGTTCGAACATCCCACTCTCAGAGTTTTTGGGGAATTCCCTATGCAGATGCTCCCACTGGTTGGCGTCGTTGGAAGCCACCTCAAGATCTGTCTCCCTGGCATGGAATATATGATGGAACATTTCCTCGGCCAGGGTGCCCACAGCTCTGTAAGCAGTTGGTATTTGCATGTCCTAAACAGGTAAGCAGAAGTTGAAGATGTGTGACAGGGAATCAAGGTATTAGAATAAGGGTAACATCTAATGAGTGGGAAGCTTTTTCGTAAAGGAAATTTGAATTTATGGAACTTTCAGGAGAATTTCTTTAAAGAACAAAAATGTTTAAAACAGTGTCAGCAGGCCATAAGTTTGCTTTTTTAATTACACTTTAATTCATTTTATAAGAGCTTTCAGCCTCAGCCACTCAGTCCCTTGTCAGAGTGTTTGGGTTATCCCTATATATTCCTATAACAGGCATTTTAAGGTTCCTCAAACCAGGCAAGCTGAGACAGAGTTGGGTTAAATGCTTAGTGGCAGGTGGAAGAAACCTGAGTCAAGAGAAAGAAAAGAAGATGAGTAAGAAGTGTTTGGTGAAATCACTAGTGTCAGTAGATCATTAACAATTATACAATATATATATAAATATATATTCATACTGTATAAAAAAAATCTATATACAGTATATATATATATATATATATATATATATATAAAGGCAAATTTGTAGCAGTCATTAAGCAGACCGGGATTAGCATCAAAGACTCTGGACAACAGTTCTAACCACTGTTCTACAGTCTTTTATTACTACCTGTTTTTTTGTAAATTCTTCAATACTGATAACATATTATCTTTTTGTAGATAAGTGAAGACTGCCTCTACTTGAATGTTTTTGTTCCATTGACTGCAAGTCTCACTCCTGCACCCAAATACTCTTCTCTGCCTGTCATGGTGTGGATTCATGGGGGTAACTTCCGTGATGGTACTGGCTCAGCACTACTATATGATGGATGCTTCCTTGCAAACTCCACAAATACTGTTGTAGTGACCATCAACTATCGCCTGGGTAGGTCCCGGAGGGTTAAATGAGGCATATGCTATGTTAAAAAAAAAAAAAAAGTGAAACAAGAGTTAAGAATGGGCAGCATGTTGACACAGTTATTACAGCTCATGGTACATGGTTCCAGCAACCTTTATTTAAAATCCTGTCATTGTTTGTGTGTAGTTTGCACATTTCCTCCATGTCTTGTTGAGAATTGTGGTTTTCCCCTCAACTTCTGAAATGGTGCAAATATTATATTAATTTGTGAACCTAAACATGGGTAAGAGTGGGTATGTGAGAATAATCCCTGTGATGGACTGGCATCTTGTACAGACTCACTCCACACCTTGCTCACAATGCTATTGGGATAGGCACTGGTGCCATCAGTCCTGAATTGGATTAAATGTGTTTGACAATATTATGTTATGTTATTGTATGTTATGTGATGTTATGTTACTAGGCTTAGGAAGTCAACAGTGAAGTGTTAACAATGATATGGCTTGCAGGGATCAGAGTGCTTGTTTATTACAACTTACTAAATATGCATACATTTGTGTATATGTGAAATTTGAATTGTTGTATTTTTATGTATGTGCTTCACTGGCCTCATTAGTTAATGTACAGTAGTTGCTGATGCTGTAAACTACAGTAGGTAGCCATTGGCTGAGTAAGAGTGCCTGTGTTCAAATTAATATGATTGTTTATTTAAAATGAACACACGCACCCCACCTTGGTATTATTTCTGGAATCAGTAATATCCTTTTCAAGTCCTGCAGTTATCCAATCAGGTTACCTTAGGTGTTCCAGTGTACCTAGGCCAATATTTCATGGTGATTTACTGTTTATGCTGCATACCCTTCATTAAAGACAGCAGACTCTTATATGTTACACATCAAAACCCTCTGCTGCTACTGACAGATTGGGGTAAAATGCCAATATGCCCATTACCCCCTTTCAGCTTTTTTTTGCTGTGTCTTATTTCACTACTGCACTTGAAAGACATCCTTTAAATAAATATGTTAACTCATGTGCCCAACCAAGAGGTGTTTAGTTACACTGGCACATATATATACACACTAAATTATATATAATATGTGTGTGTGCGAATATAGTCACACCCAAAGAATAACATGTCTTTTCTTGGTCCTGACTACAGGAATACACTAGGTAAGCTACTGACAGTATCACAACAGTTTTCCGTTTCTGGCTACAGCCTTGGTAATTTTGACTAACCAGAAACACTACAAAGCTTCCTAGTCCTGACTTTACTCCCACCTCTTCTGGTCATGTTGCAGTATAAAACTCAAGCTGTAGAGCCACACAGTTAGTTGTGACCAGTCAAAGAGTGATATGCATCTGACAAAATCATACCACAATTAAACAAGGTTTGCTGTGACACCCCAATTATTTCTGATGCCTTATCTTGTCTTCAGTACTACCTGAGAGTGATTTATGGCAGATAAATGATTAAGGGACCTGGAAATAACCATGGTTAAACAAACAAACAAAAAGTCATTAAAGTGTGAGATCAAAAAAGCTAAAATGACTAAGTTAAATCTCTGTAAAAAGTCTAAAGCAAGAGAATCAAAAAACAGAAACAGAATAGAAAGCATGCTGAAGAGTTTTGATAGTATGTATTCACAATTTTAAGAACGCACACAACCTTAACATTTGACTTGTTGTTTTGGTGACATCACACGCTGTCCACCTTCACATAGAAAGGTGCAACAACCATAAACAAATGGACCTCAAAATGACAACACCTATAAAAGCAAATATAAATAAGTAAAACAATAAAATGGCCCACCCATAGATGTAAAAATAATTTATAATTTTTTAAACAAAAACAAACTTGAAAATAAGAAATAAAAATTGATTATATGATCCCAAGAAACCCAATGGGCAATAAAGCACATAAAATGGACCTTCAACAAGCTCAGAAAAAAATTCAAAGCAAAAGCAGATCATGACACTCCATTAGCAACCTGGCACTATCATCCCATCACAGAAGGGATGCATACTGTAAGTGACCTAAGAGGCTGAACTATGAAGTCCATGGCCTGAATAGATACCATCATTTCTATCTGCAACTGTTAACCTTGTTATCTCTAATGTTGTATTAGATCAATAAATAGGTAGAATATTACGCTATAAGTGCATTTTAATTTAGCAGATGCAAGTAAGAATTTCACTGTACCCTGTACATGTGTCAATAATGGCCTGAAAAACCATCTGTATGTTGCCATTTTCAGGTCTCTCAAAACATATTATTTGTGGCTTAAGTCTGGACTTTTGCTGAACCAGTCAAGGACAGCAAGAGACTTGTCCCAAAGCCACCAGCCACATATACCTATGCCCCAGTCTGAGGTTGCATGTACTTTGGAGCAGGTTGTTTTCAAGGACCTCTCTGTATTTGATGGCATTCATCCTTCCTTCAATCCTGATCAGTCTCTGTGTCACTGCCACTGAGAACCATCCCTGTAGCATATTGCTGCTACCACCACACTTAACCATAGGGATGGTATAGGTATTAGGCAGGTGATACACAGTGCCTGGACATTATCAGATATAGTGCTTGGAGTTCTGCCTAAATAGTTCAATTTTCATTTCATTAGACCAGAAAAACTTTCTTTTTGTGCTCTCAGAGTCTTTAAGATGCTATCTGACAAACTCCAAGCAAGCTGTCACATGCGTTTTACTTGATGGAGTGCCACTGAGATGGTCATTCTTCCCACAGGTTCTTCTATTTCAGAAGAGGACTTCTGAAGCTCTGTTATAGTGAAAATTGATTTCTTGGTCAGCTCCCTGAACAAGAAAATTCTTCATCAGCCAACTATAGGAAGAGTTCTAGTGTTTACAATCTGCTTCCATCCATCCATTATCCAACCCACTATATCCTAACTACAGGGTCACGGGGGTCTGCTTTGGAGACAATCCCAGCCAACACAGGGCGCAAGGTAGGAAACAAACCCCAGGGAGGGCGCCAGCCCACCACAGACAAACTTCTTCCATTTCTCAATTATTGAGACCATTGTGCTTCTGGAAACACTCAAAACTTTAAAAATAGTTTTGTACCCTTCAGAGAGTTCCTTGAACTTAATAGCTTGATTTTTCTCCTAGCATGCAGTGTGAGTTGTGGGACACAACTCAACACAACGTTGTCCAGGCAATTCAGTTTGCCACAAGCAGACCCCAATGAAGTTCTAGACACATCTCAAGGATTATTAAATCAAACTTGATGCAATTGATGACAATTTGGAGTTCCACAGCAAAGGGTCTGACTGTATATATAAATGAGAGATTTCAGTTTTTGATTTTTATTAAACTTGCATATCTTTTTAACACATGTTATCACTTTGTCATTATGGGTTGAGTGTAGACTGATGGGCAAAAACGGCAAAATTAACAATTTAAAAGATCTACAGCACAATAAAATGTGCAGAAAATGAAGGGGAATGAATACTATCTGAATACTATATATTAAAAACATAAAGTCATATACTTGCTGTATATTAAAGCCAAATCCTTAATCTTACTATAATAACAAGGCAACTTTAATATTCATCATGGATTAGCAGAGTACAAAGAAAGTATGGGACTTTTAAAAAAATTCATGGTAAACTGTAATTATTTAAGAGGTGAAAGAATGGTCTTTGGCTTGCATTACCCATACTTTATTGCAGCCTTGGGGTATAACATATGATCCCCATTCCCCAAATGGAGAATTACGTCACTGGCAGTTATCAGACTTAGAATAATAACTTTTGTTATGTTTTTTTGCCCAATCATGTGTCTCCAGCTTTCTGAGACCTGTTGTTTTATAACTCAGAGTGTATATCTTATTGACCTATACCATAATATCCATCCATCCATTTTCCAACCTGCTGAATCTGAACACAGGGTCACGGGGGTCTTCTGGAGCCAATGCCAGCCAACACAGGGCACAAGGCAGGAACCAATCCCGGGCAGGGTGCCAACCCACCGCAGGACACACACAAACACACTAACCCACACACCAAGCACACACTAGGGACAATGTAGAATCACCAATCCACCTAACCTGCATGTCTTTGGAGTGTGGGAGGAAACCGGAGTGCCCGGAGGAAACCCACGCAGACACGGGGAGAACATGCAAACTCCACGTAGGGAGGACCCGGGAAGCGAACCCAGGTCCCCAGGTCTCCCAACTGCGAGGCAGCAGTGCTACCCACTGCGCCACCGTGCCGCCCATACCATAATATATTAATATAATTATTAATGTACACAAAATTTCAGTATGCATTATTAATATATTTGTTATTATTATGCAATACTGTATAATTTTTCAAAAATACAAGATGGTCTCTTTCAGGGGCACTTGGTTTTCTTGTGACTGGTATGAACTCAAGTAAGGATATTTCTGGAAACCTTGGCTTCCTGGACCAACAGAAGGCACTGACCTGGGTGCAAATGAACATTGCTAGCTTTGGTGGAGATCCCAGAAAGGTATGATTCAGCTGACATCTCAACCCTGATGGCACTTATAATCTGCTTACAAAGCAAAAGACATGAGCTGCAGATGGTAAGGCACACCTTGTCTTTCTCCTTTATTTCTAGGTCACTCTCTTTGGCCAGAGTGCTGGAGCACAGTCTGTGGGTCTTCATCTGACTGTTAGAAGCAGTGAAAGCCTCTTCAAGCAAGCAATCATACACAGTCTGCCCTTCTCTCTGCCACTTAAAACCAAGTAAGAATTACTCTTTCATCTTGTTTTGTTAAAAAGAAACAATCCCCAAGGATGCAGTACTAAACAGGGCATGAAACTACAGAAGCATGTTTCCTGTGGTCTGACTGTTTTACTTTATTCTGCATGCAGGAAGCAAGCTACTGTCATTGGGATACGATTTCTAAAAATTGCCGGATGCCTGTTTGAGGATATGAAGTGCATGTCGTCGCTGACAACTGAAAAGATTCTTGATGCCCAGATAAAAGCAGGTTGGTCTGAGCACTTTGAATATCTGACATATGAGAAGCAAATTGAAAGGGCATCTTTTCAAGCTCTTGCTCTTATTGCAAGGTTGCAGGTTAACTTGTAACTTACTTATAACAATGTAACTTTTCATTTTTCTTTTTCTTAAATACTGAAAAGCACCTTTAGTTAGAATTGGTTTGATTAATTATTTGGCATACAAAGAAAATAAATGTTTTTGTTCTAATGAATAAAGGTAACAATAAACCATCCATCTATTTATTCATTTTTGAATCTAATTAGTTGAATTTAGGGTTACAAGGACTCGAGTCTGTCCTGGCAGAATCAGGAAAATGAAGAAACTAGTGATGCTCCAATAAGATTTTTCAGATTAAAGATTGTTATTGTCACATACACTGCAAAAGCATAGTGAAACTGTTTTGCTAGAGTTGTGGTGCTGTATAAATAAATACTATAAGGGCCAATCTAAGAAAGTTAATAAAAGTGTTTTCTTAATTTTTATAAAACATCAGTTTCTTATATCTGCCTAGAATATGGCATAGCCTTTTACCCCATGTAAGTTAAAATGAACTTTCTTGGCTATATCTGTAGAACAGAGTGTTAATTAACCCAGTGAGTAAATAACCCTATTGCTAGCATGGAATGTTAGATATAACTGCAAATAGAACAGGAAATGGCATACAAATTTCTGACCATGTTTAATGAGTCTAATGTATTAACCTGCCTAATGTGCCTCAAGCATGACTGTATGACCAATCTTAAGAATGAAACAAGATATATCAGCCTTAAATAGAACTTTACTTTAATACCATTTTTTATTTGTTTTTGTGTGAACTGTTTTGAACACTCATCACACTGGTGTTTGAATCATCCTGTGAAGCAAACTAAAGGCCTCGGAACTTTGGCAAATTTAGAAAAACGCAGCTACAAATACAGTAAATAAAAGAGAGTAGCAGAAGATAATTAAACGAATAAATAAATGAAATCAGTGAATACGATAAGAGTTAAAAAAAAATAACAAGAACAGCACAATTACATATAAACCAGCAGATGGGTACAGTACACAGCAGGTAGGTTCAGGCTACTGAGAGTTTAGTGAGCTTTTGGCCTGGGGAAAAAGCTGTCCCTGAAGTGGTTGGAGCAAGTAGTGAGGGTCCAATAGCATTCTGCAGATTGCAAAAGTGAAAACAGACGATGAGCTAGATAGCTGTCATTAGAGATGACGGATTCAGCTCTCTTCTAACATCTGCCCGAATGATTTTAGAAGCTGTATGGACAGTCCTTTAAAGGAGTTTGCGACCCTGGCAAGTCAGGTTACCAAACTGGACCATGATGCATTCATTCAAGATTATTTCAATAGTGCAGTGGTAAAGGTTAACTAATTTCTTGTTACTAAAATTGGCTGGTTACAATTTTGCTTCTTTATCCTGTTAAAAGTTCCTATGCAACCAGACATGTAGAAACCTTATTTTCTATATTAAAGTGTTTTTTCTAATTAAACTGCAGACCACAGTTTTATCTGTTCATTTTTATTAACAAAATTAAATGATATAGGATTATAGTTTAGTGACCATAAGAAAACAGTAAAATAAATAGAAATCCTCTTAAAATACAAACTTTAAGTAATAAAACATGTACACAAAACATTTAGCTATTATGCATATGGCATAAGAGAAAACAATATGTTTGTCATAAAGTTCATAAGATGTTTATCAAGAAGACACAAAGTTAACATGTTTAACAGGTTTATACATAAAATAGACACATTTGGCTGTTAATCTAACAAGCCAATTGTTTACTAAGCAATGAAGGCAAATTCTTCTTAATCTGCTGTTTTTTTTTAATTTAAAATGTGAGCTGCTATTCTAAACACAAGCTCACTCAGCATCCACACTCAGATAAGGAGTTTCCATTTTACTTAAAGGATACAAAGAAAAGGTCTTAACTCATTAAAGCAGATTCTTTTTTAATTTCCTCCAAGATGCCCCTCTCTTTTCTTCAACTTCAGTATGGCAACATATATTTCTGTCTCCATGCACACAACTCCTCCTCCAATGTATTTTTCTCAGTTAACTTTTACACTTTCTTTAATATAAAAGACAATATTCCAGTCTTCTCTCTCTTATAACTTCTGTCTGGCTGCAAAATTACACAGACTTCTTCAGGTACTGCAACACTTTAATTAAAGGAACACAACAACTAAAATACCATAAAGCTTAGAAAATCACTTTTTGAAATAGGACACTTTACTAATCACTGATTGAGTCATTTGGAGTGACAATCAGCTGATTTAGATCAGTGGCCAATTGGAGCATCACTAGTAGGAATCAGTTGTGGCTGTTGTGGCTGTTGTGCCAGTCTATCACAGGGCACTCTCAACCACACGCACTCTTTTATATGGTGATAATTTAGAGTCACCACTTCTTCTAATATAAACCATTTTTGGATATTAAAGGAAAAATGGAAAATTAGAGAACCCTCAGAAAAGCTATCACCAACAAAGAGAGAATGGTCAAACACTATACCAACACTGACTAGGCGAGGATTTCAGCTCAGTGTCTCAGGACCATGAAGCAACAGTGTTGTACCAGTCAGACTGACAATAATATCTTTAAATTATCCAGGATAATAACCTCTATTAAAGATCCCCAAAGATTTTTAAAAGGTTGGCTGTTTTGCTGCTCATGTTTTTCTCTATGTAAATTTTCCTAGATAAAGAAATCCACACTCCATTAAGTATGCTAGAAACCTTTCAGCCATGGGGACCAGTTATCGATGGAGAAGTTATCGAAGAGCAGACATTTAATGCCTTTGCAAAGGGCATGTGGCAGAAGCACAAACCTGTCATGGCTGGTAGGTCAAAACTTCAGATACTGGTTTGTGAATGTAAAGTCTCCATCTCTGCTCTGTGATGTAACAAGGCAATCTTCATATTGCACTGGTGACCAAGTGTATCTGTCTGTCCACTCTCTTTAGTTGAATCAAGCATCTTAATGCAAATTGGCTTACATGTTCTATAACATTTTGTCAGATCGGGATTACATTTACACAGAGTACCAAACAAAGCAATGGAACTATCCAGAGTTGTACTTTAAAAAAAATTAATCCATCTGTTACAGAAAATTTGGTAATCTGGTCTAAAACAGTAGAATTTGTATTGTCTATTTTTCATTAAAATTAATACAGAAATGATGTGCCATATGAAACACAGTAGAAGAATGGACTATGTTAAAGCCATTTGGACAATAACTGAAGTAGGGATGCCAATAAGATTCATTAAAAATGAACCTGACAAAAGATGAAAGATGTACTGCAGATTTAAATGGAAGAAGTTCTTAAAAGATATTTATTATTAAGTAAATGAGGAGAAGCTAAAAGGGGTCTTATAAAAGTGCATTTGCAGAGGGTTAAGTCACTTTCATAGGGTTCATGTGGAACAAACTAGAATAAGGGTATTAGGAGGAAGTGAAAAAAGGAGCTTGCAAGGATTAGACAAAGAGCAGGTCAAGCAGTCTAGACAAGGAGTGGAATCATTTCAAGGGTCAAGTGGAATGTATTTAAAGAGACAATACAAGATGAATATAGACTGGAAAAGATAAATATAATCTAGTGTGGTGTAAATAAAATATATACACTGGATGAAAGGTACTTGGAATGAGATAGATAAACAGATAGATACTGTGCAGCTTTTTTTCATAATGGCGTCAGTTTCGTATTCATTCTCTTAAGCTCAAGCACCTTCAAGCAATATGAGCCATGCTCTGAGCTTGTCACAAGCCAACTTTGGGTCAGACGGTTTGTCGGTAGTTTGGAACCAAAGATAAAGTGTGAAGTAGAAGAAATTGTCACAGCAGTGACGGCTGATGTCAAAATATAAATGGTCAATTTTATTCAACAACGGGTCAGTTAAAAAAGGAACATTTCTTAAAGTGATGAATAGTTACATTGTAAAATAGGTGTACAGTATTCAAAAATGTGGCTCAATTCACAAGTGGGCAAGTACCACCCACTGCGTCGCTCTCAAAAATAACGATAAATAAAGGGAAACTTTCCAATGCACAAGGGCTATTACCCAGCTATACAACATAAACAGTAAAATTATATCGCATAATAAAAAGGAAAAATAATGGCTTATTTTGGCCCATTATCCAGTTAGTAAAGCTGGTCCACAAATTAATCAGAAGCCAACCCTGTTTAATAGAAGTCTCAGCTCTTTAGCCCCTTTTTTTTTTTTGCAGCTGATCGCTGAGCCACCACACTCACGCCTTATCGTGCATGACAGAAGCTACGCTGGAAACGGCTTGGGCGCACAGAGATTGCCTAGGAGTTTCCCTGCACAGTAAATCAAACTCTGCAATTTAAAAATCGTTTTTACCGACAAGGATGCACAAGTGCATAACGGCAAGAGCTGCTCCGCGTTTCTTTAAACAAAACAAATAAGCAATTCCGACTGTAAGTAGGTTTTTTGCCCTCGGCATCACAAGCCTGCCTTCTGTCGGCTTGTTGATTTGATGGGCCTTTCTTGAAGTGATGTTACTTGCCCAGCACACCACAGTGTAGAAAATCACGCTGTTCATCACAGAGTTGCAGAACACGTAAAAGATAGAGTACTCATTTTAAAGGAAAAAAAGTCTGCTCTGCTCTCTCTTATTTAGTTCCTTTGTGTTATTAGACCAGTTAAGCTTGTCACTGATGTGGACCTCCAAGTACTTGTAGCAGTGCATCTCCTCCTCAACCAGTCAAGTTTACAAGTTGTGACAAAAGAAAACTTAAAACAGATAAACACAAATCATGGCCATGCTGCCCATATTATTGTCTATGCAATTGGTCCATATATTCCAAAATAGGTAGTGTTAGTGGTGAGCAGTGTTTAAGAGGAGGTGCTCGTATAGGAAAGCATATTAAATATTTACGCTAACACAATATTATATTGTGTCTTTTTCAGGCATTACATCTGAAGAAGCTAACCTGTTTGTATATGAACTGCTGTCAGAGCCACTTTCTAGAGGATTGTATGTTGCTTACCTTTTAGCTGCTTTCAACATTCACACTCCATTGGTTCTACTTCGTTACCCACCTCAGAAAGGTCAGGACCAGCGCCTTCTCCTTTCACAGGTATGAAGGGTTCTCGCAGATATATAAAAATGTCTTTTGCATCACCAAAATCCAGAAATGGACAGTGTGCTCCAACTCTTCTTTTTCTGGTTAATTTTCTGTCTCACAGGTAGTCTCAGACTATGCACTTACTTGCCCAAATCGTCGAGCCATGAGGGACATGGCTGAATCTGGAGCCTCTTCCTGGCTTTACATTTTTAGCCAAGTGGCATCTATAGCAAGTGCCTGGGGAAATAAGACCTACTGCTACCAACATGCCTGCCATGGCTCAGACATGCCTTTCCTTTGGAATACTTGCAGCCTGATAAATCTTACTTTCACTTCTGAGGAGAGGACACTAGCAGACAGCATGGCCTGTTTCTGGGGTAATTTTGCACATTATGGCCAGCCCAATCCACAATCCAGCAATATTGTAATTAAACGTCCTGCATCATCAAGGGGAGATCTATCCCATTCTACAAATTACAGCAACAAACTACCTGTTTGCTCAAAGCTAAACCAATCAGTCTATTGGCCACAATACTCATTGCAAAATGCATGGCTTTTTATGAACCTCACAGTCAACTTAAATGTAACAAAGGAATTCCGTAAGAAATTTTGCACCTTCTGGGATGCTTTTGTGCCATACTGAATCCCAAATGTTAGAGCATTTGTAAAAGTTTCATCTTTTTCATAGCAAATAAGATTTAGATATATACATGGTAGCATAGTCTTCTTTAAATTTCTTTTTACTGTTATTACATGCCATTATCAATTCAGAAAGTGTTTAGACCCATTTACTTTTCCACATTTTGCTCTGTTACAGCCTTGTGATAAAAATGATTTAATTATTTTAATTTCAAATGTACCTGATAATTTTTACAAATTTCATATTAAAAAAAAAATGTGCATCCCACTGTAAGACTACATGCCTACCAATGCACTGGTGTCCTGCCCAGGGTTCTCTGCTTCTTGCAATCAATGCTGCAGATTCTTCAGTACCCTGGAAGGATTAAGACTAGTACTGGTGGAAGAGTAGTCTACACCGGCATACTGTAGCTGACTTCAAAATGGATTAATTAAATTTGTGGCACTACCAAAGTGTACTTGTGCTTTTTATTGTTTTCAGCATCACCTGTTCCAAGAAGGCGACACCTGTACAATCAGATCATATTTGCAGTTATGCCACTGCACAGGCATCATTTTTCATGATCATGCAGAAGGAAGGCGTTAAACCACAGTTTTCCATGTAAATTGCCAGTGTGGATACAATAATGCACTGTGCTTGCCAAAATGCAGTAGGTGTAGTCTTTTTTCATTGTGAGTAATAAAATGGCAGATAATGGCGTACCATTCCTGGCCTGTGAAATAGTAGAGACTGTGTATTGTAATCCCATGCAACAATTTGAAGTACTGTACATGATAATAAAGGATGTCAGGTTAAAAGCACTTATAGGATCAACAACATTTGCATATATAAGTCTATCAGTCTATAAGTCTATATAAGTTTCTTGAAGTTAATTATGTGTGCCATTAACTCAGAAGACCCACAGACTTTAACATGATGTATTAGGCACTAATACACAGAGAACATATTGGGCAATCAAAAGTTATGCATGCCTGTGTAAAGTACTGAACTTGAACTGGAAAACTTGCAGTTGAAATCCTTACCTTAGACATACTGTGTGACCCTGATCTAATCGCTAAACTTATCTGTGCTACATGTGTAAAATATATGTGGTACTCTCCATAATGTTTAGAACAAAGACACATTTTCCTTGGATGTGCTCCTCTGTACATAATGGCTTCTTTGACTTTCATTGGCACAGCTCTTGGGCCTCATGTATAATGCCATACATAGAATTCACACTAAAACATGGCTTACAAACAAAAACAAAATGTTCTTACGCACAAAAAAATTCAGATGTATAAAACTGCATAAGCAAATTTCCACTCACTTCCCTTTTATAAATCCTGTGGACGAAAAAGGCACACTGAAAAGCAGGCAGATAATAGCTTCTAAATTCTTCTGTTTATTATTTTTGGAGTCACAGTAAGTAGAGATTCAAAAGAGTATAACTTATTGCCGCAAAGCTCAATTGAACCCTGATCAAAAGCCAGGAGGGGTTTTTTATACTTCAGCATCTCATGATTAATAAGACAGAAAGAACATCCTTATCAAAACAGTAAAGTTAAACAATATGTCTGTTGAGCTAAGCATTATCTGTGTTTTGGAAGCTAAGCACAGGAGAGACGCCTTTGCATAAGCTACATGTACAGTTCTGCAGCCTTGTGACCTTGTCCCTGAAACATTCACTCTGAGAAAGGGAAAACAAGAAACAGCTTACATTTTATTCATGTGGACACTATTTCTCCTGAACCCTGGAATAACATATTTTTGTTAGTTCATAAGCCAAAGCGTCTCTCACTGGCAAGTTGGAAAAATAGTTATTATAAAAATTCTAATTTACTAAACACACAAAATACATGGTGCTGAGGAGAACATTCTTCTTCTACAATCCCAACCAACGTCAATTTTAACACACATGCATGCGCCTACAGCCTTACCCTGACTCCTCCCATAATTTCACATATTTGAATATGAAAATCAATATAAATGGCCTTTTCCATTCAGTGTTTTGCTAAAAGACAATAGCAAAAGCACATGTAAAAAAAAAAAATAAGAATTTCACCGAATGTGAAGTGGAGGTCCTACTCAGTGAAGTGAAGGCAAGGAAAAACATACAATTTGGTGGCTTAGGCATGGGTATGACTGAGCAAGTGGTCAGATGTCAAAGACGATGTGAAAGGGTGAGTGTCTGAGTGTCATAAGCAAGTGTATTAGGACCACAGAGAGAAAAAAAAGGGACAAAGTAAGAAAAAGGTCTATGTCAAGATTAAAGTCAAAATGTCAACTTTAATCTTGAGATTTCCACTTTAATCTCCTAGTTTATTTTGTCGTTAAAGAAGAGCGTTGTAAACTTGATCTTTAAAACCGATGTTTAATTTGCTAGGGTTTCTCAAATCCCATCACAACTATAGTAGCACGTTAAGTTCTTCATATTCCATGTGTTCCCTGACCCAGTCTTTAATCACTTTAATGCTTTAATGCTTCTTAAATGGGCTTTCCACCGACAGGAGTGCGCAGGCAGTGCGCCACACAGAATACATTACATTCATGATATTAAAGCTCTCTGGAAATTTTAGAATACTAACATGTATACTAAGAATACGAAGATGTACAACTACAGACTCCAAGCGTGGAAGCAAGCCTAGGTATCTTATGGCTTCACTAATGAAACACACTTCTGATGCCAATTGTCCAAAAACATGCTGACCTGAAATGGGGGAACCATGTACAGAACGTATTGTTATTTCTACATGGTATTACCAAAATATATGCAAATACTCTTAAAGGAAAGTCTGCAATTTGCAATTTAATCACATCTGAATTGTTTTATTTATAATTTTAAACTGGAGGACAGAAGGGTAAATCAAGGAAAACGTACCTTTGTCCCAAACACTATGGAGAGTACTGTATACAGTATCTATAAAAAGTGAGAGTTGAACAGAAAATGAATGCAGCAAAGTACAGGGAAATCCTGGAGAGAAACCTGCAACTTGGGAAAAGATGTGTTCTTCAGCAACACAATCTCAAGCATAACTCCAAAGCGACACAGGAATGACTTAAAAACAATGTTAATGCCCTGGAAAGGCCAAAACAGAATCTACTGTATATCTCAATCTAATTGAGAATTTGTGGCTGGACTTGATAAAGACTATTCACTCATAATTCCCATGCAACTTGTCAGAGTTTGAGAAGTTTTGCAAAGAAGAAGGGGGAGAAATGGCAGTGTGCAGATGTGCAAAACTGATAGAGAGAGAGACCTGTACACACAGACTCAAGGCTGTCAAAACATGCATCTGCTAAACACTGAATACTTACTTTTTGTAATTAATTTAGACCACTTTGCAAAGATCTGTTTTTACTTTGAAGTTAAAGAGTCTTTTTCTGTTGATCAACCCTCAAGCCAAATTTCCCCCCGGGGACAAACAGTTCTATCTGATCTAAAAAGTCAAATTAAATCCACTATGACTGAAAGTTGTATAACAAATGAATGTGAAAACTTTCAAGGAGTGAAAGCTTTTTATAGGAACTATAGTTCACCAGTAAATCAAACACATTTACGAAGGACTGTAATTCCAAATGACTTGTGGACCCCAGATAATCCTCCAATATCCAGTAATTTGGATAGTGAAATTGGTTGAGCCTGATATAAATGAAAGTGCACCAGGTAAAGAATGAAAATAGATAGATAAAGGTTTTTATTCAGACAGAATTTTTTAAATTTCAGTTTCAAATGATTTTTTTTTCAACTTGATAAAACCAACTACTAAGGAGATGAGAATACAAAAAGCAACACTGATGCACAAAGACTCTTCCATTTCTGATCTCAATGTGGCTGCTGGTAAAACATTTCCAGTTGTGAAATTCCACTGCATTTTGAAAAACTAGATAGAGGGAAAGTACTGAATTTACAAAGATGGCATTTAATAGATAGATGGATCTATGTGGAAAAATGTTTGGTCTAATGTATGGCGACACTAGTATTGGATGGTGCAGAACCAAGCAGACTTCAGTTGTCCTGCTGTAGATGAATGAGAATAATATAAAAAATAAACATGAAATCAAAGAGAAGAATAGGGAGAACAAATTGTATGTACACCTGATTGTTCTTTGTCTTATATTTTAATATGTTTCTAAGTATTACACTTCTGCTGTAAGAATTACACGGGGGTCAAGGTGCCTGCTATGGAGCTCAATGCCCAGAGTCCACTCTCACACCTGCAGACGAGCAACAAGTTGATCCAAAGAGGTGAGAATGTGCTCTTGTGGCACGTTCTCATCAGGACTCCTTTCTTGACCAGACCTGTTTAACAGTAGGCTCTGCATGCCCACCTCACGAGCTGCCTTGTAATCATTCCAGTAGTGATCTCCTATGTGACTTACAAGTCCAGGCTGTGGAGTCCCAGTATGAGCGAGTGCCACTTGGAAGATCCTTTTATCTGGCTTAGCTGCCCCAGCACTTTCAGAAGTGACCACAAATTTGAAGAACCTCCGCAGCCCACAGTTCACCAGTATTTGTTCTAAACGACAGTCAAAGTTGGAGAGCACTCCCATGGGCAGTCCCATGCGGCTGCATTCAGAAAGAGCCAGCTCCACATCGGAGAACACTTCCCAGTTACGGGCCCCACAGAAGCCCAAATAAAGCCTGTCTGCTAAGGGGCCCAAGGTTTTCTCCTCGTGCACATCACACTGATTAAAAGTTTCACGTACCATTTGCTCCCACCATTTCCTTGAAGACAGTCCTTGAGCAAGCCCATAGTTTGGAAAGAGTGCATTTTGCTTTTTGTAGGCAACCCGGAAAGCGGCATCTACAACTTTGGGGTCCAACCGGATTCCAAAGAGGCGAGCCTCACTGCAGTATTGCTCGCCAACAGTGTGGCGCACTCGAATCAAAGTGTCCTTGACGTCCCAGGTCAGCCATTTTAGGAGCATTTCGCCAATCTAAATAGAGAGACAGAGAGGGAATAAAACAGCATGTTAAAGCAGTTTAATATATGTTTATAGAGCAATCCACAACAGTTTGGAGAAGACTTGTGTTGGCCATTACTGTGAGTACACTTATGGGAATTAAAAATAAAGAGAGTGCAAAAGGCAATGGAGGAGAAGGAAGAGTCAGGCCTCCAGAGAAATAAGTTAGATTTTCAAAAGATAATACCACTTAAGAAAAGCTGTGCTTTAAATCTGTTCATCCATGACATAAATCTTATCTTATGGTGGTCTCACACCATTTTCACCATGTTTTTGACTCCATATTACAACAGATGTCACTTCTATTATTATTAGAAGTTGAAGTAATGGCAGTCAATTTACTAAGTAAAAAAGAAAGATCAGCCAGATAGAGCTAGGAAAAGAGTAAGAGGTAGTAATTAACCTGTCAACGAGTTTGTTGTAACTTTCATTAACATTACATACAGTCATATGAAAAAGTCTGGAAACCCCTCTCAGCCTGCATAATAATCAACTCTACTTTCAACACAAAAGATATCAGTGGTATGTCTTTCATTTCCTAGGAACCTCCGAGTCCTGGGGTGTTTTCCGAACAAAGATTTTTAGTGATGCAGTATTTAGTTGTATGAAATTAAATCAAATGTGAAAAACTGGCTGTGCAAAAATTTGGGTTCCCTTGTAATTTTGCTGATTTGAATGCCTGTCACTGCTCAATGCTGATTACTTGCAACACCAAATTGGCTGGATTAGCTCATTAAGCCTTGAACTTCATAGACAGGTGTGTCCAATCATGAGATATAAAGGTATTTAAGGTGGTCAATTAGAAGTTGTGCTTCCCTTTGACTCTCCTCTGAAGAGTGACAGCATGGGATCCTCAAAACAACTCTCAAAAGATCTGAAAACAAAGATTGTTCAGTATCATGGTTTAGGGGAAGGCTACAGAAAAGCTATCTCAGAGGTTTAAACTGTCAGTTTCAACTGTAAGAATGGAATCAGGAAATGGAAGGCCACAGGCACAGTTGCTGTTAAACCCAGCAGGTCTGGCAGGCCAAGAAAAATACAGGAGCGGCATATGAGCAGGATTGTGAGAATGGTTACAGACAACCCACAGATCACCTCCAAAGACCTGCAAGAACATCTTGCTGCAGATGGTGTATCTGTACATCGTTCTACAATTCAGCGCAATTTTCACAAAGAACATCTGTATGGCAGGGTGATGAGAAAGAAGCCCTTTCTGCACTCATGCCACAAACAGAGTCGCTGGTTGTATGCAAATACTCATTTAGACAAGCCAGATTCATTTTGGAACAAAATGCTTTGGACTGATGAGACAAAAATTGAGTTATTTGGTCATAACAAAAAGTGCTTTGCATGGCGGAAGAAGAACACTGCATTCCAACAGAAACACCTGCTACCTACTGTCAAATTTGGGGGAGGTTCCATTATGCTGTGGGGCTGTGTGGCTAGTTCAGGGACTGAGGCCCTTGTTAAAATCGAGGGTCGGATGAATTCAACCCAGTATCAACAAATTCTTCAGGATAATGTTCAAGAATCAGTCACAAAGTTGAAGTTACGCAGAGGTTGGATATTCCAACAAGACAATGACCCAAAACACAGTTCAAAATCTACAAAAGCATTCATGCAGAGGGAGAAGTACAATGTTCTAGAATGGCCGTCACAGTCCCCTGACTTGAATATCATCGAAAATCTATAGGATGATTTGAAGCAGGCTGTCCATGCTTGGTAGCCATCAAATTTAACTGAACTGGAGAGATTTTGTATGGAAGAATGGTCAACAATACCTGCATCCAGAATCCAGACACTCATCAAAGGCTATAGGAGCCGTCTAGAGGCAAAAGGAGGCTCAACTAAGTATTGATGTACTGTAATATCTCTGTTGGGGTGCCCACATTTATGCACCTGTCTAATTTTGTTATGATGCATGTTGCATATTTTCCGTTAATCCACTAAACTTAATGTCCCTGCTGAAATACTACTGTTTCCATAAGGCATGTCATATATTAAAAGGAAGTTGCTACTTTGAAAGCTCAGCCAATGATAAAAAAAAATCCAAAGCATTAAGAAGTAAGAATTAACTTTTTCATATGACCGTACAATATCATTATATTTTACTACTAATGCTCACCTTGGAATGGGCACATAGGGAATGACACCCCTGACTAGACATTGTGACTGACTTTTGTATGCATTAGAACACCTCTGTTTTTCTTCAAATTTAATCAGCTGAAATGCAATGGATCACCTAAAATGGTGAAAAGGTAAGCAGTAAACTGCCCAAAGTTTAAATTTAAAGTTTAAGTTAACAAAAATGAAAAAAAAAAAGAATTATCAGAATATTACAAATGGGCCGTCTTCAGGGCACAACTAATAGGTTACAATCTACAAATGTTCTACAGAAGTTAAAGTAAATGAAGCCTTACAAGTTGAAGCAAACAATTTGCACAGGTGTCCCTACTTCTATTGATTACTTAAAAACCCTCAGTCTGTCTTAAAGCAGATTTGGAATAGACTGTGTTACTACTCCCTCTGGGGTACTACTTGGACAATATCCATCCACTATGCAACCCGCTATATCCTAACACAGGGTTATGGGGGTCTGCTGGAGCCAATCCCAGCCAACACAGGGCACAAGGCAGGAACAAATCCCAGGCAGGGCGCCAACCCACTGCAGTACTTGGACAATATTCCAGAAATAATAGCTTGAAAATGACAATTAACAAATGAAGTGAGACAGAGCTCTATTACCCTACATGTAAGCTTTTCATTTAGAAAAATTGCAAAAAAAAATGGAGGTGTCAGTGAGTACAGTAGTGTCAAGGTGCAAGTGGAAACTGGAAGAAAATCTGAAAAATCTAATCTAAGAAAATCAAGTCTCAGTGTTTACTGTGAAGAGGACACTTTGTGCTGTGGGCGAGTGGCAGTAAGAAAGCCATTCCTTACAGGACAAAATAGGGCCTTGAAATACCCGCTGTGGACTACTGCAGACTGGACAGAGTCTCCTCTTCACAGTAGACACTGAGACTTGCTTTTTTTGACCACTGTTAAGTTGTGCTTGAAGCTGTTGTGCTGTGAGGTGCCTATCATGTAAGCTGGCGACCCTCCGAAACTTGTCTTCTGAATGGGTTTGTTACTTTGAGTCTGCCAGATCTCTTCCTATCGGGTTTCTGTATGAGACAGAAATATCAAAAATGGATATGGGAAAGGGCAGCAAATGAAAATTTGCCAAATGATCTTACAGGTCAAGAGGGTAAGCAGTGCAACCTATTTTACCAGCAAATAAACTTAAAAAAATGTTTAACGTGCCCATATGGACACTGACCATTGTACTGGAGAGTGGTTGACATGTTGCATGTTGTTTAGCACATGCAAGTAAGAATTTCATTGTGCTCTGTACAAGTGACAGCAATCACCCAAATAACCTATGAAGGATGTTCTCAGACTGAAACTGGTATAAATATGCTTGATGTGAATGTATGGAGGTTGGTAAAGTATTGAAAGTAGTAAATGAAATAGTTTTATTTTGGAAAACAGTTTAGGTATTGACTTAGATTTTTAAGAGAAAAGGGAAAATCTCAGAGAACATCAATGGATTAGAATGAACTAAAGGTATTAAAGACGTGATATGGAAATTGTGATCTAATGGGGTGTATAACAAGAACAAGAAGATGACATTGTTTACTGTCAAAAGTGTTTTAGACGGCCATAGACAATACTCAGTTCTTTGAAGAAAGAGCCAGCAAGTAGATCAGAATGAGAAAAGAAATCTAGTCTATATATATATACAGTATATATCCATCCATCCATTTTCCAACGCGCTGAATCCGAACACAGGGTCACGGGGGTCTGCCGGAGCCAATCCCGGCCAACACAGGGCACAAGGCAGGAACCAATACCGGGCAGGGTGCCAACCCACCGCAGGACACACACAAACACACCCACACACCAAGCACACACACTAGGGCCAATGCACCTAACCTGCATATCTTTGGACTGTGGGAGGAAACCCACACAGACATGGGGAGAACATGCAAACTCCACGCAGGGAGGACCCAGGAAGCGAACCCAGGTCTCCTTACTGTGAGGCAGCAGCGCTACCCACTGCGCCACCATGCTGCCCATACAGTATATATATATATATATATATATATATATACATATAATCTTAAACATAAAAGGGCAAAGGTGACATTTTTAATGTCACGTTTTTTGTTACGCTTTAAATCGGGCTTATTTTAAAACCTACATATATATGTTTGGCATCATTCTTTTCAAAATTTATCGAACTTTAATGTGATGTTGTTAGATTTTCAGATTCTTGTTCCGTTTTTAAATTATAAACTAAAAAATATCAAGAACTCACGTCTTGCAAGACGGTACTTTGTGCCAAGAGATTTAACCACTCCCGGGGCCGGAAATAAAAGACAAAGAGTAGGACAGCTGCTGTACAGGCTTTTAAATGTTCGAAGCACAGCACGAGATGCAGATCATGCGGCACGGCAGCAGCAGCAAGCCAGCAGCTGATTGAGCAAAGGGGAGGTAAAAAAAAAACTATTTGTTTCCCATTGTATCACCGTTTAAGAGGGGGTTTCGGAGGAGCGACCACATCTCCTTGGGGTGCATTCACAACGCGAACGGCAGAAACGCAAAGTGGCTGGCGAGCAGGGGGGAGCCCCCTAGTGATAAAATAAAAAGAAAACTTCCAAGAAGAAAAAAGGGGCCCTTTTATTTACTGATACAATTTCCAGATGGAAATCATGTTTAAGGTACACAGAAGGAAGAGGACAATTAGAATAGAGAAGTATCCTTTTTAAATGTAATAGAGGGTACAATTATAATGACAGTGTTTTATAAGGGACAACAACAAGATGGAGAAGTTAATCTCCAGGGAGAAAAACTTGAAAGGGTGGAAAAGTTCAAGTATCTCAGATTAACAATAACAGGATGGAGAGCTAGAAATAAACCATAGAATGCACTCAAGTTGAAAAAGGTAATGGAAGTGTTATATGACCAAAGAATTAGTTCAAGAATGAAGGAGTGTATAAAACAGAGGTCAGAGCAGCATTTTTGTATGGACCAACACAGAAGACAGTTAAAAAGGTGCATGAAAGGAAACTGAATGCAACAGAAATGAGGATGTGGAGATGGATGTGTGGAGTAACAAAGCTTGATAAGACCAGGAATGCCGACTTAGAGCTGGGGAAATCTCAAATAAAATACAGGAGAGAAGGTTAAAGTCGTATGAGTAGGTTGTGAGAAGAGAGGTTAAACAGTGTGGGGTGAAGAATCGTGGACATGGCGGAGAATAGGAAGACCAAAGAGAAAGTGGGATGGACCCTGTGATGGGGATCTAAGGGAGAAAAGGGAGTCAGGTGAGGAAGTGTACAACACAAGGTGGTCCAGATCTAATTATGCAACTGTTCGACTGACACCCGTCTCCCATTTTGGAATGCAGGGCAGGTGCTGCCATCTATCGGCAACAAAAAGAATTTTAAGTGAAATCTCTATGAGCAGGGCAGGTGCTGTGAATTCTCTATGTACTAAACTTAAGTTATAGCATAATGAAAATTGCATAATTAGATCTGGACCACCCTATAGACAAGAATGGAGGAGGCTGGACTAATATAGTGACCATACATGAATGTGAGAAAAGCATAATTACAATTAAGATTAGGAAAAAAACAAAACGTGCGATTATCAAACCACTAATTCTGCAATAAAAACATTCTCAAACCTACTAAATCAAGCTGGGGGAATCTATCAGCACAGGCTCAAGTCAGGTAACAGCCCTGAACAGGATGCCAGTCCATGGCTGGACGCATAAATTACATACAGTACACCACACTCTTGGTAGAAAGTCAAACCGAACATCTTTGAGAGAAATAGAAGGAAAAGCCGTGCAGACACCCGAAGAGCATACAAAATCCACTTTGACCATAACAGCTGGCACAAGTGCCTGGCGCTACATGTCGGAGGCAACACTACTCAGACATCGGGCTGCTCTGCTTAAGAAACAGGTACACAGTAAATGTATTTTTATATTGACTAGGTGTTTTTACTCATATTATATGAACTTCTTTCCAGCTTTAGTATATGTAAAACAATGAACAAATTAATGTGGCGATAAGCCCCTGATCAGAATGACAGTATGAATGTGTGGTGCCGGCCCGTGTAACTCATTTAATTTCAATAACCCTGGACATAACGAGAATTTCAGTGTTCTTTCAGCAGTGTTTCTGGCCGGACCGTAAAACGCAACACACTTGATGTCGAACTGCACAGTCTTGTGTCACTCGTTTACAGGCGGACGTGATTAATTGCAGCTCCGAGTTCTTCACCACCGATATCGTCTTCGGAGAGTCGAGCTGTGCGTTACGTTTCCACGTTACCTTGAACTGGAGAGGCGATCAATGGTGACGATATTGTTCGTGGAAATGTGTGACGTTGGTCTTGACAACAGTAGACCCTGGAAGCGAAGTGCCTCTGTTTTTTTTTAAATGACTAATTTTTTTTTACAGGCCATCTATTTGTATGTTTACAGCGCGATAATAGCTGTCAGTTGCCATCGGGGTAAATTTGGTCTCATTATAAGCTGCCGCTTACCTGGCGCCAATGAACATGACACTGTGACGAAGGCGGGACGAAAAAAAAAAATCTCGTCCTGAGTCACGTGACAGGGATGACGACACGGATTGCTTTAACCCGCTAGACGGGCTCAGTTAGTTTATTTACCAGGCCAGCTTTAGTTGAGCGGGTTCACATCCATTTAGGATCTTTTGGAAGTTGTGCGTGAAAAAATGGCTTGGGTATGACTCCTTGGTTATTTTTTTTCTTGAAATTATGCGCAACTGCGTAAAGAATAAAAATGTCTCAAGTGCATTTCAAAGGCACTATGAAACTACGCTTTTTGTCTCCAACCTAATGATAGTGAAATGTACCCACAACCTCCTTCATTTAAAATTTAAAACCTGGTAATTTAATAAACCAATGACATGCCAGTCACAGCTACTGATACCCAGTGATTAATACAATTGGACATTGCAGTTATAGCTGATTAATCAGTCAGTCTGAAAAAGAAAAGCACAAGTGGGAGTCGAAGACAGGAATGCAACTGTGGGGTAGCTGCAGTAGAGAAAGAGCTTCACTGCTGTTGGACCAAGTGTTCTAAACATGGAGGAAAAATATTTTTGAAAATAAAAAAACAACAACAATGTATTAGAATGTATGGATAAAACAATTGATCGTTTCTGTTCTTTGTGATGATACATAGGTGATTGTCCATAATCCTGGCCAGGGGGTTTTCTTGCTTTGAGTCAATAAGCACACAGTGTTGATGAACGGACAGAGGACGCCTGTGCGGAACAACCTGCTGTAGTCGCTGGATTGATCTTCTCTGAATAGAATAGAATGCCTTTTATTGTCACTATACACATGTACAATGAGATTAAAAGCAGCTCCTCCAGTGCAAACATATATGTAAAACACAACAAATAAAAAACAAATGGTGCAAAAAGTTACAAAAAAAAAGTTCTGCGACGCTATACACATAAGGAAAGAATAAATAACAATTGCACTATTGGGTTATTGCACATTATTTAAATATTGGAAAGAATAAATAACTATTTATTTATTATTTACTATTGGGTTATTATGTCCTGCGGTGGGTTGGCACCCTGCCCGGGATTGGTTCCTGCCTTGTGCCCTGTGTTGGCTGGGATTGGCTCCAGCAGACCCCCGTGACCCTGTGTTCGGATTCAGCGGGTTGGAAAATGGATGGATGGATGGATTGGGTTATTACACATTATTTAAATATTGCACAATAATAATGATCATGTGCACTGAGTAGTGGATGTTGGACCCTGAAAGTAATGATATTGTACAGTATACAGATATTGCACAATTATTATCAATACCACTTAGATATTGGATACTGCACAGTTGATGAATAGAAGGAAGTCCAGGGATTAGGGGGTTAGACTGTGTAGTCAGTGCATGTGTGAGTTTAGAATGGTTATGGCTTTTGGGAAAAAAACCGTTGTTGAGTCTGTTTGTCCTTGTTGTGATGCACCTGTAGCGCCTCCCTGAGGGCAGCAGGTCAAACAGATCAGAGCCAGGGTGGGAGCTGTCCTTGATGATGCTTCACTTTAAGGATGTCACTTAATTTACATATGGTCCACTTGATAAAAATACAATTAGCAGTACCAAAAAGCGATGGTGTTTCAGTATAGAGAAGGTATCTGGAATAAGGCTTGTTCACCATTTAAAATAAATGAACGAATTAATTAATAACACTAGTTTCTGTCCGGAACTATTGAGTTGAGCGTGCGTAATTCACACGGACATATTACTCGATACACAGCCGCCGCACGTTTCTCTGACCTGATCGTCGGTGTTGCCTGTGGTGTCGTTGTCGCTTAAACTATGGGGATTGAGGGAAAGACGCCGAACCGTCCCTCTGGTGTGCTGGAATGGATTTCCACAGTCTACCATTTCGCCACAGACAGAAATGACTTCAGACGGTAAAAAAAGTCAACGTTTGTGATCGTAATTCGAGCAGGAACTGAACGCGTTAGCGGCGTTCGTTCGAGAGCGTTCATTCAGTCAAGGCTATAAGACCCGGAGTTGCACTCTGCTTATTAGTTTTCATATGTAAAAATAATATAATAGTTTTAAGGGAGGCAGGGTGGTCAGTTTTGCTATTTGTGAATACTTTGAGATTACATCGACTCTTGACTGGGCTCTGATTAGCCGCCGCTGGTAGTGGTTTATTTCATTAGGAGAGCAACTGTACCATTTTCTGGGGCGTGATATTTTAATTTGAACCTTTTATATGCATTGAAGTCTGTGCACATTTGAAAGCGCATCAAGAGTCTCCACTTGAAGTGCTGCATTAACGTTATTATATGAGGGTAATACTTCTATTTTGTTTCTTTGTATTCACCCATTTTATAGAAACCTGCTCGTAAATGTGGGTCTTTTTGCTGCTGGTGTATGGGCAGCGAGGAACTTATCGGACTTCGACTTGACGACACCGCAGCCTATTTCATAGCAAGTGCAAGCTCAAGAGAGGACGGTTGGTAAGTTGGACTAGTGGTGAAAATCATTTTATTAAGAGCTGTTCTATGTAGTACATCTGCCATTTACGCTGTCACCAGGTATGTTGCATATTAGCAGGGGATGCTGGAAGAAATGTATACCAGAGTGCCCAAAGAAAATACTGAACATACACTGCTTAATCTTTGTGTTTTTGATAAAAATGTTTTTTTTTTAAATTAAGATGCCATTAAATAGGATTTTAAAGTATAGCCAAGAGATCGCTAATATTGCAAATGGCTATTACAGCTTTAAATGACTGATAATTTATTATTCACATGACTGCAAAGCTCCATTTTTAGCAGCCATTACTCCAGTGTCCAGATGGTAAATTCCCTTAGCTTATGCTCAATCATGTGTAAATATTAATTGGTTATTAGAGAAACCACTGTAATTATGTTAGTACAGCTGAAACCAGTTAGTCTGTTCAGTAAATAAAGCACATTAACTGTCTTTCTTTGGGGTGCAAGGAACCGATATTCCTGAAGTTCAATTCTGTCTTTAAAAATCCCCAAAATGAAGAAATACACAAATCTATTGTTGTCTAGCAAAGTAAAGGTTACTTACATGCAACAGATCGCCAGTTTAGTTTTCATACAAAGGTGTCCATTACTATCGTGAGAAAAGACAAACAACAGAAGTTAACCAGGAAAGAGAAAGTAGGAGAAGGCCCAGATGGACAGCTGCATAAGAGGATAATGACATCAGATAGTGTGTAGTTTGAGAAACAACACCTTACAAGTCCTTCTTTCTTAAAGGAATATTCTACCCAAATGTTTTTAAATGTTACTTACTTTGGCTTTCACATTGTTAGCCATTGTCCAGAATTGGTCATCGCTGGGTCCCGTTCAGTTTGAATTTTTATGTCCTTTATCTGCAAAATCATGAAATTAAATATTCTTCTTGATCACCACTATAAAAATACATGGGATAAGTAACATATATTAAAAATATTTTTGAACCGAGTATTCCTTTAAATACACACCAAATACCAGTGTCATCTGCAACAGTGAAATGATGATTCCAGGATGGTGGCATTAGAGGTAGAATTTTGAAGAAAGGCCTTATCTGAAAGACAGGACAGAAGTGTGGAATCATCCAGAAATCCACTGCTTTAAAGTTTGTGTTCTTTTGATCATTTTAGCCTAATTCTTTCCAGTGTTGCAGATGACACAGGTATTTAGCCCATGGAAAAATAATTTACTTGTTCTGCTGAAAAGAATACCAGGTTTCCACTAAGCTAACACAATTACAAAGATTTCTCTGTAAACCACTTGGAATTTAAACAGGCCTAATTAAGAATGAGCTTAAGATAATTTACAATTAGGACACTGGAGTAATGGCTGCTGAAAATGGGGTTTTGCAGTCATATGTGAATAATATGTTTTTAAAAAATCAGTCTTATTTCAAGCAGCAACAAGCAGTTGCAGTATAGTAATAACTTAGCTATATTTTAAAATCAGTTTAATGTTGCCTTGAAATAAAAAAAAATAAATCTGTCAAAAAGCGATTCCAAACTTTTGAACACTAGTGTTAAGTACATGAAAACCGATATGGTAGACAGACTGGAAAAATAGATCAACTGAAGATCTCCAAGATTCTCTGATTCAAATCGGGCAGTTCCAACAAGTATATATTGTGTGTGTGAGTGTATTATTTATATATATATATATATATATATATATATATATATATATATATATATATATATATAATATACGCACACACACTGCACTTAAGTTACCCTTTGTTAACAACAACTGGATAAGTTTGGTCAAAATTATTTACTACATTGACTTTTTGAAACAAAGAAATATTTTAGGTTTCTTCCATGACATTCTTGCTATGGAAGCATGCACTCTTACAAAAGACTTGTCATTTTGCCAGAACGCTTGTTATTGTAGAGTGGCTGAGTTGCTTCTCCAAAAGTGGATGAGGTCAAATTGTTCTTTTTACTTTTGCTGGTCAAATCCAGAAACTTGAGGAATTTCATGTTTTCATCAACTGGGTTATTTAAAAGTAGTAGCAGAACTTTACTTTTAATGTATAAGCTGTTCTACAGGATTATGGAAACAGCCAGTAACGTAACTTGAAAGTGCAGTTTAATTTAAAGTCTATTTTAGGCTATGTGGATAAACCTAAACTTCTCTGACCCTGCTGCAGGATCTGCACTGGCAATCGGAAGGTTGCTGGTTCGAATCCCGTAAATGCCAGTAGGGACTCTGCTCTGTTGGGCCCTTGAGCAAGGCCCTTAACCTGCAATTGCTGAGCGCTTCGAGTAGTGAGAAAAGCGCTATATAAATGCAAAGAATTATTAAGAAGCAAGTGAAATAGCAGGCTTTAATTATTCTGCTTATTGGAATATATGAATTGTGGTACACAGAAGGTAAAATATTTAGATTTTGTTGTAAACTGTAACCTTTCAGTTTCAATTTGGTTTGATCTTCCAGAAAAGGTGTGTTACTCTGTATAATGCAAAGTACTTTCACTGATTGGTGTGTTTTAGTGGTATTTGGGGTTCAGAAGACAAGGTAGAATATGCTGATGGTTACTTCACTTTCCCCAAAACACTAGTTTTGTGTAGTACTCTTAAATTGAATTCCCTAAAAGCTGCACTAATAGCAGGCTTACAAAAAATCCTGTCAATGATTTGGTTTGCTTTACCCCAACAGATTTTTTTCTTCTTGGTAACAAATTGCACAGTCTTTGTGTAGTTTGCACGTTTTGGCCAAAATTCACATGGTTTTCACTTTATAATCCACTCTTTCTAACTCTTAGAACTTGAAGGTTAGGCTGGCCATGACCTTTGATGAACTGGCACTCTGTCCACTGCAGAGAGCAACACATTCAAGGCATCACCTCGCCTGTTCTAACAGGAGTTCCCAATTCATGTTTGCATACAAGACTGTGGGTTGCTTTTTATATGTCACTCCAGCACTGGAGACAAGTGCTAGAATTTAGTGGAAAGGTGATGAAAAGGTTCATGTGCATGTTAAAATGTTATTAGCTTTAAGTTTTGTACCGTGTGATAGCAAGCTTTGAAAAGCTTGTGGATAACTTGCCCTCCAGAGTTCGATGTGTCCAAGTGAATGGCTGCCTGTGACGGTTTACATTGATTCTGTATATGAGTAGGTGTTGCTTTTGGGCATTTTTTGTAAGGGGTTGCATATCATATTGCACATTACGGTTACCCTTTTTCATGTTTTCTGTTTGTCCTCATTAAGTTCTGCCAATTTATTTCACTTTTGTTTTTTATTTCCAGGTAATTGTCAGTGGTAACATCTCAATTAACAAGAGGCTCCTGTATCATTATTGAAAGTATACAGTAGTTAGATGTGTATCATATACTGTATGTAATAGAAAAATTACTAAAGACAGTGGGGGAGTTTGCCCTAAATGTTTAAAGGATGAAGTTTGGTATTTTTCAAGTTGATGATATTTCTTCACCAACATGATATATATGCATTTGACATACAAAACTATGCTCCAAAGTCCAGCATTTTCTATAAATTAAAAAATAAAATCTTTGAGTGTACTGGCGATTTACATTGGAACAAACGGCATGGTCAAAACTGGAAAACAAGCTTCAAAACTTGCAGAATATGTCCATCTTTCAAGTGAAGACAGTTGTCGAGTATTGGTCTGTGTCTTACACATACATTTTAAAACAGCTTATACGTGTAATTTTTGAACAAAAACACACCAGTGTTGTAGGATTCAGCTATTTTACAAGAAAAGCAGCTATGCACACTCCCTCAGTGTTTGGCGTCTTCAGTAGTTAACCCATCAATCTCAAAAGATAAAATCACAAATTTGCCATGCCAGGTGGTTGGTTTTGTTTTGATTTATTTAACATATTTTATGTCAAAACTCACACAAGCAAAAACTTACCTTGAGAAAAATGGTACCAGGAGTATGTGATAAAATGATTATTTCCAGATCCTTGTTGTTGTCACAAACTGTAAAAACATGTTTTCCTTTATTGAAACTCCAAAAACATATTCAGTAAGTTTTAGGCTTTTATTTTCCAATTGAGTTTTGTGCCCCACTGTAAAGTGCAAGTGCTGGGAATATATCTTTTAATTTCTAGAGAACACTGAACTTTGGAACACAGTTTGGCAAATGAATATATACTATGTTTGTAAAGAAATAACCAACAATAAATTATGGAACTTGTTGGCTCCTCAGTGGTGGAACGAACTTCCTCTTGCTGTACGAACAGCGGAGACCCTCACTGTCTTCAAACGTCGTCTGAAGACCCACTTCTTTAAACAGCACTTGGGGGACTAAAGTCCCCATACTTTTTTCTACCCTTTTCTCAAAAAAAAAAAAAAAAAATTGTACTAACTTCTTATTTTCTTCTAGCATGGTTTTGTGTACAACTTGGTCAGCGGTAACTTGTTTAATGACAGTAGATTTAATCCTAGCCTTAAAGCCTGAAGAACAGTCGTAGACTACTAAGCACTGTTGTAAGTCGCTCTGGATAAGAGCGTCTGCTAAATGATGTAAATGTAAATTAGCACATTTGTCACTGTGGTGTAGTATTAATAGCAAATAGTAGAGCCAACATATCTCCAAGTCCAACATTCCTTTAAACAGTAAGAATTTGCTCCTAAGAAACTAAACATAGTGTAGTGGTGCAGGAGCAGCATGTGAATGCCATGATCTGAGCAAATTGTTGTGCGTAACCTTTACAGTTTGCACAAATCTTGTCAGTCAAGTGATTTGTTCCACTGTCTAAAATGAAAGCCTTTTCAAAAGAACTTCATTTTAGCAAATTAAAAAAACTGCACTAAACCCTGTTTTATAGTGAGATTGCACTAACTTCTACCCACAGGTATAAAAAAATGTTTTAAAATAATTTTTTTTTTTTTTTTAATTGTTCCAGAATACTTGTTAGCTTATACGAGTATTATATTGATGTAGTTATGTATTTTAGAAATGTAGTATTGAGTAAGGCATCAGACTACTTAAAAAGAGTAATTCACCTTAGCGGTTTCTTTTCTAGGTGTCTTCTAATGCAGAGAGGAGTACCTGGATGAAACAGAAGCTCAAAATGTAACTGTTCTGCTTATTTAATGTTGCAATTCAAAAATAAACAAGTGAACACTTTTGCTGAGCTGAAATTGTGTTTTGGACAAATTACAGTATTCCCCACACCTAAACGTGCCAGCTATGCCTACTCCACTGCTCTGTAAGTTTTGGACTTGGATGTCACTGTGCTGACTGAGTGAAATGGGGAAGATGGCTTTGGGGGGTCAGCTTATTTTGATTCAAATTCTCATTTTTCACGTTTCATGAAACTCTATAAATCATTTTCACTTTATCATTGCATGGGCAAAGTAATAGCCCTGAGTACTTTTTGAGAAATTATTCAAATGTTTAATAAAATAAAAAAAAAAAAAAACATTTGCTCAGCATTGCTAAAGTGGTTTGGTTCAAAATTAATATAAAAATGCTGAGAACTGGTTTGTCAAAAGACCATCCCAATCATACTAAACAAGGAACCCACACAGCAGGAGATTGATTTACAGGTCCAGGCTATTGCTTGATTAGCATTGTGGCTGTCAAAGCTGCGATCTTCCACGGCCAAGCTTATTTATCCTTGTTTAATTATGCGGTGTACCATGTGCTTCTTAGAGTCTCAGAAATGTGTGGACTGGTACAGGTGCTCTAGATGAAATGTTCAGACTCTCCAAAAAAAGAAAAGACGATTTGGTTTTTCCTTTTACTGCGCCAGTCATCTCAGAGGAGTGTTGTGTTTCTCATGATTTAAAATTCCACGATGACAAAAGAGTTGGGGGGGAAAATACTGATCTGAAGATGGAAAGCTTGAGAAAACCTAGTTTAAAAACAAACAGCAAAATTTAAGAAACACATCTTTATGTAAAACAAATGTGTTCAGTATATTACAAAACTTCCAGAGTAGATTTTTAACTTGCTGGTAAAAGACATTCTGTATTCATGTACAGATATTTTTTGGGGGAAAAAAAAGAAAATTACAACATTAACACACCTGTCAAAAGACTCAAAAAAACAGGATGTATTGATAATGGATTGGTCCATTTGTAACTTCACGCTTCCTCTAGTGAAATATAGTTAACAAGGCACCAAATGGAAGCCGTCAGCCAGCCGGCCGGCCACCCACCCAGCTGTGACACAGATAGACAAGGCAAACCCATCCAGATACAGTGCTTTGGTCCATACCACAGATACAGTTTAAAAATGTCTTAGACCAGGAGCCATCTCTGCAGTCTCCCCCGCTCATTTATAAGTCGGCATGAGACTTGTTCTACCAACAATACCAAGTATGTTTAGCAGTTTCTGTGACTTTAGGTTTGCTGTCTTAGGAAGATTGTAGAAAGCAGTTTAGAAAGATCTTCCTGTGTTTGTTGAACATTTTGATAAAGTCCAGACATGGCCACTTTAAGCAGCTAAATGGCAACACTGGACAGTAGAGTGAGGGCAACACTGCAACAGTACATGAGTAAGAAAGAAAAGTAAATGCCCAGTGACCCAGCATTCAAGTATTTTAAGAGTCTTGAAATAAATATAAACGAACAATGAGAAAAAAAGGCTGTGTTCCAAGCACCCACTTCAGCCATTCATACATTATACATTGTTTCTGCCTTGGCCTGAATCTTCTTGTGCAATGTGAAGAATTGAGCTAGATCAGACTTGTGTCCTCTTGTCATAACTTGCACACACAGTTTAGGATGTCAAATGAATTGTGCTTTGTTTTGTGCTATTGTTGAAGTACACATTTCAACATCCTTGTCTACACCCACCTATTTATATATATATATATATATATATATATATATATATATATATAAAATTTTACACACATACAGTGTATATATATACTTTCTGCAAGACAAAGCAGAATGATAAAATGCAGTGTAGTTGGAAAAATCGAACACCAAGACAGATGACAAACCCGTAATCCCCATTTGTTATTCTAGTCCTATGCTTTACCTTCTTTGTGTAGGAAAGACGGGAATTATAGCCTTATGAATAATGGCAGTTCTGCAGTGGTTTACCATGTTCCAAATACTAAGAAATGAAATATTTTTTGTAGAGAATATTTACAATCACATTTTAGTTCTATCACTTGCTGGTTTCTTCTGACTATTGAAGGCCTAAACTAAAATGTATTGAGTATATATGCGAGGCAGTGCAAGTAGGCCAGTTGTCTAGAGGAACTTCACAAGACGGTTATTAACTGGTGACAGTATCTGCATTTGTGTAACAGCCTGGATATGTAGGGCTGGTGCAGGTTTTTGCTTTAACCAGTCTCCACTTTATAAACCAGTTCATAATGTTAAAGAAACCAACTATTTGCTTCTGTGCTATGTCAGCTCTTGCTCATCTTACATTGTCGGGTATTTCTGATATTGCAGATTTTCTTTTTCTGAGGTGGCCATTAAGGTAGGGATACTCAGTCTTGATCCTGAAAGCTCACATTGTTTGACAATTTTTATTCCAGTCAAGATTCTCTCCCATGAGAAGCCAATTAGTACTGCTAATGCAAAAATAGTTTTGGCTTAATTTTAGTTCAAATAAGATCCACAATCCTTTATTGCTTCTTCAATTCTTAAAACTGATGCTTTCATATTTTGAATTGCTTTTTGTTTGCTTAACCTGTTACCAAACATCTTAAGGCCATGGTAAATAACACAACTTTTCAGACAGAGACTTCATTTGCATATAGTTAGCAAATTGGAGTCAGTTGGCGGTGCCCTCCCCTGAAGCCAGTCATGTACTGTAACATGCCCAGCAACTTAAAATTAAACAGGTGGGATTGTGTCTTTAGTCACAGAGGTGGCCTCTGAGAGCTTGGGAGCTGAAAAAACAATGAAATAAAAAGCACAGAATGCAGAAACGAGGAATGTATTTTAAAACTCACAAACAGGAGAGAAGTTTGTCTGTCTGAGGTGTCGTTTTACATACTACGACACAATGGAAAAGGAATAAGGGGCAGACAGTGTGGCTAAACTCAGATGTTCCTGTTAACACTTTGGACAGCACCGGCTCCACCACGCAACATGTTGTTGACTGTTCCCAAAAAAAAAAAAAGGTGAGCATGACTGGGCTGGAAGGTCCGCACTCAGTCAGTGAAGTAGACATGCCCAGCAATTTTATGTCATTTAAGCCAACATGTTCTGGTGATGACATACGCCACAACTAGAAGTCACATTTTGTGACACTGGCTTTACTAGATAAGTAGGTCCCTTTTGTACCTTTGTATTCATTTTGAAATTTTCATTAAAACACTTGCAAAAAAAAGTGAAGGAGCAGGAAAGAGGTACTGATCTGCTTTGGTCCATGATACATCTTAATGATATCCCTTAGAAAAGCAAAATCAACATCATCAGAGAGAATAGTGCAGAAATGAGGCACAGAATTAAACAACTTGTTTACAAAAGTCTTAATTTCCCCTTTGGAACAAATAAATTACAGTACAGTATATCTAACCAACAATAGGAACGGTCTTCTAAAGTGCAGATTCCATGTAGCAAAGACCTAAAAGCACTGTGGTCATCCAGGACTGAAAATGGTATAGGTCAATGAGCTGCCAGTTTTTGTTTTTTTTAATGGAATATGTACAATTTATGTGGCGTAAAAAAAGAAGACGTTAAAATTATCACAAATATTGCCCCAGTATGGGCTTTAGAGGCCTTTTCAATAGGATGTATTGTGAGATCAAACAAAGCTTGTATTAACTGGCTTTGCTATAACATTTTGTGAATATATACAGTATATATCTGTATGTATGCAACAGTTTTATTTATCTACTTTGTTTTCGCCATACAAAATTAGCTGCCATGATTATTTAAAGTGTAATATCATGTACTTGCCTTTCATATTTAAAAAATATTGCTGCAGCACTGCATGGTTTAAGACTTTCCCTTCTTTTTCACGTTTTTGGAAGAACGTTCTCTTATGCCTGAATGTTTAGTTGGCTTAAAATTAAACTTTTATGGTAAAAGGAATGAGTTACTGTAAACCTGGTTAAGAGTTAACTACGTCACCGAATCCAGGGGATTGCTTAAGCAATCAAAAGATTGGGAAGGAGCAAATACAGTGCATATAAGAAGAAGTAGTATTCACCTCTTTGGAAGTTTTCACATTGTATTGTGACACAACACTGCAGTCACAGTGGATTTAATTTGACATTTTTACACCGATCAACAGAAAAAGACTACTTAATGTCAAAGTGAAAACAAATCTCTGAAAAGCAGCCAATTATTTAGAAATATTAAACACAAATAATTGATTGTATAAGTGTTAATAGGACACACCTAAATAATCACTGGTGCAACCAGCTAGTTTTAGAAGTCATAGAAATAGTTCAATAAGAGGCCACCTGTCTGGGATTTCAATTGATTTTAGTCTATGTGCCCCTAGAAGACAAAAACGAGACTCCAAACAACATCATGAAAAAGTGATTTAAAGTGCAGGGGAGGGGACAGAGACAAAATGTCCATGTCACTGAATGTCTAGTTAAATTGGTCCTTAGGAAATGGAAAGAGTATTGCACAGCTGTAAATCTGCCTTGAGCAGACCATTCACAAAAACTTCAGTGATCATACAAGAAGATGAAGATTAGTAAGGAGGCCACCAAGAGACCTATGAGAACTCTGAAGGAGTTACAAGATACAGTGGCTAAGATTGGAGCATGGCAAAGAGAAAGCTACGGTGAAGGAGGAAAAAAAAAACATGCACAACATCTCAGCAAGAGTTTGTGAGAAGGCACACAAAAAACTCTGAAGTCAGCTCACTACGGTCTGATAGAGCAGACTCTGATGGCCAAAAAGCTCAGAGTCTGGCTAGCCCTGCAAGGCTCGTGAAAGAAAAATAAATGCAGCAAAACACTGGGAAATCCTGAAGGAAAACATGACACAGTCTGCAAGAAACCTGCTTATTGGACGGTCCATTTTCCATCAAGACAAGAACCCCAAACAAAGCCAAAACTACACAGGAATGTCTTAAAAACAACAACGACAATATAATGGAATGGCCAATTCAAAGTCCAGATCCAACAATAACAACAGATCTAAGAGGATGAGAACAGATAAATGGCCTCTGTCTGCATTTACCCGCAAGTCATTTACTACTTTAACGAGTGCAGTTTCTGTGCTGTGATTTGTTCTAAAACCTGACTGAAATTTATCAAGAATAGCATGTTTATTGAGGTGCTCATTTAACTGCATAATGACTGCCTTCTCTAGAATTTTACTTAAGAAAGGCAGGTTAGAGATGGGTCTATAATTTTCAAGAGCAGAGGGGTCGAGATTATTTTTCTTAAGTAGGGGTTTAACTACCGCAGTCTTAAGACAGTCTGGGAAGACCCCCGTATCTAATGACGAATTTACTATGTCAAGAACATTATCACTAAGCACACCCGATACTTCTTTGAAAAAATTTGTTGGTATTGGGTCAAGGGCACAGGTGAATGGTTTCATTTGAGAAATTATTTTATGTAAATCAGGTAAATCTATCCTAGTGAAAGACTCTAATTTATTTATTATGGAGTACTGGGGTTTCGGAGGATCCTTAGTGTTGGGGAGATATACTATGTTATTTCTAATATCATTAATTTTTTGATTGAAAAATACAGCGATAGCCTCACAGGTTTTACTGGAAGTACTTAGGAGGCATTCCTTTGAGTTACCTGGGTTTAACAGATGATCAATTGTCGAAAATAAGACTCTGGGATTACTAGCATTGTTATTTATAATCTTAGAGAAATAGCAGCGCCTCTCAAGACGGACTGTGTTATTGTATTCTGTTATTTTAACTTTTAATATCTCATAGTCAATAGTTAGTTTAGTCTTCCTCCATTTACGCTCAGCTCTATGGCATGTTCTCTTTAAATCAGACACTCTTTGGGTCTTCCATGGTATAACAATGCTAGAAGATTTTTTAACTGTCTTTTCAGGTGCAACTAAGTCAACAGCAGCCCTCACTTTAGTATTAAATCTTTCCACCTTACTATTTACATTCTCCTCGCTATTATAGTTGGCACTATAAACGGACTGATTGGTTAGAATGTAAGTTTTAAAGTTGCTGATGAGTCAAAGAAGCGTTTTTTAACAATATGCTTCTCATGAGTGTTTTCTATCATTATTTCTATATTAAAAAGTAGAAGAAAATGGTCTGAAAGACCCGTATCAATGACCTGCTTTATATCAACTTTTAGTCCTTTAGTAATTACTAAGTCTAACGTATGACCTGCTTTATGTGTAGGCTGATTAACGATCCACATCCAGCTGAGGTTTTGTCTCTGGACTTGACAGACTGTTCACTCACAATCCTCATGCCACCTGACAAAGCTTGAGCAATTTTGCAAAGACAAATAGGGAAAAACAGCAGTGTCCAGATATGCAAATCTGGTAGAGACCAGAGGTCACAAACTCAGGACTGTCATGACTGCCAATGGTGCATCTACTAAATACTGACTACTACTACTGAATGCAGTCAATTATTTTGCTTTTTACATTTGCAATTCATTTAAATCACTTTGTAAAGATCAATTTTCACTTTGACATTAAAGATTCCTTTTTTGTTGCTCAGCATCAAAAAAGCCAAATTAAATACACTGAGATTCAGTGTCGTCTACCTTGATAAAAGGATAAATGTCTGTATCTGTGTATTCATCTGGTTGCTATGTCTTTGTCATTCCAACAGATGGAGCATCACAAACATTTGTAGTAATGCATTTTATTACTAAAAATGTTTGTGATGTGCCACCTGTTGGCAGGACAAAAGCAATGCTTTATATTGCTACATGCATTACTAAATGTTTTCTAATAGATGGTGCAATGCCAACGTGAATGCTGAATACCCTGGTTTGTATATCAATTACTTAGATCTCAATCTATTTTAAACTGGTAGCGCACATAGTGTAACAATAAAATGTGAAAACGTTCATGGGGTTGTATACTTTATAGACACTGTTTGAGCCCCCAAATCTGTATCTATGCAAGAAAAAACAAATCTTGCATTCTGTGTGTTTTTGACGATTGCTAGACATTTAATAACAGATACAAGTATCGGGTCAACATTAACAGGCCAAAATGTAAAAGCCGTGTCATACTTGGGTGACGGACACATGTCCCAAATGTGTCAAGAGAGAATTCTGTGATTTTTAATTTACCAAATAAACTTCTATAGATGTTGACATATTCCCTCTATTAAATTTGGTTACTCCTGGGTAATATTTTTATACACCGCATCACTTATTTGGTCTCAATATTTAATTTGCTTGTACTCTTTGCCTACAATTCGAGCACAGAGCAACGGACTTCACTCTACAAACAGTTTAGTTTTGGGGCGACTGGGTGTCGCTTGTGGCTTTAATATATTTCAATTGTCTTGGAAATTACAGTATCTGGATTTTATTCTACTTAAGCACTGGGCAGCAACAACATGCTTCACTGAATGAATCCCCCTTCTAGTAACTTAAATGCCTTAATGCTGCAAGGGCAACATTCCATCCAAGTTAAGGCCATGTCAGTGCCTTTTCCACTGTGTTTCCGTCGCAGACATCATTTACATAATCATAAGGAGTTGGAGCTAGTTGTGGAGTCTGACTTACCCAGTGACTCAGTCAAACTAGTCTGCAACTTGCCCCATCAAAATTAAATAAGTCATAGGAGCAAACTCTGTGTGCAGGACAACTAACAAACAGCCAATGAGTGCTCACCTGGTAGTAAAATGCATATAATGCAGCAATAAATAAGAAGGAATGTGGGTGATTGGGAGCTGACAAACAGGAGACTAAACTGTTTTAGGTACCACAACAGAACCGAAGTGGGGTGGTGGTGTTGGGATCCCGGATTGCAGATTCTCTCGCCATACCTGTAAACCCTTTGACTCTGTCAGAGAGCATATTATTGCCCCAGTGGGCTGGGCAAGCATGCAATTCTTTGGAAGTGTAAAACTGCTGGAAAATTCTCATGCACTCATGTAATTTGACATCCCTCACAACATACTCCGGTGACGAGATCAGCAACTCTGGCATACCCTCCAACTAGAAGTCATGTAATGCAACATTAGCTTTAGTTTAACTTGCTGGGTTAAGGGCACTAACTTAAATGCATGTGCCATTACAATCTCAGTAAGCCAACAATTCCCTAATCAGAGATCCCTTCCCTGCAGTAGTAGTGAGAAAGACACTTCAGTGCAGCCTCACTCATGTCTGAAGCACTGCTGAGACAGCAGAAATGCTGATTATAGCGAAGTTTGTTTTTAATGTTCAAGTTTTAAAACCAGTTATTTCTCTTCAAGTACATGAGTTATTAAGAGTTCACCTAATGCAGTCATGTTAGATGTAGGCCACTCACGACCTTGAATAGGAGTTATCAGGTTTGATAATGTCCACTTTAAAAGTTCAGCCACTCATATGTTATTCATGCCAAAGGTAATGCTCGTATTTTATTTGGGAAAACAAAGGTTTATGGCAGACTTGCGTTATTAATCTTGTGCCTTCATCGAGAGGACATAAAGTGCAATACGAGCACTCTGTTCTTAGATAGACAGGAATGTTGCTAACGGTCTACTAATAACAGCAAGGTGGTGGGGAGAAATATCTTTTGGTAATCTTTATTGGCAGATAATCCATTTAGCAACAGAATTACTATCTGCCTGCACCCATAACTCTCCTGTCATGCTCCAGATACTTGGGTGTGCAGCCTGGATTGGGAATATGTGGGTTTGGGAAATGGATGGATGGATGGAGTATATATCTTAAGATGCATCATTCTGTCTTGTAATTTTGAACCTCTTTATCCTTTGGGTGAAAGATTATTTTCTCAGTCTACATTCATATGCTATTTGTTCAGTGTTTCCATGTGTACTGATTAGAAAACACTCGGGTTCTAAACTATTTTGAGGACTTCACAAGGCATACATTCAGCCAATAAAACAAGTAAATTCCACTGACTGAGCGCATGTCAGTTCAGATTGAAACAGGCCAGCAGAGCTCTTGCCCTGAGCGGTCTTGTGCAGCAGTATTTCACAATATGCCAATGCATTTCCTATTCGCAACACAGTTATTCCCAGAGACATATTTAAAATAAAAATATAGAGAGTGAAAAAACACTGGCAAAGCCCCCAAATCGCATCAGTCCTACAAATACAATCTACATAAAAATGGCTCAAAAGTCTTTAGCAATGGCACCATTAAGAAGGTATTACTGACCTTTATTTCCTACTCTTAACATAATTCTTTATTATAGGCCACAAACACATTCTGTGGGAGTTCCTAAACCAAAACTGCATACTTTAAAGCAGGGATGGTCCCACCCCTACCCCTGTATGTTGGCTCTCTGCAAACGAGGTTAAGCGAGGAAGCACCTAAGTAAATGCACGGCTCAATCAATACTCATCAGATTTTTGTAAGGGTTCATCCAATAGGATTAAATACATTTGCTATTCTTTGAGAACAAAAGCCATCCCATAAACGAGGCCTCCCCTCCCCTCAGTAGTGAGTAAGGAGGATTTAAAAGTTTTAACACAATACGGTGAATTCGGTTCTGCCAGTAGGCAGCCAGCCAATTCAATACTGATTTTCGATTAGGGGAGTGGGAGAAGACTGACCAGCAAAGCCAGCCATATTTCAAGTGTTATCTTGGTCTGGGTTCACCTCTCAAGATGAAGAATAATGAAAAATCCAAATCTGTTGCTAAGCTTCCTCCACTCTCTCAAGCAGCTTCGTATGTCTGCTACACAAGTCTCTTCTCAATCTAGTGCACCATATCAGGCTCCCACCTCCTTCCTTAGCGTCACTCCGCCTTCAGTGTAGTTCTTCTTCTCCAGGCCACCTGTGCCTGTGTTTCCATTCCTTTTTGTCCACTTCCCTCATTTTCCCCCCTCCCATGAAAACCTGTTGCATGACATGTCCAATTCACATACTGTGGTTAGCCATTTTGAGGTGCATGGTAAGAGGAGTTCCTGTTGCAGTGCTGTCACAGCCCTGAGTTTTATGAGTTGGTTCTCAGCTCAAGCTACGCTGGTTTGTGTGCATCGCTGAGTGTAGAAGAGAATGTAAGCCTGAGTGTTGCACACTTCTTCCACGCTGCACACGCTCATCTTGGAGTCATTACAATGGACCCAGAAACCTGATTAAAAGACAAAAACAAACAAAAAAAAAACAAATCAAAAACAGAGAGATTAATACTCTAAAGACAATTTCATATCTGGTGTTTCATTGGATAAACACACAAAAGGGGTATATGAATTTTGCTATGTTGTGAAATAATTTCCAGTTCTCTACATTAGTTTCTTTTTAAAACTTAACAAACCTTTATTTATTGCATTTCTGAAATACACCTGCATAATGCCTCAGTGTAACTGTCAAGTCATAGGTTTTTTTCATCCATACATCCATTATCCAACCCGCTATATCCTAACTATAGGGTCACGGGGGTCTGCTGGAGCCAATCCCAGCCAACATGGGGTGCAAGGCAGGAAACAAACCCCAGGCAGGGCGCCATCCCACCGCAGGGCACACACACCCACACACTAGGGACGATTTAGGATCTGCAATGCACCTAACCTGCATGTCTTTGGACTGTGGGAACAAACCAGAGCACCCGGAGAAAACCCACGCAGACACAGGGAGAACATGCAAACTCCACGCAGGGAGGACTCGGGAAGCGAAATAGGTTTTCTTTCTTTTAAAAGTTTTATTCATTTTTAGTCATACTGGTATGTGTTCAGACCGCAGTGTGTGGTATATATATATATATATATATGTATATATATATATATATATATATATGTGTTTATCAATTTATGTATGTATTTATGTCTTTTTTATTTCAAGAGCTTCTGTAAAAATCCAAATTTGCCCTTGGGGACAAATAATAATTCTTTCTTTAATTCTTTACATTTATATAGTGCTTTTCTTACTACTCAAAGCGCTCTCCACACAGGGAGGACCCGGGAAGCAAACCCACAATCTCCTTACTGCAAAGCCCTGTGCCACCTGTGAGGATATGCTAACTATACTAACTTACTAACCACACAACAATGGTGATTACAATGCTGGCACTCACTCAGCAGCCAAAAACACTGGAGCTGGGGTTACCAAATACAATGATCTGATGGCTACCATGAAGCCCATGATGCTGGTCAACAAGGCTAGAAACAGCGACCCATTGTTCAGCACTGTATATGTAGTGCCTATAAAAACTATTCATCCCACTGGAAGTTTCACATTTTTTTTTGTTATACAATGAAATAGAGAGGATTAAAATTAAGCTTTTTGACATTGTTTATTAGAAAAATTAATCCTCCTTAATCTGTGCAAGGTGATCTAAATTAATTACAAATCTAAAACACAAAAGAATTGATCACTCTTCAGGTTAGGTTTACTTCTTAAACACAAAATGTGTCTTGCAGCTAAGACACTAGGCTGTAAATCACACTTCAATCCTTACCTCAAACTGCATAGCTTTAAACAAGTTTAACCTGACATTGCCTCGATTCAATTAATAAAAGAGTTGATTTTTTTTTTTTTTTTTTTTTTTTACAAAGCCCACTTTATTTTAATCTGACTAAATCCAGACAACTACATTAACCTACCATTTCTTTCAAAATATTTGAACTTATAGCAAAACTTGAACAATGCACTTCTTTGCACAAACCACTTGACCCACTGCTTTACTTACCCCCCTCAGTGTTGTAGCAGTACGCAGTGTAGTGTCCTGAGCCAAAACCCTTGCCGTGATGCATGACAACAGCAGATAGGTCGTAGGTAAAACTCTCCTTGTGGATTGAGGAGAGCGAGTCCCTGCAGCAGTAAGGCTCCATGTTCAAAACCTGGTCAAAATTCACATGTACACCAATTTTCTCTCTGTGATTACGACCAGACCACCTAAGAGCAAAACCACAATAAATCAGGTAAAAATTATAAAAAGATGTTAAAGTAAGAAAAAAGACCTGTTGCAGAATGCCATATTTCATTCTTATTCTGCTAAGGTTAATCTCTGAAAATTTTAAGCCAATCTAGCTCTCACAAAGCACACGCACATAGAACCAATACAAACACATCATTTACACTAGTGCTGGGCGGTATGACCAAAATTCTATATCACAGTATTTTTGTAAATTATCCCGGTTTCACAATATTCAACGGTATTTTTTTCCCCATGCATGAGTGGATGTTAACCACATTTTCCACTGCAATTACTGCAGTAGACAGCGGAATAGGTTATTCTTAGCCAGTCATGAGAATTGTACATTGTACAGAAAAACATTTTAATGTGCGCACAAGTATTAATACAGGTTTTCATGGCCCCATAATGTGATAGTTTTCAAGGGGGTGGCACTAATGAAGAGAAGGAATCACATTGCATGACAGTTGCAGTCAAAATATAGAACCTTTTTATTGAACAAATTTTGCAAACAACTTAAAGTATAATTTGGACAACATACAGTGCATCTGGAAAGTATTCACAGCGCATCACTTTTTCCACATTTTCTTATGTTACAGCCTTATTCCAAAATGGATTAAATTAATTTTTTTCCTCAGAATTCTACACACAACACCCCATAATGACAACGTGAAAAAAGTTTACTGGAGATTTTTGCAAATTTATTAAAAATAAAAAAATTGAGAAAGCACATGTACATAAGTATTCACAGCCTTTGCCATGAAGCTCAAAATTGAGCTCAGGTGCATCCTGTTTCCCCTGATCATCCTTGAGATGTTTCTGCAGCTTCATTGGAGTCCACCTGTGGTAAATTCAGTTGAATGGACAGGATTTGGAAAGGCACACACCTGTCTATATAAGGTCCCACAGTTGACAGTTCATTTCAGAGCACAAACCAAGCATGAAGTCAAAGGAATTGTCTGTAGACCTCCAAGACAGGATTGTCTCGAGGCACAAATCTGGGGAAGGTTACAGAAAAATTTCTGCTGCTTTGAAGGTCCCAATGAGCACAGTGGCCTCCATCATCCGTAAGTGGAAGAAGTTCGAAACCACCAGGATTCTTCCTAGAGCTGGCCGGCCATCTAAACTGAGTGATCGGGGAGAAGGGCCTTAGTCAGGGAGGTGACCAAGAACCCGATGGTCACTCTCTCAGAGCTCCAGAGCTCCTCTGTGGAGAGAGGAGAACCTTCCAGAAGGACAACCATCTCTGCAGCAATCCACCAATCAGGCCTGTATGGTAGAATGGCCAGACGGAAGCCACTCCTTAGTAAAAGGCACATGGCAGCCCGCCTGGAGTTTGCCAAAAGGCACCTGAAGGACTCCCAGACCATGAGAAAGAAAATTCTCTGGTCTGATGAGACAAAGATTGAACTCTTTGGTGTGAATGCCAGGCGTCACGTTTGGAGGAAACCAGGCACCGCTCATCACCAGGCCAATGCCATCCCTACAGTGAAGCATGGTGGTGGCAGCATCAGGCTGTGGGGATGTTTTTCAGCAGCAGGAACTGGGAGACTAGTCAGGATAAAGGGAAAGATGATTGCAGCAATGTACAGAGACATCCTGGATAAAAACCTGCTCCAGAGCGCTCTTGACCTCAGACTGGGGCGACGGTTCATCTTTCAGCAGGACAACGACCCTAAGCACACAGCCAAGATATCAAAGGAGTGGCTTCAGGACAACTCTGTGAATGTCCTTTAGTGGCCCAGCCAGAGCCTGATTGAACATCTCTGGAGAGATCTTAAAATGGCTGTGCACCGACACATCCCATCCAACCTGATGGAGCTTGAGAGGTGCTGCAAAGAGGAATGGGCAAAACTGGCCAAGCTTGTGGCGTCATTTTCAAAAAGACTTGAGGCTGTAATTGCTGCCAAAGGTGCATCGACAAAGTATTGAGCAAAGGCTGTGAATACTTATGTACATGTGATTTCTCAGTTTATTTTTAATAAATTTGCAAAAACCTCAAGTAAACTTTTTTCACATTGTCATTATGGGGTGTTGTGTGTAGAATTCTGAGGAAAAAAATAAATTTAATACATTTTGGAATTAGGCTGTAACATAACAAAATGTGGAAAAAGTGATGCGCTGTGAATACTTTCCAGATGCACTGTATTTTCAACCATCCAAAGAGGCATTTAGACTTAGTAAAATATCCAGTGGTGCTTGTCAAAAGTTGTATTGCATTGAACATGTCTTAGAAAAGGAATAAATAGTGAATATTTTTTGTAAGCCAACTACACTTTCTGTTAATGTCGATCCTCTGCTTGCTTTTTTTGTCGTAGACAGTACCTCTAGCAAACGCGTCTACAAGTGACGTCTGACTCAAGTGTCCTCTAGCTTTTTCAGTTTTACCTGAGGACATGGAGGGTGCCAATCTTAGTTCCATACATTCATGGTACTCCAAAGCATGTTTGTGGCTAAGGTGGTGCAGCAAATTGCTTGTGTTGCTGCCTTCGGCGACAACTTTAGCTCAACAGCATTTGCAGTAAATAGTTGTTTGGTCCACATCTGACCTTTTAAAACCAAAGTATCTCCAGACAACAGACACGGATCCTTTTTTCGGCAAAAGTTCTTCTGTGTCATCGTGTTCAACTTTATCGTCTGCTACAGCTTCAGTTTCAGAATGTTCTCTGTCCATTTTCACCGCTCAATACCACCACTAACATATGTACTCCGTTGCATGCATGTTTAGTGGTGTGGCAGTGAAAAAGGTCCCCTTAAACAGTTTCCCGCTGTGCCACGTTTCAAACATTGTTTAGGCTATTTAAACCGATGTTGCGGTATAAGATAAATCCATATCATAACAAAAACAAAATACGGTTTTCAGTATGAACTGGTATACCTCCCAGCACTAATTTACACCCAGAGTAACACTGTATTTCTGGTAAACTATAGTGTACACTTTTTTACTCAAACCAAGTTTCTAATCAATAATACCATTTATGCACTGATTGGGACTTAAACGATCGGGTTAAAATCTGAAACGACGACTTAAAAAGAAACATAGAGTAGTTTTTCACGATCATATTATGCATTAATTTGTTCCAGGAAATTGTATTCTTTAAATAAATTTAAAAAAATAAATACTGCGCCTGTTCTTGTACATTAAAATAGGGTCAATGGGGAACTGGTTCAAACATATAAAAGTCAAGACTCAGTGATAAATGTTAAAGCCAGGATTTATAAGGCATGCTTCTATAATTTTAGCTTACTTCTATAATTATACATATAAAGAGTAACTACTTCCCCACTTAAGTTATTAATATAGAAACACAAATGGATTAGTGATAAAAATAAAATAGACAGTCAACTCTGACACCCAAACCAAAGCAACAGTGCAAATAAAATACTGTATATGTAAATACTCCAAGTTCACATTCATAATCTGTGCAGCAAACCACAATAAATATGATACAATGCCCGAGATAGTATAAGTATAATGTCAGTTGCAATTTAGCAGATAATTTCTACTACAAGTAGGGAAGAGCAATATATTGAATTCTCAATTTGATATTTATAAAAAAATTCAATATGCAAAAGCCCATTTCAAATTGTCCAATTTGTATTTATGATTTTTTGACAACTTCTGCAGTTTCTAAATATAGCTGTGACGATTCCACCCATGTTACCTGATGGTGCTGATAAGCATGAGGAAAACAAATGGAGAAAAAAGATCAGAAGAGGAAGAGTTTAGAACAAGTAGTGTTAACTCTGCGGTTTGGAAATGGTTTGGTTTTACCTGGGATGAGAGTGCAAGAAGTACAACGAATAAATATAAAATAATTTATTACATATGGTAAGGCCCTCTATGGATGTGCGGTGCCTATAACATACCCTCTCACAAAGCAGGTCTCTGTCAAGCAAAGTTGAATAAAATGTTTTCTGTTTCATTGCTTATGTACTGTATGAGCAGATAAGCTGAAAAAATGAGATAATGGCTACAGTGACTTACCGCACTGCGAAACATACTTTCACTTGCTTTGGTTCTGGTAAGATCTCTTAATGTTATTGTAAGTTGGAGGAAGTCGAATAAACAACCATACTAGTTTGTTAGAATTTAGTAATAGGACAATGAATGAAGTAAAATGTGTTCTTTTATAATGGCAGGTTGTAATAGCAAGATGTTAGTTCAGTGTTTATTGGGCATAAAAGCAAAATTAATGTTGTCCTGGGTAGTTGCTTCATTCAAGAAAGAAAAAAAAAAATTTTCTAATTTCTCTAATTTTCCATATTATTGTGAGAAAATGTATCATGTCTTGGTCTGTGTGTGGAAAACAAACATATATGCATTTGTCTTACTAAATACTAAAAATGGCATCAGTTTACTTGTAAGTCCATATCGCTCAGATACAACAATAAATCACCATCACCATCTGTGAAACATCATACCACCGGATGTTTATGAAGTGACCTGTACAGTTATAAAGCCTAATATAATTATAACCAATAATTATTTTATCTATTCATCCATTCTCAAAGGGCAGAGTTGCATGTTTAATTACTTATATGGCTGACGCATTTATACAAGGTAACATACAACATTTCAGATACAATCAGTTACATTTCATTTGTTTTTCAAACTGGAGCATAAGCAGATGAAGAGGTTTGCTCCAGAGGTAAGTCCAAAGCCTTAACCACTATGCTACACTGTGGAAGAAACACTTCTGCATTCCCTAGGTTATTTCCACAACTATGTAACCCAGGTACTCTGCAGCACACCAGCAAACTCAATTATATTGTACAGATCCTATTCATATCAATATGGAAGAGCACAGTGCATATTAAAAAAGTGACAAGCTGCATATTTTTTTGCACACAGACACGGTACAATGCACCATTGTGCTTATTACATTTAAGACTAAAGCCAGAGGAAGCACTGCTTTACACAAAGAGCTGTGGGAGAAACAAACTGCTGAGACAGAGATTTGAAGCAGAAACCTTGACAACATTTAAAAAGTATCTGGACAACATATTGGGACAACTTACCTATTCGCTAGCCAAAGAAGGTTGATAGACTGAATGGTCTCCTCTTGCTTGTGACATTTATGTTCTTATATTTCAACAAGAAAATTTACAGCACAGGCAGCCTGCCCCTTGGTATTCCCTAGCAACTGCTTTTTATCATATCCTGCAGATTTTGACATAGCAAACGCATGCTCTAAGCAATATGGTGGAATGTATCCAATATAATTTCTGTCTTCAACACATCTTTAATATTTCAAATGCCATCACAGATGGTAAAGTGGGCATCACAACATACATCACACAGCCCAACAAACTGTTTGCATGTAACAGGAAATTATTCCAGTCCTCCCTACCCATTTGGTGACCAATGTTTAAACAAAGTGATAACCCAGCCACCGGGGATGCACAAACCAGCGTGTTTCCTCATGCCGGTCCCAAGCCCAGATAAATGGGGATGGTTACGTAATGAAGGGCATCCGGTGTAAAATATGCAGACAACAATACAAATTTCCATACCGGATCGGTCGAGCCCCGGGTTAACAACGACCGCCGAAATTGGGCTACTGTTGGCCGAAGAAGAAGGAGAAGAAGAGGGGGGGATGGTGTGTCTGGAGGCAGGAGGAGAGGAGGAAGGTAAAGAGAGTGGAACTGAGGGTAGGAACTTTGGCACTATGACTGGTAAGGGGAGAGAGTTAGCAGATATGATGGAGAGTACGAAGGTTGATATATTGTGCATGCAAGAGACTAAATGGAAGGGGAGTAAGGCCAGGGGGATCGGAGGTGGATTCAAATTGTTCTATCATAGTGTGGATAGGAGGAGAAATGGGGTAGGGGTTATTCTGAAGGAACAGTATGTCAAGAGTGTTTTGGAGGTGAAAAGAGTGTCAGGCAGAGTAATGATTATGAAGCTGGAAATTGGAGGTGTGATGATGAATGTTGTTAGTGCATATGCACAAGTTGGGTGTGCAATGGGTGAGAAAGAAGATTTTTGGAGTGAGTTGGATGAAGTGATGAACAGTGTACCCAAGGGACAGAAAGTGGTGATTGGAGTGGATATCAATGGGCATGTTGGTGAAGGGAACAGTGGAGATGAGGAGGTGATTGGTAGGTATGGTGTCAAGGAGAGGAATGAAGAAGGTCAGAGGATAGTGGATTTTGCCAAAAGGATGGACATGGCTGTGGTGAATACGTATTTTAAGAAGAGGGAGGAACATAGGGTTACGTACAAGAGTGGAGGAAGATGCACACAGGTAGATTACATCCTATGTAGAAGAGTTGATCTGAAGACTGCAAAGTGGTGGCAGGGGAAAGTGTAGTTAAGCAGCATAGGATGGTGGTCTGTAGGATGACGGAGATCAAGAAGAGGAAGAGAGTGAGGGCAGAGCCAAGGATCAAACGGTGGAAGTTGAAAAAGGAAGACTGCAAGGTTGAGTTTAGGGAGGAGGTGAGACAGGCACTGGGTGTCAGTGAAGAGTTACCAGACAGCTGGGAAACTACAGCAGATGTAGTAAGGGTGACAGCAAGAAGGGTGCTTGGCGTGACATCTGGAAAGAGGAAGGAGGAAAAGGAAACCTGGTGGTGGAATTAGGAAATACAGGAGAGTATACAGAGGAAGAGGATGGCAAAGAAGCAGTGGGATAGTCAGAGAGATGCAGAAAGTAGAGAAGAGTACAAGGAGATAAGGTGCAAGGTGAAGAGAGAGGTGGCAAAGGCTAAAGAAAAGGCGTATGATGAGTTGAATGAGAGGTTGGACAGTAAGGAGGGAGAAAAGGACCTGTACTGATTGGCTAGACAGAGGGACGAGCTGGGAAAGATGTGCAGCAGGTTAGGGTGATAAAGGATAAAGATGGAAACATACAAACGAGGAGAGTGTGTTGAGCAGATGGAAAGAGTACTTTGAGAAGCTGATGAATGAAGAGAACAAGAGAGAAAAGAAGTTGGATGATGTGGAGATAGTGAATCAGGAAGTGCAACGTATTAGCAAGGAGGAAGGAAGGACAGCTATGAAGAGGATAAAAAATGGAAAGGCCATTGGTCCAGATGACATACCTATGGAAGCATGGAGGTGTTTAGGAGAGATGGCAATGGAGTTTTTAAACCAGATTGTTTAATGGAATCTTGGAAAGTGAGAGGATGCCTGAGGAGTGGAGAAGAAGTGTACTGGTGCCGATATTTAAGAATAAGGGGGATGTGCAGGACTGCAGTAACTACAGAGGAATAAAATTGATAAGCCACAGCATGAAGTTATGGGAAAGAGTAGTGGAAGTTAGGTTAAGAAGGGAGGTGATGATTAGTGAGCAGCAGTATGGTTTCATGCCAAGAAAGAGCACCACAGATGCAATGTTTGCTCTAAGGGTGTTGATGGAGAAGTTTAGAGGAGGCCAGAAGGAGTTGCATTGTGTCTCTGTGGACCTGGAGAAAGCATATGACAGGGTACCTCGAGAGGAGCTGTGGTATTGTATGAGGAAGTCAGAAGTGGCAGAGAAGTATGTAAGGGCTCATTTATACTTCACACTCAGAACGTGTACGCACCCGGATCATGGCTGCCACGCGTTTCCAGCATTCATTTGATGCGTCCTCTGAGCAGGTCCTCAGAAATTAACACGTAGCGTGTGCGAGTTGCAGTACCAGCAAAAAGTCAGGGGGCGCAGTGTGCTAAAAGTTGGAATGTGACGTCAGAGTCTCTGTTTACAATCTACATGTGACAGAAAGCCGCTTTGCGGACCCTACAAGATCGGTGTGTGCGCTTTGATGTTTGATGAATGGTTCGAAGTGGTGAAATAAAATGCCGACATACAGATGCATTCGTAGTGCTTTTATATTCAAGCGTTGCATATTCCCGATCGTTATGACACGATACATTTTAAAAGTCTCACATACCATCTTCTGTGCCGTCTTTTTTTCTAGGGCTTCCTCCGGTACTGACAGCAGTGGCAAACAGCAATAGATCGCCACACTGAGCACATTAAATGTAGGATATTCCAACTTTCTGCACATTTAGAATCCTCAGATTTATACTTGATATCACTTTCATGATGAAATGCATTGAAGTATGTATGTTATATTTTACAGATAAATCGGTAATTTCGTTTAAATAATGAATACTGTTAATTACACACAAGGGGGTGACATGGTGGTGGAGCGTTAGCGCTGCTGTCTTGCAGGGAGTCACGTCGCTGATATTCCCTGCCTGGAGTTTACATGTTTTCCTGCTGGGTTTCCACAGTGTGCTCCGGTTTCCTTCCAAAGATATGCAGATTTGGTTACACTAAAATGACGCCAGCGTGTATGTGTGTGCTTGTATTCACCTTGCAATGAGCGGATGCCTCGTCCAGGGATTGTTTCAGCCTCGTGCCCAATGCTAGCTGAAATGGAGAAATCCCTGGACTGATGGATTTAATCATTAAACATCCTTTTCAGAGATATTGCGGTAAGGTGTCATCAGAATTTAAATGGTGTTCCAGGCAATTCACAACACAGTGAAGCCAAACCTGTTCTCACCATGATAATATCTTGCATTGCCACCTGGTGGATTCCTCCAGATTTACGTAAAGTACGTGCGCAAGTATAAACAGTACAACGCTTGCGTGGCAGGAGCGTCTGCAGCAGCATGCGTCGTGTGAAGTATAAATCCGGCCTAAGAGTTGTATGAGGGAAGTGTGACAGTGGTGAGGTCTGCGGTAGGAGTGACGGATGCATTCAACGTGGAGGTCATCAGGGATCACCTCTGAGCCCTTTCTTATTTGCAATGGTATTGGGACAGGTTGACAAATGAGATTAGATAGGAGTCCCCGTGGACTATGATGTTTGCTGATGACATTGTGATCTGTAGCGATAGTAGGGAGCAGGTTGTGGAGACCCTGGAGAGGTGGAGATATGCTCTAGAGAGGAGAGGAATGAAGGTCACTAGGAACAAGACAGAATACAGGTGTGTAAATGAGAGGGAGGTCAGTGGAATGGTGAGGATGCAGGGAGTAGAGTTGGCAATGGTGGATGAGTTTAAATATTAGGGATCAACAGTACAGAGTAATGGGGATTGTGGAAGAGAGGTGAAAATGAGAGTGCAGGCAGGGTGGAATGGGTGGAGAAGAGTGTCAGGAGTAATTTGTGACAGACAGGTATCAGCAAGTGTGAAAGGGAAGGTCTACAGGACGGTAGTGAGACCAGCTATGTTATATGGGTTGGAGATGGTGGCACTGACCACAAAGCGGGAGATAGAGCTGGAGGTAGCAGAGTTAAAGATGCTAAGATTTGCACTGGGTGCGACAAGGATGGATAGGAGTAGAAATGAGTACATTAGAGGGTCAGCTCAAGTTGGACGGTTGGGAGACAAAGTCAGAGAGGCGAGATTGCGTTGGTTTGGACATGTGCAGAGGAGAGATGCTGGGTATATTGGGAGAAGGATGCTAAGGATAGAGCTGACAGGGAAGAGGACAACAGGAAGGCCTAAGCGAAGGTTTATGCATGTGGTGAGAGAGGATATGCAGGTGATGGGTGTAACAGAACAGAACAAGATGCAGAGGACAGAAAGATATGGAAGAAGATGATCCGTTGTGGCAACCCCTAACGGGAGCAGCCGAAAGAAGAAGAAGTTTAAACAAAGTGATAAGAATAAGCATGAAGAATTAGCGCATGAAAACACACAAACCTGTATGAGTAATTCATAAGTATCCTATGGTGAAGTAAATTGTGTAATGTTAATAATACTGACCTGAATCTTTTGAGGTGAAGCCGCAAGACCTGAGGTAGTCTAAAGATCAGTAACTGTTTGCATGCTTCTGTAAGAACCAAAGGCTTTGGGGATGACTTTCTCCTTTTACCTATTTGGAAGTGATATTTAAAAAAAAAAAATAACCAGGTTACCTAAATTGTTCCTAGTTCATGTCAAAGCGTGAATTTAAAGGATTTAAAGAGATTCTGACTGCACAGAGCCACTCAGGCCACACAACCAGAATCCTCTTAAAACTACTTTTAAACACATAACACTACTGACTGTTGCAACGATCACAAGCATAGATTCTTCCTTCAAGGGCTTCAGTTTCAGTAAATTTTGCCAGCATCTCTGTCAGTGTGCAGTCATCGTGAAAGGTCATGGCAGAAGCACCTTTCTCGACACAGTGGTAGCGCTCTGGGAACTCAAGAGAAAGGTCCCAAAATGGTTCCACTGTGTTTGACTTGTAGTTGCAAGTCACACAGGTCACCTAGATAAGAAAATTAAAAGAAAATTACAACACAGGTAATTCAATGCAATCTCATTTCAATTGCCAATGCAAGTCTAATTTGTATTCTGTCTCAAGAAAAAACATTGCTATCTAGCTTACCCTTTATACCAACATTATTTTAATTTACTCACCTGGCTGAGCAGCTGCCCATGGAAAATGGTGTTGACAACTTTCAAGACTTGCTTGGTGAGTTTCCTCTGTGAGAAAGGAATAACAATCTTGCGCTTTGTTCCCTCAGATTCCAGCTCCTGCTGCACCTTGTCCAGTAGTTCACACAGAAACTCCTGAGCATCCTGCTGGTCATAGCCACGGAAGGATGGAATGAGATTCCATACAGAATGCAACATGGCAAAGGGAGACACTAAAGCCCAGCGGCCTGACCACATCACTCGAAACAGTGTGTGCAGCTCATGGCAGAGAGACATCTGCCGGGATGAGCGCAGCTCCTTTGGCTGCACCAACTCAGCAGCATTTATTTTTGGGTGCAGGCCCTGTTTGCTGCCCGTGAGGCTGGCTAGTCTTTCGTGTCGACCTGACCCCCCATTGGAGTTAGAGGTACCATTCAATATTTTCCCGGAGACACGAGACTTGCTTATTCCAGAGGTCTTGGCGAGAAGTTCTTCCGTCTCACTGAGATCTAGTGTGAGGAAGCACTCCCGAAACTTCTGCAAGTGACTTAGCACTTGCAAGATTGAGTTCATGTAACATGTGTTTCCCAGGTTCCTAAGCCCTGTAACTCCAGGAGTTATTTGCCGTTTCGGTGTGGAATAATATTGTCTCAGCTTACTGGCATTTCCCAGTGACCTACGAGACACTGAGCTTACCAATAGGGGAGTTCGATTTGCAGGTTCCCGAAACTTAGAGGGAATAATGATAGGTGCTCTTGGTGCTTGGGTAAGGAGGCGGGCACTTTTCCTTGGAGGTGAACTTGCCAGTTCCTCTAACAGTCGTCGCTTAACCTCCTGCCTTCGCTGACGCATCTCTTCTTTCTTCTTCTCAATCTCTTTCTTTCTTTGCTCTTCCTCAAATCTTTGTCTTCCCCTTGAGCTTTTCAGGAACCAGGCCCTCATTGCCTTACTAAGTAGAGCCTGACGTCGATGCCACAATGCTGTCTGCATAGCAGCCTGTCCGCCTGTCTCCTTTTGTTGATGAGAGGAGTTATCAATGGAGGCCAAAGAACGGAGGCTGCGACGAACTGGCTGAGATGGATCGCATTCTTTGCTACACACAGTACTAAGTGCTCCCCGTAGAAGTTTCAAGTCTCCTTCAGCATTGTCATTCAGTACATAGTCATCACAAAGATAGCAAAACACATTGAGTTCATGCACTTCCATGGCCAGTGGGTGCCGCGATTCTTGAAAATGTTTAAGAGCATGCTCCTCTATGTAATGCCCACATGCCACATGGGAACACTTCAGACAAGCCCACACAGACTCTGTGGTTTGGCAGTCTATGCAGTGCCACTTCTGTGGGTTTAGAATAGAGTGGTCCTGGGCTAGACGCAAGCGTCCCACGTGTTTACACCGATCCATTACTCAGCAAAGACATGCGCTCAATCAGGAATGTGACCATCTCCCAGTATAAAAGTTCATCCTGTAAAGAAAGAAAAAAAAAAGAAAGAGAGGGATCAGAGTGCCTTAAAATTGTTTACTTATGATTACATCAAATGTTTATTTTTATTAGAAAGCATGTGAAATCTAAAATTTTATTTTAAATAGTATTGCACTAACAGGTTCAAGGCAAAAAAATGAGAATATCTACCAATATGAAGTGTATAATGTCAAGTTAAATAACGGGCATAGTTATCAAGAAGGAACTAACACAAGGTCCGAGTACCTAAAATTGTAGATCTATTCATCATCAGAACAAATCTTGACAAAAAAAGGCCATTCAGCCCAATAAAGCTCATCAAACAATGCATGTCCTGGCCTCTCCCAGAATCTAAAAATTCTGTATTTGCCTGTTCATACATGTTTATATATACACATACGTGTTATACACTACATACATATATAAACATATTGTGACCAAATATCTTGCCTGGTTTGCCCAGAGAGACTTAACAATACAGCACGGGACTCCTCACGAATGACTTTTGATAATTCAGCTACTATGATGTAACATAAACATTTGCAACATTTGTATGGAGGTTTAAGCCTAACGTAAAGCCTACCCTTACTCTCCTACTGAGGCTTCTACGGACTCTAAAGCCAGGCTGTCACTGGGGAACACTTTCTGTTGTGAAGGACCAGTGCAAAGTTTGCTGCTTGAACTTATCATTTCCAACTCTGAATTTGAAATAAAGTGAAACTAAAAACATATGGGTTAAAAAAAAAAAAAAGAAAAAGTATTTTAGTGCCACAGAATCCACTCGAGCAATAATATACTTCTTTTTCCCTTTCACTCCCACACACAGAGCAAATAAATAATCTTTAGAACTCCGATACTTACTTAAATAGCTATTTAACCCAACACTCCATGATACCGGTCTACAACACCTACATTTAACACTCAACAAATTTGTGTAACTAACCAAAACTTGCTTGAGTAATTTCATTAAAAATAATAATAATACAGCTCTCAAAACATTTAGATTTATGGTTCCAACTCTTCAGAACTACTTCCTGATCTGTCTGTTTCTTGGACAATTCTCTCTGCCTGTTTAATTGCTGTGCCTAAAAGCTACATTTGCCACAATCTTTTCCTATTGGCTCTTCTAATAACTACCATTAGAAATGTATGCTAATTTTAAATTCAGCCAGTGAAAATGTTATACTAAATGTATTACTACAGTAAGCATCTTTTTCAAAATGTATCACTTACTACAGTTTTTATTTTTAATGCAACTGTTTTTGACCTCTAAATCAAATTTAAATGACATGTAAACCTCTGTTTCTGTCAGTGCTGCATTTATTGTTTGTACGAGTATGACAGTCCAAGTTAGCTCCATACTCCCTGGTGGCTTCAGGGAGCCTCTTCAACCTGAAACCATCAATACTTATAGACGCAAGACACAATCTAATGGATTTTTCAATGCTTTACAGATACTGTACCACAAATAGATACTCTCAGTGCAGAGGAATTGGATAAACCAGACACTCTCGGAATTACTAGATGCTACACTTCATACTTCAGAGTGGGAAAGCAGCAGGCCCTGCCGAATTTTACAAAAAAAATTTAATTAAGTTAGCTCCCCTTTTATTAGCAACATTTACAGAAGCCGAGACAATAAAAGTTTAACTCAAACTTTTTTTCAAGTATTAATTACCGTCTTTCCTAAAACAACCAAGGACTTATTATAATGTGCATCATACAGACCAATCTCAATTCTGACTAATGATGTTAAGATACTTTTCAAAGTTCTAGCTAGAAGGATTGAGAAAGTGCTTCCTTCAGTAATATCACGGGAGCAAACCAGATTTATTAAAGGCAGACACTTAGCTTCCAATCTTTGATGGCTGTTTAATGTAATATATTCACCCATAAAGTCTAACACCCCCAAGATCTTATTATCTCTGGATGCAGAAAAAGCTTTCGATATGGTTGAATGGGACTATCTTTTCACTAAATTGCACAAATTTGGGTTTGGCCCGAACATTTATGCATGGATCAAACTACTGTATACCAGTCCAGAAGCTTTAGTTTTTATTAACAACACTAGCGATTTGGCGCGCGCTACGCTGCGCGTTGGATGACCACAGTTGAAGGACTCCCTGTTTAAACGCGCCTGGCAGTCGTGAACTGGGTCCTTCATCGCACCGCATTTGATTTTTGCATGGGAAACAAAATTTCAAAACAAAACCCATGATTCACGAAGTGTGGGACGCAGACTAATCAGAATCGTATACATTGTGTAAATGGTTGTAAGGAAGAGGAGTGGAGACGCGTCATTGCGGTAATGTCTGTGAGTGGTGAGTGTCAGTTTGTTGCGAGCGAGAACGGCGAGAGCGTTCACTCGGAGTTTCTTGGGAGACTGTACGTTTCTGTATATTATGGTTGTTTTGCAATCGTAAGGACCTCTCGTCGGGTGTCTCATTGGCACGCTTTTGCCTCTTTCTTTCGCGATCACGGCGTAATCTGTCTTCTCTCTCTGTAGGGGTTTCAGTTGCCTTTCGTTGTGCGGCAGAGACGCGTCGTTGAGCTAATCTGTGTGAATGCTGAGTGTCCGTTTCTTGCGAGCGACTGGCACGCCTTTGCCTCTTTGCTTCGTGATCACTCTGTAATGTGTCCTCTCTCGCAGGAGCAGGTTCAGTTGCCTTTCGTTTCGGCATTGTTCGATAAGGTCTCCTCTGTACAAGTGCACATGGGTAGCTGAAGACGGAAAGGCATAGTGGGCTGGAAGGGAGAAAATAGAAAATCGCGGCTTCAAACACACGAAGTGGTGACCAGGGGAACCATCCGACTCAGACGCGGGGCTCGAAATACTCAAGTGCACATGTAGCAAAGTGTAAATGTTATTTATAATTTTATTTATTTTTTTGTTATGAACTTCCCCAAAAGACTTGATCCCTGTAAATAGTTAATAGTATATCAACAATATAATCTGTTGTAGTACGGGCGTTAATTAGTGTCACACCTCATAACCTGCATACACCACGTTTTTGGCTGTAACGCCAAAAGCGGTGGACGCTGTAAGGGTAGGTTGTGGTTTCTGTTTCTTTTGTGATTTTTTTCATTTCATTTACTTTGTGTTAATAATTTATATCGATTTCATTTATTATTTAATAGGCAGAGGGGAGAAGACGTTAATGTGACACTCTGTGTATTTTCTTTACTTTTGTTTTGAAAAAGTATGCTATATATATATATATATATATATATTTTTTTTTTCTTTAATTTTCACTTGTTGAGAATATATAATTAGGATTTTTTTTGTATAAAGTCTATGTGTATTGTAAATAGTTCTCTTTGGAAAATTGGATTCATTTTTTTTTGTAAATAGTTTTTATATGTACTGTAATGTGTTTGTATAAATAAAAACGCGAGAAGCGCGGTGGACGCTGTAGGGGCAGAGGGGAGAAGACGTTAATGTGAGGCTCTGTCTATGTCTTTACTTTTCTTTTGAAAAGATTTTTGGGAACAGGAAAAATAAAAGCAAAGGGGAAAGAACGGAGGGGGGTAAGCAGGAATTCTGAGAGGGGAAGGACTGGGGCTTTTCTACGGGGTGGCTATACAGCCAAAAGGAACCCAGACCCGGACACGGACACCGCGCTGGGCTTTTATTATACAGATTATTTCAGACTACTTCAAACTAGAACGTGGTACTAGACAAGGATGCCCCCTGTCACCACTAATATTTGCAATCACCATTGAGCCATTGGCTATTTACTTTCAAAATGCTTCTGAGATGAAGGAGATTATCAGTGAGATTTTCTGTTCAAGTCCTTCTCTATATATAGATGATATGGTACTATATATATCAGATCCACAAAATACTGTGCCTGTAGTCCTAATAGCACTAGCAGAATTTCAAAAGATATCTGGATTCAAAATTAATTTGAATAAAAGTGTGCTTTTCCCAGTGAAATGTATAGTACAAAACATTAGATTGGACACCCTCCCTTTTATCATCTCACATAACTTTAAATACCTAGGGGTAAACATCACAAGTAAATATAAAGCTCTTTTTCAACAAAATGTTGCTGTCTGCATGGAAAAACTTAAACAAGATGTGCACAGATGGTCTACTTTCCACCTCAGTTTACCAGGGAGAATCAACACTGTCAAGATGAACATCCTTCTTAAGTTTCTCTTTCAAAGCATTCCCTTATACATTAACAAATCATTTTTTAAGAAAATAGATTCAATAATAACCTCAATAATTTGAAATTCAAACCTCCATGCATCCATAGGGCGACCATACAACAACCTAAAGCAGAAGGTGGCATGGCTCTACCTAACTTTCAATTTTATTATTGGGCAGCAAATATACAAGCTATAAAAAACCTGGACATTGCCACAAACAGAAGAACACACAAAGGCTTGGTCTGCAATAGAAATAAAATCCTGCAGTACTTCTTTATATTCCTTGCTTTGTGCCCCAGTAAATAAAAGTTATCAATATACTAACAACCCAATTGTCCTTCATTCACTCAAAAGATGGACCCAATGTTGGAAACACTTCAAGATAGAGAAGCTTTTATCTGTGGCACCTCTACACGATAACCACCTTTTTCAACCCCCTCAAACTTACAGTTTTTAATGTCTGGGAAATGTATGGGATTAAATTCCTTGGATATTTGTACACAGATAATGTCTTTGAACCCTACGAACAATTACACTCCAAATTTTGCTTCCCATCAACACACTTTTTCCACTATCTCCAAATCAGAAACTTTTCTAAACAAAATCTGCCCAACTTACCTCATCTCCCACCTATTTCTATTCCAGAAGAAATACTGATCACTCTTGAGAACTCAGACAGCATCTCTATAACATCTAAAACCATTTTAATTTTCCTTCCTTTCAAAGATCCCAGAGCACAGTGTGAAAAGAATCTCTTACTCAACATTTCAGAAAAGGAGGGGAAGGCAGCCAACCATGCACAGAATTCACTCTACCTCCATATGCGCAAAGCATACAATTATTCAACTTAAAATCTTTTATCAAGCACATCCACCCTGTTTAAAACTGTCCAAAACATTTTCAGTGCAAGATCCATCCTGCGAATATTGTAATCAAGCTCCAGCCTTGTTGAGCCACATGTTTTGGCATGCACCAAATTAACACCATTCTGAACCAAAACTTTTTAATGCATATCAGACTTGGCGTCACAATCACTCTTATTACATTAACAGCTGTGTCTGGTGTACTCCCAGATGGGCTTAAAGTGGAGAAAGACAAAGAAACTGCAATTGCCTTTATTATACTACTAGCACATAGACTTATTTTGCTCAACTGGAAGAATCCTATCCCACCTCTTTTAAGTCAGTGGGTAACTGATGTTAAATACTATTTGAAACTGGGAAAAGAAAAAATCAAACTCTCACTTAGTCGATCTGTTCAAAACGTTTTTAAAACCTGGCAGGATCTAATCAATAACATTTTAGAATAAGTTTTAATATTGGGGAATAGGACAGTTCATAATGTATTGTAGTCTTGTTTACTCAGTAAAGCTATTGATGGCATTTGATAAAGTCTAATATTTTACTGTAATATATATATATATATACATACAGTATATATATATATATATACATACAGTATATATATATATATATATATATATATATATATATATATATATATATATATATATCGGTTTTTACCACAAAAGTTAGAATTTTAGACACAGAAATCTTGTTCTTTAATAGAATGTAAGTTGGACTACATTCATATGCTATTAGAGAGATGGGACAGAAGGAACGTCCTATTGGGAAGTAGCATATGTGTACTACCAAGCGGTAGGTACAGCTCATAGAATTTTGAAAGAAACTCTTCACCTGATCTGGTTGCATTATAATGCAACTCAAACCACTACTTTCATTTCATTATATAAAATAGGTGGATTTTTTTACCTTCTTTACAAATTCTGAGCAATTCTTTTTTTGTAAAAAGAATTCTGCTTTTTTGTAAAAATCTGAGCAGCAAGCAGAAGGTGTAGCATCACAAATGTTAATTTAGAAAGCTCCCACAGCATGTAAACACAGTAGTTTGGTGACCACACTTGATTATTCTTATTATTGTTGTGTAGCAGATACACCTGACATATGGTTAATTTGTATGTTCATGTGAAAGAATTGATACATCAAATCCTAGCTTGGCTGATGGTGATTAAAAGATCTAATACTAAATTATCATACACTGGGTTATTTAAAGACAGTAAATCCTATTGCAAATCGTAGCTTTCAACAGGAATAGCAAGGTACAAGTATGGTACAGGTAAAGTGACACTACAAAACCTACTTTAAATACAGATTCCATAGACTTCTTCCTCCTGCACTTACCTAGTACTCACTAAGGATGTGGACTGGAATATTAACATCTCAGACATATTGATGTGCAGGTTTGTTCATGCTTCACAGGCAATTCAGTCTGGAAGATGAAAATAAGAAATTATGATCATTGAAGGGAAAATAGACAAAAACTACAGATTACAGCAGTGCATTCAAGTATACAGTTAGGAAAAGTAGAGATGCCAATCTAGATGGAAAATACACGTGTCTGTTCAAGGATATGGACCATCTAAAACATATCAAAGATATATCTGAACTTCTAGACTAACCACTCCATAATTTAGTTGAAGATTATGCATACGAATAAATGAACAAAGATAACCTTCTTTTATAAGGCCTCAGGGGGATCATTCATTTAAACATATTTTTATTCCACACTAAGTCAACAGAATAAGGAAAACACAAAAGGTGTGTGCTTTACTTTAAAGTAAGAAGAAACATTAACAAGTTTTAAAACAAGGAAGCACAACAGCTCTTATGAATTTACTGGAGATTTAGCTTAGAGCAGCACATATAATCATGACATGGATAGGTTTAAACAGCTAACTCTCAAACATTTGACACCATACACGTTGGTTATGTTGACCACAGGAATTTAGATAATGCCATTTCTAAAGAGAAGCAAATCTGCTTGCAGCTCCTCTATTCACAGTCACCGGAAAACCTTTCTATTCTTCTTTCGGCTGCTCCCATTAGGGGTTACTACAGTGGATCATCTTGTTCCATATCTTTCTGTGCTCTGCATCTTGCTCTGTCACCCCCATCACCTGTATGTCCTCTCTCACCACATCCATAAACATCCTCTTAGGCCATCCTCTTTTCCTCTTACCTGGCAGCTCTATCTTTAATATCCTTCTCCCAATATACTCAGCATCTCTCCTCTGCATGTCCAAACCAGTGCAATCTCGCCTCTCTGACTTTGTCCCCCAACCGTCCAACCTGAGCTGACCCTCTAATGCAGTGTTTCCCAACCTCGGTCCTGGGGGCACACTGTGGCTCCAGGTTTTTGTTTTAACCAGCTTCTGTTTTTAATTGGACTCCTGGGCTAATTAAGTGATGTGTTATTTTCCAAGTTCTGTGTTTTGTTAAAATGTACCAAGCAGTTATATGTGAGTAATGTATTTTTTTTTCTTTTTAACAATATTTTCATCTTGATTTTCATTCTACTTTTCTAGGTGTTCTAATTGTTTAATTAATCCATTATTTACTAATAAATGGGTCTGATGCTAAAGTACTTGCAGCCTTTGATTATTCAGTGTTGTTTGCCAGCGTGTCTGCTCTGCTCATTTTTAATTGTCATTAATAAGATACAATGAAGGGGAAAAACTGCACAGAGTAAGGACAAAATATAATGAAATCAACAAAAGAGAGTTAAGCATTTAAATCTATGGCAAAAGCAGAAATATTTCTAAATGTCTTATAAATGTAAAAATCATACTGCTGTGCTTTTTTGAATATAGAATAAAAGAAAATAATACCAGCTAATTAAATGAGATCAGTGCTATCAGGTGTTGTCACTGATTAGGAATCTGGTTGGAACAAAAACCTGCAGCCACACTGTGCCCCCAGGACCGAGTTTCGGAAACACTGGTTTAATGTCCTCATTTCTAATCCTATTCATCCTCAACACACCCAGTGCAAATCTTAGCATCTTTAACTCTGCCACCTCCAGCTTTCTGGTCAGAAACAGAAAAAATAAATTCAACTGTTGAAGCCCAATTCTACAGGCATTATTTATACAAGGACCTAACACTTCTATTACGGACTTTTTGCAACCTTTTTTTTTTTTTTTTTTTTTAAAAAGACCACATTTTTTGCACTTTACACATTTTTGAAATAAAAATACTTGTGCTTATTTCTAAAATTTTACTTAGCAAAATCTAGATTCCCCATTATTCTGCTAAACAGGTTATTAGCTTTAAAAAGAATACATAGTTTATTGTTTCACAACAGAACTTTTTAAAATTGTCTTAGTGTATGATATTAAGTTTTTCCATCACTGAGTAATTTCTTTTGTGTGGATGTATGACCAATATCCAAATATGTGTGAAAAAATGTTTTTTAATCTGCACTTTTTTTAAACCTACCCTTTTTTTCCATTTGCAAGTTTTTTGGGGGGGGGGGGGTAAAACTGACTTATGTTAAACAATGATATTAAAGAATCATAAACCAAACTGTAATGAAAAAAAAAAGGACTTGGAAGTTTAAGAAATATATATATATATAAATAAATAAATTACATGCTAGAGAAGTATTGTATTCCTAGAAAAATGTGTGATTTATACAACTGATGCAGAGATTATTTTACCTGCCAAAAAACAGGTGCAAATATCGCTTCCACAATTTAATTTTTCTTTTTCTGAGTACTTCTGATGACCACCATAATGGAATTCTTTTTATACAAAGAAACGAAAATCTTGCAAGGTAGCATTCCAGTGGAATATTGTGTATACAGAAATTGAGCTGTTCATTGTTCACTTCATTAGATCATTTAAAAATTATTGAAACATTTACAGAATTGGGGAAACATGCCAACTTATCAATAACTGAGCAAGTAAAAAATTGTGACATCACAGCTGTCTGAAGTAGAAAGAGTAAGAATCACTATTCCAAAAGAAACCAGCAGATGGTGCCATAGAGTAAAAAATGTGCATTTTCAAAATGTCAAGACATTTTACAAAACACAACTACTTTTTTGGGAAATTATTTGATCATTTTGTCTTTTTCAATAAATAAGTCCTGAAACACACAACAAAGATTCTACAGTCTGAAAAAAAAATTTTCAAGCCAGTTAAATAGCTAAATGTAAATGCCTTCAACAACATAATATGCATATATATCCTAAGGAAGAGGAGGACTATCAGCAGTCGCCAACTCCAGTCCTGGAGGACCAACGTGGCTGCAGGTTTTCATTCTAACCCTTTTCTTAATGAGTGCCCTTTTTTGCTGCTAGTTAACTTCTTCTGAACTAATTTTAATTGACTTGCTCTTGAAGACTCAGATCCCTTAATTGTTTCTTTTTCCTTATTTAGCAGCCAAAAAATAATGATACAAAATGAGCCAAAACAACTGGTGTCCATCATACAATATATGAAAATAAAGAAAGATGAAGGTCTCAGGAATGTTGATCTGCTCAGGTCCTCAAAACATTTTATCATTGCTCTTAGAAAGAGAAAAGCAACAATTTTGGAAATGTCTGTTAATGCACCACGAAAGCTGCAAAAAGCCTTGGAATTGAAGAACGGGTTTAATTAACAACAAGAATCGACATCTCATTAAGCAGCTGGTTGGGGTGAAAGTGGTTGGAGTTTGAGGCCCTAACTTAGTTGGTCTTTTGTTGTCTCACTCACTTTACATTTCATTTCTGTTTGGGTGCCATTTAAGGAAAGAAATGAAGCAATTCAGAGGAACGATGAAGAAATTCAGGGGAAGAAATCTTAAGAAAGCAATTCAATTAAAGTGAATTCACAAGAATTTAATTAGCAGCACAAACAGGGCACTCATTAAAAAAAGGGTTAGAATGAAAACCTGCAGCCACTGTGGTCCTCCAGGACTGGAGTTGGCGACCCCCCAGACTATATGATAAACTAAACAGTAAATGAAGCAAATCTATAACTGATTCACTGCCTTAGCTATGCAACTGAAAAAAACATTTCAATTCAGAATTACATTTCACTGGGAAGTAAGAATCTGATAAATGAAGAGCCAGAAAGTAAAACATTGAGCTAAATACTAGCTAAAGTGAAGCTATCAACAAGCAGTAATAATGACATACCAGGAACACACAATGACAGCTTGAATTTAGACACACATAAAAAATAAAGCACTGTTTAACAACTTCTTAAAACAATGAAAATTTATTGATTACCTTTAAATAAAATGTATAAAAAAAAAGAAGAAAAAATCTTTGGAAAGACTTTATGCAGTCTGGTTCCTGGCCGTTAAGTGGCAGACATACTGGAATGTCTGAAGAAATGCACTCCAGAGGAGACTATCGGTCCTGGCATATGACAGTTATTTGATTTAGTGATATTTACTGAGTCCCATTGCTTCTCTGTTTATGTTGTGGAATAAAACTATGTAACTAAAAAAATATCCTGCACATCACTTGTGAACATTTACTGCATATAAGTCATTGTCCCAGTTTTTCAGCCAGCATAATCTTAGGACCAACACTCCATCCACTCTTAAGTGGAATTGTGCTCTCACACTCAATGCTTCTTTATTGTTGTTAGAATTTCCTGTTTGAGACAGCACATGAAATAATGGAGGCGGCTACTGAATAGGTTAGAGGTCGCACATAAGGTGGACAATGTATGAACAGTCCTGATAAATTTGACACAAAAAAAATCTTAAGTTTAACAAGAGTCAGAAGAAAGCAAAATATGAGGAAGCAAAGTTAGTGGAAACTGAAGAACTGACAGTTACAGAAAAACAAAATAATGACAATGACCAACTGGGAAAATCCTGGGTTGCTACTGGAATTATGGCCAACAGGGGGCGCTTACGCTGTGGTCTGAATGTGGATCCCAATGCCCTGCTGCTGTAACGGGTACACAGTGCTATAAAAATAGCACCATCCTTTGGATGAGATTTAAAACTGAAGTACTGAATCTCTGTGGTCCTTAAAGATCCCTGGGCATGCGTTGTAATGATTAGGCTATATCCTGATGTCCTGGCTAAACTGCCCACTCTGGCCTGGTCATTTTTGCCCCCTAACCATCCCCGGTTTCTAATTGGCTAAAACTATCTCTCACCCCTTAACCACCGAACAGCTAATGTGTGGCGAGTGTACTGGCAAAAAATGGCTTCCTTTGTATCATCCAGGTGAATGCTGCACATTAGTAGTGGTTGAAGTGGCTCCTTACTCTCAAAATAAAGCACTTTGAGTAGTGAAAAAAACTCTATATAAATGTAAAGAATTATTATTATTATTATTTAAAACAACAGAAATGAAGGTGAATGGAGGAAAAAACAAAAAAAACAACAAAAAAAAAGCAAAAGGAATTCAAAAACAATTGTAACATTATTAGAATGCACATTTTACATCCTGAGGGATTATTTACTGTTGCTGGGGACCTTAACATGGCAAACTTCAGGAATGTTCACCCTAAATATCACCAGCATGTCACCTACCACACAAGGGGTGCTAATACCAAGAATCACTACTATACTTCAATAAAAGATGTTCATTACCAGGTACTGTGCACTGCCACGGATTACTTTTCAATACTCCTACTGTCAGCTTATAAACAGGGATTGAAACATGAAAAGCCAACAAAAAAGTACTTCAGTCCTCAACTAAAGAAGTTGAAGAAAAACAGCAGTACTACTTTGATTGCGTAAGCTGGGGCCTGTTTAGAGACTCCTCATCCAGATATGGCCGAGTATGCAGTGTACGGGGATCCATCAATAAACTTGTTCTTTGCTATGTACCTACAAAAACAAATCGTGTATTTTCTAATAAGAAATCATTGATCACCAGAAATATACTGAAAGCACATACAGTAATACATTTTGAAACAACGATTTGTAAACATACAAGAAATGCAGATACAACATCAAAAACACCATCAAAGTGGCTAAATATCAGTATGAAGGTAAGCAAAAGACTAAGTATAGCAGCTGACCAATGGCAGGGGCTAAAGATGCCTCTTGGGAATTACAGTATATTGATGAACTTTCCTGGGATTATTTACCCAGTTTTGTTCACACATGTGAACATTAACTAGTAAATTCTTCAGGCTGCCTAAATACAACATATAGGCCCTTTCGTACTTTCAATTTAGGAAATGTTCAGAGAAAAGTCAAGCAAAATAACACCCTTTATTGGCTAACTAAAAAGATTCCAATATGCAAGCTTTGGCCTCGAAAGCTTGCATATTGTAATCTTTTTAGTTAGCCAATAGAAGGTGTCATTTTGCTTGACTTCTCACTACATCCAAAATGGCTAACACAGTACAACACCCTAGTACTACAGAAATGTTCAGAGAAATTCACTGGGATTTGCTTGTTCATAAATACCAGGGCAACCCAGCAGTTTTATCAGTCAACAGGAAAGTCACATCCCAAGAAAGGAAACAGGAATCTTAAGTTCAGTGGGTGTTTGCATATCACTGGCACGTATCTTGTTTCTTAAAAAAAAGAAAAAAAAAATACACATGAATGGTAATGCTCAAGTGCCTCATATATTTATTTTCTTATGTTGCACTATACAACAAAATGCCTTTGAAATATAAAAACAGAAAGAACGTAAAAGTGAAAAACAAGCAGGCAAAATACAAAGCCTTCAATGAACAATGCACCCTGTAGGCACCATAGCACAGACTGAAATTCTTGTAGTAGAATCTTCCTCGTATGTTAAGAACATGATCACATATAATGCGATACAAAGTGGTTTATGCAGTACATAGAATGCCACGTGTTACAGTGTACTAACATAAATACAGGGTGTAACCTCCTGAGGCTACAACACAGGCCTGCATTCTAGTTTGCAAATGATCATACAAATGTCCTCCTGTGGAATATCAGTCCATGCCTTTTCGACCTGGGGTGTAGGAGACATGCTACTCAATATGCACTTGATCAGGGAGTGGTCTGTGATGAAGAGCCTTCTAGAACACTGTTGAATTGCTTGGGCACAATGGCGATGTACATTACACTGCACAACAATTTTTTTTGAAAAGTCTTTGCTGATCATGACAGTATGCACAAATATACTTTTGGTTTTATTGCATCACGTAGGAACTCTGAGAAACAGACATTTATATGTTTACTGACAATAACATATTTAGTTGCATTTATGTTTCGCATAAGCTAATTAAATTCAACAGAATTAAAAGCGTTTTGCTCTCAGTGTCTGGTGCACCACGTTGCAGTGTCCAACAGCAGTCAGCAAGCATTGATGGATTCCAGTTGCCCTGGTATCGTTTGTCCATCGTAGCAATGTCCTGGTGAAACCTTTCACCGTGTTCGTCACTGACAGCAGAGAGATTTGCGGGGAAGAAATCCAAGTGTGAGTGGAGGAAATGAACCTTGAGTGACATGTTGCACTTCATTGTCTTGTATGCTTTGAGAAGTTTGTCTACCAGCTGAATATAGTTTGGGGCTCTGTAATTGCCCAGAAAATTGTCAACAACGTCTTTGAAGGCTTTCCAGGCAATTTTTTCCGGCCCAACTAACAGACCTTCAAACCGCTTGTCACTCATAACATATCTGATCTGGGGGCCAACAAAAATGCCCTCTTTGATCTTGGCGTCAGTTATTCTTGGGAACATCTGTCTTAAATAACGAAAACCTTTGCCTTCCTTGTTCAGTGCTTTCATGAAATTCTTCATGAGTCCCAGTTTTATGTGAAGAGGAGGCAAAAATATCTTTGCCGGGTTGACAAGTGATTCATGTGCCACACTTTTCTGTCCTGGAACAAACTTGTTACAGAGTGGCCAGTTCTGTCGAGAACAGTGCAACTCTTTGGCACGGCTGTCCCATTCACAGATGAAACAACAGTACTTTGTATAGCCAAGCTGCAGTCCTAGTAACAGAGCAACGACTTTAAGATCTCCACAGATATTCCAGTTGTACCTGCTATACTGGATGTGCTTCAGCAACAGTTCCATATTCTCAAAAGTTTCTTTCATATGTGCTGCATAGCCAACAGGTACTGAAGGATAAACATTGCCATTGTGTAGCAGGACAGCTTTCAGGTTTAACATTGACGAATCAATGAAGAGACACCACTCTTCCGGGTTGTGATCACAACCCAAGGCCGAGAACAATCCTTCAATGTCACAACAGAAACAGAGACTGTCAACTTTTGCAAAAAATTTGGTTATATCAGGATGTCGGCCTCGAAACACAGAAATTTTCGTACCTGGTGACAACAAACACCATTCCTGCAGTCTTGAACCCAGCAGCTCAGCTTTTGCTTTTGACAGACCCAAATCTCTGACCAAATCGTTCAATTTGGACTGTTATCAGATGTGGATCGCCTGATGAGCACGGTTCAAAATCCGGGTCAATGTCACCGTCAGTACCCTGCATTGCAGTTTCTTCATCTGGTTCGTCTAAGGTCCAATCCTCTGGTGGTTTCAGAATTGGAAGACTGTCGTCATGTGGCACGGGTCTCATTGCTGAAGGCAGATTAGAATATTCAATTGACTTCTTGTTTTTGGTAGAGAAACCAGACATTAGTCAAACAGAAGTAACAGTTTGTCACATGGTCTTTCTGTTCTCGCCATATCATCGGAACAGCAAACTGCATCGTCTTTCGAGTGCCTCTGAGCCAGGCTCTCAGACTGACAGCACATGTCGCACAGCAAATGTGAGGTGCCCATTCCTTGTCTTGATCACCAATTTTGCAGCCGAAATACAGATGATAAGCTTTCTTCACAAGAGCAGTCACCCATCGTCTCTGTGGCGCAAGTGTATATTCGCCACAGATATAGCAGAATGTATCGTGGCTGTTACGACATTGACAAGACTTATTGCTCAACACCAAAACGTCTATAGCATCAAGCTTGCTTACTGTTATATTGCTATAGATACTATACTTTACTATACTGATACTATACATACACAGTCACTATCTATATTAACCAAATGAGCAGGATCGGTGTATGCAAGCCACTCTTATAGCATGCTGAGACAGCGTCAAGCTCGTTCAGACCTGCCCAGGATGTCAACTTCCACAGAACAGCTTCCAACCTGGCCTGATTCCATGCCTGGACATGCTCAGGCTGCGCAAACCGTTGTTGATAAGTCACTTACGGGAGCGAAAATGTTTGGATACAAGTATAAGAAAAAATCATGACAAAACTGAAGATTTCTCTGAAATGGTATGTGATGGGTAAATTTTGATGGGATATTCAAATCTAAAAGAAATAACCAACAGTGTTCACAAAGCAAAATTTTTGTTGTGCAGTGATTATTCTACTGGAAAAATATCTTCCATTTCACATAGGAAAAGTATCAGGACCAGCTGGATTATGTCCTCCCCTCAAACTCCAAATACAAATGAGCACTATAGTGAAGAGCATCTCACATCATGATGTCCAGCCTGTGTACTGTATTTCACAGGTGTACACATGATAGATGTAGCTATTCACCAGGTCTCCATTGGACTCAATAATTACTGCATCACGAAGGAATACAGAATACCATTCTTCCCTTCAAAATCAGCCCATTCAAGAACCACCACAGGCTAAGTAGCGATGATGATAAGTGAGTGGCAGTCATTCCAGGGAAAGTTTGTGGCTGCACTCCTCTTCAAAACTATGATTACATATTGTCTGGAGTGGATACTTCTGTGACATTAGCATGGCATTAGTTCCAGTATAGGCAGCTATGGCTGTTGCATCTGTCTCAACCTCCTTTCTGATGCCACAGTCCTGACATACATCTGAACAGGCTGTTACTGGGCTGAATTTGTGACAAATGAATGAGAGAGGGAGGCTGGTCTACAATAAGACAATCGGACTCAATGTCGCTATTTGAAAATAATTCAAATTTTATTTAAAAAAAGGCTAAAGCAAACATTTGATTGTCAAACAACAGTCTGTTTTTTACCTGCGGCAATTTTGGCATTGTGTTACTTCAGACGCACTATGCAAAGCTGCAGTATTTTACTGATCTGCTTTTGTGCCTCACTTCCACAATAAGCCTTATCATAATTTTAAATGGTTAGCTTGTTATCTTCATTAGTAAAAATGTACAGTCAGACCCCTTTATATAAGTTTTTTTTTTTTTTTTGCATTTCCATTCCCACTGCTCTGCACTTTGATCTACAAGTGTGCTAGAGCAGATTTTTTAAAAACTTCTACAGTGTCCTAAAATAGTTTCTTGGCACCTGATTCTGTAAAATTCACTCTTAAACTTGAAATCCCTGTTTAATGATAAGAACTTATATACCAAATGAAAAATAACTGTCATAATTCTGATTTTCCTTTTATTATTCTGCTTTAAAACAACTTTCATGAGCATCATCAGCAAACATGTGATGTCCCACAATTAGTCTGTCCTGTGTTGCTGCTGGCTTAACTCATTATGACTAAAACAATATTCAGGCCACCTTTACTAAAGTATTGCTGCATCTCTATTGAAGAAAAAAAGTAGACCCACACTTGAAACTGTGACAATCTTGCTTTTCCAGGTGAGTCTAGAGAGACCAACTAACATTTTATTATGAATGCCCCGATATAAATTATACCCTGCCACCGCTCATTGAACACCTCCAAAACACTAAAACAAGTCCGCAATCAACCTGTCTCACTCTTATCTCCTCTTTTACTGTGCTCACTATTCTCACCTTATTGCTGTCTTACTAACTAACCAGTATTCCTCCTGATCCTAAGCTGCTCTAGCTGTGCCTGTTTGGCACCGAGACATGTTACAATACATTTGCACCACAGGACTCCAGCGTTTTACAAGTGTGACTCAAGCAAAAGTGCAGATGCCTAAGAAAAAAAAAAGTTAAATTGTTAATAATTATGTAGTGAAATACAGTACTAGCACACGTAACTTGTTTCAGATTTCAGTTGCATTTTTGTGTCTGCTTTTATGGCTCACTGTCCCAAAAAGGACCTTTGCACCCAACTGTCAAGTACTAGAGTGGAGGAGAAAAAAAAAAAAAAAAAGAGAGAGAGAGAGAGGTGCAGATACTTGGGATTTTGATGGCTCTTATATTTAAATGACAGTTGCAAGGATTTTTTTCCCTGTTAGTGTTAATTCTTGCTGTAGTCACTACTGCAGCCATTATCATAATAATAAAATGTTAAAAAAGCATGTACAAACATATATATTCATGTCCAGAATTGATAACCGAAGTTTGAATATATTCAAATATGGACTTATTTTTTATTTGAATATTTGAACCTTATTTTTTGGCTAATTTGACAGCCTTAGTCTACATACTAGGGTTCTATTTTAATTTCCAAAAGTGTTTTCCAAGAAGTTACTTATTTAACAGTATTTTAGTAAAAAAATACATGTGCTTGGGGATGTTGTGAGCATACATGCACACATGTGGATGACTTCACATGTGAATTATGCAATGTGAGATTTATTCATGATATTGTTTGCTGTTGTCCAACATTACTCACTATAGACTTGTATTGTATTAGAAACTTTTTTTTTTTTTTTTTAATCTCTTATCTGTATGAAAACATGATAAAAAATGTCTTACCTATCAACTACAAACTACATAGGCAAGGAACATATAACAAAAATAAAAGTAAATAAATAAATTTTAAAAAAATTTTTGGGTGGAGTATTCCTTTAAAATAGAAAAGAAAGAAAAAAAAGATAAAAGGGCAGGACTTTAGTGGTCTCTGTCACAGCTTTATTTAACAAATCAATAGATTCAAGCACAGGCAGCAAAGAGGTTTGGACAAAACTGGAGGGACGTTAATAATGGTAGTTTGTCTGCCTATTTACTGAAAGCCTTCCCTTAAAATCTGTATCCTCATCTCAACTTTGGCCAGTTTGACCGTTTCAGCCCATACTGAACTGCATCCAGCAGGTTTCTCACTCTTCTTTTTCTAGTCTGTTTTTTTGTGACATTCTGTAATAATAACTAAACAAGTTATATGATAAAAGTTATTACATATGTTTTCCATCAGATGTGCTGCCAAAAATATACATTATATATGTAATGTCACACACGCACAGATGGGATGATGGGCTTAATTAAGAGAATGGTAAGTTGGAACTGGGGTGGATGATAAGCACTAATGCCTCTGCAGACCCTTAGAAGAAAAGTCCTCATGACATCCTCACTCCAGCCTCCAGTACTGACCTCACTTCCGTTTCCTACCCTAAAAGCACACCCCTTCCTGTCATCCCTCTATAAAGCCGACATTCTGCCTATACAGTTCAGGTGTAGACTCAGTCTATTGATACTACTCGTGGTGTTTTTTATTCTTGCATTATCATTCAAGTATATGGGGTGGCTACCTCAAACCTTTTTCTTGGTTTTGTCCCTTTCTTAAAATATGTTTTCAAAATCCATTGATAAGAAATATTCCAAAAAAATACAAATGTAAAGAGCTACTCATATAATGCTACAATAAAAATCTAAAAGTTTTCTTGAATCAAAGATCCCTCATATAAACATGCCACCTATTGTATATAAATGTACATTAAAAACAAAGACCTTTGTGTCAGATTTATCACAAAAATCTCTCATTATTCCAAGACAGCTTGCTTAATGTTTTAATTAATTTGTGTACACAATTTGTTGAGTTGTTCTACATTCAAACTAAATACAAAAAGACTGGTTAGTCTACCTTTTCTATTAAGACATTTAAAAAAAAATGATGGCCAGGAATATAAATTCACATTCTAACATAAAAACAGCAGGAAACAAGGTGCCTTTCTTAATCTCATACATTAAAACAGCAGTCCCTGGCATGGTTGAATGGTTTAACCTATAGAAAAAAAAAAAACACATTGCATTCAATAGAACTTCAAATTAAAAGACTCAAAAAATAAAAAAGGACAAAAATGGGTAGAAATTCCAAGGATCTCACTAACACCACAACAGCTCAAGATAAAAGATGTGATCAAATAAATATAAGCATTTTTTCCTGTATAGCTACAGTTGGCAAGTATTCAAATATGTGACTGTGTCTAATAGAAGATGTCGAAGTAAAAATATAAATAAAAATAAAAAAGACAGCTAAAGACAGCTAAAATATTAACATAAAAGAACACTAGCTATATCTTTTTCTTAATTTTCACACAACTGAAAATGAAAAAAAAGTATATGTAAAAATTACTAATAAAATACTAGAGTATGGCAATAGGCATATAATTTATGATTTTGTTCATACTGTTTTAGCACAGTCAAATTATACAAAAACTTGCTGTGCTACCAGTCTAAGATGGAGTGAGACCTAAGTAATCAGTATACACCTCAGCAAATTCATCATTAACATTTGCAGTGCACCACCTATTGGAAAGAATTTTGTAATGCATGTAGTAAGAAAATGTACTTGATTTTTCATTCCAACAGACGGCGCATCATAAACATTAGCACTTTCATGAATCCCATATCAAATGATATATAACACTGACATAGTCCCAGGCACACAGATACACAGACACTTGTTCTTTTATTAGTTTAGATTAGGGTTTGAATACTCATTAAAAATAATACTTAGGTTAAATGTTCTATGCTCAAATACATCTAAGTGCTAATTAATACATGGAAATATGCACATAACGTTCCTTCATATGTTTCATTATTATTTATATTTTTGCTTGCGGTGCATCTGCAAAGCATGCAACACTTATGACTCATGCACTTATGACTCAGCCTTCAATCAGAAAATATAGCCTACATAAAAAGTGGAATTTCTATGCATGGAAAGTCAAAAAGAAGAGTGGAACCAGGATACTTCAAATGTCTGTAATACTTATATGAAACCCATACAAAATTGCTCATGATTACTTACACATTCATGCACTTGTTACTTTAGTCCCCAACATCCTTCCCCCTCCTCCATTCCTTCACTCTGCTATTTTCTGTTTTGCTCCAAAACACAAAGTCAGTGCCCTTCTATATTCTACAGTATACATAGTAAGTCAAAGTATACTGAATCTGTTACTGACAAATTGAGCTACTGAATGTACTACATGTTGCACTGTAATGAACTTAAGTACTTCCTTTACATTACACTTCCATTAACAGCAACTTTTTTTATTTAGTAGCAAAATTAACAGTAACGATTTAAAACAAATCGTACGAATCATAGGTTATAGTGAAAAACGCAGCTTGGCAAAGGTAGATCAAGTGTACAGAGCAGTCCAGTTTGGCAAAGGCATAGGTCAAGTGCTAGAGCAGGGTCCAGTGATCAAAGAATAATGTACAGTATTACACAATATGGGATTCTTTCCCCCTTTATAGATTCAGCAAAACCATATGTAACCTTAATACTTCCTTTTTACGTTTGTTTTAAGGAATTACAGGAAGCCCCACATATTCATGGTGAATACATTCCATGTATTGCTGCTGTGTGTTAAGGCTTGTCAGCATTTTTATTCTATTGTGCATGGTCGTAAATAGGCACAAGCAGGCTGTGGGTCCGGATAGCAAGGTTTTATGGTATTAAGAAAGAAAAAAAAAAAAAGTTATATTTATGGTGAAGCCGTGAGCGTGAATGACGTTTATACTGTGAATGCTATAGCGTGACTAACCGTGAGAGCAGGGCTGGCTGGGTACCTAGAGCAGGTGTAGAGAAAGACAGTGGACAACGGGGTCACTCATGCTGAGTTTGGTTTAAAAGTGGGTGCTTGGTTAATTTTATTCATTTTTAGATTGTTTCAATTTATCATTTTAAAACAGCAGATAGCTCAAACTATGAATAGAGAATTCATGGTTGAGTGGGGGACACTGTATATATTAAACCAATAGCCTCCAAAATACATTCGTTTGTTGAGGTATTTCTCCTGACACTGAAAGTGCTCTTTAAAATGGCTACTTTAAAGTAGTTGCAATAATAAAAGAAAAAAAAAATTAAAATGTCAGTTATTTTCCATTATGTTTAATGAGGAAGAAACACTGCTCTGGTTTGATATGATAAATGCTTAACAGGTTTAATACAAAATTATGGCAAAACCAGGGATCTCAGGTTTAAGAGTGAAAAGGAACAGGATCAGGAGCAAAACAATACTTTTACAGTGCTGGAGAAATGTTTAAAATCTGTTTTGGTACACCTGTAAACCAAAAAGCAGAGCAGTGTGGTAGAAAAAAAATATGTCCATTTTATACATGACAATGCAAAGTAACAATTAAAAATTATAAAAACTGTGATAATGCAAGTGATGTACAAAACACACATGACATACAGAGATATTGCAACATAATGCTGTTCTTAGTGCGAGGTTAAATAAAGGACCATTCATTCACAATCAAATGTCAGTGTGAATAACACTTTCAAATAAGAAACTACTAGTATAGATTCAAATTCTAATCAAATGGTGATGTTAGACAGTCCTATACCACTACTTGATATCCGACAGGAAAAGAAAAAGACAAAAGAATTGAGTGAACTTATCCAAGTAAAAATGCAAACTGCAGCAGTGCAAAACCAGAATAGGGCAAAATTGAGAAACTGCAAAAATTATACAAAAGAAGATATGCAAGATAAAAAGAAAAATGATAACTTAAATTGACTATTGTATATTCCTGTAAACCTTACAGATGTTAGGGCCGTATGTCATACACTGTGATCTCAGGATGTTAGCATCTTTAAATTGCAGAAAATGAATAAAACCAGCATAAGAATCAGCAAATTTTGATGTAGGGCACACAGACTATGGAATGATCCACCCACATAATGTATATCAGGGAAACCACATTTGTCTCAACGTTTAAATGAAGGCTGAAGACCATTTATTTTAGCGTAGTGTATATCCTGTGTTGTTTTATATTGCTCTCAAATTTCTTCACAACTATATAAAATAGAACTTTTTCTTTCTATTCTTGACATCAATTCTGCCAATTGGTCAACATGTGCTCTAATACAGTATATGATGAACATGTACTTGGACATCTTCAAATCAAACTGATTTTTTTTTGTTTTTTTTTCAGAATCTGGTGGAGTTGGAACTGCTGACATTTGGAATTCAGTCCACATTTGTATGGGTTCACAAGTGGAAACTGAGTAGAACAGATCATAACCTTGTCAGGTCATTTCTGAATTCAATTATCAAATGTTACCTATTAATATTTTATTCACTGTCTTGTAGGATGCAATACTTCCAAAACATCCAGACACCGCCTTAGCCCCCACCCCCCAGTTTAATCTGATTATTTTGATTCTTATTCATAATAATTTGTCAGATTAGATATCTGCTAGAGGTACTATTACTCTGTCGTCTATATAAAAATTGTATTGTCCTTTGAAAGCAGGCTTACACTATTTTTGGATACTGATTAAATGCCTCAGAATCAGATTGTTTGTCTTTACTGTATAACCTGATGCACGTCCAACATAAGTAAGACTGAAAGCTTTGAGCTATTAATGCTGCATAACTCAGCACACACTGCAACATTACAGGCCTTTAATTTAACTTTCTTCATATTTTATTCCAGCCAAATTATCATTTTCTAAGCTTGTTTAATGGAAGCATGAAAGCAAAACAACACTGACTCTTTGAGACATTTACAGTAACTTTTGAGGAGAAAATTTGTCTCCGATTTGGTCATTTACACTACAGTCACAGCATTTCTATTTTTTTAGCATAGTATACGTTTATAAACAGCTATGGCTGTTTGTGATTAGTTGCAACACACACACACACGCACACACACACTAGGGGGGCCAAGCCCCCGGCGCCTTTGGCCCCAACCCCTAGTTGCAGCTAGAATATTAGTAAAATCTGTAAATGTACAAAAGAAAAATTATTATTTATTGGAGTCAAAATCACGAAATTCTATAAATATGTGAAAGAAAAATTAATTAATATTATTTAACGGTAGTGCTGGGCGGTATACCGGTTCATACCGAAAACTGTTTTTTATTTTTGTTATGATATGGATTTTTCTTATACCGCAACACCAGTTTAAATAGCCTAAACAACGTTCAGAACGTGGCGCAGCGGGAAACTGTTCAAGGGGGGACCTTTTATACTGCTACACCGCTAAACACATACAACGGAGTACATGCATTAGTGGAGGTGTTGCGCGGGGGCTCTTTTTCACTGCTACACCACTAAATAGGCATGCAACGGAGTACATGTGATAGTGTAGGTATTGCACGGTGAAAATGGATAGAGAACATTCCGAAACTGAAGAGGACGATAAAGTTGAACATGATGACACAGAAGAACTTTTGCCGAAAAAAAGGAGTCACATCCGTTGCCTGGAGATCCACCGATCCGCCTGTCGATCTCACGCTCCATTCTTCCCTCACTCGTGAACAAGACCCCGAGATACTTGAACTCCTCCACTTGGGGCAGGATCTCGCTACCAACCCTGAGAGGGCACTCCACCCTTTTCCGGCTGAGGACCATGGTCTCGGATTTGGAGGTGCTGATTCTCATCCCAGCCGCTTCACACTCGGCTGCGAACCGATCCAGAGAGAGCTGAAGATCACGGCCTGATGAAGCAAACAGAACAACATCATCTGCAAAAAGCAGTGACTCAATCCTGAGCCCACCAAACCGGACCCCCTCAACGCCCTGGCTGCACCTAGAAATTCTGTCCATAAAAGTTATGAACAGAATAGGTGACAAAGGGCAGCCCTGGCAGAGTCCAACTCTCACTGGAAACGGGTTCGACTTACTGCCGGCAATGCGGACCAAGCTCTGGCACCGATCGTACAGGGACTGAACAGCCCTTATCAGGGGGGCCGGTACCCCATACTCTCGGAGTACCCCCCACAGGATTCCCCGAGGGACACGGTCGAATGCCTTTTCCAAGCCCACAAAACACATGTAGACTGGTTGGGCAAACTCCCATGCACCCTCCAGGACCCTGCTAAGGGTATAGAGCTGGTCCACTGTTCCGCGACCAGGACGAAAACCACACTGTTCCTCCTGAATCCGAGGCTCGACTATCTGATGGACCCTCCTCTCCAGGACCCCTGAATAGACTTTTCCAGGGAGGCTGAGGAGTGTGATCCCTCTGTAGTTGGAACACACCCTCCGATCCCCCTTCTTAAAGAGGGGGACCACCACCCCGGTCTGCCAATCCAGAGGCACTGTCCCTGATGTCCATGCGATGTTGCAGAGGCGTGTCAGCCAAGACAGTCCTACAACATCCAGAGCCTTGAGGAACTCCGGGTGTATCTCATCCACCCCTGGGGCCCTGCCACCAAGGAGTTTTTTGACCACCTCGGTGACCTCAGTCCCAGAGATGGGGGAGCCCACCTCTGAGTCCCCAGGCTCTGCTTCCTCATTGGAAGGCATGTTAATGGGATTGAGGAGGTCTTCGAAGTACTCCCCCCCACCGACCCACAACGTCCCGAGTCGAGGTCAGCAGCGCACCATCCCCACCATATACAGTGTTGACACTGCACTGCTTCCCCTTCCTGAGACGCCGGATGGTGGACCAGAATCTCCTCGAAGCCGTCCAAAAGTTAAAATTAAATAGTATAAATAAAAATAAATAATAAACAACACAAATATCCCTTTACGTGCAATTAACCATAATTAGTGTAACTATCAAAGTAGTGCTGTCTTAAAACTCAGAGTGCAAAACAATGAACAAAATTTTCTTAAGCATGGAAAAAGAGCTAAGACCTACGTAATGAGGTAATGACCTATACAGAACAGCCTAAGATATGGTCATGTTCTTTTTTAAGAATATAAGCACGTCTACATTTTTTCACAAGAAATTCGGCATTGACAATGTCGCAGGTATCCAGTGTGTCAATGTTTCGGGCATTTTGTCTTATTTCTGGGCTGGTGAGCGCTGCTGCTATAGCAGCCTGCTGCTCCAGGTAACGAACCAGCATATCCAATGATGAATTCCATTGCGTGGTGACATCCATTATTAATTTGTGCGGTGGCAGTTGTAGCAGCTTCTGCTTAGACGTCAATACTGCAGCAGCTGTCGGACTCCGGTGAAAAAAAGCAGTTACACGTCTCACCCGCCTGAGCAAACGAGCGACACGCGCAACACCGAGGCCAGCCTGTGTAGCGAGATTTATTGTGTGCGCGAAGCATTTGATGTGCGGCTCAAATCCTGCCTCGCACACAGCCACATCCATATTACGCGCATTGTCTGTTACAATAGCGATGCAATGGTTTGGCTTTTTAAGACCCCACTGTGTGACAGCTTCTTGTAAAACTTCAGCGACGTTTGCCCCTGTGTGTGATTCAAAAAGTGGGCGCATCTTCAGTACAAAATGTACCATTTCCCAATTACTGTTGATAATGTGGGCTGTAATTGTGATATAGCTCTGTGTACACCTAGAAGTCCAACCGTCAGTAGTTATGGCGATGGTTTCTGCCTCTTTCAGAGCCTGTACAACGTTTACCTTGCACTCCCTGTAGAGGGTTGGGACCACCGTGCGAGTAAAATGTGCGCGTGACGGGATGGCATACTTTGGTTCCAGTGTGTGGATGAGTCGCCGAAATCCCAGATTTTCCACCACAGAAAATGGTCTCATATCGGCTGCAATGAAAATGCCGATGTCTCTTGTTATTGCCGTGGCTCTTGCATGGGATGGTGGAAGTTTAGCTGCAAAGGCATTTGTTATGGTTGTTTGCCCTTTCATGCGAACTGAATTGCTTTCCGTTTTCTTCACAGGCGCAGCTTTTAGTAACGAGCTGTGGTTGTTTTCTAAATGCTTTTGCATAGTGCTTGTGTTAGCAGAGGTGTACGGTATTAATTTCTTACAGTGTTTGCAAATTGTCTTTGTCTTGTCTGTCATTTTTTTGCCGTTTCCTATTTCCACAAGGAATCCAAAATGTTGCCACACCAACGATTTAAATGTCGCGTGCGCATTTTCTATCCTTACTTCTCCCTCACACTCCATCATGCCAATAACGCAAGGATATCGTCACGTTCTCGCGAGACCAGACGCATCTCACAAGACAAATCTGATCTCGCGAGATCTCGTACCACGAGATCTCATCACACTACTACAAATGACTCATTTAAATAACAGGAAAAATCACGTGAAAACTAAAGTGGTATGAAATGGGTCATCGTAACTCGACCTTCAGCTAACTAAGTCACCTAAATACAAACATTAGTGTTATGAATAGATTTTTTTTTTTTTTTTAATAGTTTGTTCCTGTGAAAGTTAGTTTACGACTTTCTAAGAACATCACATTAAAGTTCGATACATTCTGAAAAGAATGATACCAAACATATATATTTAGGCTTTAAAATAAGCCCGATTTAAAGCATAACAAAAAATGTCACATAAAATCGTTGCACAAAATCGTTGCACTTTTAGGCTTAGGATTTTATAATTTTATTAATTTTAGCACTTTTAAAAACCAGTCATATTAAAAAAAATCCTAGAAATATATTTGTATATTTCAATGCACAAATGTTTTGGTGTTTTTTTGTGTTTATTTTTATGTGCTGGATTGTGTAATTTTGTATATTAAATTAACCCTCAGAAGTCTGTAAATATTTCACTGAAAACTATCAAGCTTTTTATCCATCAAATGGACAGTGTGTGGCACAGCGGTTAAGCCTTTGGACTTCAAACTTGGGGTTCTGGGCTCAAATTCCACTACTGACAGTGTGTGACCATGTGCAAGTCACTCCTACCATGTTAACTGCACTGTAACCAGTGATGAGATATCACTCTTGATTTAATTATTTTCAAAGAAATCGCATGTTATGCTACACTTCATTTTGCATGGCTCTGATCTGTTAATATACCTGTAAAGTACAACTAATTTATCAAATCATGGCCCTTTTTAAATTCAATTTCTGGGGTCACATTCTACCTCTTTTTGACCAGAAGCACTGATTAGTAGCCACAGTACTTAGTAAGGATATGACCTGAAATCTTTGTTGTTTTCACACATATTTGGGGAAATTCCTGTAATTAGCACCCTGATTCTAAACAAAGACCGTCTATGAATTTGATGTCGCTTTAGCCTTATCCACAGACATTGTAATGACTGCAGAATTTGCAAGAAGAGTAAACTACAGACTGACCAACGCATTTTGGCCTGTCTGTTTCCAAATGACCACAGACATCAAGGGGATATATCTCTGCAAAAGGATTTGAATTTTATTTCCCTCTCCATCAGCTGACCTTAGTTTAACCTCTTTGGCATGAACACAGAGCCTCTCTAGGGTTCAGAATTCTGTGTAAAAAAAAGTTAAGCCCAAATGGCTTTCTGGTAAGGCTGTTAGGATCCAATGTACAGCATTAAGCTTGAAAAACACATGTGGCAGTATCCTCTTGCTATCTAGTGGATAACATAATATTATGCTGCAAAAATATTATGAATATAAACTACTTCAGTACAATGGTGTCCTCACAATCCAAAGGCAATTGGAAACTGGAAGAAACTCTGATAGAAAGAGATCTGGCAGACTCAAAGTCACAACCCAATCAGAAGACAAGTTTCTGACGGCCAACAGCTTGAGGGAAGGCGCCTCACAGCACAACAGCTTCAAGCGCAGCTTAATAGTGGTTGAAAAAAGCAATTATCTGTTTCTACTGTGAAGAGGATAATTTGCACTGCAGGTTTGACAAGGTAAGGGCAGTAAGAAAGACATTCTTTAAAGGACAAAATAGAAAATAACGGTTGTAGACTACTACAAACTGGAAAAAGTCTTATGGACCGATGAATCAAAATTTGAAATCCTAAGTTCATCGCACATGGTGTCTGTACGCCATTGAGTGGGTTAAAGGATGGTTCATCAGTATGTGACACCAACTGTCAAACATGGAGGAGGAAGTGTGATGGTAAGTAATCAACAGAAGTAGGGGCACCGGTACAACCTGTTTGCTTGAACTTGCAAGGCTTAATTTACTTTAAATTTCTGCATAACATCTGCAGGTTGTAACCTATTAGTTGTTCCCTGAAGTATGCCAATTTCAAATATTCTGAAATTAACTTTTTTTCAGTTTTTGCTAATCTAAACTTTAAATTTAAACCCATGGCAGTTTACACAGTTTCATGATTTTAGGTAATTCATAACATTTTATCAGTTGAAATGCAAAGAAAAACTGAGGCAATGTTAAACTTTTAACCAGTAGTGTATTTCTATGCATTTTGTCACTTTGTAGTAACTCATTAATATTCATGAATGTGGCAGAGCCTTCACTAACAACACACAAAGGCGTGGAAATGAAAAGCTGTAAAACAACAAACAAAAACTGGATCATTAGTTGAATGAAGCAGCAGTGATGACAATTAGATGTTGACACGGACCGAACCACCACGATATGCCTGGTGACTCCAGTTGTGTAATGTTGCAATGGATTGCAGTAGCTATGAGGCAAAATGGTTGTGATCAAATGGAAGGAGAAGAAAGATGTTAGCCCCCTGAGCTCAGTTCACAATGCAGCAACTGTCACTAAGCTTTGCACTGTGCTGGCCTACAATAACACAAGGAGCAAGTCGATTATACAGATGAATCACTGAACTTCTACCCTCTCATGCACAAGCAACAGAAGAAACATAACAAAAGTGTGCAAAGAAATATGCTTCTGCTGTCCCAACTGAGATGTCGGACTGTGTGTTGGGGACCATTTTAAAATGTATCACATGAAAGATGTACTAAATCTACATTAGTACAATAGTGGACACAAAAGACATGCCTCTCCTACTGTATTTATGTTGATGTTTTGGTATTTACATGTTTCCGTCACCAAAAGTTTATTTTTGTAAAATAAAATAAATAAATAAATGCAACTTTTTTGCAAAATTTTTATGGTCATAAAACATTGCACTAAGGAGGTTAATAGTCACATGTTATAAAATTAAGTTTTAATAATCTACTTTAAAAAAGAAAGAAATAAAAATAACACCACAATTTAAATGAACTGCACAGTGGCATAATAATTAGCCCTGCTGTCTTACAGCATCAGAAGATGATTTAAAGCCCAGACCAGTCTTTAGAGTTTGTAAATTATCGAGGTAGAATTTCTTCTACTTCCCAATGAAGTGCATGTTAGAAAGAGTGTGAACTTTAAATTATCCCAGTTTGAGCAATGAAGGGTGTGTGTAAGAATATGCCATGCAATAAATTTATTCACAGTCCTCCACTGCACTCAGTGCTGCCAGAATAAATATTTTTTGGTATTATATTTTATATTAAGAACAGCCAAACTGAACTGGTTATACTGGTTTCATTTTGGGTATTATTCAAGTTTGTTTAAAACAGTTAATAGAACTGATTCAAATTCAGTCTCTCCAAACTCTAGTAGCATAAGTCTGTATCACTAGGGTGGCAAAAGATTAACTGGTTAAATTCCAGATAAGGGCATACAAATCAAAAAGATTAGACCTTTAAGACCCAAAGCAAATCCACTGAGGCTCAAAATAAAATTATCATTGCAGATTCTTTCAGTCAAAATATTTGAACTCTATGCAGCATAAAAATTCATTACAAACACAATGCCTCCTTTGGGAACTTATCAAATAACTTTAAATCTACTGCGGACAATGGAGTCACCAAGCAGATATTGTATTTTGGCACTCATTTTAGTTTTCAATAATCCAAGGCGGAGAAGGAACTACATATCAGTGTGCACAAAATAAAAAAAAAAAAGGTAAACAGATCATTAGATCTTGCTTTTCACAGAGATTACACAGATATATAGATTATAATAGCAATGTGCATTAACTCACATGCTGATTACTCAATAAATAATAATACATTTTATTTATATAGCTCCTTTCCCATGCTTAAGGTGCTTCAGAGTCTTGGAAAAAACAGCAGGGTATATGTAACATTGGATACAAATGTTTTCCCTGAATAGAACAATGAAACAGATTACAAAGCATTAAATAGAATAAAGAACAATAGACCAGAGTAAAATACTAAATTCAATACTAAAAGAAAAACCTAACAAATAACCTAATTTGTGATACAACATACACACAAATTATCCAGAGCACCTGGACAGAGAGATAAACTGAAAGAAATGGCAGAATGTTAAGTTAAGTTAAAAGCCTTCCTAAATAGATGAGTTTTAAGTTGTTTTTTAAAAGAATGAATGGAGTCAGTTGATCTAATTAATTTCGGGATGTCATTCCAAAGTCTGGGTGCTATGGAGCTGAAGGCCATGTCACCCATAGAGTGCAGGTTAGTGTGAGGCACAACAAGATTACCAGAATGAGAGGACCTTAGTAGGCGAACAGGGGCATAGTGATTTAGATGGTCACTGATGTAGTCCGGTGCAAGGCCATTTAAAGCTTTGTAGGTTATTAATAGAATTTATTTTCAATCCTGTAAGACACAGGGAGCCAATGAAGGCGAAGCAGGATGGGTGTGATGTGCTCACTGTTGCTGGTTCGAGTAAGGACTCTTTCAGCAGAGTTTTGAATCAACTGGAGCTGTGATAGAAGATTAGAAGGGGCACCTGCCAGCAGCGAGTTACAATAATCGATGCGGGATGTGATAAAAGCATGGACAAGTTTCTCAGCATTGGCTGTTGCCAAGACTAACAAACTCTTGCCGATCAGTCAGATACGACTTGAACCACTGGAGGGCAGTGCCAGAGATATCCAGCATGTTCTCCATTCTGATCAGTAGAATGTCATGTCTGACAGTGTCAAATGCTGCACTGAGGTCTAATAGAATTAACTAGGGGGCTTCGCTCGCCAACCCCTGGTGTTGGGAAATGACAAAGAGCGTGATGTATGAATGAGATATAGAATAGTGTGAAGGTGTAGATGATGCAAATAGAAAGCAAACAATAAAGTGTGTGGCATAGTGTAAAGGTTTATTGGAGAATTTCTTTGTACACGCCGTTTAAGTGTAAAAGGTAATTCAAGGTCAGAACTTGTAAGGTCAATGAAGATGGTCATTGTCGTGATCAGAGTCAAGTTTGTCAGAGCTTAGAAAGAGTTGTGTCTCTCCAGGAAGTAATGCAATGACTTGGGTATTTATGTTTTCCACATTAATATTTTTTGGACATAATATAGTGCGTTGTGTTAAAAGGGGCATTTGGTCTAATGAGATTGCTTCTCTGTAACTAAGTCGTCGCAGATAAAGGCTTGAGGAATTGTAATAATATCTGGGTGAAGTCTATCTGTATTGGTGAGTGTACCATCTCCCAGTTGTAATAACCAATTGTTATGATCTGGATGTGGACATCGCATGTTTTGTACTAACTGTATCTTTTGAAAGCAATGCCAATTGTCTGCGTATTTTAAGGTGCACTGAACAATAGCTGAGCGCATGGCATGTGGAACGATAGCTAAGCACTGTCTAAAATCTCCTTATAATAAAAGTACCTTTCCTCCAAAGGGAATATTATTATTCATCAACGTTTGTAGAAGTTTATGAATGGTGTTGAGTAAGTGACTGGATGACATTGTACATTCATCAATAATTAACAGTTTTGCAAGACGGATGTCACGTGCAGTGCTACTGTTTCTGTTCATAGTGGATAGCGATTTGTAGGATCTAATGCAGTTCATAAAGTTTTTACTTTCAGGTACATCGTTAGTTAGAAGGTTCTGTGGATATTCAGGATATGAATGTAAAGGAGGCAGTCTAATTTGACCCATTTGAGAACAACGTGTAAATTCATTACTTGTATTGCTAGTTGTTTCTTCAGGGAAGTTAAGTGAATGACAATGATTGCAAATGACATTCATTAATCCCAATGAATTTTCCTGAATAGTGGACTCATTACTGAACGCGTTGTCAGCTAACGCAAGCGTTTAGCAGGTGTCTGTCGTTGATGTCCGTGACGTGTATGTTTTGCTTGTGCCGTTTGAGAGGCGCGTCGTTGTATGTCCAGTATTTGGGACGTGTTGTTTTGGAGCTGTAATCGATTTGCCTGTGCTGTGTGAGAAGCCTGTTGTAGTTTACGGCGTGCATTGTTTGTATTGAGCCTTGCCCGTTTTTGTATGTCGGTCAGTTGAGCTTTCTCTTTTTGGAGCCTTGCCTGCTTGTTTTCCGGCATTTGAGATGCGCGGTGTAGACGTCTGCGTTTATGTATTTTGTCCCCTCGCTGCCGTTTCTGTATGTCTGAGACGGGAGGTGTTTCGTTTTGAAGCCGTGCCTGTTTCGATGCAGCACTGTGAGACGCGCCCTGCATGCGTCTACGTTCAGTGTGTCTGTCCATTTGGGTTCGTTTCTGTAACTGTGTTAGTTGAGCTTTGCGTTTTTGGAGCCGAGACATTTTTTCTTCTAGAAATATGGATAAGTAATAAGGAGGATCGCATTCACTGTTAATATGGAGCCTTTTCTGCGGTTGAACGGTTAATAGTGCCTCATTGTAATGAGATCCACCTATGCTGCATAGTGTGAATTGTGTTTGGTCCCGTTATCCAAGCGGTATCGTTTTGTACCCGTGATCGTGAATTCATAACTTGTTTGTTCTTGAGCGTGAGAAATATGGATAAGTAATAAGGAGGATCGCACTCACTGTTAATATGGAGCCTTTTCTGCGGTTGAACGGTTAATAGTGCCTCATTGTAATGAGATCTACCTATGCTGCATAGTGTGAACGTGTTGAGATGACGTATGTTTAATACGGATGGTTCATTTAGAAATGGGGCTTTGTGTGTCATTTGTTATTTATGTTACTGTGGTCATGGGTCTGAATCGTCGTTTTTGTGTACGTTTCGTGTGCTATGTCCGTAGTCTGTCCCGTTTCGTGTCCAATGGGCTTTGTGTGGTGCTCGCGGCTTCTTTTTTTTGTGTGCTAGGGGATTGTTGAATCCTCCTCTTTGTGTGTGTCCCGTTTCGTGTGCAATGGGTTTCGTGCTCCTTTTTTCTGTGGTCTGACTCCTTTTTTCTGTGCGCGACGCCTCATTTTTTATTTTACGTTGCATTCCATCCGGTTCCCGTTGCTTGCGGGGTTGGGATTTGTGGGGCGCCTGCGCAGTACGTCTTTTGCGTCCACGGCCCATTGCCGGATACCCCTGCGTCCATCCGGTTTAGCATTCTCGGTTAGTAATGTGGATATGCTGGTATGTCCAGAGTCTGCTGTCATAAGCAAATCATTGGTTACCCGAAGAAGAGCAGTTTCACAGCTGTGCTGCACCCTGGAACCAGACTGGAAGGGTTCCATCAAATTACTAGAGGTTAAGTAATTGGTGAGCAGTTCAATTTCCATTCAATGACTTATCACAATACACTGGTTCAATATAATGAAATTAATTTTTGCAAGCCCCACTGGAGTAGAAACAAACTTGGGATGACATTATGATACACGGTAGAACAAAAGACTGTAGACTACAAAAATTAAATACAAAACATATGTTTAATAATAAATATAATTAAATCACCATAAATATAAATATGCAAAGGTCTACTAAAAATCAAGATTAAGCACCTTTGTTTTGCAGATGATGACAGACAGATTGTTATTTTCCAATTACGGAGTAAAGAGTTTTATCTCTCATCATTGTGGATAATCAAACTCATCAGTGTTGTATCAACAACAAAACCTAACAGAGTTCTGGTCATACTTCTACAGCACAATTGCGAATGAATACAAAGAAGAGCAGTGTGTTCAGGTTAAGAGTTGTATGTGTTCTCTGTTGCTTGTATATGTTGTTGCTTTCTGGACATCAGTCTGTGAGTGGCACCATGGAATGAAAACTTCCACACTTCATCACTCTTAAGTTGTGATGAGAATGTGCACAACCAAATGGAAGGTGATGGTGCTCTTCCGGGTAAATGATGAGAAGCTGACCCAAGAGTTCAAGTTCCTTTGGGTCTTGTTCATGAGTGCGGTAGAGGCGATTGTGTGATAAACCAAAGAATCAGTGTATTGGAACATTTTTTTTTTTTTTTTTAAAACCATTGCTCAAAAACTTGGTCGTGAAACAGGAGCTAAAACCTTATTTATGAGTTATTTATCTCTTTTGATCTGGTACATACTAGGATTCTTCCTTTTATTTTTATAAATACCGAAAAATACCATAAAAAAACAATTTTGTTACTGATAAAACTGTTATTGGACTTTTAATATCTTTTTCCAAATGGGGAAGTGCTGTGTTTCTAATTGGACTGTGCCTTTAAAGTAACTTGCGAAATTTAAAATCTGCAAATATCTAATCAGCAGTTAATAACCACTTCTTCTCTATTTCTTCACAGTGCTGTATACAGTTGTGGCATTTGGTGCCTTTGTCACCTTTACCAAATTAGTCTTAATAATAATAATAATACATTTTATTTATATAGCGCCTTTCCCATGCTCAAGGCACTGTCAAAACTTGATTATACCTCTATTAAGGAAACAAGCAAGTGCCGCACCATAGCGAAGGAAGCCCCGGAGGGATGGGTGTCTAGCTGGTGTAAGTTGAACAGATTTTTCTCTGGTAGATATAAAGGACCAAAAAGCTTTTCCAGATTTATATTCTCTCCAAGTCCATTGTCAATGAGAATTTTTGCTTTCCTTTTAATATGCTGCAAACTTGAAACATATACCTGTATCTTAATATTTTTTAGACTAATGAACTTTCTTTTAGCAAAAATGAAATTTTCTACATACCACTGTTCAAAGAAACCAATACAAAATATATAGATATTTTATTACTGCATATTTTAAAAAGATATTCAGCTTTAGGTATGTAAATGCTGCATAGTTTTATGTTTTAATCTTGTTATGTCTGTAAATCTTTAAGCACCTGTGTCAGCACTTTGGAAAGAGTGATACACAAGAATAAAAAACACCCATACTGATTTTGGACAGCACATCGTTTAGCACTAATGCCTTGTAGATCCAGGAACTTGAGATTAGAGTATTCCCCAGTCACTCTGTATTTGAAATTGACATCTGTGCCACATGTCTACATTGTTTATCTTTAGGTACCATGGTTTCTAAACATGTATCAGAAATGCATTGTGAAGTGATTGCGAACTGTAAGCTCACAACATGTATAACTGAAAATGTTTGAGGTTTTACTCTTTTTTTCCCCCAGAGGCTGCTTGTATAGGATTCCAGAAACCCTCAAACTCTTAAATAAGGTGCATGTATGGATAAATGAATTGCTTAACACCCATTCTTTTTTTAAACTGAATAGTACAATTGTCATGCTTACCCTTTGTGGTTTGCACACTGAAGAGTTCAAATCAGCAGACTGTAAAATATATAATTGAGTGTTTATAATGCCATATCAGTCACATAATCTAGTAGGTTTAACACACCAAAACACTTATTACAAATAAGTAAATACTCAATCCCAGTATTACTTTAATCTCTTCATTAGAGCCACACTATCATTTCCTTGCCATCAGTGCATATTTGCAGTCTTTAGTAAGGTGACCGATGCATGTGTCGCAGCCATTGTGCTCCTTGTGAAAGCTCTGTTGCTAAGCAGATTTGAATTTAGCTCCTCCCTGTTATTGGCTATTCAGCTCTGTTGTATGGGGTGAACAGAAAGCAAAGTAGTGCTAAGGGGAGACACAGCCAATTGTGAAGGTCTGTGCTTCCCTCCATCACTCCCTTTCTCTCCTTCTCTTTGCAGCTGTGCATACTTCCCCCCCTTATAAATCCTCCCTCTACTACAAATTAACAGCAGCTGGTTACTGGGGATGCCGATTGGTGGATAGGTCAGAATCAAAGAGAACAAGCACCATGGCAACATTCTGATGGACTGATTTTGCATAAAACGGTTAATTATGTGGCATCATTAGCATCTGGAATTCAGCATCCCAGCTATGATGTGCATTAACCTTTCAAATGCTGCCAGAGGAAGGGTGGGGTTTAAGTGGAAATCAGAACATACATGTTCCCTCATATAATATGTCACACACACACACAGCTGAAATGCTAAGAATTTACTTCCTTGCACAATGAGGAATGAAGCACATTTCAACTCTGATCTATTCACTTCAGAAAACCTAGTTTTGATAGATTAGATGGTATTACATATAAATATATTACTGGAAGCTGAAAATGTTGATTATGTACTGTATTTTATATAATTTTTCAAAAACGTTTCATTTTTTTTACTCTCTGATAATGGTCTCACTTTGAGTGTTTCAATGATCATTTTCATTACCGACAGAAATGCCTTAAAATTTCACCACCTAACCCAAAAGGCCTCAAACCACAAGATCATAACCAGGACTATATCAACTTACAGGTGCTAAACCCCATTCAACAAAATTCAGTATGCAACACTTTACAAAGTTCTTTTACTCAGGCTGCAAAATGTTGCAACTGGCAGCAATGAAACTGCTGCTCAACCATGTATTTGCTGCATAAAAATTGAGAGAATATAAGCCTGAAAGGAAATAAGATGGCAACAACAAGTGTGTTATAGATTGTAATTGATATAAAAAAATAAATAAATAAAAAACAGGGACATATTCCTGTTACAGCAGGAATAATAAGTATGTCAGTAGCTTGTAGAAAAAAAAATGCGCTAGTAACAAAGACTATCATTGGTCTGCACTGTAAAACTTTTAGAGATTAAAGGAGTGAGAAACTGGGGTGATGAAACTTTCCATAGTAGCTGAAAACCACTATACAGTAGTCTATAAAAGCTGCCTGTACACACCAGATAATAAATATATATGCTCCTTATGTTTATGACCACTTCTTTACGTTATCAATCCACAAGCTCCAGGAACATTCTTTGACCATCAAAAAACAAATTTTATCAGTACCTTTTGTTTATTGCTTTTAAAATAAAGAATTATGCATTAGGACATTCACTTTATTTTACCAGATAACTGTCTTTCATCACGGCACACTTGTTGACCACTTTACACCAGTAAATGACAAAAACTATTGAATCATGTTAAAGGTCCAAAGCTGACAATCTCTCACCACCATCATAACCAATTAGGCATGTTTCTGCCCTACCAATAAAACCAATGTCTGACCAAGTAAACACAAAGTATCTTTCAAAAGAAGGCAAACATTCCTCTTTCATAAATCAATTCAAAGTATGTGATACTTTGTCTTCTAAACTATTATATTGATTTTAAAATCTTTTACTTTGTGAACAACGATTCTGAGATATCCATGATTCCCAATTTTGTTTCAGAAGAAGTCCATCATTAATAATAAGCACTGGGTGAAACAAGGTGAGTTAATTCTACCTAACAACATTTATAACATTACTTTTATTATGAAAAATTGTGCATTTTTGACCACGTAAGGGAATGTGAAACAGGGCAATTTGGCATAGCAACTGTAATCAGTATTGGTAAATCCACATAATAGCCGCTAAACTGAGAATGGCTCTAAAATGGTTCTGGATGTGAAAGCAGGAACAAGGATGCATTGTTTTGAAAATTGCTATAAGGCCACAACTGATTTAGGGCTGTCAAATTAATCAAATTATTCAGATTTGAATATTTATTTAAAAATATTGGTTTTTATTCACTCAAATATTTTGAGATGCAAGTCAAAAATGAGGACTGCTACTTGTACTTGCTCATGTATACAAGGTGTGACAATTTAATTCCTAAACCTCTAGAAAAAATGTGCATCTGCACACTATCTGCACATTCTTTTGTGGCAGTCAAAAATCACAAGGGGCTATTTACAAGTCAGATGAACAAGGTGGATGATCCAATTTGGTAACAGATTTCTTAACTAGTAAGTCGCCAACACTGAGTGCATCAATGCTTGGGGCACTGTCATGATGGATGATCCAATTTTGGTGTCATCTTTCACATCATTTTGCCCCTCCTTAAGTCTCTTATGCCACTTGGACACTTTTTCATAGTATCCTTACCATACCCCACTTTCAACAGCTCTAACGTTGCAGTGGCACTTTGTAGAATATGCAATGCTACACGGTCATTCCAGGAAGAAATGATCATACCTCATTTTTAAAAGATATACTTATTTATATTTATATAATATAAAAATTATGATGAGGTGTGTACTGGCAGCCTTTTCTTTTGCCTGTAGAGCCTCCGTAAAAGATAGTGTTTAAGATTTAAGTACTGCTCATTAAAAATATGAAAACTGTAGCATTCAATTAAAAGTACTGCACTTCTTTATAAATTTAAATCTCAGATTCTTCATAGGCTCAAAGTGATGCAATCAAAGAAAAGGCAGAGAAGAACACACTTAGTGCTTTCTCCTTTCACTAGTAATGTAAGCAAGAAATGTAGGCAAAAAACTTGATTGCTCAAACATGTTAAAAATATTTATTAATTTTCGTTGTCCAACATGCATTTCTTTGTGATGTCACTGGCTAGAAGGCATAATACTAATGTCTCATAGATAGATAGATAGATAGATAGATAGATAGATAGATAGATAGATAGATAGATAGATACTTTATTAATCCCAAGGGGAAATTCACATACTTCAGCAGCAGCATACTGATACAATATTAAAGATTGATAATAATGAAGGTAAAAAACAGACAATAACTTTGTATGATGTTAATGTTTACCCCCCCGGGTGGAATTGAAGAGTCGCATAGTTTGGGGGAGGAACGATCTCCTCAGTCTGTCAGTGAAGCAGGACATTGACAGCAGTCAGTCGCTGAAGCTGCTCTTCTGTCTGGAGATGACACTGTTTAGTGGATGTAGTGGATTCTCCATAATTGATAGGAGCCTGCTTAGCACCCGTCGCTCTGCCACAGATGTCAAACTGTCTAGCTCTATGCCAACAATAGAGCCTGCCTTCCTCACCAGTTTGTCCAGGCGTGAGGCGTCTTTCTTCTTAATGCTGCCTCCCCAACACACCACCGCAATATATAAAACCATTATATATAGAAGTAGTCTGAGAATATTTATATGATAAATAATTGAAAGAGCGGCATGGTGGCGCAGTGGTAGCGCTGCTGCCTCGCAGTTAGGAGATCCGGGCTTGCTTCCCGGGTCCACCCTGCGTGGAGTTTGCATGTTCTCCCCGTGTCTGCGTGGGTTTCCTCCCACAGTCCAAAGACATGCAGGTTAGGTGGATTGGAGATTCTAAATTGGCCTTGGTGTGTGGGTGTGTTTGTGTGTGTCCTGCGGTGGGTTGGCACCCTGCCCGGGTTTGGTTCCCTGCCTTGTGCCCTGTGTTGGCTGGGATTGGCTCCAGCAAACCCCCGTGACCCTGTGTTCGGATTCAGCGGGTTGGAAAATGGATGGATGGGTGGATAATTGAAAGAACCGAATATACTATATGTATTGCAATCGTCATTTACTGATTGAGCAGACACCTTTATCAAAAGTAACAAAAAAAAAAACACCACAACTTAGAACCCTCCTGATAAACACTTTGACGTAAACATAGACCAATAATTTTCCATATTTGTTGCTGAGAAAGAAAGTCAGCTGTTTGATTGTTGTAATAGAAAATTTAATAGCTCTAGCATACAATAGCTAGAGCTATAGTCAGACATCTCAAGTTTAAGAGTAAACAAGATTGGGGAAAAAGCATAGACAAATACCTCCCTTAAATCCTAAAAGTATTAAAAAACAATTGAAATAAATCAGCCCCATAAAGCACCTGTAGTTGCTAGAACTATAGATTCAGGTTGGGGGTTGGGGGGAGTGGTGGTTTCAAGAAGCAGAAGGTTTTCACTAAAACTGATAGAAGCCAACCAATTTAACATTAAAAAAAGCCAATTCTGAAAGTAATGTTCAAAAATGAGTATAGACTTTCTGGAGCTGAAATATCATATGGTAAAGTACAACCATGCAACTGCCAGGTTTTGCCTTTGAACTTTGAATAAAGTTTCCATTGTTTCTAATTACAGCATATTCTAATAATGAAATCCCCATGATACAGCCCTAAGCTGGTTAAGTGTAATTAAACATGGAAGGAAAGGTTTATTGTGTCTTAATGGAATGTCAGATCTGTAGGTGATCAGTTTTAAATATATCTTGCAGTCTTAGTCTATTTCCCCAACCACAAACTGAATGTTAACAAGTTGCTAGTATGAAAGACTATGATTGTTTTTACATTCCAAAAGTCAATGGAGATCCATAAACCATTACGGAATTTAACCTAATTGGTATCTTTGAGACAATAGTGGTTACTACAATTTATAGCTTAAACTGCAAACATTAAATGAATCTTAAAAATCCAGTCATTTCTTGCCACTAAATGAAACAAAAACTTGATCCCATCAGTCTAAACTCTTCTACCACAACGGTATGCCTCCACCCATGCATTGATGCCAAAACACCAATGCAAACAGGACTCATAATCCAGTAGTCATATTTAGCTAGCAAACAATGATAAAAAGAACTCTTACTCACTAGACTGTGCATATTTCCAGAGGAGATTTATATTCTTGTGACTACTGGGCATCATCAGACATGTCACTCTACTTACTAAATACTCCACACATCAGTGCAAACACTTTGTAATGCATGTCTCTTAAATATGCAAACAAACACATTTCAGCAGATAAAATTAAGGATTGCATTAGATTGCAATATTTAGAAAAAAAAGTAAAAAAATGTATGAATAGGAAAATTAGAGCAATTTAAATCCAAATATTCTGATCAGAAAAAAGTTAAGTCCACATCTTTAATTAAGGTTTCACTTTAGTCCAATTCAAATCCACGCAGACAAAACTACAGTTTATAAAAATGAAAGCACACAGTTCAGTCAGAGAGGATGAAAACTGCACTCAAGGACGGCTTAGAATATCTGTAGACAACATGGCCATGCACCACTTGTGATAAAAAAAACAGTGATCTATAAGTAGCATTTGGTGATATGTTGCAAAGTAATAGCAGCAATATTTGGTTATTACAGAATATAACAGGTCATCAGTCATTAGGTAAATAATGCACTTGCTAATGAAAGGTGCACAGTGCACTGTGGTGGTGGCTAGATTGATTTTTGCACAATTGTTATTTTTTCCTTATTTTTTATTTTTAGTATTGCACACTGCTACAATGGTAGCAATGTCAATCAGCATCTTGCGATAATGCCTGTATTAATACCAGGAAAAAAAATGCAACAACAAAGAATGGCAAAAGTTTTACATGAGGAAGACTGAAAACATAAACATTGTAGTAGTCCTATAAAAATAATCAGACATCCAATAAAAGTCAATTTAAAATATAAAGAACTTTAAAATAAGCACAATACATATGATATGGAGTTTAAACAGTGTTTTTTTACTGCTTTAGCAAAATTAGAACATGTTGAAATATGCCATCACATTCATTAATTGATTCATTCATTCATTAATTAATTGCAGAATGGAGGCCCTGTCCATCTATTGAGATTGCAGGACCAGATTTCTGTTAGAAAAACATAAAACGTGGACTACAGCTATACAAGTAAGAATGCACCAATCTACTCTCCATCAGTCGGAACTTTATAATTAGGTAATCAGAATTAAGAAATTACAGATGTGAGTCCGGTGTGTGTACAACACTGAAAGTCACAATTTTGCTGAATGAAAACAAGGCAAGTAGATTTTCATTATCTGGTATGTTAAAAGACATATTTGCTATCCTAATAGCAACAATGAAAAAGTTCTTATTGCGGAATAAAGTGAAGATGTTTAGATTAGCCAACACATGTAAGAGCATATCAGCCTCCTGAACAAATCATTAATATACACGCAAACACAATACAACACAAGAAGCAAAACTACAAAAAAAGAAACCGCTGAGACATATGTATATGCAGGATCTGAATTTGACTTGTGACAACAGGGAGATTTTCTCCAATGTAGCAGCAAATTAGGGGATTTCAGTGGAGGGTTTATATAAAGTTACATGAGCATCATTGACTACTTGATTTATCTTACCATGTGCACATACTGAATATATTCATTGGTATTTTTTTTCAATAAGTGAAAATAAAAAATACTGCTAAAAATCAACACAAAAATGAATTTCTAATATTAAAATAGTGCCACATGAATTAGTGAAGAACAAGATTATCTAGGATATTTTCATTTACATAAATTCTTAAAAGCTACTTTCATAACAGACTTTTAAAATCAGATTTGATAGCTGGCCACTTTGTCAGGTTTGTGACATTAGTTATTTTGAAATCCATGTTTCCATCATTAAATGTAGAAGACATCAGATGGTTAGAAACACTCAAAAAGAGAAATTCCCTCTCTCACTCTTTTTCAATGCAGCAGTTCCATCTTTCAGGCTACCCTTATGGAAATCAAACCTGTCAATTGAAGATTAATCCTGTTAATAACTCTTCTACACAGGCCTTTTTTTTTTGTTTTTTTCAAGGATGCACATACAATTGGTCAGACATTGTTATTGCTTTTGTCTGTGCATATTGAGTTGTATTGATCTTAACAGCCATAATTACTCATAACTGGAGACTGCATTTCGTTTGCTCCTGGGCCATTAAAAATTAGCAGTATGTGCTTTCACTACATTTGTCAAACTTTAGCTGTTATGCTAATGAACATTATTTTGGCTTCAAAAATCAAACTAGCAACACAAATTTAGTGTTGCTGATATGTTTTCAGCAATGAAGTATAAAGTTTTAGCAGCCCCACTAACTGCATATTTCTGAAATTATGTGCTTCTGGTAACACATTACATGTCACACCATTAGAGAGAATTGTCTTGCGGTTCAATTATGAGCTGAGCTACATGAATATCTGGCTAATGTGGAAATTTTGCAGAACTAAATAAATTGTATTTTAAAATTAACATATGGAGCAGTTTGTTACCATAGTAGCCTTGTCACTTGTTTTGATCCTTGCCTCATTTTTTTTCTTTCTACAAAAGGTAGCTTACATAGTCTGCATTGCGTTTCTTCTCATTTCCCTTACATATCCCAATGACATGCAGGTTAGATTACCTGAATATCTCACATGAGCATGCATGAATGGATGTGTGTGTGTATGTGTGTGTGTGTGTGTGCATGGCACCGCTGTCCAAGGTTGGACCCTGACCTTTGTCAACATGAACCTACGACAGGCACCTGCTCAACACGATTGTTAACTGTATAAGGCAGTCAGAAAATTGATGAGAAGTTGGAAAGAAAACTAGGCATGTTCATGAAATTAAGATGATAAATGTGCATTTATTCTTTCTAGCTTTTCTAACTCCTTCATTCAAATGCATGGCAATTTTAAATGACTACAACTCTTTGCTGAACTGTCATATCATTACACATTCAAAGCACCTACAAATAGTGTTTTTTTTTACTTCTTAACTAATTGCACAATAATATACAATGGAATAACAACAGTTTTTTTTTTTGCCTTGATAGGGCAATGGGATTTTTACACTGTATTTCAAATTAAGTAAAGTTATGCAGGATTTTAAAATAAAAGGTGCAATTCCTACAATCCTGGGTTGAATCCAGGGTTTGGCGAGGTATCTACCAAGGTTGTAAATGAATCAGAACAAAAAAAGTGCAGAGATGCACCAATCTGGATTTTTATTGCCAATTCCGATTTCCATTACGCCTTGAACAGGATTTGTCCTGCAACAAAATTTTGTTAACCACATTTTTAACATGACATTGTTTTTGTTTAACAAAATACAACAGCTAACAATATATTAAATAAATAACAACTGCCTAATGAGGACACAACTGAGGAAATCATTAAAGTAACGGTCACTTTTTCCAGATAAAAACCCCACATACTTAAAAAATGAAGACTAAATAAAACACCAAAAAACATTAGAAATAAAATAACACAAATGGATAAATTAGAAAAAATGATAAAACATAATATGCAAGTGTTTGGACGTCCCAGTTGGCTGTGCTGGTTTAATTATAAGGAAGTGGAAGTTTTATTAAGCCACCCAGAGCTCTGTATAACAGTGTCTGTATGGGAGGGTAGTACAAAAGAAGCCACTACTCAAAAAACAATTTCAGGCACCTCAGTACTTTGCCAAAACCATGAGACTAGCCCAGATGTGATACTGGAAAAGGTTCTGGGGTCAGATGAGACAGGAAATAGCTTTTTGGCCAAGGTGCAAGAGATGTGTAGGGTATGAAGAAAGAAGTAAAAAGTATGGTGGTTAGCAAGGACTAGGCATCTGGGTAAAACAGAAGGAAGACTGGATGATGGAAAATAAAAGAAAATACTGCAAGGGAACCTGTTTGTTAGGATATTAAAACTTGGACAAAAGTTAATCTTTCAACAGGTCAATGATCCCTAACACAAGGTCAAAGTAACCTTCCAGTGGCTCAAGGTCATAAAGGTAAACATCCTACAATAGCCCAGACAAAACTCTGATCTATCAAAATATCGTTGCACAAAAGTCACCATCTAATCTGAACAACTTGAAGCACACTGTCGAGGAGAACTGGCTAAAATCACTTTCCAAAAAATTACCAAAAGTTGGTTCCACAAAATATTACAGTGTGGGGATGGCATTTTTATTAGGTTATTTTGTTAACTAATATAAAATTCACATTAAAAACATTTTATTTGAAATCACTGAAATATTGAATGATCACAGAAAACAAAGTTTCAGTTTAGGGAATAGGGATGTCACAATGGCAGAATTTCTGTAATCAATGCCAATACCAGTGTAATCTCATAATACTTTCTGCCTACTCTATACCACAGCAAAAACAGAAATCCTGGTCATTTTAGTAAGAGTATATCCATTATTAAAGTGAACAATATTGTGCATTTGTCTGTAATGCAATATAAAATATACAAAAAATAACAGCAGCATTAAAATTGTGGTTACCTGACTATCTCATTTAAAACTAGTAAACTAGTATTGACATTCATAAATATCAAAATACAATGTAGGGCCTAAATTCAGATTATGATAGATGCATGGATTCCCCCAGTGTAACAACAAGTAAGGATGAGTTAGTGAATTCCAAGGAAATTCAGGATATTTTAATTTAAACAAACCTTTTAAAGCTGTTTTTGTAAAAACATGCTTTTAAAATGTGGTGTATCAGAGAATAATTCTTGTAACATTTGCTATTGTAAGATTTATTTTTGCAACAATATCTGGTTAAAAACCTATTAAAAAAAGAATAATATTTAATGAATGGGTAAAAATAATTGAATTTTCAAATGTTATAAATGTTCATATATGCCCTTCCTTTTTTTACATTTGTTCCAATTGTAAGGCTTCCCTTTAGAAATCAAATGCATCACTTTTCCACTAATCCATTATTTCAAAACTATTCTCTAGGTGTCGTACATAAATTATATTGTTATTGCTTATCTCTGTGTACAAATCTGGAGTTAGAAAATTAACTCAATGACTTTGCTTGTATTCAATTAGTCCTGACTGAGAAACTGCATCTCATTCAAAGTATCATTCTAATATACAATATATGTGCTTTTTCACAAAAGTTGTCACATTTTAGGGATTATACTCGTGAAAATTAGTTTGCCTTCAAAAACCAAAAGAATGGAAAAATTTACCATTTACAGATTACAGATTTACATATTCAGCCATGAAGTATGCTGCTTTGGCAGTCCTGCTAACTGTGTGTATTTCTCTGTGATTAGGCATTACTACAGTACATGTACTAATAGTGAGTTGTACCTTGTCTTTCAATGCATTGAAACACTGAATTTCATTTTGGTATTAACAAATGGAACAGCTCATTTTATCACCAGTGTAAATAAGCCAAATAGCCAGCCTGTGGATTCCTCCCATATTCCATGGTCCTGTATACACAATTCTGGATGCACGTGGAGTTTCCCCTGCGATTCTGAATTCTATATGACAGTAAGAAAAAGGATGGATGCCTAGATCCACATCTGTAGATGTGCACATCACAATCTGAAATTAAATACAAAGCCTCTGTTCCTTTATCGAGAAATGCGGTTAATCGTGCAATCATTTAATCGCCTTTTAGAGATTCATGACGTCATAAATTAAACGATTACATATTTTCAAGCACATCACTGTCCTCTGAACGCATATGCAAATCTATTTCTGAAATAACTACATAATGAGGTGAATGTGGCAATAATGAAAACCTGTGTGTGTGTGTTAGAATTGCTGCAGTTAGTTCAAGCTCAAGGCAAGGGAATTTCAGTGCTCATTTCCAGACATGACTGCATTTTTTTTTCTTTTCAACACATGTTAATACAGTGCTGTAGTATCACCACTTTGAGCTATTTTAATACGTAATTTTTACTTGTGTTTTTCTTACATATGCTTATGCCTTTTAAAGTAGTTTCCAGTCAGGCCTGAGTACAGTACCAACTTTCACTTGTTATTGCCAATACTGGAGAAAAAAGGTACTGCCGATACGTTTTCAGAATTATCTAATTATTATAAATTATCAAATTATCAGTTCTTTTGACATCCCTAGTAGGGATTGCTACCCAGTAAAAAAAAAGATGATTGGTTAAGAGTCTGGCTGCTGTTGCAAGGCACAGAATATAAACACACCTTTGAGGTCAAGTTACATATCCAGTCCCACGCTATTCTTCCAGCTTGACTAGTCTAGTTATTATAGACTATCCTTCTCCAAAGTTATTAATCTGATGCATAATTTTGCTTATCTATATGTCTACAATGTCAGATGTTGGTCATACTGGAGCCTAATGATATAGGCAAAAAGGATACATATTAACAATAACATTTTAAAAATAGTACCTTATAGTGTAAATATGGCACTACTGTACTGTCTGTTAAGCAATTCAGCAAGTTGGAGTCCAATCTATGGCTTGTTTAAATGCCCTAGAATTTCTGAATGGCATGAATACCTTATTTATTTTATTTCAAACATTAGCAGAGGCTGTGTTAACAGTTTTGTCATTTTCAGTAAATTGTACGTAACCTGCAAGTTCACATAGTGATTCAAATGTAATCTAGAAACGGCAAGTAAATCAAAACCAAAGCATTTGCCAAATTCAAATTCTCTCTTCCACCAAACAGATGCTACAATGAAGCCAAGGAATTAACCTTTTTATGTAGTTGTTTTTTCAATATAACTACCAAAAAACACATCATAAACCATTCCGTTAATTATTAAAAAGAAAAAAACAACACAACACAAGTACACGTGTTTCTGTTCTGAGTATAATCCAGAATGTGAAGCAGAAACTGACTGGGATACAAGAAAAAATTGCCAAAATTAAAAGAGGATTTTTAAATTGCAGTTTCCTAAACCCTAAATCTATCATTATGTAGTTTAGTGTCTCCCCTAGCGCACATTCACTAGAAATGTCTGACTAAACTTCCAAAATTACTATTCAAATAAGAAGGCAATGGCTTGGATGTGAATGTGATTTCTTGTAAACCCTTGACTAGAACTTAATTCATTAAAAGGTAGACTTTGTCAATATGATAAATTCTCAAAGACAATAAACCAGTCAGAATCAACCCTAGAGAGTGGATGTTAGTGCAATTATGCCAGTAAGTGATCAGAATCTTAACACATTCATTCATGAACAAACCAAACAAATAATACATTATGTTAAAAATGTAATGTTGAATGTATGAGTTGTACTAAAACAATATTTTACCAACTGGAAGCAAGTTATGAAAATATTTGCTGTAATATTTGCAGCAACTTTTGAAAGAAATAGCAATATCACCTATAATTTTATTATATACGGTGGTTTAAGAAAAGGAACGGAAAACGGTGAGAAAGGAATTCAGAAATCAAGAAGAAATAAATACTTCTTGAAAGACGCAGTTGTGAATAGGTGTTTTGGTGGAGACGACAGATAATGAGTCGAAAGATCTAACCCTAGAAAAAGCCACGTACAACTGACCGTGGCTGAAGACTGGTTGTTGTAGATTAACGCAAATCTTTGCAAACGTTTGTCCTTGGGACTTGTTGATAGTCATGGAGAAGGCGAGTCTGAGTGGGAATTGTGTGCGTTTAAATTTAAAAGGGAGATTGGTGTCGGAAGGAAGGAGAGAGATTCTGGGAATGAAGATTGTTTCAGAATTTTGGATAGCGATTAGTTTGCACTCAATAATAACCCACTGATAGGAACAGGCAGTAGCCAGATCCCGGAATAGAGATGACGTTGTACAAAAACCTGTGGACAGAGAAGATACTGTTGTTCATTTTATAACAAAGGCTTAGGAAACAACCGTCACAGTATAACGAAAATACGAAGGAGCGAAACCAATGCCTATGGTCAACAGAGTACCTTTCTGTAGCAGGCTACGGAAAAGACTCCCAGGAACACACATGACTGAAGTGAAAGGTCACACGGTCAGGCTAGATATAGGGTGGTGACGTGACACCAATGGGGTCATGAGAGAGGAGCGGGGAACGCAGTAGTCCAAAGGAGGAATAGGAATCGAGAAAAGCGGCGTGAGGGTGTATGGGAGGCCTCAGACAACGTGGAGAAGGGTTTGGAAGAGCAGGAATAGGAATCGAGAAATGCCGTGTCGGCTGCATGTGGGCGGGGCTGGTTTTGAAGTGGAGCCGCAGGCAGCGTGGGGAAGGGCTTGGAAGAGGATGAATAGCAAATAGAGAAATGCCATGTCGGCTGCGTGTGGGCGGGACTGCTTTTGAACAGGAAGCAGGACGAACCAGAAGAGAAATATTTATAAGAGATATGGTAAACGAAAATGTTACGTAATATATGCGTACAAAAAACATTTTTATATTTTCTTGTAGGAGATTGATAAATTCTGTGCTGTCTGCCATCTAATGGTTAATAGACAAAGAACATTTATTGGTATTGAGGAACAAAATGTGCATTAAATGCTTGTTTAAGATCAAGTTTTTTACTTAGAGAAATGTATGAAGTAAGTTTAAGAATGTACTGAGAAAAGCAGCACATTAAAGATGTCTTTTCAAACTGCACACACCTCATATGGGAACATATACATACTGTAGCTCTAAGATTATCTAATCCACATTTGAATATATTAAAACAAATACATATTTTTAATATAAAATATTTATCTCTCACTCATGTGCTTTTATTAGACTAAGTTTTTTTGCCTACACTTAAGAATAGCTCTATTATTAGTAATACAATTTCTTGTACTTATTTTTATGCAGATTTGCAGCAGAATGTATGATTTTACTGAAGGATTCTTGGGATAAAGGTAATCTGCTGATTTATAACCTATCACTTACTGATCATTGCAGTAATACATTTAATACATTCATTTATTTAATTTGAGAAAGCAGTGCCCGTTTATATAATCATGGTTGGCATCATGTGTTCTAACTCCTAGCAGTACCCTGAAAGAGTCAACTATGTGTAATCTGCCTGTCCAATCAAGGGCAATTTGAGAAAAATTTCCACCACCCAATGTGTATGAGGTGTTTTGTGCCCACTTTCTCTTTGACTATATCAGGTTCTGTAAGCAGATAATCTGAAATTTCACCTCACATCAAGTATTAAAATTCAACTGCTCCTTACAGCAGAAGTCTAAAGAGCCATGAGCGAAAGACTATTTCCTCTAATTGAAGGGAAAAGTTCTGCAAAGTGTGTGTTTTAAACTTGTGAAGAGGCATTTCCAACTTTTTATATTATGTGAAGCAAAGACAAAGTTATAATAATCTACATATACTGTAAGTTCTGTCAATACTGGTTGGTCAGAACACACTTTAAAATAACTCAGAACTAAAAGTATCTACAATTTATATTTTTATTTACAGTAAGTGCACTATAAGTAAAAAGTTTTGTTTATCCTCCACCTCAGTGAAAGGAGTCCTGTCACCTACATTACTGTAATAAAATTACAACTTAATTAAGTCTTTCAAAACCCTTTCATATAGTCCCACAGTGAATAAGAAATTCTAAAACTAGAAGCTGTTGGCCTAAGAGGTAACCTAACAAAACTGGATCTCAATTTGGTTAACTGATGGGAAACAGAGTATAAATAATAGGAGAATGTTCCACGTGGAGTGAGGTCATCAGTAGGGTCCCTCAGGAGTCTGTCCTGGGTCTGTTACTTTTTATGGTTCACTTTAATGACAGGCGGCACGGTGGCGCAGTGGGTAGCGCTGCTGCCTCGCAGTTGGGAGACCTGGGGACCCGGGTTCGCTTCCCGGGTCCTCCCTGCGTGGAGTTTGCATGTTCTCCCCGTGTCTGCGTGGGTTTCCTCCGGGCGCTCCGGTTTCCTCCCACAGTCCAAAGACATGCAGGTTAGGTGGATTGGCGATTCTAAATTGGCCCTAGTGTGTGCTTGGTGTGTGGGTGTGTTTGTGTGTGACCTGCGGTGGGTTGGCACCCTGCCCAGGATTGTTTCCTGCCTTGTGCCCTGTGTTGGCTGGGATTGGCTCCAGCAGACCCCCGTGACCCTGTGTTCGGATTCAGCGGGTTGGACAATGGATGGATGGATGGATGGACTTTAATGACACCGATTTCTGTATAGTTAGTGGACTTAGAAGTTTGCAGATGATAATAAAATCGGAGCAATGGCAAACACAGAGGAGGTGGCAAAAACAATTCAGGAAGACTTAGACAAGCTTCACAACTGGGTGAACACTTGGAAAATTAAGTTAATTGTAGAAAAGTGCAAAATGCTTTTGTGGGAATCTGGAACAAACTAACGAGACATGTAGTTGAAGCAGAAACCTTGACAACATTTAAAAAGTATCTGGATGATTAGACAGCTTAGCTATAAGTTAAACAAACAAGCCTGAGGATTGAATCCTCTCCTCTCATTCAACAAATTTCTTATGTGCAGAGTTCTTATGGTGCCAAATTAATATTTCTTTAAAATACTTAGTATAATACAATACACACATAATACAATCCTGCATATGACAAACATTGGATTAAGCAGGTGTAAAAATGTACAAGACTAAAAAATCCACTTGCTTCATGAATTACACACTGCACTATTGCTGTAACAAAACAGAAATGACATGCTAAAATTCAGTTACTTTGCCCAAACTGAACGCATTTAAGGACAAGAAAGTGTGTTCATATTTGCTTTACCATTGTTAACAGGCAGTTTGACAGGTTCAGTTACTATAAAATAACTATAGCAAATTTTATGATATGTCATGGTTTGAAAAAACAATCACTTACTGTTTACTTTAACTGTCAGCTTTAATTATTGGAAAAAGGCAAGTCCATCCATCCATCCATTTTCCAACCCGCTGAATCCGAACACAGGGTCACGGGGGTCTGCTGGAGCCAATCCCAGCCAACACAGGGCACAAGGCAGGAACCAATCCTGGGCAGGGTGCCAACCCACCGCAGGACACACACAAACACACCCACACACCAAGCACACACTAGGGCCAATTTAGAATCGCCACAATTCATCTAAATGTGATTAACAATGAGAAGATTTAGAATGTATATGGAATGTTTCATCAGCCAGGTAACAGATAAAAATGTCAGAACAGAAACAGTTTTGAATGAAGAAATTAATTATCCATGGTAATATGATCAGCAGCTGAGCCATCAAAAGAGAGCCACTAGGTCAAACGGGCTGCTAAAACTCATGTAAATTGCTTATGTATTCTTTCCTAAATAATGAAGTGACTTTAATCAAGTGAAGTTTAATTTTAGACACCTTCCACTGTCTTACTGTTTATATGGAAAACATTAGTGCAATCCTGCAAACTACTGTTAGTAAACTTAAACATATTTAACATGTCCTTGCTTGAAACTATAATTTACAAATGTAACCACAAAGCAAACTCTTCATGTGCTTCAAATGATGCTAATTTAAGTCACAAGGACTAATAGTATGAAGGCTTTATAAGATACTATGTTAAAAGTCTAAAAATCAAGAGGTAGCAAAAGTCAATTTGTAGATATTTTTTAAAATAAATTCCTTCGATTAGCTTTCTCATATGATAAAGCACACATCCATTCTTAACCACAAAATTTTGTGTTTAATTCGTTAAAACTATTTTATATTAGGCTATCACCTTATTATTATGTAAATGTGTGCAAGTTACATTAAAAACTGGGATAGGCACCCCAAAAACCTTTGCTAGGCTAAGCAGATCAGAATCAATGAATGAATACATTTTACTAAGCTATACTGTGCAAAATTTTAAAAACATCAGACCTGTTGTTACTTTTAATAGAAAGACAGACTACTATATAAACAAATTGTCACCAGTGAAATGATCAATGCAATTAGAACACAATAAATTACTAAATTTTACGGTTTGGGATATTCCTCTCTCTGACACAACAAAAAATAAACATAAGTTTAGTAATAAGTAAATGTAATGTAATAATATTTTACAATGCAACGAGACACTACCTGTGGTTCACATAAAATAGTCTTATGCAACAAGATAATGACAAAAGACAGGGACTCACATACTGTACAAGAATTAAAAAATGGACAACAAACAAGTCCTCAAGTAAATTACAAACACAAAGCTTATAAAATAATTTTACACAACTCGTAGCATGACAAAAGTGGAAATCAACTTAGTATTTTACTAAGCTAATTAGGAATCGAAGAGAAGATTGGCAAAATCCAAAAATATTGTTTCTCTTGTCTTTGCCAAAAATAAAAAAAATATATCTGGCATTATAATTTTCAAATAAATATACAGACACATACAACAGCAACACACTTTGTGCCAGAATTCAGAAATTTTTTGTACTACATATTACAGCAATAGTAAAGACATTGCCTTTTCTCACACTGCCGATAACATCCAACCATGAAACCCAAAACCTTGCTTTTTCCAAAGTCATTTTAGTAAATATGAATTTAAACTCTCCATTTTAATTTTCATATTAATATGTTACATAATACTCACATTAATATATAAATAGTTCTGTGCCTAGTAAACATAGACTGTATAACTGACAATTTGAATTGAGTATTCACCTAACCAAAGGCAAACTCTTATTCAACACAACCTTCCTTAGATCACAGTTGGATGTGCATTCTATGGAACGTTTGAATTTTCTCTTCGTTTTTGTATGGATTTAAGTCCAACTCTAAATTGCCCACATGCAGTACAGTAAATATCCCTTGCAATAGGAAGGCATCCAGTCTGCAAAGGTTCCTGTTATCCATATTTTGCTCTAGCTCATAATGACACTGTTCTAGAAAAAAGCAGGCTCTTTCAAATGTATGAATTGACAGACTATTACAAATTTTTAAAATGTGCTGCAATTATTTGTGTTTAACCATTTATACAGCACAACTCTAAAAAAATAAAAATTAGGTTAAATATACAATATAAAAAAATAAAAATTAGGTTAAATATACAATATTATTCAACATTTCATAAATGTGAAAAAAGTGGAAACCATTGAGCAACACCATAAAAATACCAGCATCTCAAATAATACAGAAATTAGTGCAGGGCTATAGACATTCTAGTCTTTAAACTCCAGTTTCTCTTGTGCTTGTCCAATTTAAACATATCGTGGAATACCACTTTTAAAAATACAGCATTCGTACCCAAAAAATCAAATTATCCGCAAACCCAGTTTCAAATTGTGCATCAATTATACATCACCCCCTCGAAGCATTCTGTTATGAGCCTTTCTCCAGATAGTTTTTATACATCATGGATCTCCAAAGTTCCTGAATCTATGAAATTCCTCCTTTTATAAACTTTTGCTTCTTGAATTATTAAGACTTTAGAGTTAATGGCATATCAGAACAAATATTCAGTCTGGTCCTCTACCATATCTCATATCAGGAATAAAATGACCTCATAGCATCACCTAGATACCTAGATCACAATATGGCTACACTCACATGGTTTTTGGAAGGGATGGGATTAGGTGGTTTTGGGTTTTCTTTGGTTAGGGTATTACTATAGTGACTGAAAATTGTTGATGTAACTTTGCATGTTCTGCTTTTTCATCTTTATAATAAAAATTGAAAAGGAAGACAAAAAATGGTAAATAAGGCTGAGTTACTATAAGCATTACCAAAACAACTTTGCTGAATGAAGTATTCTTAAGAGAGGCTATTGCATTGAAGTAATTAAGCCTAAATAGGTTGTACGGCCTTACCAAAATACATTCCCTAATCACCACTGCATGATCAATGTCATGATGCAGTGCTTAGTCTACATCCATTTAAAGCTAATCCCCAGACAGATGATGAAATCCGCTTACAGCTCTGTCAAATCTCACCAAACAGCCATGCAAACCACAGGACACCAAATGCCAAAAACATCTTCATCGAGACATTCAGATGAAAACAACCCAACAAAAATCAGTAAGTAAAGGCAAATGGCTCAAAAGGGGTTTAGTTAACATAAAACTCAAGTGCAGTGAACTTTATATAGCTGATTACAAATGCTTATGCACCTCTTTTTAAGTTCTATTCTCAGCTATATCTATGAGAAAATTTAAATATAGGAGCGGCACGGTGGCGGAGTGGGTAGTGATGCTGCCTCACAGTTAGGAGACCCAGGTTCACTTCCCAGGTCCTCCCTGCGTGGACTTTGCATGTTCTCCCCGCGTCTGTGTGGGTTTCCTCCGGGTACTCCGGTTTCCTCCCACAGTCCACAGACATGCAGGTTAGGTGCATTGGCAATTCTAAATTGTCCCTAGTGCTTGGTGTGTGTGTGTGTGTGTGTGTATGTGCACCCTGTGGTGGGCTGGCACCCTGCCTGGGGTTGGTTTGTTTCCTGCCTTGCGCCCTGTGTTGGCTGGGAATGGCTCCAGCAGACAACCCAACAAACCAACCCCTAACCCCCCCCCCCCCCCCGTGACCCTGTAGCTAGGATATAGTGGGTTGGATAATGGATGAATTTAAATATATATACACATCTGAAGGGAGCAGAATCAAAATAAGACACATCTGTGCATCATTTTAAATACATGATTACTATTTATTTGCTGAATTTACCCGATTGATATTACAACAGACAATGTTGCATGTGTATTTGTTTTTTTTCCCTCAGCCTTCAAACTTGATTCGCCCATTAACCATTACAATGAGCTACACTAAGACGTGTCCAAGACTTGAATTGTCTAACCTTTGAAACATCTTAGCCACCAGGTGCTTCTCTAAACAGTTATAAATTAAGATACCGTTTACACACACAGGCGAAGAATGTTATAGAATATCTCAATGTTTAAAGAGTAGAAATCCCGGTTTCAAAAATATTAATAAAAGTAGAAAATGATGGAAATTTCCATTCTGGAAGACCCAGAAAAATCTAATGCAACTGCTTGTAAACTGGACAAATGCAAATAAGAAGCCTTATATAACTTTAAAGAACCAGCAAAAGCATTTATTCAGCAGTGGTGTAAAACACTCCAGTGGTCCACAGTCCAGTGTTGCTTACAAAATAATACTATACAATTAAAAGACAGTGCCTGAATTATGCAAAAACAGAAAATTGAGAAAATAAAAATTGAACGGTTTTGCCTCAACCACTAAAGATACATTAAGTGAAAAACAGGTAAAGCATTTAAAGAAAATAACACCATACCAACTGCTACTCATGAGAGTGGTTCTACTAAATGATGCTTTGTGACTGGCTTTCTGTGGCACAGGAAATGCTATGCAGATGGAAGGAATTACAAATTCAACCAAGTATCAACAAATCCTAGAAGCAAATACCCCAGAGTAAAAAAATAAAGAAAGATGAAGAGACACCCAGACAAAGACTCAAAATATACCTCACAATCAACAATGAAGTACTTAACAGAAATAAAAGAAAGGTTCTGGAATTGCCTTCACAGCCCCTAGGCTGTAATGTAACTGAAGATCTGTGGGTAGCTCTCAAACATGCAGTGTGTCAAGAAGACCTACGAATATTTCTGAGTTAAAAAAGTGTTTAGCTAGTAAAGGAAAGAAAAAAAATCCTAAGGCAATAATAGAAAAGACTTGTCTGGCTACAAGCTGCTAAAATTTCTGCCAAAGATGGTGTTACCAAGTGCACCAATCTTAGACTGACATGGTGCCCCAACTTCTGTACATATATCACATACACCTTTTTTCCAATCTATTAAATGCAGACAAATAGTAAACATGTAAACAAAAAATGTGCAGAAATATGTAGTGCTTAATTCAGAAGCCTGCAGAGATTGTGTTAACATTTTTTACTAAAAAATTCAAGGAAAATCATACAACTTGATCACGGTACCAAAACTAAAATGCACAAATGTGAATCAAAGTAAGACATGTTAAAACTACAACACACAGTGAGAACATTTAACTGTTATGTGTATGAAGAAGATGACCCAGGAAATCTTTTGGGGAATTTAAACGGAAAATGTATTGTTTTTGTTTGTTCATTCAAAAGTGTCTCACCTTTCACTCAATGTACACATTTGCAAAGGGGAAAAAAAACACACAGGCACAATGGTACAATTCCCTTTCGATCACATACACCAAAAAAAAAAATAAATTTTTTTTTGCTTACATTGATCCTTAGCATCAGAGTAGTTTTGTACCTGCACTTCCCAATGAACTGTTTCAAAGATTTCAAAACAGTTAAAACACAAATACAAATTCTTCCATAACTGCTAAAACAAGCAAGACAGACCCAGATTTTGTCCATTTTAAATTAAAAAAAAAAAAAAAAACTTGATCTACAGTTATAAACTCATGCACACATTATAAACATACAGATATAGATATATACACACATACAGTATATATTTTATATATATATAAGCACACACACAAACTGAATAACCAAAACTCTTAACACAACTAATACTTTTGCACGAGGCCGCAATCCATTTTCTTAAGATTGCAGCTTTCCACCGATCTAATGGCATTCCTTTTCAAGGATTCCACACTGGAATAAACTTGTTAAACTACACTGAGAAAGCATTTTTGAAGACCATCATGTGGCATATATCAAGGAGTTCAGTAACAAAGGGCATGCCACAGCAGGTCCAAGATCAACCAGACATTCATTGTTGCAATGAAAATAAAAACATACCCACAGACCACCAGTAAGGCCAAGCCCCCAGAATAGTTCATTTAATAAGAAACAACTTTGAAAACAGTTGATTCAACCAGATCCGGCCAACATTATTTACATGGGCACCCTCTTATTGATAAGCTATACTACAACCAATTGGAGTAAACAGGTTATGGAAAGAACAAAGTGAAGGTTCCACTAAAGAAGCATAAGGCAGAATTTCAAAGAGTTCATCGAAAAGTTAAAAATGCCACTACTGAACCTCATTAAAATTAGTGCCATACCTAAGTAGTACTACAATATACAGTATACTGTATTTGATAAAAATACAGTCCATTAGAACAAAATACTATACAGCCCTGAAGAACCAATGTTTAATTAAAACCCAGGCAGGTCTGGATTCAGAATTCCTAACAAGGTTTCCTGTATGCTATCATCTTCACTTGAAGCCTAGAACAACTAAGATATATCCCCATCATACACTGACACCTGAATAGAAAAAAACAGAACACATACAAAAATGAATGCACCCCGGAAATAGAGTTATGGAATTTATTGACTACAGTCAAATCCTTTCAATGTCAGCTTCTATTATTACAATTTTTAAATAGCCAAACACCAAAGCTAATTTTTCACAAAATTTCAAAGTGGAGCTAAATTTAGGGTAAGCAAAGTTCATTCATTGCAAGCAATTACCGCTTCCCAAATTTGCTTATATATCTATGACTGCCAAATTTTTGCGCCAGCCACCATTTGTTAATCTGGGTCCAATTACTGCCTTTAGTTGAACTCAAGTGAAAATTGTGTTATTTCTATATTTGATATGACCATACCGAAGGATAATTCTGTATTTTTAAAGGTACTTTAGAAAAATGTTCAGTTAACATTAACAGATTTGTTTGCTTAAAGTTCCTTTTGAAAGATTTCTCTTTTCTATTTCAAAATGTCTAGTATTAAAGCAGCTGTTTGATAATGAACATAAATGTGTGAAAAGAAGCAAATTAACAGTTCCCATTTAGGACACATTGCCAATTTGGCCTGGCACCTGCTGTCTGTTAATTGTCAATTTTAAAGGAACCTATTCAGAAGATATTAAAGAACATAATGTTAAGAAGTGAAGATTTTAAATGAAAAAAGTATGAAGGGTGCCCTGTACGCTAAAACTAGAACACCTGTACACCGATTTAACAAGCAGTGTGGGAGTAGTGGCTAATGAATACAACACTAAACCATAATGCTGACAGGGTTCAATTCCCACCTTTAACTCACTGTGTTAAGCTGAGCAAGTCACTTAATGTGTCTATGCTCCAACTGTGAAAAAAACAGTGGAACTATGTACGTGTCTTCTTAAGTTTGTTGGGATGGTGCACTACAGAGAAGTGCTACATAAAATAAGAGTGGTTTTTTGTACATATTCAGAGCAGCAAAGCAAAAACAGCATTCTAAGTTTCCTACAAAAGTGAATTGTACATTTGGAAGGAAAAAAATGATGTCATCAAATAAATTACTACATTAAATGCCAAAACCAGCTACAATTAATTGATTGTTTGGAACAAAAAACTAACAATCACTTAATCTCCAACACTACAGAGTACCATGATAGTATAAACATGCTCTGGAGGTACTAAAATAATATTCAGTTATACATTAACTACCCTTGTTTAAATAAAAAGTAAGCAACAAGAGAAAGGACAACTAAAATAAAATCAACTTATAAAATGCTTGGGACCAATTTTAGTTAGATATGGGAAATGTTGAATCAGAAAATGTAAACTGAAGTCTTCAGAAACTTAAGCAACAGTTCCAAAGCAACACAGGACAGCATGTGACATGTCACATGATATCTAACCAAGACCTTGGTTTGGGGCCAAGAATTCATATGTGGACAGCTTCTCAAAGGTTTTCCATATGTCTTTGCCTGCCAGTCCCTGTAGCTACAAGGTCTGTTTCACCAAGGGGGTTCATGAAGAAACTGAAAAAAATATCAAACAAAATTTGGGAATCGAATGGGTGGAATATGGTCCGTCATATAGCCTGCCCTAAACCACCCCCTACCAGAGTACTTTAATCCCCCCTGCCTTGCTCTTATAAAATTTATAGGACAGCAAAACCTCATATATTTGCACAAGGGCAGACTTCAACAGAACAGAGCTTTTCATGGTTTTTTTTTTTTTTTCTGCCTCAGAATTGTCAGTTTATTTTAATGAATGACAAAGAGATGCTTTTCCCTTTATTCCTTTATTACAAAGACTACAAAAGATTTAAATGACTACACTAAAACACACATCTTGATGCTTAAAAGAAAGCAGCTCCAACAGGGGGTGCTTTTCACGAGTCAAGACAAACTACCTCTAATTGCCAGCCTGAGAAGAAAAACACCACTGGTATGTCTTTTTACATTTGAAAAATGGGAGGTACAAAAGAAATTGCATTTTTAGCAAAATAGGCTTTTGCTTCTCTTAGAAATTACAGCCATAACTGGATTTTTTCTTTATACGGCAAAAGCCTGTGAGAGTATAATAAGTGGTCATCAGAATTCTTTAACTGATGGAAAATGTGCACTATAGATCAAAAAAAAAAAAAAAAGGATTACAGAATCGGATTGAATTCCTCATTATTACAAAGTACATTTTTGATCTCTGCACAAATTGTATATCAAAGCTACTTTACAGGAAACCTACTCATTCTGTTTGATACAGCAAAACATGCATGAAAATTCATACAAACTTATGGTAAAACAATACATCCACTGTTTACCATTTCACATCCTAGACAGAAAACTTCTTTAACTGAGATACACAGGATAGTCTGCACAAATAAGGCAAACTAGATCAAGTTCACTGGTGTTGTTATCACTCTGTCTCTCCAAAAAAAAAAAAAACAAACTACTGAAGTCCTAAATAGTTACAGGATTTTAGTAATTCAAAATCATTAACAAATTTGTTATCTCTAGAATAAAGTAAGACATATACTGATTTCTACGAAGCAAACAATGTGGGCCAGCAACTAAAGCACTGGACTATAAAAACCACAAAGTTCCCACTTGAATCCTGACTAATGATTCACTGTCTGTGACTGAGCAAATCACTTAATGTGCCTGTGCTTCAACATTGAAAAAATATACAGCTTGAAAACAATTACACTACTTTTTTGCAAAGCACCATGAAAAGGAATTTACTATAGAAAAGTGTGCTGTTGTTTAATTACAATTACAATTGCTGTTTTGTTAATATAATGTACTTATCCTAAAAATGCTGACCAATACTTAATCAAAAAGAGACTTAAACGTATGCATATTAAACAGACAAATATAGGCAGAAATGTATAAAACATATTGTAGTTTCTTTGTTTTGCTGTCATTGGACATACTCCTGCTGCCAATCTGGAATCAGCTTTAAATGTGTACTACTGCATTCTTATTTTCTTTGCAAAGCAACTTTAACAGAAAATTAGAAAGTGATTGTTAAAAGGGATTGATTGTAAAGAGCAGTCTGTAAAAAGGAATGAAATGTACACTTCATAGCATTTTCACGCTCTTTTCAATGAAATACCTATATCAAACACTGTTTAAACAGATGCAATTAATAGCAGTACTGTTTTCTTTTCTACATCTCAAGAATATGCTCACCACAAGATTTTTCTAAGAAGAAAAAAAAAAAAATCACACACACACACACACAGTGTTTTAATGTATTTATAACTCACCACAAGTTACTATACCATGTATACTGACAAATAAGTGTTACATTTTCAAAAACTAATCATTAAGCAAGTTATCACTCTATACACTATACCTGTTTAATGTGAAAAGACTGGACAGCACATCAGCTTCATAGCTGACCAAATTTCTTTTATTGTCCATTGGGATTTTTTGATAATCAGGTTTGGCTAAAAATTCTGTTTTCAAAATACAAATCAAAGAACACGTGGGCTTCCAGCTAAAGTTTCTTTTAAATAAAACTTCAACGTGTGGCATAATGCATCATCACTAGCGAAGATAGTTATTCTGTAGTGTGAATATTTGAAAATAAAGAAGGTGGGTAACGACAAAACACTTTATAGTACATATGATGCTCTTTGCAGAAAAATATAAACTTTGATTGTCTTAATCATTGTGCTTCTACATAGCATTTGCATAGGCTATGCAAAGCTGTGCCTTATGCCACGCTATGATCAAGAAATACTGCTTCGTGGACTGCTCCAATATTATTTTCAGAACAAAACGGAAAGTTAAGACTTACATGTCCCAACTTTAAAATGGAAATTTACTTTAGTAAAATGATACTCTGATTTTTCCACCCTGAAATAAAAAGTCTGACAATCCACCAACGGACAAAGCACTCCTAAGCCGCTCTTCACCCTTACCCACAGCCAGCGATACGTGGGGAGGGGGTTGCACACTGGACTTGATGGTAAGCCGACTTGCATTCGGATATATAGGCAAACTTTAGCATAAACGGAGGAAGGCTCAATTCTTCACGTGAGAATGTTGCCTCTGCAACCGGGTAACCACGGACACAAACAACAGATGGCCAAAGGCAACATATGAACTGTACTTGCAGGAGTACAGTCTTTCTTAGATAGCTCAGTTACTAGTCTAAGTATAAACAAAGGGGAAACCAAAACACAACTTCTTACACCAAAAAACGGAAACCTTATAGCAGATTCTAATTTAAACAAACACACATGCTCACTCCCGGTAGCAGCAAAAGGTCAGGAAGGGCTGAAGTTCAGCAATTAAGTAACATACATTTAAGTTCAGTGATAGATACTGAGGAATCAATGTTTTACCACACATAGTGAATATTACGGTAATCCAGTACTGTCTCTGTACTCAAAAAATGTAATGACTTTCGGGATAAAATAATTTCATGAGTAAAGGTCCTGAGTGACATGACTACCATTTAAACCGAGGTGTCTTTCATTGCGGCGCAAAATATGACTTGCTACTCAGTTTCAACACGGGCCGCTCTAATTCAGAGACGTGGTTCCCCTTTCTCGTTGGGGCCCCTCCTTCAATTCCCCTTTCCCCATGCTGTTTCCCCGCTTACCTGCAGAACAAAGAGTGTGACTGAAGGAAACTCCGCGAGAACCGCCAGCGTAACTTTAATCCAACAGCCGGCCGAAGAAGGAACAGAATAGCAGACAGTCGCTGAGATTTAAAAGCGCCAAATTGAGCGCACACTCAATCCACAGGGTCGGTTATTCTTCTGGATAAACTTTGTAAAATACACCATAGATAGTAGATTGCAAAAAAATAAAAAATCTCTTGACTCTTGAAAAACGGTGGGGGCGAAAAACAAAAACATGCACAAAAACCGCCACAAACTTTTACTGGCTGTAAACTCGTGTTATAAAGGCAAGCGCGATTCGGTGTCTTGCGTTTCCCCTTAATCTTGATGGCCGCGACAGTTTGTACAATAGGCACTTTTGCTTAATTTTTAAAAGGAAAAAAGCGTGTTTTTTATCTCAAGGCTTTTATTTACCGCCATCATCAGCACGCGAAAGCTGTCACCGACCGCGAGACAACCGAACCGCAAAGATCCCTCCTCCGCGCGACGCTCTGATTGGTCCCGAGGTCAGCCGGTGTTGACCAGATTGGCCTGTCTATTGGTGAAGCTGTCCGTCACTTTAGCATCCCTGAAAGCTGGAGAAGTGATGGAGATTCTCGCATCTGCCTGCGCGCCGGTTCGCCGAGCAGCACCCCCTATATTGGGGGGCAGCTACGCTAACCACGTATCCTTGCGTCCAGACACCACCTTCATAACAGAGGAAGAAAATTCACCAATATCTGCGCAATGCGCCTATCACACTAACTAGTTCAGCTACGCTATTTACGTAGCGTAAAAGAACAAGTTAGGTTGGATCGAAAGGGTAAATAAGGTACTCGCCAGACAAAGACATCTTAAAGACACAGTACTGATTTTTTATACTAGGGACTCACATCCTATCAGCATAACGATTTACTGTTCTACTGCCATCCCATTACAATCCCAATCCAAAATCCATCAATCTTCCTGCATGGGATTGGAGAAGAAATTCAGCACATAACTCTAAAAAGGAACATGAAAAACGAGGATACTTCTTCACAACTACAAAGGGTGAAACGTTCTTTTTTATGTATTGCTAACATTTAAAACACTGACAGCATATTTTGGGGGAACTGGTCGAAGCGTTTTCATCTAGAAAAAAATCTTAATTAGCAATGAGAACTACTCGTTAATTTTTGCTTTACTTATAACTGGTGGAGTTATATACATCACAAAGTTTTCACTAAGGTTCTTGTTAACATTGATGGTCTGATTACGATTCAGGGCTCGTCTCAGTCTTGTCCACAGTCGCAACAGTGAGAGGCTCTGGGTCACCTTGGCCCTCTGATGTAAAATTAGGGTTCAGGAAATAGATAGCTGTATACATTTTGTTTAAACAGCATCTTTGTCACCTGTCATGCAATGTTTTGGTAAGTTTGAAGAGGGAGTTAGGAGTTAAAGAATTAAAAAATCGAGTGAAACTTAAAGAAAATCTAAAACAGATTGATAAAGCTAAAAGAAAGAATGCATTTTCAGTAAAATTCCAGAGAGCAAGCATAACTGATTTTACATGATCACCTGATTAAGTAAGTTTAGTTAGACAACTTGCCAACCAGTTATAAAAATGATTGAAATTAAATATACAACACAAATGTGATTCTTAATAAAGAACAAACATGGATGTAATAATAAATGTTCTGCATTTAGAAACTGTCCGGATATGAATTCACTATAGTAGATATCAAGAGCAGTAAGCTATGGGGTAAAAAAAGGAAAAGGTACACTAGCTTGAATAATGCTTTTAAGTATTAAACAGATATATATTACTTAATACAGTTTTTTATTATCAATAAACTGAAAGTGTGCAGAAACCGGTGATCTACACCTCTACAACACTATTGTTTTTCCTATATATTTTACTACCAGTCTTTAATGAAAGATGACAAATTCTAAAAAGTCAGTATATTGTTTTGTGCAGTATATTTTCCCCAAGAAATATATTCAAAAAATGCACCTTCTACTAGCTTTAGTAAGCAGTGTTTTAGGTTTTTTTTTTATTTTTTTTTTATAAATCTTACTTAATATTTCTACTCTTTACATTAATTTCAGTATTTCCACACTAATCAAAAATATATTTGTAATAAGCATGATTGATGGATGGTGTGAATTCAAATCAACTTGATTACATATGTGCAGACCTACATTTAAAATACTAGGCTAAAGAATATTTTATTTAAAATCTTTGCAAGTTCGCTATATTCTGTCGTACAAATATAAGTATAAAATCATACACTTTAGTTGCATGAATGTAAAATCTCTCACTCCATATTCATAATCAAAACATCACACACTAGGATTGAATGCTGCTTCTATTAGTTGTATGTTTTAAAGGCTAAAAATTACAAATAAAAAAGCTTAGGTTAGTCCCAAATATTAAATTCACATTGTAAATCAATCCTCTACCTGCCCATTGTTTTATGACTTGGCAGAACTATTCAGAGAACATCGGTGTTTTCATGATAATTAAAATTTTCATGCCACTAATTTGCAGAGACTGTACTTGGCAACTTATCTCATCATTTATAAAGGTAACAAAATATAATGTAACTTGCAAAAAATATGTACAAATGGTGCAGTACAGATTTAACAGTAATGTCTCCTTACACAGGACACAAACACCAGCAAATGTCCAGAACACTGTAACGATACTGTGCAGCTGCAGATAGGTTTTACTATCATATTTTTCCATGTTTTCCCATTTGTAGCTTAACAAACAAACAGTTGAAATGTTTTATTTCAATATCAGTAACCAAAATGCCTCCTTTGAGCTCCATCCTAAAGTTTTCTTCAGGAAGTAAAATGAATAAATGAAGACAGATCAAGAGAGATAGTTCAACGCATCCCAGTGCTTGGTGTGGCCTGTTGTTTGCGAACTTTGTTAAACAGCTCCAAATATTGCACCATAGTGTCAGATGGAGAATAGATTCCATCAGGCTTAACCCCAAAAACAGCAGGTGCACCTGGGACATGGGAACTCAGAAAGCTTTGCATAAACTCCATCATAAGGTTCCAGCTGTCATTAGCCACAATGCAGGGGCAGTATTCAACCTGTAAACAAAATAAAAGGGCAATTAATGAAGGATATTAGTTATTTTTAGCCATTAGTCTAGGGTAATCATCTTCAATGACTACTTATCACAAGCATTGCCTCATAGTTATCACCTGTAAAAGCAGCAGTAATTGGCCTAAATATTAGTCTATTGTGGTTTCCAAGCCAAGCAGAATTCCAGCTGTGTTAAAAAATTAATCAAACTTTCTTATTTCATCCTTAATTGCAGTTGACAGAGTGGACGACAACTTAATGAAAGCACTTAGGTTACATATTTGAATAGCACAGGAACAACTGGAAAACAGCCTTCAATTCTTAGTACATTTATGGATGATGTAATTATTGTAGTTAAGTCCAGTCCTGTTCTTGGTCAAATTCCACAGATGTAAGTAATAGGAAATGTCTATTTACGTATGCGAGAAATCTTTATATAAAATAAAGACGGTTTTACAAGTATTCTGAAATAAGGAATGAGAAGAGACCATTTTTTAATAAGAGTTACTAACCAGATAATGTATTTTCAGTGTACAAATATAATCTTACTACAGCAAATGTCAGATACAGGACAAACTGACTGGCAGACACCTTTGATTTAGAAAATCTTATAATAAAAATAAATAAAGTAAGAACTGTTGCAAAGTATCCTGAATAATGTCATTGTTTACCAAGGCATATGGCACATAAAACATATATTATCTCTCTATTATATTAAAAAAGTCTTCCGTCGTGTCTGCATTATTCTGTCTTGACCACCCCCCTCCACACCACTCGCCCAATCATTACTCCTACTGCGTACATCCTTTCTCCATACCACCCCATGACACTCTGTGTTGAAGGGCGAGTTACCACTGAGTCAATTACAATAGCAAAGCAGAAAAGCAAATTATCTATTCAAGAATATTGAATTTTATATGGCAATAGAAAAAGAGCAGCAAGAGCTGATAATGAACATCAAAAAAAAAGGAACAAGAAAGAGCAGCATATAATAAAAGTCAAGAACAAAGAGAATTGGTCAGTAAATGAAAAAGAGAAAAATATCCCAAACAACATGTGAATAGAAATGCAAAAAGCAACGTTTATAGAATGCAAGTTAGAGGATAAACTAATTCATAATATTGCTTTTGATGGTGTTAATGTAATTAAATTTTTTATTTACTTATTACATTTTACTTTACTTGCACTTTTACTTTTTACTATGTTTCATTATTCATTGGTATTTAAAATAGACAGTTGTAGTAAAATACTCAAATAACTGATTTTCTATTTATAACTTAGGACCAAACCATCTTCCTCACATGCCCAGCATACTTTTCCATATACCATCTCTTTAAATACAATCGCTTTCTCTAACGGAGGAGCACCCTGACGTCCTTCAAGTAGCTTAGCCACAAGACAGAGAGCGCCCAGAACGTGTCCCCAGAGGTTGGCAAGCAAAGTGAGCATGGGGCGCAGACCCCTAGTTAAGGATTGATTAAGGATTATATTTCAATCAGCAATAGCAATATACAAACACATTTTACCATATACTATTAATCTATGAAGATTATTATATAGGCCCAAATTCTATAAAATCCTTCTCATTTGTTGTCCATCTACCAAAAATTAAAATTCAGACTGTAACTTAAGGGATGCTTAACATTGGAGAGCAAGTACTTACTTGCTTGTGAAAAAGCTATTACATCATAATAAGCACAACTGAACACACAGACAAAAAGTAAACAAAAAAACAGTATTTGAGTTAAATAAGTGTTTTCTTTGGCCTCTCTTAAAATGCAAAATTAAAACAATTTGCTTTGGAACACTGCTGCATAATTTTATCTGTCTTTAAGACTCCTTCACAAAACACAATTGTATCCCTTAAGGAAGTGATTTTTCAGGTCTGCTCATCAGATACAGATGAATGTTGGGTGTTCCCCTGTGTTTTCTGTCTTCAACTTGCCTACCTTCTTCATAATTTTATTTAATGAAAGCTTGCACATCAATTCTTGAAAATCTGTTTGATATGTTATTTCTTTCTAATTACAGCATCACTGATACAAAATTGTCATTTTATGTCTGTCAAAGTGGGTTAGCAAAAAAAAAAAAAAAAAAAAAAAAAACTCTCCCAGGGGCACCTCTGTATTTATGGTTGTCATGCAATGCACCCATTAATTTGTTACTCTGCACTGTACCTGTTCAGTACAACATTAATCTGAATCAAATATACGATATACTTTTGTTTTACTAGTAAAAAATCAAATACTGCTCAGATGCCTGCTGTGGGCTGGCGCCCTGCCCGGGGTTTGTTTCCTGCTTTGCACCCTGTGTTGGCTGGGATTAGCTCCAGCAGACCCCCGTGCCCTGTAGTTAGGATATAACAGGTTGGATAATGGATGGATGGATGCCCAGATGAGTAGCTTTAAAAACGATTTTCTTGGGCAGTTTAAGACTAAGACACTGTATAAAAATAATTTTCCATCCTTGTCAAGTATACAGTAATGTTTAAACATTCTATCCATCCATCCATTTTCCAACCCACTGAATCCGAACACAGGGTCACGGGGGTCTGCTGGAGCCAATCCCAGCCAACACAGGGCACAAGGCAGGAACCAATCCCGGGCAGGGTGCCAACCCACCGCAGGTTTAAACATTCTAACTGAATCCAATTAAAACTATAAACATTCTAACGGAAAAAAGTTTTTACAAAAGGTCTTGAAAGGAAGGCAAGGATGTTTCAAGAATATTAATCAAAATAATCAGTTCAATTTACCTCCACAGAAATGCCACGGGCACTGGATCCCATTGTGATTGTTCCCAATTTCACCAAAAAGTCACAGTACTGATAGCGTGCTCCTCTGCTCTCCACTTTGTTGCCTTTGGCATTCTGAAAATAACTCTTTAACTTGACCATGAGCACATCAAAGTTGGGATCAGCTACCAAGCAGGGGCCATTTTCAAAAAGTGCAAAGCAGCTGAGTGGTGCCTCCGAATTGTGCATTACATATAGGAACTTTTGACTCTGACCTATGGAAAGAAAAATCATTCTCACAAAATATGCTTTGTTTTCAAAATAACCTGAATATAAACATACCTTTAATTAGTAACATAAGGAGGCATGTAATCATACAAACACTACATATGTGTGAATATACATTTTCAAAGCTGTGAAACCACCCGACTTATTTTAACAAGAATGATCCACCATTGTATTATCACTATTACATGAGCACAGCAGTAGAGAAATTAATTTTAACATAACTACTTTTTTTTACCAGCTTCTAATTAATGCGTTTTAGACTGCAGCATATCATATATGGAAAAATAAAAAAAAAGACTGCGATTTGTTTTAAAATAATTTTAATTTGACATTGTAGTTTCTCAACGAGAGTAAAATATTTCTTTTCAGACGTAATTTCCAGAGGAAGCAATTTTAGAAACTAGCATTTTCGTGATGCTACACCCTCTTACCAAATTTCATACATCTTTATTAAGATAGTGCAGAGAGTGTAAAGATTGATAACTTGGACTGACAACAGTATGATGGAAAAAGATGATGTGATGAGGGTGAAGAAAAAGAAAAAGTTATATTCTGTGTACAGGAATGAAGACATAATGAAAAGAATGATTCAAGAGAAATTGCTGTGTACACAACAACTTATTTATAAAGTAAATAGATCAATAACATTTGAAGCTGGAGGTAGCAAGATTAAGATTGTCTTATATTAATAAAGCATGGTAATTGCTAGAGAAAGGTAATAGTATGAAAATATTTTAGTCAGAGGCATTTGAAAGAAAAAAAAAGAATGCAAGGTATGTGGATGGCCATAGGAGCTCTTGAATACAGATTGTGTTCAACATAGAAGAAAAAAAAAAATGTTTCAATTAATATTCTACCTCATATTATACAGAAGTTAAATGTTCTATTGTAGTTTTCAGACACCCACTACAACCTTTATTGTCACAAATGTCTAAACAGAGTGACAGAGGTTGATGTACATTAAAAGATAAGTGAATTAAGTGCCAAAAAAAAAGTGTGGTTCTGATACTTAGGGCAATGAATGAAAACTGTGGAATAGAGAAAGAGTGGGTGAAGAAGTACTCTGTGATAATGGACACAAACCAATAAAGATGTTGAAAGAAAAAGAAGCAGGTGACATCAGAAGAACATATCTATACGGTTTACACATTTGTAATTAGAGATCCACAAAGGGAGAAAATGAGTCACTTTTGATGTTGTGTCATTATATACCACAATCCCAACTCATCTGGCCACAAAGACTTTACTGATAAAACTACACAACGATCCCAATATAATGGCACAAACGAAGCTGACCACTAAGGACATAATGCATCTAATATCACTTTGCCAAAAAATACACTTCCATTTTAATGGAAAATACTACAGACAGAAAGAAAGCATGTCAATGGCGTCTCCATTATCAGGACTCGTGGCGTGGCTTTAACTCAGTTCAAATTTAATCTCTGGATATGCTACATCGATGACACATTCATTATATTAAAACACTAAATATTTGAGTCAATTCTACAGCCACATCAACTCAGTATTCCCTGCAATCCAATTCACAATGGAAAAAGAAATGAATGGACACATCAATTTCCTTCACATTTCCATTGAAAGAGGTAACCACGTTGTTTTAATTACGAGTGTTTATCACAAGGAATGTTATGCAGATAAAATACTACACTTTTCCAGCAACCACCCTTCACCGCATAAATGAAGTTGTGTTAGGACTTGGACATATAACAAGAATGAAAGATGTTATCATTTTCATCTGTTCACATCAAACGGCTACCCCAAGACATTTATTAAACAATGCCTATATAGGAGATGCCCCAGACATCAGCAAACAGTCGACTCTAACTTGGTTCCAAACCGCACTTACCACACCCTCCCTTATCATTGTAGTGTGTTACAAAGTACAGCACACGTCCTGTCCAGATCTGGGATCAAGATAACGCACAAACCGGCAAATACTTTAAGGACTGTCCCTTTTCAATGCCAAAAGCAAAATTATCGATCACAGAGACAAGAAATGCAGTTTACAGCATTCATGCCCAGGGTGATATGCAAGACAAATGTCTAAAACACTTGCAACACGTATACAGGAACATTGCAATGTTGTCAAAAGGAAGGACCCAGGTCTCTGACATACACACATACAAGTTCCACTGGACACATGTTTAACTGGGACACTGTGAAAGTAAAATTCAGGGCCAATGCTAAGATTGCAAGAGAGCAGGCTGAATCATGACTCTCTAATGAAAACAGCATTAACAGACACTTGGACTTGAACCCAGCATATGCAGCCTTAAAAAGAAGAACATCCAAATATTAAAAAACTTTATGACCAACACCTTCTGAACCCCTTCTTATTAAACCCCCACCCCCACTTTCTATATATTGCCTTTGATTCCTGTATGTCTAATCATTCTCCTCAGATGAGAACTCCTGGTAGGTTGTCAAAAGCTTAGTAATAAAAAACTATAACTCATTTTCTCCCTTTGTAGATCTCTAGCTACAAACATGCATACACACACATATATACACAGTCATATGAAAAAATGTGGGAACCCCTCTCAGCCTGCATAATAATTTACTGTACTTTCAACAAAAAAGATAACAGTGGTATGTCTTTCATTTCCTAGGAACATCCGAGTCCTGGGGTGTTTTCCTAACAAAGATTTTTAGTGAAGCAGTATTTAGTTGTATGAAATTTAATCAAATGTGAAAAACTGGCTGTGCAAAAATTTGGGTACCCTTGTAATTTTGCTGATTTGAATGCATGTAACTGCTCAATACTGATTACTTGTAACACCAAATTGGTTGGATTAGCTCGTTAAGCTTTGAACTTCATTGACAGGTGTGTCCAATCATGAGAAAAGGTATTTCATGTTGTCAATTGCAAGTTGTGCTTCCCTTTGACTTTCCTGTGAAGAGTGACAGCATGGGAATCCTCAAAGCAACTCTCAAAAGATCTGAAAACAAAGATTGATGTTCAGTATCATGGTTTAGAGGAAGGCTACAAAAAGCTATCTCAGAGGTTTAAACTGTCAGTTTCAACTGTAAGGAATGTAATCAGGAAATGGAAGGCCACAGGCACAGTTGCTGTTAAACCCAGAGCTGGCAGGCCAAGGAAAATACAGGAGCGGCATATGCGCAGGATTGTGAGAATGGTTACAGACAACCCACAGATCACCTCCAAAGACCTGCAAGAACATCTTGCAGCAGATGGTGTATCTGTACATCGTTCTACAATTCAGCACAATTTGCACAAAGAACATTTGTATGGCAGAGTGATGAGAAAGAAGCCCTTTCTGCACTCACGCCACAAACAGAGTCGCTTGTTGTATGCAAATGATCATTTAGACAAGCCAGATTTATTTTGGATCAAAGTGCTTTGGACTGATGAGACAAAAATTGAGTTATTTGGTCATAACAAAAAGCGCTCTGCATGGCAGAACACCGCATTCCAAAAAAATACCTGCTACCTACTGTCAAATTTGGTGGACGTTCCATCATGCTGTGAGGCAGTGGGACTAGTTCAGGGACTGGGGCCCTTGTTAAAGTCGAAGGTCAGATGAATTCAACCCAATATCAACAAATATTTCAGGATAATGTTCAAGCATCAGCCACAAAGTTGCAGTTACGCAGGAGTTGGATATTCCAACAAGACAATGACCCAAAACACAGTTCGAAATCTACAAAGGCATTCATGCAGATGGAGAAGTACAATGTTCTGGAATAGCCATCACAGACCCCTGACTTGAAAATTATCAAAAATCTATGGGATGATTTGAAGCAGGATGTCCATGCTCGGCAGCCATCAAATTTAACTGAACTGGAGAGATTTTGTATGAAAGCATGGTCAAAAATACCTCCATCCAGACACTCATCAAAGGCTATAGGAGGCATCTAGAGGCTGTTATATTTGCAAAAGGAGGCTCAACTAAGTATTGATGTAATATCTCTGTTGGGGTGCCCAAATTTATGCACCTGTCTAATTTTGTTATGATGCATATTGCATATTTTCTGTTAATCCAATAAACTTAATGTCACGGCTGAAATACCACTGTTTCCATAAGGCATGTCATGTATTAAAAGGAAGTTGCTACTTTGAAAGCTCAGCCAATGATAAACAAAAATCCAAAGAATTAAGAGGGGTTCCCAAACTTTTTCATATGACTGTATATTATATTATATAGATATAGATAAATAGAAGAGAAGGTCTGTAATACGGTTTGCATATTTGCGGCTGGAGATCCACAAAGGGAGAAAATGAATCATGTATCATAAAGTAGTTTTTATTCCTGAGCTTTCAGCCCCTACCAGGGGCCTTCATCAGAGGATAATGCTAAGACTTACAAGAATCAAAGGCAATATATAACAAAAATTATTCAGTGGAAGGGGGGGGGGGGGGGGGGGGGGGGGGGGGGGGGGGGGGGGGGGGGGGGGGGGGTTATTGGTTGTAAAGATTTTATTTATTATGAACATGTTCTTCTTAAGTTTGCATACGCTGGATTTATGTCCAAATGTCTGTTGATGGCGTTCTCATTTGATAGCCAAGATTCGGCCTGCTCTCTGGCACTTTTGGTACTGGCCTTGAATCTTACTTGTACATTGTCCCAGTTAAATGTATGTCCTGTTGATTTGGTATGCGTGTAGATCACAAACCACAAACTGACCACAAACAATCTGCGCAGGGTCCTTTTTAATGCTAAAAACAAGAAATCGACAGCAGAAACACAAAATGCAGTTTATAGCATTCCATGCAGTACTTGCCCAGTGGTATACATAGGACAAATATCAAAAAGAATCGTAACACGAATACATGAACTTCGCAACGCCGTCAGAAAAAAGGACTCACGATCACTGATTTACACGCATACCAAATCAACAGGACATATATATATATATACACATATACACACACACACATTTTAATGAATGTTCTAATATACTTTATGTACATTACCAAAAATAAAATTTTGCATTCTGCACCAATTGGCAATTCACAATTGATCTTAAAACATACATTAACAGTTTACTGTTATCTTTGTCAGTGGTTCTCAAGCTCAGTCCTGGGACCCCCCTGTGGCTGCAGATTTTTCTTCCAAACAATTATGCCTTTAATTGAACTCTCTCCTTAACAAAGAAGCCAGGATTTCCCAGTTTCTCTGTTTTGGTGGCAATCCAAGTTACAAAACTGGGTCTGATAAATTTGAATTGGTATTTAGCAAGCATTAATATATGTTAAATTGACTTCATTTTATTCTGTGTATTTAAAAGATTTTCATCACCATCCTTCTGATTTTGTTTCCCCTTTTCCAGGTGTTCTGATTATTAAAGCTGGTACGTACTAATGATATCACTAATGGGTCTGCCACCGAAGTAACTGCAGCCAGTCAGCATTCACTTATGTTTGCCATTGTGTCTATGTCACTCCTTGTTAATTGTAATTATATTAGGAAACAAAAAGAGCAAAATCCATAGCAAAAACATTAAAATAATAGGAAACCAAAAATGAGTGTTAAGCATTTAAAGTGATGGCAAAACACTGACATTTCTGAATTTCTTATAAATGTTAATCTGACATTACTGTGATTTTTTATGCAAAGTAACAGAAGAAAAAAAAGATAAGCATTGTGATCAATTAGAGGTAAAAGGACTCACGGAGTGTGAATCTGCCTGGTACAAACACCTATCATCACAGGGAACCCCCAACACCAAAAAGTGTGTAGCACTGATATGTAAAAGTACATAGTCAGTTTTATTTCAGAAATCAGTAGTCAAAATTTGCAAAATAGAAGAATATGACTTCTGAATTATGACACGACTGTCATTTGTCCACATAACAGGTTTTGTTGTGTCTAGTCTTATCAAATCTCCTTGACACTTTTACAGCTGTGGTGAACTTTATGTAAATTTTAACAAAATGGAGCAAAATGACAAAAGTAAATAATTTAAATAATAAGCCATCCATTAATAATCAACATGTGCAGAGTTTGAACATCTAGCAAAAAGGAAACCAAGCTATAAATAGGTACGCTGGAAAGTTTTTGTAACATATCAAAAAAAGGTCTCCGTTTTGTCTCTTTTGATTTCAACAGTACATCCCCTTTTATCCTCAACAGCTGAAAATGACAATTGTGACCCACAGCCCACTTGCACTACAGAATAATTAATCTACCTGAAGCTAAACATGTTTGGGCCTGGCTAGTACTTGGATCGGAGTTCATCCAGGATAAGCTTGGGTTGCTGCTGGAAGAGGTTTTAGGGAGGCCATCAGGGGTGCTTATGTTGTAGTCTGTGTGTGGATCCCAGTGCAGTGATGGGGGCAGTGCTGTAAAAATTGATACTATACAACCAGGCCCTGACTGTGTGTGGTCACAGAAGATCCCTGGAAAAACAGTAACTTTTATAGTAACGTCCTGGCTAATCTGCCCACCACAGCCTGGTCACTGTGGCCTCCTAATTATCCCCTGTCTCTTAATGGGTAACTATCTCGGTCACTCCACCACCGAATAGCAAATGTGTAGTGAGCCTACTGGCGCAAGAATGACTGCTGTCACATCCTCCAGGAGGATAGTACTTGAGGTGGTTCTCCTCTGACTACGTAAAGTGCTTTTAGAAGGTTAGATCATTATGATGATTAAAAGATAACATGCCAAATTTGACTTTGGTAACATACTGATACTGCTTATTTTATAATGTCATGAACAGTAAAGTTTTACAGAATCTAAACATCTAAACATTCATTAGCTGTACCTGCTTGATTTACTACTGGGTTACAGGAAACACAACCCAGTCCTGGCAATTATAAGCACAAGACAGAAACAAATCATAGATGGGAGAGAATTCCATTATATAGCATTTGCCTACACACACACACACACACAAACTAACACATCCATATTTAATTATAACAGACCAATGTAGACTTGGCTGTTAACACTAACTGTTTTTTGCCAAATGTGAAATAAAAGAAAAATATAATTGTAGCTAGACAAATGTTAAATAATGGTAAGGTTAGTGATCGAAAATGCATGTTAAGTCACTGTCTGTAGACGACCAGTGAACTTAAACCATTATGTGCATAAGGTGACATTGTGAGTTTTGTGTACAAAGGTTTACAGATCAGAAAATGACACACAGTAATAGAGAAAGCCTTACAATTAGCTACAAGAATTATACCACATCACAGACTAAAGAAACTCTGACAAACTCACTAAACAAATTATTAGGAACACCTGAAAAACCTTATTCATGCAATTATCCAATCATGTGGCAGTGACACAATGCATAAAATCATGTAGGTACAAGTCAGGAGCTTCAGTTAATGTTCACATCAAACACTACAGGATTTCGACCATGACATTGATTGTTGGTGCTAGATGGGCTGGTATTTCTGGAACTGCTGATCTCCTGGTATTTCCACACACAACAGTCTCTTGAGATTATTCAGAATGATGAAAAAACATCCAGAGAATGGCGGCTCTGCAGAAATGAACAGCTTGATGAGAGAGGTCAGAAGAGAATCGCCAGGAAAGGCCACTGCAAAGGCTACTATAACTCTGATAACCATTTAACTGTGGTGAGCAGAAAAGCAGCTCAGAATGCACAACACGTTAAAAATGATGAGGTGAATGGGCTACAATAGCAGAAGACAAACTGGAAAGACGTAGCCTGGTCTGATGAAGCTTGATTTCTGCTGAGGCACTCAAATGGCAGGGTCAGAATTTGGCAGCAACTGCATGAATCCATGCAGCCAACTAGCCTTGCATCACAGTCCAGGCTGTTGGTTGTGGCGTAATGTGGAGAATGTATTCTTGGCACACTTTGGGCGCATTAATACCAATCAATTGTCACTTGATTGCCACAATCTATTTATTGTTAGTGACCATGCGTAATTTACTTACTTTCTAATGGTTATTTTAAGTATGATAATGCACCATGTCAAAAAGCAAAAGTTATCTCAAACTGGTTTCATGAACAAGTCAAAGTTCACTGTTCTTCAGGGGCTTTCCCAATCACCAGATCTGAATCCAACAGAACATCTCTATGATGTGGTGGAACAGCAAATCTGAAGCATGAATGTGCAGCTGACAAATCTGCAGAAATTATGTGATGCACTCATGTCAGCATGAGCCAGAATCTCAAAGGATTGTGCCAGCATTCTAATGGAATCCATGGCACAAAAAATTGAAGCTGTTTAGAGAGCAGAAGAAAGCCCTACCCTTGTATTAGCAGTGTGTGTTCCTGATAATTTGGTCAGTGAATGTATAAGGAACAAGAAAAGGGAATTTTAAAGAACAAAAGCAGATCTGATAGAACTTATGAAGACAACGATTTATTTAATGTAAATATTTTTAGCAAGAATACAAAATGACAAAACCGAACGCTTGTCAAGGGTATATCTCACCACACCATACCATTTTCTAAGCCCTTATAAAATGGTATATTTGAACCAAAGGATTACTTGTTCTCACCGAGACCTTCAACAGGAAAAGCAGATAGGTGGATGGCATTACTTGTTCCTCACTGAGAAAAATGAGTGCAGCCGTACAGTGGAAAATAACATTCTAAGAATGACATTTAAACCTCAGTTTAGTATTTGTTTTAACCTTGTAGACAGAAAATGGTGTGCTGTGGAGGGCTGAAGTCCGTCCTTACCGGTGACCTTAATGACACAGACTTCCATATCTTAATCATTTTCCACTCATAGGCCATACCTGAATTGGCTATGGCAGGTGCGCCCGCGTGGTAGGTCTCGCAATCCACATAGAAATTACCCTGCTTCACTGCTCCCAGTTGCTCTAATTTTTTGTTTAACATCTCCACCGTTTGTTGAACACTTTTTCCTTCAGCCACGGGCACCTGTGACACACTGCAGCCATTTAAAAATTGGGAAAAACAGAAACGTAAGCAGCATTTAATCAATAGGGTGCGAATACTGTAAAGTGGATCTTAGTTTTCTAAACCCCTTTTCAAAGAGTTTACAGAATAACGATTATTTTGGAAAGCATAATATTATTTGCAATTTATCATAGCTACTGTTTATGTAAAGTGAGCGCAATCTACTCTCACAGTATTAATGTATCCTTTAATATAAAATGAAACAGTGTGCCGATTTAAAATAAACTACCGGTAACTGTTGTATACAACAAAAGTTTGCTTTCCCAAATGTTTTACATCAAAGCCCTCCTTCATTTCTCGGATTGAAAGAAATTAAAAGTATCGACACAAATTAATTAAATTAAACTAAACAAAAAAATGTAACTAACTCTAGCTTACCAAGTTACCCCCATGACTTCTGTCTCTCTGCCAATTAGCAGCTTTCAAAATAAGCACTTCCGGAGGCGCAGGAAGTTACGTCATCATGTTACTAAACTATAACATAAGTAATTAAATACAATCCTTTTTTGTAATCCACATTATTGTATGCATATGCTCATAAACGTTTACACTTATAAGTGAATTAAAATGGTAAAATTTATAAAACATTAGACATATTTGTGAAGGGCGGAAGTAAAAATTTCAATTTTCCACGTTGCCTCATTTTAAGGTGTTATTCCGCCATTTTTGTAATGGGCAAAAACAGTGAATTACAGTCCCATGCTGGATCGCATGTGCTGTGGAGTTGAACCGATCATGCAAGCGAGTTGAACTGTGGACTGCTTCCGCCGAATATAATAGTTAACATACATCAACGGGAAAAAACATTTAAAGATATGCCTAAAGTAAAAAAGGCCAAAGGAATTGGCAGTGAAAGGGAAAAACACGTTGCACTTGCCGACCAGATTTTGCAAGATGACTCGGTAAGGCCCAGCGTCCGGCTGAAGAGCCGTGATCGACGAGAGGAGGTTGATGAACAATATGTAGACGAAAAGTTGTCTCGTAAAATCCTCAAACAAGCTCGCATTCAGCAGGAAGAGTTAGAAACAGAATATGGACTGGGATCCAAGGGAAAACAGAAGAAGACTCAGACTACAGTTCTGGGTAAGCGACTTAAGATCATCTATGTTTTTCATATCTGATCACAGTTATAACAGTAACACATTAGTTTACAAATTTAAAATGTTTATTTATTTATTGCTTTTTACACGCTACATCCACGCAATTTGTAGGCTTCAAACCCCACAACTCCTGTCCTATATGATTTGCACTGGTTACCAGTTTCTTCAGGAATCAAATATAAAATTATTCTTCTCACCTTTAAAGCCCTTCATGGTTTAGCCCCTCATTATCTGTCTGAGCTGCTGCTTCCTTACACTCCTGCCCGTGCATTACGATCATCAGACGCTAACTTACTCACTGTACCTATATACAGGTTAATAACTATGGGTGGCAGAGCTTTCAGTGTGATAGCCCCAAAAATTTGGAATACTCTTCCTTTAAGCCTTCGCGAGGAAAAATCCATTATTCATTTCTAACTCCCGTTAAAAACACATCTTTTCAATGAGTATTATTCAATTTCTTGTATGTGATTTCTATTGTTTAGTTAATGTGTTTATTGAATTGTAAAGTGTCATTGAGTGTATGAAAGTAAATAATGTAAATTGTAAATAATCAGTATGTAGCCACAAAGTATGTTTGTATAAGCCCATCCGTATTCTTTACTACAGAGAATATGGTGTTATTTGCATTATTTGTTTAGACAGTTTTCTGGCAGGTTCAGTCGACATAATGGTGTCCTATTATTTACAAATATATAATGCATTTAGCACAAAAGGTTTTTTCCTACAGTAAAACACAAACTCCTGCCTATGGAGTTGGCTCCGTTTTGATGCGCATGCCTTTATGAGAACATACGAAATAAGTTCCTTGGTTTAACGGGTTCCGTTTAAATGGCAGGTTCTGTGGTGAACGCTCCACACAAACTTAGATGCATCCTGAACAACAGAATTCAGTGTATGCGTGTCAGCTTAACAGATTTTAGAAAATGTTGCCGACTGACCATCTTCGATTTTCTTCATACTCGCTGAAAATAATTCTGGTCACTTATACTGTAAAGTATAGGGGGGATGCTGTAATGTTACTCTAAAAACGAGTGTTACTAAAATGACAATGTTCCTTACGCCATAACTTTTAAACTGTTAATGCTAGATGCTTGAAATTTTAAGGGATTACTGTTAGTCCACAGTTGCGTGTTTGCCAATTTATGGCTTGCTGATATCGTGTTTAAAAAAAATAAATAAATAAAAACTTTCCTGCTTTGAACAACTTTAGCCCACTATAGCTCCATACTAAACTACATCTGATCTTGGTCTGATCATTCACCAGAATGACAAAAAAAAAGGCAAATTTAAAAAGAAAGGAAAATGTCTGACTTGATAGTTCCAGTCAGTGAAGTACTGTAAAGGTGTATTGCCGTTGGTGTAAAGGAGTCCAGGTACCGTTTCATGACACACCTCTGCTGAGCAATTAGTTGGCTGAAAGACTTCAGTGTTAGTGGTTTAGAAAGATGATGTGCAGCATTGTTCACAATGACACTGTGGTTTGTTTTCATTTTCTCCTCCTCTTACAGGATGTGTCTTACTACTTACAGGGTGTCCAGAGTGCGTTCCATAACTGAGCCTGCCTTTTTAATTAGTTTGTTTATTTGGTCCGCTCCTTGAACTGCCACCTTATCGTGGTGGAGGGGTTTGCATGTCCCAATGATCTTAGGAGCTCTGTTGTCCAGGGCTTTATGCCCCTGGTAGGGCCACCCAAGGCATACTGGTCCTAGGTGAGGGATAAGACAAGGAGCGGTTCAACAAACCTCCAATGATGAATCAAACCTTTGGACAACATTTTCCCTTGCCCCGACGTGGGTCACTGGGGCCCCCCTCCGGAGCCAGGCCTGGAGGTGGGGCTCGATGGCGAGTGCCTGGTGGCCGGGCCTGCACCCATGTGGCTCGGCCGGGCACAGCCCGAAGAGGCAACGTGGGTCCCCCTTCCCATGGGCTCACCACCTATGGGAGCGGCCAAGGAGGTCGGGTGCAGTGTGAGTTGGGTGGTGGCTGAAGACGGGGACCTTGGCAGTCTGATCCTCGGCTACAGAACTGGCTCTTGGGACATGGAATGTCACCTCTCTGAATGGGAAGGAGCCTGAGCTAGTGCGTGAGGTCGAGAGGTTCTGGCTAGATATAGTCGGGCTCACCTCGACGCACAGCTTGGACTCTGGAACCAATCTCCTTGAGAGGGGCTGGACTCTCTACCACTCTAGAGTTATCCCCGGTGAGAGGCGCCGAGTGGGTGTGGGCATACTTATTGCCCCCCAACTTGGAGCCTGTTCATTGGGGTTTACCCCGGTGGACGAGAGGGTAGCCTCCCTCCACTTTCAGGTGGGGGGGATGGGTCCTAACTGTTGTTTGTGCGTATGCGCCGAACAGCAGTTCGGAGTACCCACCCTTTTTGGAGTCCCTGGAGGAGGTGCTAGAGGGCATACTGTACCTTCTGGGGACTCCCTCGTACTGCTGAGAGACTTAAATGCTCACGTGGGCAATGACAGTGAGACCTGGAAAGGCATGATTGGGAGGAATGCCCCCCCCCCGATCTGAACCCGAGTGGTGTTTTGTTATTGGTGCTCGTCACGGATTGTCCATAACGAACACCATGTTCAAGCATAGGGGTGTTCATATGTGCACTTGGCACCAGGACACCCTAGGCCTCAGTTCGATGATCAACTTTGTGGTCGTGTTGTTGGACCTGCGGCCACATGTCTTGGACACTCGGGTGAAGAGAGGGGCAGAGCTGTCAACTGATCACAACCTGGTGGTGAGTGGGCTTCGATGGTGGGGGAGGATACCGGTCAGGCCTGGTAGGCCCAAACTTGTTGTGAGGGTCTGCTAGGAACGTCTGGCAGAGTCCCCTGTCAGAAGTAGCTTCAACTCCCACCTCCAGCAGAACTTCGACAACATCCCGAGGGAGGTGGGGGACATTGAGTCCGAATGGGCCATGTTCCGGGCCTCTATTGTTGAGGCGGCTGACCGGAGCTGTGGCCGTAAGGTGGTCGGTGCCTGTTGTGGCGGCAATCCCCAAACCCTAAGGTGGACACCGATGGTGAGGGATGCCATCAAGCTGAAGGAGGAGTCCTACAGGACCTTTTTGTCCTGTGGGACTCTGGAGGCAGCTGATAGGTACCGGCAGGCCAAGCGGAATGCGGCTTTGGTGGTTGCTGAAGCAAAAACTTGGGGAGGCCATGGAGAACAACTTTCGGACAGCTTCGGACAGGTCACCAAGGTGGTCAAAAAACTCCTTGGTGGCAGGGCCCCGGGGGTGGATGAGATATGTCCAGAGTTCTCAAGGCTCTGGATGTTGTAGGACTCTCCTTGTTGACACGCCTCTGCAACATCGCATGGACATCAGGGACAGTGCCTCTGGATTGGCAGACTGGGGTGGTGGTCCCCCTCTTTAAGAAGGGGGACCGGAGGGTGTGTTCCAACTACAGAGGGATCACACTTCTCAGCCTCCCTGGAAAAGTCTATTCGGGGAAACTGGAGAGGAGGTCTGTCGGATAGTCAAACCGCGGATTCAGGAGGAACAGTGTGGTTTTCGTCCTGGTCGTGGAACAGTGGACCAGCTCTACACCCATAGTAGGATCTCGGAGGGTGCATGGGAGTTTGCCCAACCAGTCTACATGTGTTTTGTGGACTTGGAAAAGGCGTTCGACTGTGTCCCTCGGGGAATCCTGTTGGGGGTACTCCGAGAGTATGGGGTACCAGACCCCCTTATAAGGGCTGTTGGGTCCCTGTATGATCAGTGTCAGAGCTTGGTCCACATTGCCGGCAGTAAGTCAAACCCATTTCCAATGAGAGTTGGACTCCGCCAGGACTGCCCTTTGTCACCGATTCTGTTCATAACTTTTATGGACAGAATTTGTAGGTGCAGCCAGGGCGTTGAAGGGGTCCGGTTTGGTGGACTCAGGATTGGGTCACTGCTTTTTGCAGATGATGTTGTCCTGTTTGTTTCATCAGGCCGTGATCTTCAGCTCTCTCTAGATCGGTTCACAGCTGAGTGTGAAGCGGCTGGGATGGGAATCAGCACCTCCAAATCCGAGACCATTGTCTTCAGCCGAAAAAGGGTGGAGTGCCCTCTCAGGGTTGGGAGCGAGATCCTACCCCAAGTGGAGGAGTTCAAGTATCTCAGGATCTTGTTCACGAGTGAGGGAAGAATAGAGCGGGAGATCGACAGGCGGATCGGTGCGGCATCCGCAGTGATGCGGGCTCTGCATCGGTCTGTTGTGGTGAAAAAGGAGCTGAGCCGCAAGGCAAAGCTCTCAATTTACCAGTCGATCTGCGTTGCTACCCTCGCATATGGTCATGAGCTATGGGTAGTGACCGAAAGAACGAGATCGCGAATACAAGCGGATGAAATGAGTTTCCTCCGTATGGTGTCTGGTCTTTCCCTTAAAGATAGGGTGAGAAGCTCAGTCAACCGGGAGGGTCTCAGAGTAGAGCCGCTGCTCCTCCGCATCGAGAGGAGTCAGATGAGGTGGCTCGGGCATCTGATCAGGATGACTGCAGGACGCCTCCCTGGTGAGGTGTTCCGGGCACGTCTAACAGGGAGGAGGCCCCGGGGAAGACCCAGGACACGCTGGAGGGACTATGTCTCTCGACTGGCCTGGGAACGCCTTGGGATTCTCCCGGAAGAGCTAGAAGAAGTGGCCGGGGAGAGGGAAGTCTGGGCATCTCTGCTCAAGCTGCTGCCCCCGCGACCCGATCTCGGATAAGCGGAAGAGGATGGATGGATGAATGTTTATTTGGTGAGTGCCTCGAACTGATGTTACCAGCCCAGTACTTCACATCGCATAAAAATTGAACCGGTCGTCACAGAGTTGTAGAGTATTTGAAGGATGTCACTACCCACAGTCTCCTAAGAAGAAAGTGTCTGCGCTGCCCTTTCTTATATAGTTCCATTGTGGTACGAAACCAGTCAAGTCTGTCTTTGATGTGGACCCCCCAAGTACAATACTTGTATGAATGGACCTCCTCTACATCCACTTTCTAAACAATGACGGGGCATAGTGGCTCTTTGGCGCAATAAAAGTCAATAACCAATTCCTTGGTTTTGCTAATGTTAACTTGCGGACAATTCTTTCCACACCAAGAAACAAAGTTCTCCACTTGATTGCTAAACTGTCTCGTTCTCCTTATTGATACATCCATTAAGGGCAGAATCATCCAAGAATTTCTGCATGTGACATGACCTGCCCTTATATTTATAGGTTGAGTAGTACAGAGTAAAGGAGATGGGTTTGTTCCTTGTGGTGCTGCAGTGTTGCTTACATCCGTAATAGAAACACAGTCCTTGACCCACACAAACTATGGTCTGCCAGACAGACATAGTCTGTCTGTCCATTATCCAGGACACCACAAGCTCATCTGCCTGCATATCCCCAAGCTTATCCTTTAACAGTTATGGCTGGGTGGTATGGAAGACACTGGATAATTAAAAAACGTAATCCTCGCTATGCACTCTGCTTTGTCCAAATAAGAGAAAGCCTTGTGAAGCAGATCGATAATTGCATTCTCCACTTCATCCTTTCTCCAATATGCAAACTGCAGTGGGTCCAGACTCCATCTGGTCCTGCAACTTTTCCTTTGTATAGCTTCATCAGTTGTCTCCTCACTTGGTCTTCCCCAAGGGTTTCTTCCATTTTTCCCCTACAAGGGTTTTTTGGGAGTTTTTCCTTGTCTTCTTAGAGAGTCAAGGCTGGGGGGCTGTCAAGAGGCAGGGCCTGTTAAAGCCCATTGTGGCACTTCGTGTGATTTTTGGGCTATACAAAAATAAATTGTATTCTATTTTTGCTGTCAGATAGCTGAACAAGTTCACACAATGGCTTTTTTAGTGGACATTATTTTTATACCTCCTTACTTGCTTTGATGCGTTAATCAGGATTGTTGTACCTTGCAGAAATGACTTTATTGCATACTTGTTGCAGATCTGATGGCTGCACGGTTCTCCTGTCACTAGTAGCTCTTTGCCTTTCACACCATTCTTGTTAAACCCTTAAAACAGCTGTGTGTAAAAAGCCCATAACAACATCTGTTTGGGAGATCCCAAAAAATGACACATCGAGTGATAAGTAAACATGTTCAAAGTCATTAAGGCTACTCTGTTTTCCATACCAGTGCTTAATTGAACATTAGTGGCTATAACCGCTGATCTACATAATTTATTCCACACACCACTTTAATGTGATATACAGACATGTGAAAACAGGTATTCCCCATTAAATGTTTTTTCTTTTATAGCAAAACTGTGATATACCAAGATTTGATCTTTGTTTATTTTTTAAATATTTTTATTGATTTTAATTAGAAATGGGTAACATTCCATACAGTCAAGTCAAATTTAACAAATCAATGCAAAATTGATTTGATCTTCATTAAAATAAAATCTATAGATAAAGATGATTCCATATAACATGCATTATGCCACTTTTACATTTTATAGTCATTTGTGTAATTTAAATAATCAAAAATGCAAATTTCACATGTGTTAAAGTAAGTACATTTTTTAGTACTTTAAATACCTAAAATTAGAATTGGGCGCATCAGATGAGATGATTAGAAAATTATTAGAGAGAATTTTTTCTGAACCTGACTTATTTGAACCTCCGACATTTTGTTTGGTTTGCTGTTTATTGTTCAAGTATATTATCACCATGCAAAGATCGAAAGAACTTCCTGTGGCCTTCAGAAAGAAGGTTACATATGTCTGTAAGTCTGGAAAAGAATTTACAAGGATTTCCATACAAATGGAAATCAACCAATTCACTGTCCAGAAGATCATCTACAATTAGAGAAGATTTCAAGCAAATGCCAGCTTTTCCTGGCTAGGCCACCCCAGCAAGTTCAGCTAGATAGATAGATAAATAGATACTTTATTAATCCCAAGGGGAAATTCACATACTCCAGCAGCACCTTACTGATACAAAAAACAATATTAAATTAAAGATTGATAATAATGCAGGTAAAAACAGACAATAACTTTGTATAATGTTAATGTTTACACCCCCGGGTGGAATTGAAGAGTCACATAGTTTGGGGGAGGAACGATCTTCTCAGTCTGTCAGTGGAGCAGGACAGTGACAGCAGTCTGTCGCTGAAGCTGCACCTCTGTCTGGAGATGACATTGTTTAGTGGATGCAGTGGGTTTTCCATAATTGATAGGAGCCTGCTGAGCGCCCGTCGCTCTGCCACAGATGTCAAACTGTCCAGCTCCATGCCAACAATAGAGCCTGCCTTCCTCACCAGTTTGTCCAGGCGTGAGGCGTCTTTTTTTCTTAATGCTGCCTCCCCAGCACACCACCGCGTTGAAGAGGGCGCTCGCCACAATCATCTGATAGAACATCTGCAGCACCTTATTGCAGATGTTGAAGGACGCCAGCCTTCTAAGGAAGTATAACCGGCTCTGTCCTTTCTTACACAGAGCATCAGTATTGGCAGTCCAGTCTAATTTATCATCCAGCTGCACTCCCAGGTATTTATAGGTCTGCACCATCTGCACACAGTCACCTCTGATGATCACGGGGTCCATGAGGGGTCTGATAGTACAAAGGAAAATGGAAGAAGAAGTCTCCAAGAACCCTAGTACTTTATTGCAGGTCTGACAGATAACTCTTGCCACTGTTGTTGTGATAGTGCATGAGTCTAGTATGAGAAAGTGACTACACAAATTAGGTCCATATGGGAAGTATGTCAGTAGAAAACCTTTCCTGACCAGAAAGAACATCAGGGCGAGACCGAAGTTTCCTTATGAACACCTAGAGAAAGGCCAGGGCTTCTGGAACAGTGTGCTGTGGCCAGACAAGGCAAAGATAGTTATTTGGCCACAGTAAAAGAAGGCATATTTGGCAAAAGCCAAAGATAGCATTTGATGAGAAGAAACTGATACCAGCTATAAAGCATGGTTGTGGAAATTTTATGGTTTGGGACTGCTTTGCAGCCATCAGGATGTGGCTGCTCACCATCACACATAATTTGCTCTCAAACCCACTTAATCCAATTCAGGGTCAGACAGCCAAATTCCGGACAAGTGCCATGAGCATGGGAAAGGTAATATATAAATAAAATTGATTATTATTATTATTATTATTAAGGTGGCAGTCTAACGAGTGACCCACTCATTCACATACCGCGGCCAATTATGAATCATAATGAATTCTTCATTATAGTTTGAGGATAAGGTGAGACCATCTGTCAAAAGAAAGAAATAGTGGGTTCTCAAATGTGAAGTCAAAGCCCAGCTCTAAATCCCATCGAAATGATATGTAGGGATTTGAAACAGCCAAAGTGCATGCAAGACACCCCTCAAACATCACACAGCTGAAACAATTCTGCATGGAGTGGGAAGAACTGTCTCCCAGTTGATGTCAGAGACTGGAATACAGTTATAGGATATGACTACTTTAGGTTGTTTCTTCCAAAGGGGGTAATATTTTCCATAGACTGAAATGGCATATCTGCTCATTTTTTCATTAAACAAATTATTGCAAAATCAAATTTTCATTTTTTTTCAATTCACCTTTACCTATTTAAACTGTTTTAAATTAAGGTTAAATATTGGTATGACTTTAACATGTTGAAATGTAGAATTTATGTGAAGGTGGAGGTTGCACTTAACAAACTGGCAGCTCGGTGTCCATCTTTGATAATGATATTATTTACTCTGCAAATTTAATGCATTAGGTACATTTGTTGGTATTTCCATTGTTTCTCTCTCTCAGATCTATGTTTTCAACAAGGATATTTTTTTCCCAGGATCTGCTTCTAAGGACTCTGATTCAGAAGATGAGTGGCCATCACTGGAGCAAAAAGAAGAAGAAATGGATGGAATTGGAGAGGTTGAAGTTAATGCAGAAGATGAAAAAGCCATTGAGATGTTTATGAACAAGAACGCCCCTGTCGGGTACAGATTTTCTTATGGCTGTCTATTATGTTCTTTCACTATTGATCTGTCTGTCATATGTGTGTCTAAAAAAAATACATGTTTGCAGAACATCTTGAAGTGAAAGGGGGTTTAGGCTCAAAATAGAGTCGTTGTGTAATACTTACCTGTTAGAATTCTGCTTGTCTGGATGGGTTTCTTGCTGCCCCATCTTGTAAAGTAACCAGTCCATGAAGATCTTCAGTTGAGTGCATGCTTGTCATAGCCCAGTAGCATTTTAACAATTAGCTATGAAAGATAATTTGAATTACACTGCATGAACCAACAAGGGCAATATATGAATTAAATTGGGTATACTTTTGTGTGTTGTTTTATTTTGTTTTTTTATTTTCATATACAGTATTTCATTGATCAAAGTTTCTGTCCTAAACTCCGTTTAGGCGGACATTGGCTGATATTATAATGGAGAAAATCACAGAGAAGAAGACAGAGGTAGAAACTGTAATGTCTGAAGTGTCTGGAGTACCCATGGCCCAGCTGGATCCCAGGGTTGTCGAAGTGTATAGAGGTGTAAAAGAGGTGAGAAGAGACCTTTACTAACATCTGCATAAATAGTTATAGGGCTTAGAAAGTATTAAGTGATATATGGAGAGTTGTGACAAGACAAAGTATAAAACTATACATTTCTATTACAATAACAAGTAAGTGTGTGGAACTTGCATTTTCACATTTTTACTTTTGAAACTCTAGCAGATTAAGTGACTTGTCCACTGTTGCATAGTGAGTTAGTAGTGAAGACTGAACTATAACTCTAGTTTAAAGTCAGTCGTCTGCCTTGGCCTCGTATCACAATAACAGCCTGTATTGTATTTAAATCAAATATGCATAATTCAGGATTCTATATCAAAAAAGTTTATCTTAACACTGGTGGCCAGTAATTTATCTGTGCTAATAAAGATTCAAATTTAAGGGTTTAAATGAATCCCTTAGACTCCTTAACAGCATTTAGGCCAGGCAGAAAAATGATTATTGTTGCTGCTCATTGCCTGTACGCTGGTATTGTGAGTGCTGTACAGAGTGGAGGCAGAACATCTGTTTTTCCCAGTTGATTTTGGGGTTCATCAGGGGTGTGTTCCTTCTCCTACTCTGTTCAATGCTTGCAAGGATTGGGTGTGGGGGCAGGATAATGGGGTCCAGCAGGTGTGGGGCATCTGTTGGTGAAGAAAGATTCACTGATCTTGATTTTGCTGACGATGCTGTGATCTTCAGAGTCAGTGGAGGCGCTGATTGGGTCTCTCGAGAGACTGAGTGAGGTGTCTGGGCTTGCAAATGTCCTGGATAAAAAACAACATCCAGGCCTTAAATGACCACCTAGGCACAGCCATCAGCAGTGTGTCTGTCTGTGGAGAGAGTGTCAACCTTGTCCAGAGGTTTACTTATCTCGGCAGTGACATTCATGTCTCTGGTGACTCTTCCTGTGAAGTCAGTAAACAGATTGGGAGAGCATGGGGGGTCATGAGGACACTGGAAAGGGGTGTGTGGCTCTCCCGATATCTATGCAAAAGGACGAAGGTCCAAGTCTTTAGAATCCTTGTGCTTCCTGTTTTGTTATATGGTTGCGAGACATGGACGCTATCCAGTGACCTGAGACGAAGACTGGACTCCTTTGGTACTGTGTCTCCTCAGAGACTCCTTGGGTACCACTGGTTTGACTTTGTGTCATATGAGTGGTTGCTCATGGAGTCCCGAATGTGGCACATTACCTGCATTGACAGTGAGCGTCAGTTACTGCTCTACGGCCATGTGGTGCGATTCCCCACTCATTGTTGAGGACCCAAATGGCTGCATCAGGCCAAGGGGATGCCCACGTAACACCTGGCTGCAGCAGACAGAGGGTGAGGGACTGGACCACGTGTGTGCCTGAGGGGTTGCCAACCAGGATCCAGAATTGTTTCATTGTGTGTTGGGTGCAGCAATGCGCTGTACCAGTGCATGCTCCCCATCCGGACCTGACCTGCTGGTTATTGCCTCAGGAACCTGATTTTCGACTTCTGACTCGGTCTCTGTATTGAATTAGCATGTTTTTCTTGTTTTTGCAGTGAGTGTGAGTGTACCCCGAAAGCTAAACTGTTTGTTTTAAAGAAATAGTGAAAAAGGAATAGTTGGCTGTGGTCAATGTGTGTCTTAGGTATAGAGAAGAGCAATGAGGGCTGCAAAAATGAAAAAAGTTGTAAAGAAGACTGCATAAAATTTAACGAAAGGTCCCTTTAAGTGATGTGAAAAGAATGTGAAGGCCATAGGGAAGAACAAGGGCTGTAAATGTAAAAACAAATTATTAAAAAAAGCACAGAAAATTATGCATATTGACATTAGAAATGTATTTGTTTTTGTATTACTAGGTAGAAAAAAGTTGTATTTTCAATTTGTAAAATAAGGAGAACCTTTTTTTTATGTGTTAAAATATGATCTATTTTATTTACTTTGTTTTTCTATAGTCTGCCCATATACCTCCACATAAATTAGATGTTTTAGATGAATATGATAAAACATTAGATGGGTAAATATTATCATATGGAAGAAGTAACTCACTAAAACGTGTACATTATTCTTGTAGCTGCCAGTCTACTTGATGGCTTTACATAGCAGGATATAACTAACAATCATGTACTTCTCACCAAGCCCTAAAATTAAGTAACTCTAACCTTGAGTTACAAACATATAACAGATGTTATTAGTTATTCAATAAAAAATAAATCTAGCCATGTGTGAAAACTAAATGTGTATATCTTCCCAGCTTCCATTAAAGATTTTGAAGATAATTCATGTCGGGTGCTCCTGATCAAATATTCCATAATAGTGAATCAAAGAGTATCATTCCTCATATAAAAGTAGAACATTTGGCAGTAATGTCTGGAGCATTCAGGACAAGAATAAAATGCATTAAAAGTGTCCTCAGTCTGGTACTTGTAAGTCTTTAGTCTGGATAGGGTTATAAGGTAATGTCCTTACAGTATTAAGTCTATCACTGTGCAGATGAAAAACATTATGGAAAGTTCCCAGTTTTCTCCAGGATGAATGTCCCAGAAAATTCACTCAATGATAATACAATATAATGGTCTAAGAAATTGTAAAAATAAGCCAAAAGCTATACCCAGGGATCTACAGTGTTATTATCTGTATAGTAAATTGTACAGTTCACAATTCTCCACTCAGAAAGAGATTAATCATGTATGGCATTCATGGAAATGTATATAGAAAAAAGCTGTTTTGCTCCATAATGGACATGGCAGCACAGCTAATGTTTTCAGAGTTGTGTCTGAACAAACCATAAGGCTTCTGGAGTAATGTCCTCTGAAAAGACAAAACAAAAATGGAGTTGTATGAATTCTATACCACTGCCAGTGTTGACTCAAATTTAATTTCTAGGCTAATCACAGTATGTATGTTCTTCCTGTTTCCTCTCGGTTTTCTCTCACCTTGCAAAAAAAGAATGAAAAACATTGATTGGCAGATAGTGTGGCAAAGGCATTGAACTTAAATTTCTCTGTGTGACCCTGAGCAAGTCATTTACTCTGCCTGTGCTCCAGCTGTAAAATACACATAATTACTTGAAATATATAGCACTATACTTGCAGTGTATCTTGGGATGGCATTCACTATGCAAATGACTCTATATAAAATTAAGGTTGTATTCATTTAAAATAAACCCTTTTTGAGGGAGTGCTAGGGTGTACATGTTTCTGACATGCAGTGCCTTCTTTTAATAATGTTTTTACCATTGGACGTTTTAGACAGCATTAGAAGCACCAAAGCATGTTAGCAATTCAGAATAGTGTTGAACCTTGATATACATGATGCTGTCACTGATGGAGCCGTCTGGTTACAGTCATTTTCTTTGTTTCTTCACCCAGGTGCTGTCTAAATACAGAAGTGGAAAGTTACCAAAAGCTTTCAAGGTCATCCCAGCACTCTCTAACTGGGAGCAAGTGCTGTACATTACAGAACCAGACTCCTGGACTGCAGCTGCTGTGTACCAGGCAACACGGTGACCAGCATTTCTGAAGTTTTTTTGTAGGGGGATAGGGTCATTATGAGCTGCTACATGTAATTTGGGCCTTACTTTGAGTGAGACGTTAGTTGGAGTCAGGCCTTAAACAGTATTTGTCATTGTTTTGCCATATTGATTTTCTCTATAATGTTTTTTTAACTTTCCTCTTCTACTATGGGTTCTACATCAAAAACAATGACACACATGAGAAGTCAGATGTGCTGTTTGACCTGCCAGCTGCATGTCCTACTTGTATCCTTATGTGCTTATAACCTGTTTTTGATTCCTCGTTGTAAATGTCTGCTTTTCTCTTAATGGCAGAATCTTCACTTCCAGTCTGAAGGAACGAATGGCCCAGCGTTTCTTCAACTTGGTGTTGTTACCACGAATTCGGGATGACATTATGGAGTACAAGAAGCTCAACTTTCACTTATACAGTGCCCTGAAAAAAGCCCTCTTTAAGCCTGGTGCTTGGTTCAAAGGTGAGGACATGTTTAACTTGCTTAGATTTGAGTAATATTTAAAATCTTTTTAAGACTTTTCCCCCTAGCCTTATGCAGTTTCCCTTAAGTCCAGCTTTAGTTTGCCACGGTCAGTGCCGCCAATCTGTCCACTAGGTACTGATGAAAGTGAAACGTCCATCATCACTTCAAGGCCTGCAACTGAAAAACTATAATAATAATAGATATTTTAATAAATCTGCTTGTTTTTAAAACCGGTTACTTTCATTATCTAGTGTCCAGCACACATTTAAGAGAAAAAAGTAAATTGTGTCTGCCTTGGCAAAAAAAAAGATAAATGGGCACAGGATTTAGTGTGTTTTAAAATTATGATGGGAACATGAAAACCTCATTTCAACTGTTATTTTAATTTTTAATAGCAAGTACACTTTGACAAACCTGGAAGCTATAAATCAATTAATCTAAACCACACATAGGAAAACATTTCAAGTATTTTTTTATTTTAGGAATTGTATTACAATAAGTAAATTACCTGTCAGTACGGAAAACTATACCAAATATTCAAAACAGAACAGCAAAATATTTAGTGATCCCTCGTCTATCGCGGAAATTACGTTTCAGACCCATCAACGATAGGTGAAAATTCGCAATATAGAAAGACCATATAAATAAACATTTTTTTATAGTTTAAGCCTTAAAATACCCCTCCCACACGCTTTAAACACATGTAAACTTGTAATGGCAAGCGACCTCCACGTAACGCTTTCCTTCCCAAAGCATATCCAGGAGTTTTACCTTCTCCTGAATGGTCAAGGTCTTCCTCTGGTGCTTAGACTTACTACTACCAGAAGGCTTAGAAGGTGCAGGATGCTTGGGAACCATCGTAGGGCTTAAAACAAAACGAAAAGTTCGCAAAAAGGACCACAAGCAAGGTACGCAATACGCAGAGACCTGAGATGCGTCGGGGACCCACGCTCGCTGTTCTTGCGAAATTACACCACATTAGCAGCAGCCAATCGGAGCCCAACAGAATGAAAATCCCGCTCTGATTGGTTGAGTCTCCTCTTTCAGCCAATAACGGGCCTTGTAAGAAATCATCTGGGTACTGTAACACAAAACTCTTTGTCTGCCATAGTGTACAATGTACGTGTAAAATTAGATATGTTCCAAAGAAAAATCTGCGATACCGCGGGAGCGCGATAGCTGAACCATGATATAGCGGGGGATCACTGTTTTCTTGTAATCTACAGAAATGATACCCTTACAGTCCCGGAGCTCGCAGTAAGTGAGTCATTTTACTTCTTAGTGATGTTATTGATTAATTTGTTGTTCCTTTTATGTATAAAAAATGTAAAAATACTTAGGGACAGAGATTTAGAAATATATTGCCATTTTTCTGTTAATTTGACTTTTTTTCTGTGTTTTTTTCCCTTTATTGCATCATGTTAATTACAGTGAAGAATGTTGTAGACACCTGGGCAAATGACACTGAAAACTGAAGGCTATGGCTAATTAAGTGTTAGACCCACTAGCATGCCTACACCATTAATAACAGCTTAAATAACCAAAATATTTGGAAAAGCAAATGGAGAATAATGAAGATGGTTAAAATCTTGAAAACAGAAAATAAGCAACACTAAATTATGCACATGTAATATAAACCACTCTTGCTTTCCACATTCCAATAAAAAAATTGGCAAACCTAGTTCTGTAATTTCTTGATCTTTAATTTGAAGAAGTAAAGATGCTATACTTAAAAGACACTAAGACACGCAAACTAAAATAACCATGTTCTTAATTAAAGTAGACTCTAGTTAAAAAGAGAATTTGGTTGGGATGAAAATCTGCATTTATAAAGGACACCCAGGACTGAACTTGAGAACTGCTGATATACAACACTAGTTGCACAGACCATAAATCAGAATTTCAATCACTTTTAAAATTTTTATATGAGTCATCCCTGACAGCATTAATCTGGCTAATTACTGAACTCTTTTCAACTCACATTGTATGTTGTTATGCAGGAATTCTGATCCCTCTCTCTGAATCTTGTACTTGCTCCTTACGTGAAGCTATCATCATTGGCAGCATTCTGACAAAGTGTTCAATCCCAGTTCTACACTCCAGGTAATCGAAATAACCAAATGGATTCTCAAACAGTTATCTGTAAAAACATGTCTTTAAGAAATGAGTCAGTTTTTTTAAGATGCAGTAGTGGTGTACCAAAATTTTGTAACCCATCCATTTTCTTGTTTTTTTTTTCCTTCAATAGAAGGAGTCAAAGTCTGTCATAAAGTTTAATTATTAATCAAAATGTGCTAATGGTTTAACCTTTTCACTGGTTGTAATGAGCTTGTTTTGCTGAAATACAGTGACACACTACCTTGTTGAAACCTTTTTAAAAGATTCCTATCAGTTTTGACAACTGAAGCTTGTGTACACAAAGCCGGTATATTTTTAAATACCGGAACACCATTTCTAATTTATTGGAATATTTAAATTATATAAATATTATATGAAATGACTGGTAATTAGTCACTGACTGCTTTACCTCAGAACCTGACAATAGAGTGATTAGTGTGCTTGTGTGCCACAGTTAGCAGGTGCCCATGGCTCCTTACAAATAAAAAAAAAAAAAAATTTGGACTTAAGCGTCAGTAGGCTCCCAAGTTACCCAAACTATTGTCTATTATTTACCTTTCTGATATACTGATCTTTCTGATCTATCATAAAATAGGTCATTACAATAGCAACTGACAAGAAGAACTGATAATTAATTGCAGAATTACGGTATTTAAGGGTTCCCCTAGAGTGCCTCTTTCTCTTGCACAATTTGGCTCAAAATATAATTGTGATATCACCATCTCATGACAAACTTAAGTTTCGAGTTTGGTATTTTTCCGTCCAGCCATTTTAGCTCTAGACTGACTGTCCTCAAGAAACTGTAACACACAGACAGACACACGCCCATCATTGAGATATCGATGTTTTTCGGTATCGGGGACCCTAAAATTTTGAGATCCTTCAAAAAACGAAGATTTAAATTTTTGGCAAATCTAATGCTTTTCACCCCCCAAACCACAGACTATATTGTATGGTCAGGGAGGGTGCAAAACAATAATAGGGAATAGTTGGTTTATCCTTGGCAGTGCCAAGACTGGTGGTAAATCCTCCGCCTACTTCATGGCAGCAGAATAATCCCCAATGCACCACTTACAGACTTTTAACATTCTGGCAGTAATATTATTCAAACTGCTATGAAGATATACCTGGCAGGTACTGTTGATGTGCAGGTGTGTAGGTTTGGCTATGTACAAAAAATTTTGAATAGTAGTTGACTATGGGCATTTCAGGATATATTTTTGTGGGAAAAACCTGCAGCTCACCCTTCAACAATTGTTGGAGATGAATTTTAGGAAATACTGTAAAACCAAAATTTGCTGTCTTCTTCATTTCACAGTGCAGCAATGCTGAAGTTGGCCGAGATGGAGTACAATGGCGCCAACAGCATCTTCCTGCGTCTTCTTATTGATAAGAAATATGCCCTCCCTTTCCGAGTCATTGATGCCTTGGTTTATCACTTCCTGCGCTTCAGAACTGACCAGAGGACTCTGCCAGTGCTCTGGCACCAGTGCCTTCTCACGTTTGTGCAACGCTACAAAGAAGATCTGGCTTCTGAGCAGAAGGCTGCACTGCTGGACCTTCTTAAGGTGCACGTCCACCCACAGATCTCCACTGAAATACGCAGAGAGTTGGCCAACTCCAAGTCTCGGGATCAGGAGACGGTTGAACCTGTTATGGCCATGGAGTAAGCAGCATAACATTGTGGGGCAGGTGATTGTTATTTGACAGAGACAAAGCACACAAATGCATTACATCTGTCAAGTATTGCTTCTGGTCATGTGTAACCTTGAAGTGGTGCAGAAGTTCTCAGCAACTGAAGGACTGATGGTTGAAATTGACTGCTGCTAAACTGTGCAACCTAGCAGATACCTACCTGAGTAGGGTTCTGTGTAGTTATCTCACTTGTAATATAAAATAAATTGGCAGATTTTCTTTTAATTAGGAGCTGTATTTTGTTAACTGTTTCCAAGAAATGTTTAAGTAAGATCAACACAAAGTGCTTGCTGTGTTGTATAAAGTACTCAACAGTCATACTTTAGTAAAAGTATAGATATTTCTGAAAAGTTACTCAAGTAAAAGAAAAAATTTCCCCATGAACAAACTACTCAAGTAAATGTTTTGAAATGCTAGGATATCATGTGTACTTAAGAAATTATGTCAATTTGAGAACTCGTCCCATTTTATATCATTGCATCCATCCATTTTCGAAACCTGCTTATGGAGCAGGACTGTGTGGAAGGTGGTGCAAATCCCAGCAACCATTAGATACAAGGAAAGAACAAGGCCTGGATATGGCTCCTGCCCATCACAGGGTAAACACAAACACACATATTGGGCTAATTTAACATCTATCTATCACCAGCTTACAGAACCTGCATGTCTTTGAACTGTGGGAGGAAACCCACGCAGAGATGCGGAAAAAAATGTAAAGTTTAAAAAGGAAGCATCTGGGACTTCAACCCAGTCTCCGTGTTGCAAGGCTACCCCATTTTATATATAGTCTAAAACCGGGATTGGGCAAAGTCAGTCCTGGTGGGCCACAGTGGCTGCAGGTTTTTGTTCCAACCCAGTTGCTTAATTAGAAAACAATTCTTGCCAATAATTTAATTTCATTGCTTGTTAGTGCTTTATCTTTGACATGTCATATTGTTCTCATATCCTAGATTTTTTTATCCTATCTAAGGATGTCATCCAAATAAGTTGAAGTTTTAAATGAATGAGTAATTCTCAGTACTTCACCTTTTTTCTTTGATATCCTTCTAAGTATTTAATTAAATACTGTGTGATAAATACACACAAGTATAAATGGAAACAAGCTAAGTGGATAACTACTGGTTTATTTTGTCATTTCCATCTTATTGCTAGTAAGGAGTAATTAAAAACCAAGAATACATCTCTTTAAGACTAAAATAAGCAATAAGTGGTCAAAATCTTAATGAGCGAGACGACTAAAATGAAGCAGAAAAGTGTTACTTGAGCAATAAGTGCTACTTATTAAGCAACTGGGTTGGAACAAAAACCTGCCACCGCTGTGACTCTCCAGGAACAACTTTGCCCAACCCTGGTCTAAAAAGAAATTCTTAAAATAATTCAAGCTACCTTATTTTTGCACGTGATTTTTGTATTACAATCACTAAAGTATGAGCCAAGTAACTACAACCTGAAGAAGTGACATCTAGTGAGCAGACATCTTAATGATAGTATCCCAAGTCACCTGGGGCCTCATGTATAAACAATGCATACGCACAGAAATGTTGCGTAAGAACGTTTCCACATTCAAATCGCGATGTATAAAACCTACACTTGGCGTAAAGCCACGCACTTTTCCACGGTACCTCATACCCTGTCATACGCAAGTTCTCCGCTCGGTTTTGCAGACTGGCGGCACCCAGTGTCAAAGCAGTGCTGTTATTCCTGTGTGGTTACCCTTTCTTAGATCCACATCCACGACAGCAGCTTTATCAAATACACTGAAATTAACCGCATATAGTTCATAAATTTAATGCATGTGATTGTAATTAACCTGTAACAATATAATGGTCCACAGAATGGCCAAACTATTCTAAATACCATAACTGCTTTAGCCGCCGCCTTCTTCTGTCAGCTGCTCCCGTTAGGGGTTGCCACAGCAGATCATCTTTTTCCATATTACTCTCACTGCACCACTCGGAGTATTTATATCACTGTATCTGAGTGTGAATCACAGATCTACAGCGATCGGAAAGAGAATTATCGGTATACAGCATCAAGCACTTGCTGCCTCAGCCTTTCGCTATTTGAACTGCTCTCATCTGACCAACGCTTCACAACCTTTCCTGTTCGGACCTTGCGGTTCACAAACAGTTTCATCCCAAGAACTCTAAACACACTCAATCAGTCCATCAAGTGTTCCTTGTAAAACTGTTTGTACTTGCAAGTTACCGTGAGGTAATTGTACTTATGATACAGTTATAATATTGCACAACCTGAGCCACTTTATAAAGCGCATATTTACATATGATGACGATATCATTTTTAAGATGAAATGCAGCAAAATATGTTGATTATATTATACAGATAAAACTAACTTTAACTACATGGTGCCGCAGCACTAGCGAGCTTGAGTTTCGTTCACGGTTTGTTCCTGCCTCACGCTGTATTCATGCTGTGGCTGGTGTGACACTGGAAGGACAGATGGATAGAATAATTAAACATTACGAAGATATTTCGATGTTCCTAAAAAGTTTTGACGAATCGACGTTCTAAGCTTACAGATGGCTTAACGTCTATTACAGAGCTGATTGTGTGGCGATTGGGTAATTGGAGAAAGAAAAGTAAGGACAGGAATTGAGGGTTAGTACGTTTGAAAAAGACAGTACTCCTGTAATAAAGCATTTCATTGAAGCAAGCATCTTGCTGTAAGACATGAACAATCACTGCACCACCGTGTTCCCATGTTTAATGACATGCTTTAACTCATATCATCATGAAAATGATATCACGTATATTTCTCAGTATTTTAATTATTCAGACAGCTGTAATATTACGAACGTAATGGATTCTGTGTCCTGTTGGAGGAAGAGCACGTAGTGATTCAGGCACATAGAGCACATATAAGATCAAATACAGAACAAAGCATTTAACGTGCTACTTTAGTTACGATGGGATTTGAGAAACTAGTAAATTAAATGATTTTAAGATTAAGTTTATGACATTCTACTTTAATGACAAAATAAACTACATGATTAAAGTGGAAATTTCGAGATTAAAGTTGACATTTCGTGCTTTTTTTCACTGTACCCTAATAAGCTTTCATATGACACTCAGACGGTGGGCTACAAGTTGCCTTTTCACGCCGACTTTGATATGTGACAAATTCTTTTTCATTTCGGGCACTGTGCGACTTTGTGAACTTGAGGTTTAGAATTTCTCTGACACGCTCTGTCACTCGATCAACTTCCTTTTGTTTATTATATTACTGTTTAAACCAACAAATAGTACATTTTTCTTTGCCTCCATTTGGTATTCGCTGAAATTCTTCTATTTTTCCTCGTACTTTTGCCATTGCCTTTTCACAGAACGCTGGGCATAATTGCTATTTATATTGATTTGCATATTCAAAGAGGCGTAATTCTGGGAGGAGTTGGGGCGGGACAGCAGGCTCGTGCACGTGCGTTTATTTCCACGCTGAGCGGGATTTATGTAGCGGAAGAACGCGGAAGTTGGCGAACGCACAGATTCCTGCATCTGGAATTTTCTGTGCGTAAGCACATTTCGGCTTTTGTGCTTACATCATATTATAGTGCGAATTCTACGCACGGTGTTATGCATGAAGCCCCTGGAGTTGATTTTAGTAGGAGAGATGTAAAGGCAACCTGCGCAACCTTCCCCGTTTTTTAAAAAGGAGTTGATCCATTCGTAAAAAACACTTTGTAAAGTGAATTTTTCATAATGTAAACTAATTACAATTCATTTAAATAGAAAACTTAAGCATTCCCTGGCTTGAAAAACTAGCCATATTTTTGTTCAAATAACACCGAACTATATGAAAATTGACAGAATGTGTTTAATACTGGACCTTAACATTTCTAGTTGCTCATTCAAAGGAATGAGCTTCAGGTTTTTCTTGTACTTTTACAACTACTTCATGACCTGTTTTGAAGATGTGATCCCCAAGATAACCATGTTAGCAACACATGTAACAAGGTGAGTAACAGACAAGTACACCTCCTTGCAGCCTGACGATCAGCTCCACCCCGTTTGGCTGGCAGCAGTGAGGAGGGCATCTGAATTTAGAGGCATCAGCTGTGGAAATAACTGAGACCAGCACTTAGCCCTACAACATTCTGCAAACTGCAGCAAGGTGTACTTGGAATAACTACATAGAAGATCATGTGTTAGCACAGGCAGCGTTCATTTGAAAATCCTTCCAAAGATTCTTCATATAGATGAATTTCCTTAAAGCAGGGTAACACCATGTTTTGGATAGCTGAGTAAAACTTTGTGCATTTTTGCATAGCCCTTGTTTTCTGGTTTAATATTGTACTAATGAAGATGTCCTACAAGATATATCTCAGTAAAAGTATTCATTTGCATTTGAAAATTATGGTATGTAATTTTTTTCCCGCTTAATCCAGACCAAGGTTGCGGTTTGGAGGATGGGGCCTATCCCAACCAGCATAGGACACAAGGCCATTACAGGACAAACACACAATAAGGCCAATTTAGAGTCGCTAACTCGCCTAACCTGCATGTCTTTGGACAGTGGGAGGAAACTGGAGCACCCGGAGGAAACCCACACAGACACAGGGAAAATGTCCAACTCCACATAGGGAGGACCCGGGACATGAACCCTGGTCTTCTTACTGTAAGTTAGCAGTGTTACTACTGTGCTGCATTGTTTGAAAATGTAGTGAAGTAAAAGTAAATAAAATTTTGTACTCCAGTATAAATATTTTAAAAACTAGGGTGCTTCACTCGCCGTGACCCCCTCCACAACGCCTGCGCTTTGTCGTAGCACAATCATGTCTCTGTTGCTTGCGTTTGTGGATTTCACTTTCACCAAAGAACAAAACTTTTAATTCTCGCGGCTAGGCCTCTTCATTGGGAAGAAACACTACTTTTCCCTGATGGCATCAAGAATTTGTCGATCTACAAGTCTACAACTTAAAGTTTAAAGCCAAACAATATCTACATACTTCTTTCATATCACCTATGCCCATATATTCGATCTCTTTTCGTCAATATCGCATTCAATTGTGATCCCGTGTTTGGAATTACATCGTGACAACGCAACATATAACTGCCTGTGAGTGAATATTGTTTCTCTCTACAAGAAATGTGTCTGGCAATAGCATTTACACAAATGAAAATGATTGAACCGTGTGCATGGTTATGTGGGGAGGATTTTTTCAAAGGGCGGCACAGTGGCGCAGTGGGTAGCGCTGCTGCCTCGCAGTTGGGAGATCTGGGGACCTGGATTCACTTCCCGGGTCCTCCCTGCGTGGAGTTTGCATGTTCTCCCCGTGTCTGTGTGGGTTTCCTCTGGGCGCTCCGGTTTCCTCCCACAGTCCAAAGACATGCAGGTTAGGTGGATTGGCGATTCTAAATTGGCCCTAGTGTGTGCTTGGTGTGTTTGTGTGTGTCCTGCGGTGGGTTGGCACCCTGCCCAGGATTGGCTCCTGCCTTGTGCCCTGTGTTGGCTGGGATTGGCTCCAGCAGACCCCCGTGACCCTGTGTTCGGATTCAGCGGGTTGGAAAATGGATGGATGGATGGATGGATTTTTTCAAATCTCTTTGCATAAGCTCTTGTCTTGTGGGGTTTGAAATTTTCTCTCGTGGGATTTCACTTTCACCAAACAACAAATCTTGTAATTCTCGCTACTTTTTTTTTTCCCTGAAGGCAACATGAATTACGATCTACAAGTCTCCGACTTAAAGTTTAAATCCGAACAATATATTCAATCTTTTTTCGCTGTTCCATTATTTATTTCCAGCCCCAGGCGTGGTTAAATTCTTGGCACAAAGACTCGTCTCGCGGGACATGTAAGTGTCTCTCCAAGAAAATCATATCTCATCTCCTTCCAAGATTTTTTTTTATGCCGCAAACACGTCTATATGCACTCGTACAGCTTTTTGGATCACCTACTCTGGCCATCTTACATCAATAGTATTGACCAAACTTGGTAAGCCCACTCCCAGCATGCAAATAGCCTTTCACGTTGCATATGAGTTACAACCAGGATTGGAATGCTACTCTGAAGAGGCGTTCATTAATACCTGTAAATGAATCGCTTGATTAAAACAGATTTGTTATTTATAAGAATGTTTCCACTTTAATAAATATTATAAAATGACTTGCATTGGCTGATTTTTTTTTTATAATAGACATACTCAAGTACAGTAACAAACTATGCAACACTGACTGTGTCCAAGACATTTGTTGCTTTTACAGTTATGCACAAGTTTTCAGTTGTAACAGCAGCATCAAGTGCTTTTCACTTTTACTTAACCAAAAATATGTTTGAAGCTGCAAGCTCAAGTGACTTAACTGACCTCTTGCTCTGTTTTATTCAAGGAGGCATCATTTAGTCCAGACTTTTATTAAACTTGCAAACAGATGGAGCATGTTCAAAGGTTCTTTTTTTAAAAAAAAAAAAAGAACTTGCACAATTTTGAACCAAATTTATTGCAAGGAGGTAGATGGCCTCTTCAGTACAAGACTGTACATATTCAAAACCGACAAAGGCAGGCATTTAATTAATCCTGACAGTAAACAGCACCGCCCCACCAATGTGCAAACAAAATATATATTATAAATGTTTTCTTGGTGTAGTGTGAGCAACTAACTCCACAAAATGTGGTGAGAGCCGCACATCCAATATGTTGGTTGGCGTACAGGAGTTGCTATCCTCGGGACAGTATGTTTTACTTGGCAAGTACATCTCCAGTGTGAGCTCCAGTTGCTCCAAGCATGAGCGCAGACAATCCTACATCAAGACAAAATCAAAAGATAGTTAACATTTTATTTTACTTTTAATGAGTTAACTCCCCACAGCCCTGTCCTGGCTAAGCAGGTTAGGAAGACGGATGGATGATTAAACTTCTACAAGATTAAAACCTACCACATCAGCTGCAGTTATCTTTGCAAGATGTTCTGTCATTTCATCACTACCAAGACATTTATCTATTGATTCTAATCCACGGATTGCAGCTGCAATGCTAGCACAGGCAATCATAGATGGCGGCGTCATAAAGAATTTCAGTTCTGGAAATAGAGCAAGTGAGAACAGTGTAAGAGAGGCCTAATAAGATCTGCCAGGGTTTTAGAACACATATAAAAGAACCAAATAAAACCCTTATCCCAGAAAGTGTTTACCAGTTAGTACCTGTAATGCATAATGCTATGAAGATCTTTGCGTGCTTGTGGATAAGGTCCAGTTTCTCCTCAGGGATTTCAGGTAGTCTCTGAAGGATGTGCTCAAGGAAATCGTTGGGCAGGACAGCCAGCAGGTCCCACTTCAACCTCTCCACCACCATCCGTTCCCATTCCTGTCAGCACACCCATCAGCAATGTCAACAGATACTACAAGGGCCAGTACTCTAACTACCAAGATTCTCTCTGTATCAACTAATATTAGGAATTTAGTTTAATACTAGCACTTTGAATTAAATAAACTACTTCCAGTATTGGTAATAACCTGACCCGGAGTGCTGCTCACCTTTTTATTCTGACAGTTAAGCTGCATAGAAAATCAGAACCAGGCTTCCAAAACAGAGTGCTCTTAAGCTGAATTATGCTCTGGATCTCTTGAATGCACTTAAGCACATTATTTTGTCAGCTCTCAAGTGAGTAAAACAGATTTCAGTGATAAATATGGAACACTGATATTTTCAATAGGACGATTTAAAAATTTTAGCAAAAGACTGGGCAAATGCCTATTTACCTGCCTATAAGCAATTTAGGATGCACCATTCTCAATGTTATTGCATCACTTCTTAGATTCTGCTAGAGTGACGTGAGAATGATGATTATCTGATAACAGGCATCAAAAGATTGAGCTACATAATAATGATTAAAATGACCTATACTACAAATAATAGTGTACAGCACCAACAACATATTAGTTATATTTTTTCATGTACCAGGCATTCTGAACTTATGTAGATTGTTACTAAAGTAGGCAGACGATAGAAATAAATAATAAAAACTAAAACATGAGCAAGGAAAAGATTAACTATCCATCTCTTTATTGGATTAATTTCCCTGAAGGGGTGAATAAAGTATCTATCTATCTATCTATAGCACCTTCATTATCTCTCTATCAAAACTGGTAAATTGGTGTTAATTGGCATTTGTTAAAACATAACCCCCTTCCAATCCAGCTTGTTTTAATCACAAGGGCTTAGATTCAAGTAAAAGGCTCTTTTTTGAACCTACTACATTATAAGAACCCATGAAATGTAAAAAAAAAACAAAACATAGGCAAAACACAATAATGGCTACATGTACTGAAGATGGATGTGTCACTTGGGATACCATAGTTAGCCAAACTAGTCAGTAACAAAAGGAGTCAAACCCAGCATCCTCAAGCTTGGAGTCAGGAGTGCCAACTACTGCACCACATCTCTTCTGAAATTCAAATATTTCCCAAATTACAGAGGTGGGCGTCTACATAGTTCTTTTGACGTTATATGACTTGCTTTTTAAAGTTCAGAACCCTCAATAGATTATTTTTTTCCTTGACCATCAACCAAATGATGAGCTGAAATGCAAACAAACAATTGTGTCCACTATATTTATAATTTTATAGTACTAGGGTGTTGTACCGTGTTAGCCATTATGAATGTAGCGACAAGTCAAGTAAAATAACACCTTTTATTGGCTAAGTAAAAAAGATTACAATATGCAAGCTTTCGAGGCAACTCAGGCCCCTTCTTCAGGCAAGATGTAATTTTATATGAGTCTAACATAAATCGGTTTTCCTGATGCCCATATTCTTTTTGTTAAAATGTGTCAACACTTCTTAGTAAGATCACTAGAGTTTAACTTCAAAAGACAACATTGTATTGTCTTGGCAGTGAAGTGAGGCAAAACAATTAAAAAGTCTGCTTAGTCAAATTTGAAATTACAGTGAGCCAAAGACTTCTCAGGTAGCATTAGGTGCAATGCAGAAAGCCCATAATGGAGGTGGAATAATCAATTACTGGGCTCACTCTTAAAATATAGAAGGAAAACCCAAAAATAATTGTAAAGACGAGCGTGCAGGCGTCAGTCCCAAGGTGCTGGATTTAGGAAGCAGCAGAGCTAACCACTGTGCCAAGCCTCTCACTTGGTTTGTAATTCACTTATCAAACACTACTAACCCAAAAGGGTAAGAGCATTACTGTTGGGCTGATGATCGTCAGTATGGTGCGCTCTGGGAAGGCTGTAGCATACAATGCAGTGCTTCTGGATTTTTGTTGTATTGTGTCTTGTTGAGTTGGCCAAATGTGTGTTGCCCTGTTAACTCTCTGAACATTATCATTTTGGAAAACATTTGATTGCCTGCTTAATAGTCATCATAAGTGGCACTTACAAAATTATCTGGTTGTTCCAGCTACAAAAAAATGAACATTTTAGCATCCATAAAAATACACTATTAAGGTGGTGGCCCTGTCTGTTTAGAAGGACTTATATCACAGCTGAACTATTGAGTTAAACCCCAAGAAAGGCCTAGATGGAATGTGAGCTAAAAAAGTAGAGAGTCTGACTGCGGAAGGGATGTCTTAGTAAAACAGCAAATGAGAAAAAAATGGTTTTGTCTTTATACACAGTCAATTTAGAAGGTATTCAGATTGCTTCACTTTCTGTACACTTTTGCTATAGATTTCATTAGAATAAATTTGCACTCACTAACCCATAATATGAAGAAACGTTTCCAGAAAGGTTTCCAAAATCATTAAAAAATTTTAAAAAATAAATAAATCTCTTATTCATGCAAGTATTCAAATGCGTACTTTGTAGAACATCCTTTAGCAGAAGTTATGACTTGGGAATGTTCTTGGGTAAGTCTCTACAAGTTGTGCACACCTGGATTTGGGCAGTTTGTGTAATTCTTCCTGGGAGATCCCATTAAGCTTAGTTAGACTGGATAAGAAATGTCTATAAACTGCCAATTTCAGGTCTTTCCACAGTTGTTCTACAGGGTTTAAGATTGGGCTTTGGCTGAGCCATTCAAGGAAATGTCCAGAAGCTGCTACAGCTTTGTTTTGGGCTGCATGCTTTGGGTCGCTGTTGTATTAAAGGTAAGCCTTTGCCCCAGTCTGTGGCCGTGTGCACTCTGGAGCAAGTTTTCTTTGAGGACAATTCTGACCAGTCTGCCTGTCCATGTCACTGAGAAGCACCCACATAGCATGATGCTGCCACCGCCATACTTAATAATAGTGATGGTATTATGCAGGCAATGAGCAATGCCTGCTGATCGCCAGACATAGTGCTTGGAGTTCTGCTGAAAGAATTAATTTTTTGTCTCATCAGACCAGAGTATCTTTTTCCTCATGCTGTCAGAGTTCCTTAAACTGTCATATGTCTTTTACTTATGACTGGCTTCTGTCTAGCCACTCTACAAAAGTGCCTGATTGATGTAGTGCTGCTGAGACAGCCATCCTTCCGACAGGATCTTCCATCTCAGCAGAAGATTTCTGAAGTTCCAGTAAAGTAACCACAGGGTTGTTGGTCACCTTTCTGACCAAGGCTCTAGTTTCCTGGTTTGGCCGGATGACTAACTTTAGGATGATTCCTGGAGGTTTTAAACTTTTTCTGTTTCAAAATTATTGACACAACTGTACTTTTGGGAAAACTCAAAGCGTTATAAGTTGTTTGATCTATGCCTCACCTCAGTTTGACCGTGAAGGTCTGCAGCGAGTTCCTTGGACTTCATGGTTGCTTTTTCTCCTAACGTGCAGAGCGAATGGTAGCACCTTGTATACAGAGTCTTTCTAAATGATGTCCAATCAATTCAATATGCCACAGATGGACACCAATCAAGGTCTACACAGGATGCACCTAACCACATTTTGGAGCGCCACAGCAAAGTCTGAGTATTTTTATGAATGATAGATTTCAATTTTTGATATGCAATAAATTTGCAAACCTTTCTGAAAGCATGTTTTCACTTCGTCATTATGGATTATTGACTGAAGACTGATGGGCAAAAATGGAAAATTGTTCCATTTAAAATTAAATCTAGAGCATAACTGAAATGTACAGAGAGTGATGTTATCTCAGTATCTTCTGAACCCTTTGTATATTCTAAGAAGAAGCAGTCATCAAATCAAGTAGGAGCTGGCAGATAGATACCTTACAAATTAAGTACACGTCCTATTCTACCAAAATTGAAGATATAAAGGAAACTAGGGGAATCAAAATATATTCAAACAATATCAGTATTTAGATGCAAGAACCACTAACCAGCAGTTCGTTCACAGTGATGGAGTTGTCAGTGTAAATGCAAATTTTTGTAGCTTTCAGAGGGACTGTGTCCAGCAGTTTAGAAGCAAGTAGCATGCAGACAGATCCCAGAAGTTGTAAGTGGCTTTTCTTTAAAATGAAGCAAGAAAGATATCGGTCTAGGTAGTCCATGGCCAAAGGAAACACCTGCTCTTCACAATTCTCATCTTCACATACCTATGCAAAACCAAAAATAAATTAAAAAAAACTGTGAATTATTTAAAGATAAGAGACTGTCTAATGTTCACATTTATCTTCAATCCAAAGTCATTAGAAAATAATTAATGAAACTGCTAAGCATGGCACCCATCTAGATTTTGACTGTAAAAAGATACCAAAAGAGTATGAAAAGGCTAACTATACGTATTAATTATTTTTAAAAGTACTTCTCCAACATAGGCTACTCTTTAGCCCATGGCTGGCTTCTATCTTGACTTTATTTCTACAAAAATAAGCCCCTTATTCTGATTTTGAACAGCAGGGTTTAGCATAATGCAAGTCTGGACAGAGAGATGATTACTATATTAATGAGATGATGTTATTCAGGATAACCCAATAATCCTAAGTCTTCTTTTAACAGATCCTTTTCAATTTGGCAGTACACTAGTTCAGTGGTTAAAGGTGTCATCTATGGGGGTGGGCATAGAAGCAACTGTCCTCCAATCCAGGATTGATGCTAGAGAGAATTTGCCATGGCAAAAATAAGTTGAAAAGTCTGTATCAGCTGTGTTTTAGTTGAATATGTTGCTACAGACTACATAGGCTACAGTGAGACTGCAGTTAAAAGTGGCTCAGTTCTGATTTTTGGCTCACTTTGTATCAAATCTGATATCACTGTGTACCGATACCTATCACAAATGTGCTAAATTATTCAAAATTAATTCATCAGGCACATGGGACCTAAAAGAAACCATGAATACTAGCTACATTTGGACTGCTGACATGCTAACTGCTCACATGCTGACTTCAGTCTGTTTACAGTATAGGAGCTCTTGAAATTAATCAGCCCAAGATGACAAATGCTCAAAGGTGCTTTTACTGGAATCATCAGTGCCAGATGTATATGTTGAAACCTATAGACATGAGACAGGAGCCATGAGAACAAGATGTGGAGGGGTTTGCGTTTGAAAGGTTAGAATGTCACCAGGGATATTCAGTTACTTATGGAAAAACAAATGTGACACTTCAGAAGGCACATAGTCACTACACTGTATTGCCAGGCTTTGTCTGCCTCTCTCTCTCTCTCTCTCTCTCTCTCTTTTGTATTTCACATTTCTCAAAAAAAAAAAAAGCGTCACATGAGTGAAAAAAAATCCACTAAGCGGCAGTATAAACTATTCTCTTCATCCATCTTTTAAACCCAGTTATCCAGAGCAGGGTCACAGGGAAGCTGCAGCCTATCCAAGCAAACAATCAGATGCAAGGATGGAACAGTTCCTGGAGAGGGCACTAGCCCATTGCAGGGTGAACACACAAACACACACACATACACAAAAGGAACCAACGTAGCACTGCCAATCCACTTAATCTGAATGTTTTTGGATGGTAAGAAGAATCCCACCTGAACATGGGGAGAACATGCAAACTCCACACACAGAGCACCCTGGGTGCACACCCTGGTCAATTTAATGCAGGCAGTAGTGCTACTACTGTACCTCCAGTATCAACAAATAGCCTAACATTTAACTTATGCTGATGATGACAACACAGTCATATTCTTATCAGCTCCATAAACGATAAACACTTATATTAAAGGAATACTTCATTCAAAAGTAATATTTTTTAATATGTTACTTACCCCATTTAGTTTGTAGTGATGGCTAAGAAAAATTTTTAGTCTGTTATTTTCATGGAGAATAGAGATAACAACCTTTCTGACTGAATGGGAACCTGTGATGACTAACATTGGACAACAGCAAACAATATCAAAAAGTCCATGAAAAAAAAAAATCCTCAAGGTACTCAAGTCATCCAGCAGTATGCACATAACGTTCAAAAAGAATGCATTTTTTTGCTAAAATATTGTTAAAATACATAACTCTGGAAAATAAAAGTATTCCACAAACAGGAAGTCTGTTTACATGGGATTGAGCTTTTGTATTAAACACTCACCTCTTCCCCTATTTCAATGGTCAACAGTCCTGATTGTGTAGAGCTTGCATGGTCTTTTTCAAAATAAAATACAATATTTCAGACGTTTATTGTCCATTTTCTCTAACCTGTAAAATATCTTGCAGCCTGCCTCTCATTTTATACTGGCTTCCCTGCCTAGTCTGCAGTCCTACATTACCTTAAAACAGAAAAAACGTTAATAAATCACTGATTATTGTCCTCTCTAGTGCAGAGACAAATATAACATGCACAGTGATGTACTGTATATACACACACATAACAAAGCACAACCTTAAATTAAAAGAGTAAAAAATAAAAACACATCTCAAGACTGTGGGTGTAAGCCAACAATAACTCTGTAGTTAGCAAGCACTTCAACTACACAATTCATAAAAGGAAGCAATGAAAGACAAAAATGTTCTCACCAGCCACACCTAGTTTATAGCTAAGATGACTGAATTCTATGTTCCACCACATAGTACCCTACTCTCCTCTACAAGATTGACCAAAAAAGGTGAACTTTTTAAATTTAATGATGCTCAGAGAGAAAAGCCAAGCAAAATGACACCTTTTATTGGCTAACTAAAAAGATTACAATATGCAAGCTTTTGAGGCAACTCAGGCCCCTTCTTCAGGCAAGATGTAACACCCTAGTACTACTGATGCTCAGAGAATAAGAAATGTTCAACATTACATTTTAGCACCAATAAATTATGCACACAAAGCTTACCTCACCCTATTTATCTTTAATGGTGATTAAGGGTGTCTAATAGTGGATAGTGGAGTTTTCCTTTGGCTCAGCTTGAGTGAGTGCAGGTAAGTGTTTAAATATTCCCTGGCATCTCATCCAGGGTTGATTCTTGTCTTATTTCCAGTTAGATAACAAATGGCATCCTGTGACCTTGGGTAAGTGTGTTAGAGCAGGGGTGGGCAATGTTGATCCTAGAGATCCACACTGGCTACAGGTTTTCATTCCAACCCAATTCCTTAATTAGAAACCAATCCTTGTCAATCTCAGACCTTATTTAATTGTATGGCTTGTTAGTCTGTGCACTGTAAGGCTCTTATATTGTAGATTTTTCCTTTCCAAGGATATCATCCAAATGATTTGAAGCCTAAAATTGATCATTTTCAGTCTGTCACATTTTTCTATTAAGTGTTTTATTAAATCAAACAGTGCATGATGAATACACACAGATGTAATTGGAAAAAAACCTAGATGGAGAATTGCTGGCACTTTTGTCTTTTACATCTTATTGTTAATAAGGAGCCAATAAAACACCAATTGCAGCAGTTTAAGATTGAAATAAGCAATTAAGGGCAGAGAACCTTAACAAGTGAGACCACTAAAATGAAGCATCAAAATGTCACTTAAGCAATAAGTTCTTCATCAGCAATAATTGACTTCTCATTAAGTAACTGGGCTGGAACAAAAACCTGCAGCCACTGTGGCAATCCAGGACCGACATTACCCACCCCTCTGTTAGATAGATAGATAGATAGATAGATAGATAGATAGATAGATAGATAGATAGATAGATAGATAGATAGATAGATAGATAGATAGATAGATAGATGGATCTTTATTTGTTCCAAGGGGAGAATGTGGCTTTTTACAAAAGCTGAATAAATAAATATATAAATATTATAACAAAAAATAAAAACAAGAATTACTAAAAAGGAAAGAAAACTTCTGACTTGGCTAAAGATAAAAAGGAGAAGTCGCAGTCACATTATATGTATTTCTTACTAATAATTCATTGGCTGAAAGTCTTCAGTGTTAGTGTGTCAGGGAGAGGATGTGTAGCACTGTTCATAATGCCACTCAGTTTTGTCTTCATTCCCTTCTCTTATGTCAACTCCAGGGGGTTGGGAGTGTGTCCCACAAGTCAGCTTATTGATTTTTCTCTTGAAGTGATGTTACCAGCCCAGCACACCAGAGCCTGGAAAATCAGACTGGCCATCACAAAGTTGTAGAACATGAAAAATATGTCACTACTCACATTAAACGTATGCAGTATCCTAAAGAAAAGACCCTGCTCTGCCATTTCTTATATAGTTCCTCTGTGTAGCAAGACTACTCCAGCCCGTCATTGATGTGGACCTCCAAGTACTTGTAGAAGTGTACCAACTCCACATCAATCTATACTAATAAAAGGCAAAGCCCTCACTGACTCACTCACTCACTCACTCACTCACTGACTGACTGACTCACTCATCACTAATTCTCCAACTTCCCGTGTAGGTGGAAGGCTGAAATTTGGCAGGCTCATTCCTTACAGCTTACTTACAAAAGTTAGGCAGGTTTCATTTCGAAATTCAAAGCGTAATGGTCATAACTGGAACATATTTTTTGTCCATACACTGTAATGGAGGAGGCGGAGTCACGTATCGCGTCATCACGCCTCCTACGTAATCACGTGAACTAAAAACAAGGAAGAGATTTACAGCACGAGTCACACGCGGGAACGAAGGTAAATGACGTTAATTTTTGACTGTCTTTTAATACTGTGTAAGCATACATATTAACACGTGCAATTAAACGTGTGCATTTACGGGGTGATTTCTCAGGCTTAAAAGCTCACCTTTTATCAAACGCGGGAACAAAGGTAACTGACGTTGTTCACTGTCTTTTAATACTGTGTAAGCATACATATTAACACATGTGCAATTAAACGTGTGCATTTACGGGGTGATTTCTCAGGCTTAAAAGCTCGCCTTTTACTAAAAAGGTAAATGCAAAACTATTTTCAGTTTATTGAAACGCTCCCGTTAAGGATTGCAATAACATATTCGTGAGATAAAACAACGAAGTAGGGGGAAATGGAGGAAGAGCCGCAAACAGCGAAGAGCAAAAAATTAATTAAACAATTGAGAACGGAGCGAGTGAAGCATACAAGCATGTTCATAAGGGAAACAAAGCACGGTGTAAAACGTAACTTTAAATTAAGTTTATAGAAACGCTCCCGCTGCGGATTGCAATAACATATTCGCGAGATAAAAGTTTAATGAGAACACACAAGGTATAAACGAACCACACGCTGTGGCGCAACGTTAGGGGCAACAGTTTCAACCATTCTATGATCTGCTTCTCGCAACTGAAAGACGGCACATGGCGGATGTTAGCCGACTTGCTGACCGCAACGTTAGGGGCTTCAACTATGGCGCTGACGCCACATCTCAGTGCCAACACTTTGCAGACTCTACTTAAAAGACACGCCCTCCTCACTGGACAGTTAAAAAGACCAATGAAACTAACGATGACATCAAGTATTACCCAATCAAAAGTAGGAAAGGAGGCATCTTCATAAAATGCGTGTGGGATGATTTGCATGACACGCTGCTTTAAAAAAAAAATGATAAAAAAAATACGGGATAAATCCCGTCCAGTATTGATTCAAAACGGGACGCGCAATTTCATTCTCAAACGCGGCACGATTCCGTATTTTAAAGGACGGGTGGCAACCCTACAGTGCCAGGTAACCACCCATACAATCAGATTGTGATTCACACTAGGAATGCAATGAATGTAATTACCCCGATCTACATACAAGGCGAAAGTCTTGCAACATTCAAAGATGATGGTTTGGGATAATTAGTACTTATTAAGTACACCATGGAACATAAAAGAGCTTATGAAGCCTTGAACCGAAAAAAGCAACATCTCACAGATCGTAAAAAAAAAAAAGGAGGTAATGTCGTTTTACTCGCTGTAGATTTTAGTCAAACATTACCAGTTATTCCACGAGGGAGACCAGCAGATGAACTCAACGCGTGTTTAAAATCCATGCTTCTCCCACGGTTGGTTATATGTCGCGTGTTCTCGGGTAGGTACACCAAAAAATGTATACATTTAAGCATGTAATGGGCAAAGAAAAAATGAGGTATACCCGAAGGCACTGCAGTAGTACTCAATGTAACTTTACTTCTTAAATGTTAATGTTTTACTGTTTAATAATTTATACGCTTCTTATATATTGTTCAAATTCTTTTATCAAAATACCACTGACAGCGCAATGCACGATAACATGGAGTGAATACACCATACGCATCTGCCCACGGCCGCCCTGGTGTGCGCAGATAGGAGTTGATTCTAAAATAAAATAAACATAAAAAAAGTAATACAATCATCACCCATAAAGCGGATAGCAGACGTGACGTATTATATGTGTACCAGATTTCAAGTCAATAGGTGAAACGGTTTGCAAGCTACAGGTGATTTAAAATCCTGGACAGACCAACGAAAAGCCACGGTAGCAAATTATAGAAGAAGATTTTACTGTTTAATAATTTATATTTATATGAAATGTGCTTCTTATATATTACTTCATATTCTCATATGATAATGATGTTAATGTTGTTTATATTGATTTCTATGTTATTGTAAGTGCATCTATGTGTGTATATGTATGTATGTATGTATGTGTATATATATATATATATATATATATAAAAAATATATATATAAAAAATATGTGTATATGTATATATAATATATCTGTATATGTGTGTATATGTGTGTGTATATGTGTATATGTATATATATATGACGGCAACACTCATAACAATGACAACACAATTACATTGACAATCATGTTACGTTATTTTTAAAATGTTTCCTTTACTTTTTCATAACCTCTTTAACACACTACTTCTCCGCTGCGAAGCGCGGGTATTTTGCTATATATAATATATGTGTATATGTATGTATATATATATATATATATGACAGCAACACTCATAACAATGACATCACAATTACATTGACAATCATGTTACGTTATTTTTAAAATGTTTCCTTTACTTTTTCATAACCTCTTTAACACACTACTTCTCCGCTGCGAAGCGCGGGTATTTTGCTAGTTCTCTATAAAAGTGGCCAGATATTAAAGGCTCTTTGGTGTGGCAAAAGTCCATAACCAGTTCCTTGCTTTTGCTCATGTTAAGTTGTAAACAATTCTCTTTCCACCAAGAAACAAACTTCTCCACCTGACTCCTCTACTCTGTCTCATCCCCCTTGTCAATTGACTCCATCAGTGAGAATTTCTGCAAGTGACATGAACAGATGTTCTACTTATAGACCAATGTGCACAGGCATGCATGGGAAGACATGTTTCAAATTTGCCGATATCTGGCTACGGTGTTGTTGAAAGTGGAATTTATGAAGACTCTCTCAAAGAAAATTCATGCGGACCACGTATGTGTTTGATTCAAGCCCCACATCTTGTAGTGGCACTAAGAGTGTATGTGTGCATGTGTGTGTGTAAGGTAAGCTTGTACAGAACTTGATATTGTCTAATAGCTGTGGTATTGGACCGTGGGGCATTACTTTATGACAGTTAATCATTAAGTTAATTTAATATCTAAAAAGACTAGACTTAAAGGATGAAGATATAGACCTTGACTAGTTTTCAGACATTTAAATCATGGATGTTGTTTTTCCATTTGGTACTTACTTCATGTTGTTTGTAGTGATGGCTAAGAAAAATTATTAATCTCATGTTTTCAGGTGGAACAGATATAAGAGTTTATGATACATGAAGTTTTAATGGCCAACTCCGTGGTGCCAATATTGAACAACAGCCAAAAGTATATAAGTATCCATCAAATAAATCTGAAGTTAGTGATATCCCATACTTCTGTTATGTGATGATGACTCTGGCACACACCAGCAAATTAGGTGACAATCATTACATTTCCAACATTAAAGACCAAAGGTAACCCAAATTAGTGTTACAATTACCACCCAATCATCTCCTATTGCACATGATGATGCTTTTTGAGCAAATATTTGCCCAGCTTCTAAGTAACATTGTCAAAATAAGCATTAACCAACTATGGCTATGTCTAAGGTTGTTGTATTGCTGATGCAGTTTTTGCAGACTGATTGCTTATGGAGAAGCATCAAGAGAAAAGTAAGCCACTGCAACTAGCTTTTCTTGACCTTCAGAAAGCCATTGATCGTGTTCCATAAAAGATGATCTACTAGGCACATTGTGATCATGGCATTCCTGAGCTCCTTGTCATGTGGGTCCAGATACTACAGTATATGTGAATACCAGCAGGTGGGTGAGATACACCACGTAAACAGCAGAAGTGACTCTACTCCGTTTAGCCCTAGAGCAAAGCCCTTAACCTGCAATTGCTTTGCCCTGGGTATGATGTTAATCTGCATCCAGCCCTGGAAGCAGGTCTTCCAACTTGCAGGGAAAACCTGGGGTCTGGTGGCTGGATTGGACCATGTGGTGCTTAGGTGTCACCCATTGCATTGCTGTACTCGGGACCCAATTCAGGTGGTTTGTTGTGTGGTGGATGTCGCAACGTGCTGTATCAGCGTATGCTCTGAACCTTTCCTGTGATGGTGGGTGTGCACTAAGGCTCAAAATTGTTGCCACTTCAATTAAGCTTGGTCATGGATACTATTACACAAGCCCTACAACCTGATGCACCATGGGCTCTACTCTGTGCTGATGACATTATGCTCACAACCACCAACAGAGAACTGTTGCAAGACCAAGTCCAGATATGGAGTGTTCATCAATCAATTTGGCCTTCCCCTCAACATTAAGAAGTCTGAATACCTGCAAACGTTCTCAGAAGTTGGTACCATCCAAGTTAGTGGTGTGGACCTAATTTAGACCAAAACAACTTTTCGATACCTAGGTTTCTACCTGCAAAGTGATAACAGTAACAGTAATGAAATGCCACCTAGAATAAATGCAGCCTCACTGTGGTGGAGAGAGGTTACTGGAATACTCTGTCAGATGAATGACAACTCGCCTCATATCTAAAATACATTGAACAGTAAAATGCCTAGTCACATTATATGGAACAGAATGCTGGCCAGCCTCGAAATGAGTTCAGAATGAGTTACATGTCATAGAGATGTGCAAGCTCCATCGGACAATAGAAATATCTTGTGTTGACCATATTTGCAATTACTCTATTAGACAAGTGATGGTTGTTGCACCCGTCCCAGGTAAAATGCGGGAAACATGACTGCAGTGGTATGGCCATGTTTGATGAGCAGCGCCTGACACTATTGCCAGTACTGCCAACCACTTTCAAACTGACAGCTAACGGTATCATAGAATGCCAAAACAATTATGGCAAGACACAATAAAAGGAGATATGAAAATTGTCAGTATAAGCCCATAAAATACATTCAATTGTTGAAAATGGCATTCATTCTCAAATCTGAAAAGTTGTCCCTGCACTAGAAAAACACTAAGTTAATGTCTCAAATTCTAAATTTCAGTTATTCAGGCTGCATATTCACAACTTCCAAAGTGCACACATTTTTTACTAAAATATTGTTAAATAAACAAGAAACACCTTCAAATAGGATCAGGCTTTAGAATTGAAGACAGGACTCTAGCTCGATGAATGAGGGGGAAAGTACGATGTTGAGTAAAGCTTAAAACCTGAAAACTATACACTGATCAGCCAACGCATTAAAAATCACCTGCCTAATATTGTGTAGTTCCCTGTCGTTCCACCAAAACTCTGACCCATCAAGGGATAGACACCAAAAGACCTCTCTAGGTGTCCTGTATCTGGAACCTAGACATTGGCAGCTGATATTTTAAGTCCTGCAAGTTGTGTGGTGGAGCTACCACAGATTGAACTTCTTTATCCAGCACATCCAACAAATGCCCGATTGGATTGAGATTTGAGGATTTTGGAGGCCAAGTCAATACTTGAACTCTTCATCATGTTCCTCAAACCATTCCTGAGTAATTTTTGCAGTGTGGCAAGGCACATTCCCCTGATGAAAGAGTCCACTGCCAACAGTTAATACCATGAATAGATCTATGTGATCTACAGCAATCTTTAGTTAAATGGTATGTATCAAAGTAACATCCACATGAATGCCAAGACCCAAGGTTTCCCAGTAGAATATTGCTCAGAGCATCACACTGCCTCCCCTGGCTTGTCTTCTTCCCTTAGTGCATTCTGCTACCATCTCTTCCCAAGGTAAATGACGCATATACTTCCAGCTGTCCATATGATCTAAAAAAATGTGATTCATCAGACCCAACCACCTTTTTCCATTTCTCCATGGTCCAGTCCTTATGCTCATATGCCTATTGTAGGAGCTTTCAATCGTGAACCAGGGTCAACATTTGCACTCTGATCAGTCTGTGGCTATGCTGCCTCATATGCAGTAACTACAATACACTGTGTGTTCTGACACGTTTCTCTTATGGCCAGCATTGGTTTTTCAGCAATTTGTGCTACAATAGTCCTTCTGTCGGGCTGCACCAGACGGGCTAGCCTTAACCTCCCACACACATCAGTGAGCCATGGACACTCATGACCCTGTCCCCTGTTCACTGGTTGTCCTTCCTTGGACTACTTTTGGTAGGTACTAACCACTGCAAACTGGGCACACTCAGACCTGCTGTTTTGGATAAGATCTGACCCAGTCGTCCAGCCATCACAATTCGGCCTTTGTCACTCATCTCCTTATGCTTGTCCAATAGTACTGCTTCTGGCATTGTAATGTGATAATCAATGTTATTCGATTCAGCTGTCAGTGGTTTGAATGTTGTGGCTGATCAGTGTATTGCATGTATAAATCACATGATTTCCAGTTAAATGCCCACCCCGGACTCCCTGTTGGAACATGTGTGAATTTATACATCCACAAAGCGCTCCATTGTTAAGACAGTTGTATCATTTTCATTTTAAGAATTTTGGATAAAGGCAAACCATAAAAATATACAGTACAGTATGTTATAATGCAAGTGGGTGGTAGTGATGCTGGGGAAAGGAAGTGCCTTCTAACACACTAGCACTCTCTTTGTTGTATGCCAGGTTTCTCCTGCGTTCTTGTCTCTGCCACTTCAGTTTAAAAATATTTTTATACAATTTATTTGATCTCGCTATGTCTGGTGGGCCTCTCTTACCGGGTTACTCAGATATCAGTAACTTTGTCTTTCAGAGACCCCTTTTACGAGTCGATTTTGGGACGGGGTGGGGTGGTTTCGTTGCTTACGGTCATTGCTATTTTCTTTTATTTTTCATTGCTGCTCTTATTGAAGTCGAATAGAAAATGCTCACAATGTAGTGCGTTACACTATTTTTTAAAAATGTATGCTGTATACTGTATATACCTCCGCTTTTCAAAGCGTTTCATAAGGAAATTTTACTGACAGCGCGCACCGGTCGCTCACCCACCTGTAGCATCCACTCCGCCAGCACCCGTCGCATACTGGGCTGTAAGTCACTCTGCACGGTGTCGAAATAGTTGAGTCGGGGTGGGTGCTTCTCCTCCATGGCCAGGAGGTTGCGCAAAGTTCGCTCGTCCTCCAGCTGGCTAGAATCGATGGTTGCCCTCAATGTTCCTGAGTTAGGGCCGAAACTCCTCGAGTCATCTTGGCGGTGGTTCTCCAAGCACAAAAAATTTGTTGCCATTATTCCAATTAACGTATTATTCGTATTTCGATAGATAGGGCTGGACAGGAACGTACAAGTCTAAAGATGCACCTGCCACTTACTTAGTTCTGCAGCCTCAGCCCTGTGCTTTACCGGCGCCTACCGGAAGAGGCCGCTAAAGTAGCCATATGGAGGCAGTGACGTCACGCCACACACCACAAGGGGCGGACTCAAATGTCAGAGCGTTAAAGTGTGACCTGCCTTTCCTGCTTATAGTAAAGGAGAAGATAATATAGTGTTGGACTGAATTTTGGCTTGGTTTATTTTACTAGTGAGACGAGATAAAACTTAATTGATTTTAAGGTTAAATTGGGGAAAAACATAAATAAGTGACAAGGCGTGTGACCAAATCTGGGCGGACGTTCTTTATGAACTTGCCACGTACTGTACGAGAGAGAGAGGTTAGGAGCACACACTGATACAGCACATTGCCACACCCACCACATGACCAACCAACTCAGGATCCCAGATTAGGACCCGAGTGCAGCCATGCAACGGGTGACACCTCAGCACCACGCTAGTTAAGATGGAATGGAACCAGTGTGAAGTTTTTTGTGGTGGCTGGAGTGCCAATTCTGCCACCAACCCCCAGGTTTGTCCCTGCTGGTTGGAGAGCCTACATGCAGGGCTGGATGCAGATAACGTCATACCCAGGGCGGAGTAATTGCAGGTTAAGGGCCTTGCTCAAGGGCCCAACGAAGTAGTCACTTTTGGCGTGTACGGGATTCGAACCGGCAACCTTCTGATTGCATGTGCAAATCCTTAGCCTCAGAGAAAAAAAAACAATACCGTCGTTTACATGTGTAATCTCTTGCCGAATTCTAAACTATAACTCGGGTTTTTGTGCTTATCTATTTTACCATAAGAGTGCGAAACCAAGGCTCGGCGTTTACGCCGCTAAATGTACATCGAAACGTGGCTTAAGTAATTATACTGAAGTTTTCGTAGCACGTAAGCTTCAGTCTTAACTGCAATCAGTTGGACCGATTTGCTTGAAAGCTTCTTTCAGCCAAGTTGGCGAATTCGAACCTAGAAAAGTTCGCCGTTGATCTGCTGTATAGCATAGTGCCTCTCAAACTCGATTCTAGGGACCCACTGTGGCTAAAGGTTTTTGTTCTGTTTTGAATTGGTCTCCTAAGTAAACTGTTACCTCCCAGTTCCTGTGTTTTGGAGTTAATTTAGAACTTATAAAACTAAGTTTTATTAAAATGTTACAGTTACAGTATAGGGGGATAATGGGTTGATCAACCATCCATCCATTTTTCCAACCCGGTGAATTTGAACACAGGGGTCTGCTGAAGCCAATCCCAGCCAACACAGGGCTCAAGGCAGGAACCCATCCCGGGCAGGGCGCCAACCCACCGCAGGACACACACACACACCAAGCACACAGTAGGGCCAATTTAGAATCGCCAATCCACCTAACCTGCATGTCTTTGGACTGTGGGAGGAAACCGGCGCACCCAGAGGAACCCCATGCAGACATGGGGAGAACATGCAAACTCCACATAAAGAGGACCCAGGAAGTGAACTTGAGTCTCCTAACTGCAAGGCAGCAGCGCTACCACTGCGCCGCCCAGGTTGATCATTCTTTTTTATTTTTAAACAATATTTTCATCTGGATTTTCAGTGTTTCTAGTTGTTATGGTTCTTTAATCCATTATTTACTAATTAGTAGGTCTGACACTGTGTATAAGGTTCTTTACTGGGTTGTGTGGTTCCTCATAAAACTATTTCTTGACAAAACACCATTGCTCATGCAGTTGGTTCAAATTGTGCCAAAAGCAAAATCTTAAATGTATGGTAGGCTACCAAGTAGCACACTAACAGATTAAGAAAGCCCAGATTTAGCATGTGTTACTGTATTAAAATCAGGAGCCATTGGTATTTCACATATGTGTTAACCTTATATCTGTGATCATTCACTGTATGGAACCTTTTATGGATATAAATAAGTGCAAGTTCTTTCTGGAACCTTTACTTGAATGAGATTTTTGGGAACTAAAAAGGATTTGATTATGTATCACTCTGAAGAACCGTTTTGGCACTTTAATTTTTAAGAGTGTAGTTGCAGCCTTTCAGTATTCACTGTTATCTGGTCTGCTTGTTTTTAATTGTCATCATTAGGATATAATGAAGGTGGCAAATTATACAGAAAAAGGCCAATATAATAGGAAAACAAGAGAGTTAAGCATCTAAGCTATAGTAATCATAGAGATATTTCTAAATATCTTATGAATTTAAAATTCATACTGCTGTGTTTTTCTGAATGTAGAATGAGAGAAGAAAAAAGACCAGCTAATTAATGAGGTTAAGTATTATCACCAATTGTGAATGTGGTAGAACAAAAACCTGCAACCACAGTGGATCCCCGAGAGCATGTTTGGCACCCATTGGTATAGCAGTTTTAAACAGAAATTGAAATGTTCTCTGCCATAAATAGCTTTTATTTGGAATGTAAACTTCACTTGCTTGTTTGCTACTGTTTAAAAATTTCTGTTACCATTTAGAACTTTCAAGTGTATATGGCAGTATATGAATTATTGTACAGTTTCAATGCCCATCCTCCTGTCCGTCACATTTGTCAACCTTATTTACACCCCTTCTAGGCACCCCATCCATGTCTAGTAGACAGTGGCTGTAAAAAGTATTAGCCCCCTTGGAAGCTTTCACATTTTATTAATAAACAACATTGATTCAAAGCAGATTTCATTTGGCTTTTTCGACACTGATCAACAGAAAAAGTAAAAACAGACCTCTGCATAATGGTCTCTCCAATCTTAGCTACTGCATCTTGTAACTTCTTTAGAGTTTTCAGAAGTCTCTTGATGCCTCCGTCACTAGTCTTCTTATGTGATCGATCAGGTTTTGTGGCTGGCCTGCTCTAGAAGATTTACACCTGTGCCATGCACTTTCCATTTCCTAATAACTTTGATTTAACGGGACTCCAAGCAATATTCAGTGACTTGGATGTTTTCTTGTCTCCATCCCCTGACTTGTGATTTTCAATCCCCTCTTCATGGAGTTGCCTGGGCCACCTTACTTTCATATAAGGTACATTTAGACTACAATGAATTGAAACCTCTTAACTACAGGTGGGTGATCTCCTTTTAACTAATTCTGTGACTTCTCAAACCAACTGGCAATATCAGTGATGATTTAGAAATGTCATATTAAAAGGGGTGCATACTTAAGCGATCAACTGTATTGCATTTTATTTTTATAATTAATTTAGACCACTTCACAGAGATCTGTTTTCACTTGGATGTTAAAGAATCTTTCTGTTGATCACTGTGAAAAGAGTTAAATTTAATCCACTTTGATTTAATGTTGTGTAACAATAAAATGTGAAAACTTCCAAGGAAATGAATACTTTTTATATACACTATATATCCTTCCAGTAAGTGTCCTTGCCAAAGGATAGACAGACATATTTGACGAGAGTGTCTGTCATTTGAATGCAGGCTCAGCCATTTTTTCAACTGTAACTTCCTCAGCCGTTTAATGATAGATGAAAAAGTAATTGCACACGAAACTGAAAAACAAAACAAGCAAATCTGACAGCTAGCCCAGGTGACAAGTTTGCAACAATCTTTTTTTGTCTTGGCTATATTGTGTGTGTTGCAAAATGAATTATTGTGGTAACAGCATTGAGTAACCTTTTTACAAAAGAATGATTTCCAGTGATACGGTAGATGAGAAAACTCAGCTCCGGGATTACCCCTCATTCATATACACTTCCTGTTCTCATATACTCACTCAAGAGCTTTCCACCCACCTGCTTGAGGGCTCACAAATATAAGCTGCTCAGGATACATTGCTATAGAAAGGTTATTGTGTTATGTTTGCTTCAGTGGGTGGTATGGTATATGACTGATATGTAGTACATTTTGCTGAAGAGCACAGATTCATTGTCACAAATGTATGCAGTAAGTAACAGAAGGCATAATTAACATACAATGAATTTTACAGACAATATAATAAACTGTAATTTACATTTTAAGTAGTATGAAATATAATCATACTACGCATGAAACATGCAGTACAAGTAATTAAGTCAGGCTGTGAAACAGGCAATGACAGCTTCTAAATTGTTTTAGCAGAAAGGTTCTGCGTCACCATAAATAGTAAACTTACAATACATGGTGCAAGTGCGGTCTTTGACATGTACTGTAGCTCACACGTAAAATAAAATATTCTACCCCTTGTGTGGGCTGACAATCACTATGATGTGGGAGTGAGAGCTTATAAAGACCTCTTCTTTTTCCCATGATTTACTACAAATTACTGAGGCTAGCTCAGGTCCAAGATTTATCGTAGAGTTGTGTGTATAACTGTGTATTGTTCTTTCTTTCTTTCTTTCTTTCTTTCTTTCTTTCTTTCTTTCTTTCTTTCTTTCTTTCTTTCTTTCTTTCTTTCTTTCTTTCTTAACAGTATCGATTTCATTGGTAAATGAAACAATAGTTAAAGCAGTTTTACATTCTGCATATTTAGGGGTATGACTGTTGTTTCTTTTTGAATGGAGTCCAGTATATGTTAACTTGTGATAGTGAAAACTGGAAAAATGCTGTAGAAGATCTTTCTTTCAAGTGTCCAATGATAACATGAGCAGATTGGAAAACCAAGAAATGATTTGAGATCCAAAAGATGTTGACAGAAATTGGCTGACGGTTAAAACCAGAAAGATAATCAGAACTAAGCAAGTAAAACCAGAAGGCAATGACAAATACAGAGGTCAGAAAAAAGTCATACTCACTACAAGAATCCTAACACTAGGACATACTTGATAAAGAAGCTAAGTATTGCTGTGTTTTTAAGTACTCGGTAGTGACATGACTGGTGACAGACAGACAAAATGACATCAAGCAAATAAAACACAAGACAATAATGTAAATAATGTAAAGCAATGGCCAACAAAGCATAAACAAAAGTCAGAAATTAAATATTCATGTGCAAAAAAAAAAAACCCAAACCACAGTCCAAAACACACATATAAAAATGACTAAAGACTACAATACATTGTCTTTGATGAAGTGAATAAACAAAAATTAAAAATACTCCTAATTTCAATACAGTTAACTAAGTTCCAGATTGCACCTGAATGTAATGCCTTGCCTACATTTTCTGACTCGGTTTATCCTGTTTTTAGAACTCTGTCTAACTAAATAAATAGTTTTTAACTATGTTATATTCTTGTGAAGAGCTCTCAGATGTCATTTACTTAAGTGGAATATTCTACATAAGTGAAATGTTTACTACTATTATTAGGAATTGTCAGGAACCCCCTCAATCCATTATTATCACACTGCTTGGGCTATGATACAATATTAAGGAATTTCAAGTATCTCAACAACCTCAGATATGATTGAAAACACATAATTCAGTAGATCATCTATATTAGGCTCTTGGTAAGAACAGTCCTTATATATGTAATTTTTTAGATGTTAAATACACCAAATATTAATAAAATTACCAAGGCACCCTTTTCCATCTTAAGCAAATGTAAATGTTGAGTCCTTTTCTTTCTTTTAGATACTGCAGCGGAGATGCTAATCCATGCTTTTGTCACATTGCAATGCAGTGTTGTGTGGTATCCCTGCACAGAGCCTTACCAGACTAAGTATGTCCAAAATTCAGCAGCAAGTGTTTTTACACATTTAAAACCTTGGCAGCATATTACTCCTACACTTCAAAAATTATATTGGTTACCTTTCCTTTTTCACATACAATATAAACTTCTCCTCCTATTCTTTAAGGCCCCACCTTATCTGTTTTCCTTACTGAACCCATATGTTTCATCACACTCACTTCACTGTTTCGATTCTATGCTGTTAACCGTCCCACTGTGCAGATTGCATACGATGGGTGTTAGAGCTTTTAGTATATTGGACCAACAAATAACGAATGCTCTACCTTTGGAGGTTCATATTTGTACCTCATTCTCTGTTTTTAAATCTAAACTTAAAACTTACCTTTTAACTGTTGCTTTTTGTTGATTTTGTTAACTATGTATACACATTGGACTGTTTAATATGTTTTAATACTGTGTCCATGGGTATTTTGAAAGTTGCTTTTAAATATATCCATCCATCCATTATCCAACCCACTATATCCTAACTACAGAGTCACGGGGGTCTGCTGGCGCCAAAACCCGGCCAACACAGGGCGCAAGGCAGGAAACAAACCCCGGGCAGGGCGCCAGCCCACCGTAGCTTTTAAATATAACGTATTATTATTATTATTAAAACAAAATTTACTTGGATATATTTGAATATGATTTAAAATGTGTCTGGGAATTGTATGCGTGTACTTGTATGAGATACAGTAAATTGACCATTAACTTGCTGTTTTCAAAATAATTTATTACACTTTTATGTGGAAAGTAATGGAAAATAAGTACAATATATTGAACACTGTTCATTCCTTTTATAACAATAACAGTTCTATGTTCTTTCTTTCTTTTTATAAAAAATGCAAGTTAGATGCAATCATTGATCTACTCACATTTAGAATCTGCTTTTTGCCTTGTGATATTCCTATGGAGCTAGATGGGATTGCAGTCCATTTCAAGGCAAACTAACCCACATTCATTCACAATGGGTCAGTTTAGAGTCTCCAAAAATTTGCCAGACACGGAATGCTTCAACAATCCATATACCCAGATGAAACCTACATAGACAGTGAGCGACCTTTATGAAAAAATGAATTAAAATTAAAATGTGAATTAAAAGCTGCCTCATCCTATAGTGGCCAGCTGAATCTTTACCCAAAGTAAGCCAACAGCGTCTTGCCTGGCCACTGGTCATGACTACATTTTAAAATCTACTGCAGGGTTACTTCCACCCAAGTCTTGAAATTACTTTCAAGTCGAGAAGGCAGGAAAAGTGTGAATCTAATCAATCTGTAAACTTTTTAAGCTGGAACATAAAAGCTCTTAATCATGAACATCAAAGAAAAAAGCACTGTGACAGCTTGAAATACTGAGATGGTATTTTTGCAGGAGAGCCACATAATAAGTAAGAATCAGTTTCAGTTGAAAGGATACTGGGTTGGTCTAATTTATTTCATTCTAACTTTGATAAGAAAACCAGTGGAGTGGGAATTTTAATGCACTAAAGAATTTCAGGTGATATATTATGGTGGTGGGAAATCTAGTGAATATGAATTTAAACTAATTATGATTAATATATACACACTGAATATGGACAACATAAACTTCATACTTAATCTATTTGCATTAATTCCCAGTATGAGCACTTCTAAACTAATAATCACTGGAGATTTTAATTGTGTATTAAATCTTGAAGTACTGAGTCACCCATTAGGCACCCATTCTTCTTGCTCCATTTAAACTCTTATATACTTTAGCAGAAGTGAAATGAACAAGCCTGAACATAAGTTAAAAAAATGATTTGGTTCCTTTCATACCATGTTTCCTGGTCTGTATAGTTACCACATCTGCAAACTAAGACATGTAACCATTCTCATATCTGTGCTGTCATTTATGAGCTGGCGTCTCAGCTAGGGTGGCAGGTGTTCTCTTACCAGGTAAAGGAGGCCACAAGGGCGGATGAGGCAAGTAGATGGAAGAGCATTCTAAGGAAGAGATGTAGTATTTCTTCCCACAGCCAGGAGGCTGGCATGAAAGGACAATATAATGTATGGACAGACATCTAAAATGGCTTATACAGTATTCCTTTAACTGGCCATGAGGTCATATCAAAGGCAGCTCAATGGGAATAATGGATGGACGTCCGGATTTGGATGGGTGTTGCTGTCTCTGCCTCGATTGAGAGGCAGAAGTAGTGGACAAACAGAAGTAGGCAGCTTCCCAAGGAAAGCTGTTCCCCCCCATATGTTAGGTGGCAGTGCTCCTCAGGTGTGATTCTGCTTTGGCTGCACTAGGGTTGTATGGGACTTGTAGCCTGGGAGGATAGCACTTTTGGGTTCCTCAAGTACAACCAGAGGGCACTGCCAAGATAGGATTCTCTTACTTTATGAGAGTAATGCATGACCAGGAAGTACTTCAGGATGCAACGTTCTGGTGCTGGAAATACTGTTTACTCAAAGGGATGCTTTGAACCTGGGGCTGGCACCTGTGTAGGTGTATCTGTTCCATCCCTTGGTGACCACAGCACATTTTATTAAAACTTCAATAAAGAAATTGGTACTACCTGTGTGTAGTGTTAATGTTCTTTTATACACTGCAACGCACCTTTTCACTATCAGGAATAGAACTTGGCATAGTTGTTGGTTGTGGCTGAGTGCCTTTGACATGCCTGTTTTAGCATAGCCATTGTAAAGAGTTATTAGTTAATTAGTTCCTCTCTTACTTGAACAAGCAGTCACAGCTTTTTTGGCTCAGTTCATAAGTACTCTATTTCCTTGTGGCTGGATGACATTTGCTTGGTGGACCACTCTCAGTACATTTGTCTTCTTGTTTTGTGTGAAAATATCATCTGTTTTGCTATCCCAGGTGCACTCTTGACAATTCCTCAACATTTTAATGTTTAGTCTTGCTTATTCTTCCACTGAACTGATTGCACATACACTCTGTTGCTACCTACTTGCCACCTTTAAACACTAAGTAGCTTTGTTACCTGTCAAAGACAGGTAATAGAATACATTTAAAAATATTTGATATCTCTTGCTTTACTGTTACCCTCAGTGTTTCTCCAACACCTTTCTACATTATTCTCATGTGTCACAACCTGTCTTGCGTGGTAGTTTCTCTCTCTATCGTGTTCCTGTAATGCTTACTTCTCAGACTGTCATTTTGAGCCACATTGCTCACTTCCTCTCCGGTTTTTGATTACCACCAATTGTTGACAGGCCACTCTCACCTGCAGTGAAAACTTCATTCATATTCTTTGAATACTTCCCAAGTTTAAAGGTGACTCTCACCATTCATTCTACACCTTTCCTCGGTGTCCTTGTGCATTTCTTGCCTGGTGCTTCCTGTCTCGATCGCATTTGGCCGAGCTGCCTCAGTGAATCTGACCAATCAAATTGCTCGGAGGGACCGGACACACACACATGCATTACTATTTTCTGATATAGATGGACATCTGCATCTATGATTTGGTTACAGAATAAGCAAGGAAGGGCAGTTGAAACTAAAAAAGTGGCAATTTGCTGCATATGTTGCATATTCAGAGGGTCTTCAACAGCATAACTACAGAACAAATGGTGTTTTGATTTTCCTGTCAAAAAAAGATTTAAGACAACTTCATCCAATAGAAAGAGACATTTTCTATATAAAAAGAGAAGGGTGTCTTTTGAATCATGAGCATGCATGATGTTATATCATCATCTAAAAGAGATGAAAGATTTATGTGAGATAAAAAACAAATCATCTGTAATTTACAGGAGAGCATTGAATTTTGTATTTAGTTCTGGTGTGTTCAGTGGTAAAATATTAAAATAACATTAAAAAATGATTATGCATGTGTATTATTATCTGTGTCATCAGATAGACTACAGGATGAAAATGCTTGTGTCAGCATTTGTGCCACCTTGCAGCATCATCAGATTTCACAAGCTAAATGTAGGGCAGCAAACATTTTGAAAATACAGCATTGAAACAGGGTGGCACAGTAGCACAAGGGTTAATGCTGCCAAGGTTACTCTGTGTGCATGTATGTGTGCATGTATGTGTGTGTGCGTGTGTGTGTGTGTGTGTATGTAAAGCTTTGATGAACTCCCATTCCTGTGCAGAGATTGTGGTACTTTGATTTTTTTCCATATAACATAAAATGAAAATGGCCATAAATTGGCCTGGTATGGGTGAGTGTGCCTTGAGACTGATTACAGTTTCAGAGATGGCACCTGCCTTGTGCCCAGTGTTGTATAATAATGAAGTAGAAATACTTAAGCACTGTACAGTACTTCGGTATGTTTAGAGAATATTCCACCCTCATATCAGTACTGTATAACATTTTCTGACTACTTTCTCTTTTCCTTCACTACATTTTCAAACATAAATGGCTACTTTTATTCTGACATATTTAGCTGCACACATTCTTTACCCAGAAAAAGAGCTACATAAATGCACACAACGCTTTACTCAGCCAATCATCTAAAATATGGGCTTCTTCATGTATATAAAGAAGGTGGGGCAATTTTCAAATGTACGTCAATGGTGCTAATATCTGTTCATCTACGCAGACATGCCAAGTACACCTCACTGTAGGCTTAAAAATGGGGCAGGGCTGTTGGTTTGGGGCGGGGCTGGAGGCTGTTGATGCGCAATCCCACTTTCAGGTATTACAACAGCTGATTCTGCTGTGTTCAGATGCCCCCCTTATGACAGCCTGCCCAGCGGGACGGGGCTGATTGACAGGCTGCAGTGTGGTGTATGTGTGTGTTCATGTGCTGTAGTTTGCTCACCTTGACACGTGTGTTGTTTACATGTCTTCTCTTCTCACGTTATCCCAGGTATCTCAGCTCCAAAACACTTTATGAACTAGTTGGAAAAACTGAAAAACAAAAAGGCCGTTTATTGGAATGTTTCACATAGAAGTGATAAAGTCCAGGTAAAGCGCTTTATTAAAGATTATTTAATGAAGCACAAAGCCTTATCAGTGTTTGTTGTAATGGTAAAGGTAATTATTAAACTGATTCTGCCATGTAGTTTGTTGTTATTTGAATAAAAATTGAGGTATTTTTTAGGAAATGGAATTTGGGAATACACCCCATTAGTACAGAATGATATGAGAATTTCTGCAAGTGACATGACCTGGTGTTATATTTGTAGTCAGAGGTGTACAGAATGAAAATAAAAAGAGACAAACCTGTCCCTTGTGGTGCTCTAGTGTTGCTCATATCAGAAACACAGTCCTTGAGTCTCACAAACTGTGGTCTATCTGACAGACAGTCCTTTATTCAGGACACCATAGGCTAATCCACCTGCATATCTATGAGCTTACCCCAATAACAGGGATGGATGGATGGATGGTATTGAAGGCACTGGAGAAATCAAAAAACATAATCCTCACAGTGCTGCCTGCTTTGTTCAGACAAGAATAAGCCCGTGGAGCGAATAGATAATTGAATCCTGCACTTAATCTTTGTCCAATAGACAAACTACAGTGGGTGCAGGTAGTTTACCACAAGAGGACTCAAATAGTCCAGGAGCAGCTTCTCAAAGGTCTTTATGATGTAAGACATAAGGGCCACTGGTCTATAGTCATTAGGTGAAGAAATGCCTTCAATCCTTGAAACAGGAACAATGTCGGGTATTTTCCACAGCAGCGGAACTTTCTGGAGCCTTAAAGACAGACTGAACAGGAGACAGAACACACCACAAGGCTGGTTAGCATAGACCTTAATAACTTGAGAACTGACTCCTTCTGGTCCTGCATATTTTAAAGTAAATACTGCATTTTCGTGAAACACCATAATCTAATTTTTTAGTTACAGGGCCAATTTAGAGCCACCAATAAGCCTGGATATGTTTAAATTGTGAATAAAACTGTAGCATCCACATAGACAGTGATAGGGAAAGGATTCAAGCCTAACCTCCTGGAGCTTTGAGGCTACCACACTAATTGTTATGCCACTAAGCTGCACTTTTATGTTTAAGTAAGTATCAAAAAGTTAAAAAGATGCATGAATTTATTGGACCATATGTGAATTTTTAAAAAGGAAAATGTTAGCTTAGAAGAAAATGAGTTTTATTGGAAACCATAAGGACCAAGATTCACATGTGATATGTGCTCACGTTAAACATAAGTATATGTTTGGTTTTGCTATGACCTGACCTAAAATGTGTTGCAGAAGAATCCTATACTGTGCTGCATCTACCTATCAGTTCTATCTGTCACTGAATTCACATGCAGGCAGTGTGCATTAATGGCTAAGATGTTAAGACTGCAAACCACATGGTTACTGTGCCAGTTTAATCTCCACCTAGAGTTGTTTTTTGGCAATGAGCGAGTCATTCAACATGTAAGTGCTCCTGTTACAGAAATAATTGTACTATGTATCATTTAGATTTTTGGCTGGTCTCTTAGTTATGGAAGTAAAGATCTTTGATCTTCCTAGGCCATCATGATAATGTGGTATAGAAACCAAAAGAATTTTATACATCTTGCATTCTAGTCATGCACTGTTCAATGATTAAGTGCCTCCCATTTCCTGGATGAACTGAAAGTTTGATTTTTGTCTAGACTCAAAGGAACACTCTGGGTGACTTTTTTCTTACTCTACATTTATAATTCTGTCTGGGAGCGGATGTGATATACAGTGTCAGTTTTGATCAGTTCACAGCAATACGCAATTTGGCCAAAAGTATGTGGGCACCACTTCAAATGATTGAGTTCAGATGTTTCATTGTTAACAGCTGCATTAACTTAAGACCATAGGCATACAATCTCTAATGACAAATACTGATAGTAGAATGGTTTATACTGAAGAGCCTTTAAATGTGGTACTGTCATAGGATGTCACCTTTGTCACAAGTCAGTACATGAAATTTATGGTCTGCTAGATCTTCCCGGTTAACTGTAAGTGCTATTATTGTGAGGTGGAAGCATCAAGGAGAAACAACAACTTAACCACAAAGTGGTAGACCTTGCAAACTCACAGAGCACAGCCACTGAGTGCTGGAGCACATTGCACATAAAAATCACTAATCCTCTGTTGCATCACTCACAGCAGAGTTCCAAATTACCTCTGGAAGCAACTTCAGTGCAAGAACTGTGTGTTGGGGTCTTCATGAGATGGTTTTCCATGTGCAAGTGGCTACACACAAGCCTAAGATCACTATGTGCAATGTCAAGCGTTGGATGGAGTGGAATAAAGTATGCTGCCATTGGCCTCTAGAGCAGTGGAAATGTGTTCTCTGGAATGATGAATCATCTATATTACTAAACCACAGTTTAATTTATGCACGGCGGATGCACCAAAGCACATGCACACTGCGCGGCGGCTTCCCAGAGTCAGTAGGTGGTGCCCAAACAACACAACCTGTAAACTAAACTTGCTCTAATCCACTGTGCCAGCGATCTGTGTCAGCAGAGGCAAAGGAGTCACGGCTCCAAATGGAAAGAGCTCAACGATTTGTAATACAAAACCGAGCCCGTAGTTCCCAGAGTCAGTGTGTGGCGCCCAAACAACACAACCTGTAAACTACACCTGCTCTAATCCACTGTGCCAGCAGTCAGTGTGTGTAAGTTGGAATATGCTTCCTAACAGTAAACGACTTCTACCTAACGACACAGCCACAGAACAACAAAGACGAGACCGCATGGATAAAAACAATACACGGAGGCTCCTACAACACGCTTCAGACACACCAGAAGCAAACACATCACGGGTTCACAATGAAAGAGCTCAACTAACGGAAATACAAAATGAGCCTGTATGGATAAACACAATGAACGAGCGCGCCCACAACGCGCTTCTGACACAGCAGAGGCAAAAGAGGCACGGCTCCAAATGGAAGGAGCTCAACGATTAGTAGTACAAACACGAGCCCATATGGCTACGACCTGTAAACGAGCCCGTATGGATAAAAACAATGAACGAAGGCGCCCACACAAAGAAACCGCTTTAGTACAAATAGGTTTATTTAATTAAATGAAAACTCTACCATGGCTACGACCTGTGAACTAAACCTGAGGTAAAGCGTGCACGACAGGTTGTACAGCCGCCCGAACGCAACCACCCACACCACCGCATATACGACGATACAGCCATAGAAAAACAAAAAAGAGACTGCATGAATAAAAACAATAAAAGAAGCGCGTTGCAATGAACTTTCCCAGGACGCACCCACCGTCCATGATATTTCATCCCTCCAAATATCGGAGGGAACAGAAAGTGATTGCCATTCTTGGATTTGCGATTCTTTTGTGAATCGCGGGCTTGCTAGTACTTCACTATCTGGCAGTGTGACGTCCAAATGTGAGTTTGGTGGATGTCAGGGGAATGCTACCATCTGCACTGCATAGTGCCCAGTCTAAAGCTTGGTGGAAGAGAGATAATGGCCTGGGGCTGTTTTTCAGGGTTTGTACTAGGCCTTTGGACCAGTGAAAGGTTCTGTTAATGCCACAGAATACAAAGACATTTTAGACAATTATGCTCTTCCAACTTTGTGGGTACAGTTTGGGGAAAGCCCTTTCCTGTTCCAGCATGACTGTTCCCCTGTGCACAAAGCCAGGTCAATAAAGACATGGAGGAACTTGAGTGGCTTGCAAAGAACTCTGAACTAAACCCTATTGAAATCCTTTGGAGTGATTGGAATGCTGAGTTTGAGCCAACATCCAATCCTTGACATCACAAGTGCTCTTTGGGCCAAATGAGCAGAAATTCCCACAGATACACTACAAAACTTGTAGAAGCCTTCCCAGAAGGCCAGAATGGGCAGTCGGGGGAACTCACTATTAATACTTAGGGTTTTAGAAAGGGATGCCCAACAAGCTCATATAGATGTAAATGATCAGGTGTCCACAAACGTTTGTTTATACTGTGTACATAGAAGCAAGACTGTTAGAGTCAAGCTGCAAAAGAATCTGTGCTCCTTTATGCCATTAAAGATCTTAGCTGCCATACTCATTCCCAGTTCAAGATCTTTTAAATGATATCAAGAAATGTAACAGCACAGCGGTGTAGTAGGCTGCATCCTGAGTTTGAATCCTGTGCTATTACATTGTATGTGAAGAGTTTTCATGTTCAATTTGTGTTTAATTGGTTTTTCATCCCATTTGCATGTTAGGTTAATTGATAATTCCAAGATGGCAGTTAGTGTATGTAAGCATGTGTGTGTGTGTGTGTGTGTGTGTGTTGACAAGATTGCATTACACAATTTCTGCAGATTTGTTAGCTGCATGGTAATGCTGCGAATCTCCCATTCTACCACATCTCAAAGGTATTCTATTGGACTCAGATCTGATGACTGGAGAACACTGAAGAACACCAAACTCATTGTCATGTTCATGAAACCAGTCTGAGATGACTTTTTCCTTTGTGACATGATGCATTATCATGCTGGAAGCAGTCATCAGAATACGGGTAAATTGTGGCCATGAAGGGATACACATGATCAGCAACAATACTCATATAGGCTGCAGCATTCAAGTGATAATTGATTGTTATTAACGGGACCGAGTGTACTGACAAAACTTTCTCTGTACATTTCACCACTATCACTAGCCTGGACTATTGACACAAGGCAGGTTAAGTGCTTGCATTCATGCTGTTGGCATGAGGTTCTGTGTGTCTTTGAAATTGAGATTCATCAGACTACACTACAATTGTCCAGTTTTGGCAATCCTATGCCCACTGCAGGTACAGCATTTCTGTTCTTGGCTGACAGGAATGGAACCTGACGTGGTCTTCTGCTGTTTTAGTCCATCTGCCTCAATGATTGATGTATTGTGCACACAGAGATGCTTTTTCTGCTTACCATAACTGTACAGGGTGGCTGTCTGAGTTACCGTAGCCTTTCTGTCACCTCAAACCAGTCTGGCCATTCTCCTCTGACTTCTCTCATCAACAAGGCATTTCTGTCTGCATAACTGACACTCACTGCATGTTTCTTTTTTTCAAACTATTCTAAAGGAAACTCCAGAGATTGCCCCCCCCCCCCCCCCCCCCCAGGATACCAGCACTTAGAGAAATACTCAGACCAGCCTGTCTGCCACCAATAGTCATGCCTTGGTCAAAGTCACTGAGATCACATTTTTTTTTTCTAATTTGGGTGTTTGATGTGAATATTAACTGAAGCTCCTGACCTGTATCTGTGTGATTTTATGCAATGAGCTCCTGACACATTTAGAGAACTGCATTGATAAGCAGGTGTCTAGGTGCTCCTAATAATTTGCTCATTAAATGTATGGATACTACCACTGCACATGATTTTCCGTAAGTGGCCACATAATCCAAGCTTATGATGAATATGTCACATAGCTTGTTATATAGCCCAACATCCTATTATCCTTTTTTTAATTGCTTTGGAACACTATCTGATGGGCGGCACGGTGGCGCAGTGGGTAGTGCTGCTGCCTCGCAGTTAGGAGACCCGGGTTCGCTTCCCTGGTCCTCCCTGCGTGGAGTTTGCATGTTCTCCCCATGTCTGCATGGGTTTCCTCTGGGTACTCCAGTTTCCTCCCACAGTCCAAAGACATGCAGGTTAGGTGCTTTGGCGAATCTAAATTGTCCCTAGTGTGTGCTTGGTGTGTGGGTGTGTGTGCCCTGTAGTGGGCTGGCGCTCTGCCCGGGGTTTGTTTCCTGCCTTGCGTCCTGTGTTGGCTGGGATTGGCTCCAGCAGACCCCCGTGACCCTGTAGTTAGGATATAGCGGATTGGATAATGGATGGATGGACACTATCTGATGTTGTAAGTTGATGAGTCCAATAAAACTACCAAATCTTTTTATAAGTTTGCAGTTCAGTACAACACCCACTCCTCATCCCCACATATGTTTAGCTAATATTTACTGCAGTGTGTAGAAGTCAGTCAGTTAGTCATTGTCCAACCCGCTATATCCTAACACAGGGTCACAGGGTCTGCTGGAGCCAATCCCTGCCAGTACAGGGCGCACTTTATGTAAATTTAATTTTTCATGTATCCAAAATTAAAATTATCATTCCCCTATTCTTAGTTTATTTAGTTAAGCCAATCTGAAAAATGTTTCTTGCTCTGTAAAGTAATGGCTGCTTAATGATTTACAGCATCTGTCTTCCATCAATTTTCTGCACTGGCTTTTTCCACTAAAGGGTCAGTAGAGCCTATTCTAGCAGCAACACACACAAAACAAAGTGGGACACAGTGGTTAAGGCTTTGGACATCAAAACTTGAGGTTCAAACCCTGCTACTGTCACTGTGTGACCATGAGCAAGTCACTTCACTTGCCTGTGCTCCAACTGGAAAAACAAAAGAAGTGTAACAAATTGTATGTCAAATGTTGTAAGTCGCCCTTAATAAATACAGCAGCCAAATTAGTAAATGTAAATCTAAGCAGGAAGCTTCCAAGGGTGAGATTCCAATCCACCTGCACAGCTCCATCAACTCACTCCATGACTGTTTACAGGAAATAATTAAATTAACAGCATTACTTACTTGAACATAGATAGAACATTCATCTGCCATACAGAAGATAGGCATGAATCTAATCAGGCTCAAATGCTTTCAGACAACAAGGCTACCTGCTTCACCAGCCATAAATATTTCAATTATAACCAGAAATTAAATTATTTAATTAAATAATTAATATCTAACAGGACACAACAGATTCTACTAATGTTATTGTGTTGATCCTCCACATCTCCAATGCATTCGTGGTGTGTGCGAGTATGTGTGGGTGTGTTGGCAAGTGATCCTTATATCCATCCAAGGCTGGAACTCCCATTGAGACTAATGATGCTGAAACAGGCTTAGGCTTTCTATAATACTGAATCAAAATAATAGAACCAGTTAACGGATGGAATAATGATGAATGAATAATCTTCAGATAAAAAGAAATAATTATTCAAAGATTCTATATAGTAAGCAGAAATGAACTGAAGGACGATGAGCTTCTAAACCCCGCCCAATTTAAACATAAAACTATACAGCACTACAATTCCCGACGTGCTTTGGGCGCATGAGCATGCGTGTCGATAGAACACAATGGCGGACCCTGCAGTTGTGGGGAGCGGGTTGATCGGCTCTGGAACGGTGAGGTTGCATATATGCTTTCTTCCTTTGCAATGGGGTACTAGCGATGATAGTTCATATTACAGCGATTCGATTTTAGGTAAGAGTTTACATATTGGAAAGCAAGGTGCCTGTACCTTTTTAACCCTTTCAATGCATGATTCGGACACCTCGAGGTAAAATGATGACTGGAATCCCACCTCTACCGATTCATTTATTGGCTGGAAGCATAAAGAAGCGTTTCCAATTGGTTGACGTGGCAGCCAATCTAAAGATGGATATGGCAGTGTTTCTTTTTTAGCGGAGGAGTGGCATTGGGTTTCCGATAAAAAAACAAAGCGTTTAAAGTCTTAAAATAAAATAAAACTAATAATAAAAGCATAACGCCGATGTTTAGTAATTTTAAAATGTTTGCACAAAAACGCTAAAATATCTCTTTTAAGTACTAAAACATTGATTGATAAAACCGAAACTTCACTTACACGAGCAAAAATGTACAAAACAATTCTAAACAAACGAACATGTGGTGTGTACACAATATTTGAAACCAATTTTCCATTAAAGATAAGTGACATAGCGTCCTGTTATTACTTACAGGGGAACTCCTCGACGTCTGAAACTACGAATAAGCCTGTCATTGTAGCAAAATGTATAATCGAAATCAAATACTACAATCATTAAACAGACGGGGTGCCTGACACCATTTTATTCGTTTTTAATTGGACAGAAAACGTATTCAAAATGTAGATTAGTGTAAACTTGTGTGGGCAAAAGAATCAACGTAAAAATCACTAGGTTTAATAGTATTTGGTTACCACTTGCACAAATCAAGGTACTTTTTTTTTTTCTTCAATCATTTCGTAGCGAGATTGATTTTGTTCAGATTAAGTATAGCTAATGTCTACCTTCAATCTAACTTCAGAATGAAAGTTGTGCCTGGAGTGCGTCCTATGCTCTCAGCTGCTTTTTTCTCAATCCAATCCCCGGAACCGTTTCTGTCCCCTATTGCCACTCCTGTGAAATCCGTCTGCTTGCATATGTTTGGGGTTTTCGCATGGCATGTATAAGGACAAGCGAACTTGTAAATCATGTAAGTAGCATTAAAGTGTGACCCAATCAGAGCTCTGAAATCCAGTGCTCTAACTGGTTGAGATATTATCATAGGTGAAAAAATGTAACTTGGTTACAGTTTTCCAGTTTCTTTAGCTGGTTACGAGTATCTGAAATAGCACCATCTTACAGTTTTACTGATTCAGCAGACGCTTCTCTCTCTGAGTTTCCAAATAATTTACCGTCTAAATGTTCATTGTTCTATACAGTATGAGATGCCTTAGTCTTATGTGGCTTCTATTCCTTTGTGTAAATAAAAGAAAATGAAGCCAATACAAGACTGTTTTCCTGTGACTGGCAGTTGGTCCCAGTTTAAGGCCAGTGCCACCATGAACTCTGTATGGCAGAATATTAAAACCAGAAATCTATTCTTTTGACACACAAGTGAAGCTTTGCCACAGGATGTCTTTAAGGGATTATAATGACCTAAAGTACATCTTAAAAATTAAAAAAATAAAGGGCTGACAGGAAGAAAAATGTTTTTGTCTCAAGAATTCAACCTGATTGAACACATTTGGTCTGAGTTGAGGAGGGCAGTCGGTTAAGCATAGACATAAATGAGCTGTAAAATTTTTGAATTGACCCAACATCTTCTCCAACCTTATGAAGAATTCAGAGAAAAAGAAAAAGCTTTATGGTGTTACATGTACTAGTGAAGGCTGCACCAGGTAAACTAAACTGATTTGTTTTCTCATAATCATTTATCCTTATTAAGGGCACATCCACCTACGAACCCAGCATGTTATTACAAACATAATATGAAACGTTAAATTTGACAATGGCTATATTAACAATAACTTATTCATTTGAAAGATTTAGTTTGAAATGTTTGTAGTAAAGTAACAACACAGTCAAGAATGCAAATAATTTGTAGTTTATTTGCTCAAAGCACCATGAGGTGGTCTTGACATAGCAAAAACATGATTGAAAACCTTTTGTAAAAAGTAATTCAGACTTCATTCATTCTTATGCTGGAGAACACCAGGCTGATTTACAAATACAGTCTTAAATTTTCTATTTAAATTTTCATTAATATTCCTTAGTTGCCTGTTTAACCAAATAATGGCCATGAAGCAGTAACTATAACTCAGCATTTTCACAATTAACAACCATTTATTGAAATTTGACATTGTTGAATAATATTAGTTATAACTAATTACATGGCCTTGAATTATTAGTGTGCACTAAAATTTTTCATTGCATGTTGTAAAAGATATGAGGGGTTTGTGGAGTGATTCTTAACCTTGCACATCACAGCATCAGAGCTAAAAAGATATAATTAGACATCAGAGTCCTCCAGCTGTATCACTTTTTATAGGTCTGTCATCATATTCCTTAATGGACTTGTGTCCCCTTCCTGATAATGTAATTGCTCATTTAGTGGTTTGCAGTTTTCATTAACGTGTTAAGTGTTAGATTTTATTTTAGGTTTTATTTACCTGCTTATATCCACCCATATTTTTTTTTTTTTTTTTTTTGCTGTGTGGGTTTTGCACTTTTGTTATAGATTGAGTACTATAATGTGTACAGAGTACAATGAAATTCTTCTTGCATTTGTGCTAATCGACTTGCAAAACAGTGCCACTTTCCAACAGCTTGACCAGTGAGTATTAGTAAGTACCCGGAAACTTTTTTGTCTTTTAAACCTTGAAACCTACGTTTTACTAGATAATGTCATGAGTGATCTACTCAAGATGAAACATCCGAGGGCAGCAGAGGGAGATAGCAGCAGTGTCCTTGAAGGATAGGAACACAAGTCTGTAGGGACACTAGAAACCAGTTAACATGCAAAGGGTTACATTGCCCTCCACTAGTACTGACAAAAAAAGCTGTGAAATAAAGTTTTTGTTATTTATCTCTTGATTTTTTTCATTTACAATATTAATAAAGATGTAACATATAATTGCAAAAGAAATTCCTATCACAAATAAATATTTTTCCTCACAGTTTTTACAGTTATCGTCACCCATACAAAGTCATATGCGTAAAATCTAACTGAAATATATACTCATTCATATTTTATGTTTTTAAGTTCTAAGTGAGTAGGAACAATTAAGTGGTCAGTCCTGACTTCCATTTTCACTGGGGCATAAATATGAAGTGACATATAGGCCAACGTCCTTTAGTCATCCATTGCAATGAGAACGACTGAAGAGAACACAGTGAAGATATGTGACAAAATGTTACTGAGTTGCACTAATCAGGAAATGAATATGTGAAAATAGTTAAGTGGTTGAAAATGTCCATTTTCACCATCAGGGAAGTAAAACGTTTAAAGCAAAAGGGAATGTTAAGAATGGTCTTGGAAGAGAACTTGTATTTATATTAACCCCACACCTCCCCAATGAGGAGGATTGATCAAGGGGCCAAAGAATCTCCAAGGATCACAGCTGGGGATTTGCAGATGTTATTTGGGTCTTGTGGTAAGAGTCTTTCAATCTACCATCAGGTGCCACCTAGATAAGCAAAAGCTATATGGGAAGGTTGCCAGAAAAAGTTCTCTGCTGTCAACAAACAGACTCAATCAATAGCAGTTTTCCAGATGTTATGGAAACTTTCAAAGGGACCAAGTTTTATGGTCAGATAAGACGAAACTAGAGCTTTTTACCAACAGACACCAGAGGTAGGTTTGCCATAGAGGCAATGATAGACATGCAGAAGAGTGCCTCATCCCGACTGTGAAGTATAGTGATGGATCTTTGATTTGTCAGTCTGTTTTTATGTCAAAGACACTGGACAACTTTTTATAAATATCGGCAGATATTAAATCACAACCTGACTGCCTCTACCAGGGAAAGTTAAATTGCTCCATGGTTAGATATTCTAGCAGGACAGTGATCCAAATTCAACACAAAAATGATTTATTGACCATAAAATCAAGATTTTACTATGACCATCCCAATCTCTTGACTTAAACTCCATTGAAACATGTTGAATAAGCTGAAGAGGGGAGACTTCGCAAAGGAGGGCTGTACACGGTATTAAATTAAGTGGTGTCAATAATGGTGGCTTGCGCATATTTCAGAAAAATATTTGCGATAAGAATTTTTTTCCTTTCAATCGTTTTACTTCAATTAAAAGTTCTATTTTTGTTAATGTTTTTAATAAAATAAAATAAACAATACATAAATTGTTTTACAGCCCATTTTGCCCATTTTACTTGTATTTACCAAAGATGCCAGTAGTCATGGAGGGCACTGTATATGTGTGCCTAACACTCTGGATGGAGGAACAAACATTATGGAAGGCTGGCAAGAAACTACAGAGTTTCCTGGTTAGCAGATGGCAGCACATTGTCCCTTGCTGAGTAAGATGGGACTAAGTTTCTGTATAAGGGCAGACTGCCCCTGTAGTCAAAGAGGGCTACCTTAGCCCCCAGATGTAACCCCAGGACTTGAATGAAAGTAAGTTTTAAATGAATGGCGTAATATGTAAAGCCGCTTCAGGTCAGAGATGTAATAAAATCTAAAGCTGATGTTTTAGGTGTTGATATTATGGTAAAGAAAGGCAGGCATTATGTGAAAGATAGTATTCTTTGATGGTACCTTTTATAAGTTTTTCAACTTTATTTGGGGGGAATATAGCTGGTTAGAGGCGTTCTGTTTAGCGTGTTTTTTGCTTGTCTTTATGAAGAGTGTTTCATTTTTCTGAAGTCCACTGTACATGGCACATGTTCATTTACTCCTGCAGTTGTCTTCTGATCATATAGAGGAGCATACTAGTAAGATATTATCCATTGTGAAATCCATTACTTCTTCAGTGTAAAAAGTCGTAAATGTATTTGATTAAACTGGATCAAGTGAGTCAAAAGGTACTGGCACCTTTTGATCAGGGATGGAAAGTAGTGTAAATGCTTGTAATCTGGATCCAAATGCTGCTTCTCGTAAGGTAATACAAATGCAGGTTGTTGCAATTCTTTTGCAATTGATCCATGTCTAGAATTATTGCTAATACAGACTGATTTGGTTAATTAAAAAGACTGGGGGCTTTGCCCCCTGCTTGCCCCTGCGCTACACGCTAGCCTCTATGCGGTTCTATTGCTCACGTATGGGGATGCAGTTGTACAATTTAAACAGATTTTTATTTTCATGGGAATTGTTACATATGCATAATAGACCTAACTATTTTACATTACAGCTAGTAATTAACCATATTAAAAAATATTAAAACATAATAATTTGAAAGTAAATTGTTTCATGTTGCGTTAGTTATTCGTTGCGTTATACAATTTCGTTCTGTTTAGCTTTGAAATTAACATGCAAATACTTTTTAAACTTACACTTTTACTGTAAAACTTCAGTAAAAATAATTTTTTGAATTAAATTTTTGTCAATATTGCATTGAATTTTGATTCTGTGTTTAGACTGTCATCATGGCAACGCAACGTATAACTGCCTGTGATTTAATTTCGGTTCTTTCTCTCTATTCAATAAAAGGACTTTTTTGAATGTTTGGCTCTGAAATTTGTTAATTGTCTTTGCAAAAGCTATTCTAATGGGAAACCATTAATGTTTTAATACGAATGGCATATCAAGATCGACTTTGTTGTGTAATGTTATCTGCGGAAGATGTACTACATTTCCCCTCTTGAATACATCCTTCTTTCTACAGTAATTCGTGTGGTGGAAGACCGGACGGAGTTAACGGTTGTAGATATTCTTCGTGATATTGTAAGTTGATGTTTTCATCTTCCGCACGATCAACACCAACTGTTTCAGTATAGTCTACTGATACGCATTTAACCAATTTGCTGTGTAACCGATCAACATTTTAGCCGTTAATTCATTTGACTTCATCGTTTCTTGGTGCTAGGATTGCCCGTGTACTCATTTCTTCTGTTGATAACCCTTTGTGATGAAATTCTTCCATAAGATTTAGACATAATACGTCTTCTTTAATTGGGAACTTAAAGTGAGGAAAACATTAAAATTTATAAGAGCTGAGAATACAGAAACTGTGTCTGTCAAAAGCTTTCACTCGAATGAGAGGTGAGATTACCATGTGCGTGGTGGAATATGGTTGAGAGGAGGGTGTGACTTGAAAAAATCTCATGGCCAAAGTCACGACTCACGGGACTTGAAAAAATCTTCCAAAAAGTCTCGTCTTGTCGTAGGATTTTTATATATAATCAAGAGATAAGCTCTGCTTTTGTGTTTGAACTCCTTGAATATCTATGTCACTCCATTTTGTTTCTTTCTTCAGAGGTCATCAGGAACCAAGTCTTCTTCCAGCCCTTCAGAGAATTACCAGCTTGCTCGTCGGCGTACTTTGCAAGTGGTTGTCAGCTCTCTGTTGACAGAAGCTGGGTTTGACTCTGCAGAGAAAGCTGCTGTGGAGTCGTTGACTGAGATGATTCAGAGTTGTAAGTAACCGTAAATACAGAAGACTAGAAATCTGTAAACCTTGGTTTAATTCTGAGCCTGTTTCCTGTATAAGTGTAATTTGTTTTTTGGCAAGTGAGTTGTGTGGATTTTCTCATACACCCCAGAGATGTGTTTGGTGTTTTTGAGGTAGGCTGACATCCAGTCCAAGGCTGGCTCCTAACATTGTCGTCTAGATCTGACTCCCCCACCCCCTAAACCACTAATGAAGAAAGGGGGTTTAGAACATAAATGGGTGGATTATCATCTGTGACAGCATGTTCAGTTTTTGGTTGTAAATCACATAAGTGTTTTAATAAAGTGAGCACTTCTACAGACCACTTGTAAAGCATTTATATTACACATGTACTTTTACCCATTAAATAACGTAATTACCATATGAAGTTTATTAATCATCTTTATTAAAAGACAAATATTTATTCCCTTCTTGTGATTCGTAATCCTGCTGTGCTGTCTTGTCTGGTGTGTCTGATGCGTCCTGCTTGTGACCTACAGGCTGTTTTTGGTTGTGTTTTCTGAACAATTTTGTACATTTCATTCATGTCAGATCCACAAAAATATAATTTAGCACGCAACTCTAGACACGTTGGGCAAAATTTTGTAGTCGTGTGCTTTGCCACATGTCATTTTCCACATTATTTAAGGGTAGTTTTAACTTTGATATAATCTTGTTTTGCATGTGCTTGGTACTTGACTTTACAATTGCCATTTTGCATCTTGTCATTCAGAAAGTATTCAGACCAATTCACTGCACACTTTATTGTGTTGTAAATTTAATTTTAAATGGATACATTTACCATTTTGGTCCATTGGTCTACGCTCAGTTACCCATAATAGCAAAGTGAAAACCTGTTTTCAGAAGGGTTTGCCATATAATTCAAAATCAAAAACTGAAATCTGTCATTCATATAAATATTCAGACTTTTTGTTATGGCACTCCAAATTGTGATCATGTGTATCTAGTTTTCTTTAAATTATCCCTGTGATTTTGTCTAGAAACAGATTGGTGTTAACTTGTGGCAAACTGAATTGATTGGACATTGTTTAGAAAGGCACAGACTTGTGTATAGAAGGTCCCACAATTCACACTGCATGTCAGAACGAAAATGAACTTGTGAAGCCTAAGGAACTCTCTGTAGACCTCTGCAATCAAATTGTGGTGAGGCATAAATCAGGACAAGGGTATAAAAGCATTTCTAAAGCTTCGAATGTTCCCAGAGGCACAGTGGCCTTGAGAATTGTGAAATGGAAGATGTTTGGTGTCATCATGACTCATCCTGCAGTTTGTCATTTGGCCAAACTGAGCAGCTGAACAGGGAGGTTGACCAAGAATCCAATAATCATTTTAAAAGAGCTTTAGAAGTCCTCTGCTGAGATGAAAGACCCTGTCAGAAGGAAGACCATCACAGCAGCACTCCATCAATATGTAGTTTTATTGTGGCAGCATCATGCTTTGGGGTTGCTTCTTAGTGGCAGGAACAGAGAGACTGGTCAAAATTGAGGGAAGGATGAATGTAATCAAGTACAGAGATGTCTTTGAGGAAAACCTGCACCAGAGTGCATAACATCTCGGACTGGGGTGACTTTCAGCATGACAGTGACCCAAAGCACACAGCCAACACAATGATGGAGTGGCTTCGGGAAGAGTCTTTGACTGTCTTTGTATGGCCCAGCCAGAGTCCAAACTTAAACCCTATAGAACATCTGTGGACAGACACTTTTCATCCAATCTAACAGAGCTTGAGTGGATTTGCCGGAAAGATTGGGATAAACTGCTTAAATCCAGGTGAGCAAAGTTTGTTGAGACTTACCCAATAAGACTGGAAGCTGAAATTGCTTCCAAAGTGGCTATGACAAAGTACTGAATTAAGGGTCTGAATACTTCTATGGACAAGTTACTTTGATTTTTAATAAATTTGCAAACCTTTCTAAAAACATGTATTCACTTTGTCATTATGTGTTATTGGGTGCAGATTAATGGGTAAATATGGCAAATGTATCCATTTAAAATTAAATCTACAATGCAATAAAGTGTGCAGAACGTGAAGGTATTGACATACAGTCATATGAAAAAGTTTGGGAACCCCTCTCAGCCTGCATAATAATTTACTTTCAACAAAAAAGAACAGTGGTATGTCTTTCATTTCCTAGGAACATCTGAGTCCTGGGGTGTTTTCCGAACAAAGATTTTTAGTAAAGCAGTATTTAGTTGTATGAAATTAAATCCATCCATCCATCCATCCATTTTCCAATCCGCTGAATCCGAACACAGGGTCACGGGGGTCTGCTGGAGCCAATCCCAGCCAACACAGGGCACAAGGCAGGAACCAATCCCGGGCAGGGTGCCAACCCACCGCAGTGAAATTAAATCAAATGTGAAAAACTGGCTGTGCAAAAATGTGGGTCCCCTTGTAATTTTGCTGATTTGAATGCATGTTACTGCTCAATGCTGATTACTTGCAACACCAATTGGTTGGATTAGCTCGTCAAGCCTTGAACTTCATAGACAGGTATGTCCAATAATGAGAAAAGGTATTTAAGGTGGTCAGTTGCAAGTTGTGCTTCCCTTTGACTCTCCTCTGAGGAGTGACAGCATGGGATCCTCAAAGCAACTCTCAAAAGATCTGAAAACAAAGATTGTTCAGTCTCATGGTTTAGGGGAAGGCTACACAAAGCTATCTCAGAGGTTTAAACTGTCAGTTTCAACTGTAAGGAATGGAATCAGGAAATGGAAGGCCACAGGCACAGTTGCTTTTAAACCCAGCAGGTCTGGCAGGCCAAGAAAAATACAGGAGTGGCATATGCACAGAATTGTGAGAATGGTTACAGACAACCCACAGATCACCTCCAAAGACCTGCAACTACATCTTGCTGCAGATGGTGTATCTGTACATCGTTCTACAATTCAGTGCAATTTGCACAAAGAACATCTGTATGGCAGGGTGATGAGAAAGAAGCCCTTCTCTGCTCTCACGCCACAAACCGAGTTGCTTGTTGTATGCAAATGCTCATTTAGACAAGACAGATTCATTTTGGAACAAAGTGCTTTGGACTGATGAGACAAAAATTGAGTTATTTGGTCATAACAAAAAGCGCTTTGCATGGCAGAAGAAGAACACCGCATTCCAAGAAAAACACCTGCTACCTACTGTCAAATTTGGTGGAGGTTCCATTATGCTGTGTATCTAGTTCAGGGACTGAGGCCCTTGTTAAAGTCGAGGGTCGGATGAATTCAACCCAATATCAACAAATTCTCCAGAATAATGTTCAAGCATCAGTCACAGTGTTGAAGTTATGCAGGGGTTGGATATTCCAACAAGACAATGGACACAAAACACAGTTCGAAATCTACAAAGGCATTCATGCAGAGGGAGAAGTACATCTAAAATCTATGGGATGATTTGAAGCAGGCTGTCCATGCTTGGCAGCCATCAAATTTAACTGAACTGGAGAGATTTTGTATGGAAGAATGGTGAAAAATACCTCCATCCAGAATCCAGACACTCATCAAAGGCTATAGGAGGCGTCTAGAGGCTGTTAGATTTGTAAAAGGAGGCTCAACTAAGTATTGATGTCATATCTCTGTTGGGGTGCCCAAATTTATGCTCCTGTCTAATTTTGTTATAATGCATATTGCATATTTTCTGTTAATTCAATAAACTTAATGTCACTGCTGAAATACTACTGTTTCCATAAGGCATGTCCTATATTAAAAGGAAGTTACTACTTTGAAAGCTCAGCCAATGTTAAACAAAAATCCAAAGACGTAAGAGGGGTTCCCAAACTTTTTCATATGACTGTACTTTCTGAATCCATGGTAGAAGAGGTTATTAATGCTAGCTTCCCCTCAATCTTGCTCAGAATAAGCAAGTGGCGAACATGGATGGATAAATGGAACTAGAATAAGTTATCAGCAAACAGTAATTTGCAATAGTAAATGAAGAAATGGTCCTCATTCTACTCCACAAATATTGATTCCATTCTATTGATTTTTTTTTAAATACAAGCTCATTTTGTGATTATGTTGCACTGTATGATTTCATGTCCTTACTTAAAACAAGCATAAAAGTCCACTGTTTCATTAAGTATTATCATGTCTCATTTCAGAGAAGAAAATCACTCTGGCTTTTGAAAAACCGAAAAGGGTTTTTGGCATTAACCAAAAAAGAAGCATAGCATTTACTCTATAGGCATTCATTTAATTGTGACTAGAAAGTGAACATAGAAATTGTGCATTTAGTAGCCAAATGGTGACTGAAATTGAAAAACAGGAAGTCCTGATGCTGTGATTGAGTTTATGCTTTATAGTGTGTGGAATTTAAAACAAAATAAAAATAGGGCAATAGCATTATAGAATTGAAAGATTCCCTACAAGTTAATTTGTATACACTTTAGTAATGAGAGACTAGTTTGACACTTAGAATTTGAATTCTCTTTTATTGTTCTCAGTTTGTTGATTTGTGACTCAAATATGAAGCAGTACACCGTCTCCACCAGTGTCGTCTTAAGGCTGTAACTCTTGTCTTTGGTCCACAATGAGTTACTCCACCCTCAGTGTTTTGCAGGATCTTGTGGCTGCTTCAAGCGAATAAGGAAATTCAGGCAAGCTCCCTGCTACAGCTGGATCAGGAAGAACATCTCCATTTAATTTTTGGAAATTTTGAACAAAGTCAGATAATATGTCTCAAAAAAGAAAGCACATCTTACTGTTGGAGGAACGCTACCATGCCACCTGGCAGAGCGGAGTCCTGCAAATCTGATTTCTTCACAACAAACACCTGCAGCTAGTTGGTTGGTCAGAGTTAGTTATGTTAGAGTGTGGAGATGTGCTCACCTTTTGGATATTTAATAACAAAAATGGGATGAAAAAACATAACCAGTGAGGAGAGAGCAAAAAGAAGGACATTGCTATCTTAAAATGGTGATGCTTTTTGTACTGTGCAGCTCTGGTTCACAAAAGCAGCTATTCATTCCTTTTTAAGAGCAGAGGCACACTGCCTTCTGCTCACCCAGAAGAGGAGCATAGAATGTAGAATTGAGGAATAAGGAACATATGTGTTTTGAATCTCCCAAACAGAAGAGAAGCTCGCATGTCTGATGCCTCGTATTTTACATACCGTAGCAGAATGGAAAAAAGAATTAAAAGGGCAGAGACTGCGGCTAAACTTACTGCAGTTGTTACCCTTTCGTAAAGTTCAGCTCCATCAGGCAACATGCTGTTGGCAATCAGGAAAGGGGTCGACCACAACTGCGCTGGATAATTAATACTCAAGTCAGTAAATATAATAATAATAATAATTCATTACATGTATATAGCGCTTTTCTCAGTACTCAAAGCGCTATACACACAGGGAGGAACCGGGAAGCGAACCCACAATCTTCCACAGTCTCCTTACTGCAAAGCAGCAGCACTACCACTGCGCCACCTGTGAGGACAAATATGATGTGAGCTGTAATTTTCAGTCTTGTAATTTGACCTGGGGCAGCGACGAGATCAGCAAATCTAACGTGACCCATGACAAAAAATTGTGTAATGTGACATTGGCTTTATCCTCTCCATATGTTTAGTTTTTTTTTTTTGTTTGTTTTTTTTGAACATTAGAACAATCATGACAAGAAAAGGCCATTCAGCCCAACAAGGCTCGCCAGTCCTATCCACTTAATTCTCCCTAAATAAAATCAAGTCTAGTTTTGAAGGTGCCTATAGTCCTACTGTCTACCACACTACGTGGTAACTTTTAACGTGTTTATAGTTCTCTGTGTGAAGAAAAACTTCCTAATGTTTACCCTTTACGAATGGGGAAACAGTTGGAAAGTTTTTAAATATTTTTGTAATACTTTAAGAATTAGGACACAGTTGCATTGTTAATTTGAAATGTTCCTGACTTGGATGTTTAAAAAAAAAAAAAAAAAAAAAATTTCTTTCATCCTGGGAAGTGAAAATCGGGCTACTTTCATTTTTGGCAGATATTACAGAAATTGGACGCTATGCTAAGAACTACTGTGAGCACACAGCCCGAACACAGCCCACACTTTCAGATGTGATGGTCACTCTTGTGGAAATGGGTGAGTAATAATGATGTAGAAGCTTGTTGAGGATTACCTGCTGATTGATGTGAACTTATGCATGAAAAGCAGAATTTTACAATGGATGGCATGAGTGCACAATTGTCACACTAGCTCCATTTTTTTTTTTCTATTAACAGTATTACTACCCGCATAACTTTTTATTTTCAGTATTTGGTTAATCAGACATTCCTAAAGATGTTAAGAATACTCCTCATTTTTTTTTTTTTTTGGAAATTGTTTGGAATGTGGATTTTTAATTAGGAGTTAGGACAAACTGTTACACTGCATTTCTTTAAATTTGTTCCCTTATTGTTTGTTAACTTCATATTTTCTGATCACTCAGTTGGTGTATATAATGATTTACTTTTGAAAGCTACATTAAACAAATGATTCTGCTTAGTAAAAATAGTAAAATAGTGTTGTGTGCATTAATATTTTCATATTTCTTCTCTTCTGATTATTCAGGTTTCAATGTGGATACCCTGCCAGTTTATGCCAAGCGCTCCCAAAGAATGGTCATAACTGCCCGTAGGTAACATGCATTTCAGTCAAAAGCATGAGTTATATGAAGTTCTGGGAAAACATTTTATTTTAGACAAGGATCATACAGACTTTCAGGATTAGGTTTTTTATGTTTAAATTTGGGATTTCAAGTTAATAATCTTGTTTAAAATTTCCTTTGCAGTGAAATCCCAAGATTTAGCCAGTTTTGTTTAATTTTGTTTGTTCTGTTGTATTCAGAGTTTCTTTATAATGCACATAACTGAGTGACCATTTTACTTAATTTCGAATTGCTAGCTCCAGTAACAAATCCTCCGGTCACCCCCAAGGCTCTTGTGGCCGGCATGAAGAGGACCCACCCTTCACATATCCCTACACACTTTCCAGAATTTCCGGACCCTCATACTTACATCAAAACCCCGGTAAGGGCTTTTATAATGGCCACCAATTTTAAACTATTAGTAGGTTTTATTCAGGCAGGTTTAGATATTAAAGCATGTTGCACTTGAAACAAATTGCATTTCCTTTGTTTAGAGGATCACCTCCATTTTTTTTTTTAAACTTGTGACTTCTTTGTTCAAGACTCAAATGGAATGTAGAATTTGCCATAGGTAGGAAAGACATCAATTATTAAGTTATGAACAATGTTTAGACTTCTTTTCTACATACTTTTTTAGTTGGTTGGTACAGATATGAAGAAAAAAATGAATTCTCTATAAGCTACACTTTTAAGTAATCACTTCATTAGTCAACTGAATTATAAGTCTGTGTACAAAAAGTATAGTGCTGTATTTGAAATCTGCGATTCTCAACCTTTGTTCCTCCAAGGTCCCCCAGAAAACCGTAAGAATTTGATGATATTTCCCTTATAGTTTTGCTGCAGTCTTGGCAGACATGCTTGTTTTTGAACTTATTTAATTAATAAAATCATATTTGCTGCTAGTGCTATTACAGTACCTGTATTGTTTGAAGTGTAATACAAAACTATGAAGCCATGTCAAAAACTGCCTGTGTATTTTTAAGTAAAATGTGTTTTTAGTGCCTGAATTTTTTAATCATACCATAAATAAGTAGGTGTTTTTTAGGGATTATATAATAATTAGTAATTTTCAAAACAGAGAATTTGTTACTGCAGATGGTTTTTGATAGTAACAAAAGTTGCTTCCTACTCACTTGGCTCAAGTATTATTTGCTAAAGTATGTATAACAATTATATATTTTTGAGAAAAACAAAAATAAAAGTAATTTTAAAGTGCAGAATTAGTTGCTGCAGACATTTTTTCACACCTTTATTACAAAGACTACTTTGTTATCCTATCGATTCATAACTTCAGCATTTCCATCAGCGTTAGCCACATTTAACTTAAATGGAAATGCAAATGTGTTGCCTCTCCACATACAACAATGAAACCAGCGGAAAGATGAAAGCATCGTGTAGGGCGGTGGCAGGAAGGGAAGCCAGTCCTGATACCTGAGCAGTTTTAAAAAGCGAGCGGAGCGATAGCAGTAGCGCAAGTCAAGCTGCATCTCCTTTATAAGACTGTCATGTCTTTGAATTTCTTGATAGCAGTGTGGCATGTCACTGTTTTTTCACTTTTTCTTGTTGGGTCATTGCGAGCAGCTCATTCCCACTCTTAACTATAGTTAAATAGCTGCTATGTGGCACAGATGAGCATGAGCAGACTCTGGAGATACATTTTAATGCCAGGTGTAAATGTGATTGTACAATCTATACATGAAACAAACATTAAAAGAGGGGCTTTGAGAAAACTAACAATTTTGAGTAATGATGAAGCCGTCCAATTTAAAAAATACATTTGACACCTCTGCTGTCGTTTGAATTTTAGAGGTTTGTGTATCTTGTTGTCATGACTGCCAAAGATGCATCTACCAAATACTGACTTGAAGGGTGAATACCAGGGATGTTAAATTAGTTAAAAACTAAGTTTTGAATATTCAATTTAAAAATAAGAAAATACGTGAATATATTCAAACTTAGATTAACTATTCTGAATGTTACATGTACGTTTGTACATGCTTTTTTTAAAATACTTTATTATTATGGTAACAGCCTCAAACTGTTTAAATATAAGAGCTGTCAAAATCCCCAGCATCTGTTCTGCCTTCATTTTTACCTTCTCATATACGAAGTATAGGGAAAGTATTGTAATCGTCCAAAGATTTGATGTTGAGATTTTGATGAATCTCAACGTTTTAGACCCCTCTGAGTCCGAAAATACCATTTTTGGAATTATGTATGTGTGTGTGTGTGTGTAAACACGATAACTTGAGTACGCTTTCACTTTAGGTCAACCAAATTTTGCATACAACTATTAGGTACAAAACATAGATTTCCATTAACTTTTGGGCTATTTCCGTTAATGGAAGTAGTACCTTACCTTTTTTTCATGCAGCTGCAGAGTCTGATTTATTAATCTTTACTTTTATAATAATTGTTCAATATATTATTATTTTGATTTGTTGTTGATGGGTCTTTAATGTACATACTATAAAAATATAAATTGTCTTGCGGTTTACTCCTCAAATATCCATCCCCATATCTGAGTATACGAGAAAGTCTAGGGGAGACCACTCCTGATTTTTTTCAGTATAGTACTGATGCCTGGGTGTGAAAATCCTTCATGAGTCAGTGTGCTTTAAAAGCAGCCATGAAAAGGAACTCAAATCCATACGAGTCACACATGCAGACACCGTGCTTTGCTCTACATTACTATTAATGCTTTTTACTTTCGCATCTGCAAATCGTGACACACTTATGACAATGTTGTGTGGGTCCTGCTTGTAGCACACAGCTGGAGTACTGTGGTGCAAATTTATTGTGACATGTCCTGCTCCTAAACAGGCACAGGCAGAGCAGTTTAAGGTCAAAAGGAATACTGGTTAGTTAGTTAGACAGTGACCAGGTGAAAATAGTGAGCAAAGTAAAAAAGGCAGGCAGGTTGAATGCAGACTTGTTCTATTATTTTTTCATTTGTCCAATCGGCAGCGGAAGGGTACCATTTATATTGCAGCAATCAGAATAAAAAGCCAGTCAGCACCTATGGACTGACCCAGAAAAACCAGATTGTCACAATGTCAAGTCCGGGTTCTCGTTTACATATGCAGCAATATTTTAACAAAGGTGGCCTGAATATTTGTAGTTACACTTCATTGTTTTAGGCATTATGTGTCAAACCTGCAGCCATGTAAGATGGAGATTCATTGTGGGACATGGTGTGTTGGATGACAAGGCTCTTTACAGTTGGGGTTTGAAAGCATTGTAATGAAAGAAAAATCAGAACTTGTACAGGTATTTTCCATTTGCTTTCATGAGAAGGTGTTAGCATTAAACAACATTGAGGCGTCTCAGGTTTAAGAGTGGATGGGACAGAATCAGATGCAAAATTACACTTTTAGGGCACAGGAAAGTGTTTAAAAAAAAAACAAAAAAAAAAAAAAACACTGCCCTGGTTATACTTGTAGTTAAAAGTGCAGAGTAATGGGATAGAAAATAAAACTTGAAAGGGTGTGAGTGTGAGTTTAGCTAATGAAGATAATAAGTTAGCCATTCAAAATTATGAAAAGGCTGATTTTGGAAGTGAAGCATAAAAACACCAGTAAAATACAAAGGTTTTGCATAGCGCGTCTGGAGTAACACAATGTCAAAGTTAGTGCTGGTAAAACAAACAACCGCTCTTTGACAATCGAATGTCAGCTTTTGCCTTCGAACAAGACCTTTTTTTTAAATATATCTGAAACTAGGGGGCTCTGCCCCCTGCTCTCTTCACTCGCCAACTCCTGTGCGGGCGCTACACACTAGCCTCTTTGCGGCTGTGCCGCTCACGTATAGAGAAGCGGATGTACAATTTAAACAGATTGTTATTTTCATAGGAATTGTTACATATGCATAATAGACCTAACTATTTTACATTACAGTGAGTAATTAACCATAGTAAAAAAATAGTAAAACGTAATAAATTGCAAGAAAATTGTTTCATGCTGCATTAGAGGTATACATTGCGTTATTTGTTTTTGTTCTGTTTGGCTTTGAAATTAACACGCAGATACTTTTTAAAATTACACTTTTACTGTAAAACTTCAGTAAAAACAATATTTGGAATTAACTTTTCGTCAATATCGCTTTGAATTTTGATTCCGTGTTTGGCGTTGCATCGTAACAATGCAACGTACAACTGCCTGTGAGTGTATATTGTTTCTTTCTCTCTAATAAATAAACGGACTTTTTCAAATGTTTGTCCCTGTGATTTGTTAATTATCATAGCAAAAGCTACTCTAACAGGAAACTGTTAACGTTTTAATACGAATGGCATATCAAGATCTCCTTTGGTGTCTGTTATCAGTGGAAGATGTACTACATTACCTTTCTTGTCGCCTGTTAAACTTTTACATGTCAGAATTGTTTGGCCAATTTTCAATACAACTAATCCCGTCCCATAGCCCATCACTCAGACATAAATTACACAATAACATTACGATACATCCTTCTTTCAACAGTAATTCGGCCAGTGGAAGACCAGACGGTGTTAATGGTTGTAGGTATTCTACGGAATATTATAAGCTGATGTTTTCATGTTCCACACCATCACCACCAACTGTTTCAGCAGAGTCTACAGATACGCATTTAACCGATTTGCCATGTAACCGATCAACAATTTTCTCGTTATTTCGTTTGACTTCATCGTTCATCTGTGCTAGGATTGCCCGTGTACTCATTTCTTCTGTTGATAACCCTTCGGGATGAAATTCTTCAATAAGATTTAGACATAAGTCTTCTTTTATTGGGAACTTAAAGTGAGGAAAATGTAAACATTTATAAGAGCCAATAGCGCAGGAACTGTGTCTGGGAAAACCATTCACACGAATGAAAGGTGAGAGGACCGTGTGATTGGGCCATTAACCATAAATGGTTGAGAGGAGGGCAGGACTTGAAAAAATCTCTTGGAAATAGTCTTGTCTCGCCTGAAGATTTTCTTTTTTAATAGAGAGATATACTGAAATAGTGATGTTCAATCTGACAGCCCTAGTGAATACTTTTCTGATAAATGTGTTTGTGTTTTATATCTTTAATTAACTTTGCATATATCTTTTTTTTCACTTTGACATTAAAGAATCATTCTCTATTCATCATTGTCAAAAAAAGCCACACTAAATCCACTGCGAAATGTGAAAACTTCCAATGAGATGGATACTTTTATTTTTAAGCACTGGATTTACCTCTTTCCCTCCTTACTGTCGTATTTGCCTGTAGACTTACCGTGAACCCATCTTGGAGTACCAGATTGTACGTGAGAAAGCAGCTTCCCAGCGCAGAGACGTGGAGCGTGCTCTGACTCGGTTCATGGCCAAGACTGGAGAGACACAAAGCCTCTTCAAAGATGACATTACCGCCTTCCCATGTAAGCCTTAGTTCACAGGATACTGGAATTCAGTTTTTCTGCATGTGTGAAACTCAATAATGTAATTCCTCACAGCCTGTCGGCTTTCTTTATGCAGTGATTGCAGCAAGACCCAGTGCCATTCCTTATTTGAATGCGTTGTTGCCCTCTGAACTCGAGCTACAGCAGCTGGAAGAGACAGATTCATCTGAGCAGGATGACCAGACAGACAATGAGAACATCTCTATGAACATTAGTAATGTGAGTAGCCTTGTATTAAGTGTGATGAGCTTTCTCATTACATGCTGTGTAAATTATTAACTGCTTTGTTGTAAGGTAATAAAATTGTTTAGATTCAAGTACACAATTATCACAGAAAAAGTAAGCAAAATTAAAAAAAAAAAAAAAAGTATATGTGACAACAGCAAACATATGCTATATGAAGGTCATGTGAAAAGATTATTTCCCCTCAGGTATTAATAAAGTATATCGTATCAAATCAAAGAAGGGAATTTTTCCCTTGAATGTACTGCGGACGTTTCACACAATACTTGGCGTTCAGTGCAGTGCTGTTTAAGTCTGCTATCAGAATGCTTAACCGTACACTTCTTTCACTTAGGATGAGACAGGAGCTGATAAAGAGAACAATGTCTTACCCCAAGGTGGCTCCCTCGCTTCTGCAAAAGCCAACGAAGAAAATATGATTGACAACCCTTACCTGCGGCCTGTTAAGAAGCCAAAAGTGCGCCGGAAGAAATGAATCCTGGTCAGTAGTTTGAGGCTATAGCAACTTAAGATGGTCCTGACGCAGATTAGACCCTTATTAGACATTCACAGTTTGCTTATGAACTTTCCAGGAAAGCAGAGAGTTAAGTTGCCGTAATGTGTTTCATGACAGAGGCTGTTCTACTCCAAGGTTCCATTTTCTAGTTAAAGTTCAAGACATTTTTTCTCTTTCATTTACAGGTTACTCTCGAGGAAAAAATGTTTGATGTATTTTTTTTTTATTTCTGTAAATTATATATATTTTTTTGCTTTTGTACAGTAAATGCTTGTCCTGACATTCAAGAAACTGGTAATAAGTTTAAACTGTTAATGTAACATATTATTTTGTAATTAAAATAGGTTTATCTGTTAAAGTTTTTTGCTTTATTTTCCATTGTACATTTAATAAGTATTGTTTCTACTGTTTTATGTTCATAGATTGAGTTTTAAAAATGTGCAGTTATTTTATTTTGTAATTAAACTAAATGACAGGCAAATTGAGTATTTTTTGCAGCCTGCATTTAATTTCGTTTATTATTCACATCTCTTAGCCTATCTAACTTAACTCCATTAGTTTATCAAAGCATGAAAAAAAAATCTCTTTAGCTGTTTTTTTATTTTGGTTGATCTTTCCTGCTGTTTTAGAAATACAAATCCATGTTCGCTTGATTATCTGCCAGAGAGAGTGTTCACATGCCATTGAGAAAGCTACTGGAATGTTAGGTCATATAGCGCCCTGCTGTGTGGAGTGCAAGTCACAGGAGGTTCTGCTCAACCTTTATAATGCTCTGGTGAGGCCTCATCTGGGAGGGGCCAAGGAGGTCGGGTGCAGTGTGAGTTGGGTGGTGGCCGAAGGCGGGGACCTTGGCGGTCCGATCCTCGGGTACAGAAGCTGGCTCTTGGGACATGGAATGTCACCTCTCTGAAGGGGAAGGAGCCTGAGCTTGTGCACGAGGTTGAGAGGTTCCGGCTAGATATAGTCGGGCTCACCTCGACGCACAGCTTGGACTCTGGAACCAATCTCCTTGAGAGGGGCTGGACTCTCTACCACTCTGGAGTTGCCCCCGATGAGAGGCGCCGAGCAGGTGTGGATATACTTATTGCCCCCGACTTGGAGCCTGTACATTGGGGTTTACCCCGGTGGACGAGAGGGTAGCCTCTCTCCTCCTTTGGGTGGGGGGACGGGTCCTAACTGTTGTTTGTGTGTATGCACCGAACAGCAGTTCGGAGTACCCACCCTTTTTGGAGTCCCTGGAGGAGATGCTAGAGGGCATACCTTCTGGAGACTCTTGTTCTGCTGGGAGACTTCAATGCTCACGTGGGCAAGGACAGTGAGATCTGGAAGGACGTGATTGGGAGGAATGGCCCCCCCGATCTGAACCCAAGCGGTGTTTTGTTATTGGACTTATGTGCTCGTCACGGATTGTTCATAACGAACACCATGTTCAAGCATAGGGGTGTTCATATGTGCACTTGGCACCAGGACACCCTAGGCCTCAGTTCGATGATCGACTTTGTGATCGTGTCGTCGGACTTGCAGCCACATGTCTTGGATACTCAGGTGAAGAGAGGGGCAGAGCTGTCAACTGATCACCACCTGGTGGTGAGTGGGCTTCGATGGTGGGGGAGGATGCCGGTCAGGCCTGGTAGGCCCACACGTGTTGTGAGGGTCTGCTGGGAACGTCTGGCACAGTCCCCTGTCAGAAGTAGCTTCAACTCCCACCTCCGGCAGAACTTCGACCACATCCTGAGGGAGGTGGGGGACATTGAGTCTGAAGGGGCCATGTTCTGTGCCTATATTGTTGAGGTGGCTGACCGGAGCTGTGGCCGTAAGGTGGTCGGTGCCTGTCGTGGCAGCAATCCCCGAACCCATTGGTGGACACCGGCGGTGAGGGATGCTGTCAAGCTGAAGAAGGAGTCCTACAGGACCTTTTTGTCCTGTGGGACTCTGGAGGCAGCTGATAGGTACCGGCAGGCCAAGCTGAATGTGGCTTTGGTGGTTGCTGAGGCAAAAACTCGGGCATGGGAGGAGTTTGGGGAGGCCATGGAGAACGACTTTTGGACGGCTTCGAGGAGACTCTGTTCCACCATCCGGCGTCTCAGGAAGGGGAAGCAGTGCAGTGTCAACACTGTATATGGTGGGGATGGTGCGCTGCTGACCTCGACTCGGGACGTTGTGGGTCAGTGAGGGGAGTACTTTCGAAGACCTTCTCAATCCCACTAACATGCCTTCCAATGAGGAAGCAGAGCCTGGGGACTTGGAGGTGGGCTCCCCCACCGAGGTGGTCAAAAAACTCCTTGGTGGCAGGGCCCTAGGGGTGGATGAGATACACCCGGAGTTCCTCAAGGCTCTGGATGTTATAGGACTGTCCTGGTTGACACACCTCTGCAACATCGCATGGACATCAGGGACAGTGCCTCTGGATTGGCAGAGTGGGGTGGTGGTCCCCCTCTTTAAGAAGGGGGACTGGAGGGTGTGTTCCAACTACAGAGGGATCACCTCCCCACCTCCCTCGGGACGTGGTCAAAGTTCTGCTGGAGGTGGGAGGTGCAGCTACTTCTGACAGGGGACTCTGTCAGATGTTCCCAGCAGACCCTCACAACATGTTTGGGCCTACCAGGCCTGACCAGCATCCTCCCCCACCATTGAAGCCAACTCACCACCAGGTGGTGATCAGTTGACAGCTCCACCCCTCTCTTCACCCGAGTGTCCAAGACATGTGGCTGCAAGTCTGATGACACGACCACAAAGGCGATCATCGAACTGAGGCCTAGGGTGTCCTGGTGCCAAGTGCACACATGAACACCGCTATGCTTGAACATGGTGTAGAACATGGCACAGAAGTCCAATAAAAAAACAGCGCTCAGGTTCAGATCGGGGGGCCATTCCTCCCAATCACGCCATTCCAGGTCTCACTGTCATTGCCCATGTGAGCATTGAAGTCTCCCAGCAGAACGAGGGAGTCCCCAGAAGGTATGCCCTCTAGCACCCCCTCCAGGGACTCCAAAAAGGGTGGGTACTCCAAACTGCTGTTCGGCGCATACGCACAAAGAGTTAGGACCCGCCCCCCCCGAAGGCGGAGGGAGGCTACCCTCTCGTCCACCGGCGTAAACCCCAATGAACAGGTTGCAAGTCGGGGGGCAATAAGTATGCCCACACCTGATCGGCGCCTCTCACCGGGGGCAACTCCAGAGTGGTACAGAGTCCAGCCCCTCTCAAGGAAATTGGTTCCAGAGTCCAAGCTGTGCGTCGAGGTGAACCCGACTATATCTAGCCAGAACCTCTCCACCTCGCGCACTAGCTCAGGCTCCTTCCCCTTCAGAGAGGTGACATTCCGCATCCCAAGAGCCAGCTTCTGTAGCCGAGGATCGGACCGCCAAGGTCTCACACTGCACCCGACCTCCTTGGCCCCTCCCATAGGTGGTGAGCCCATGGGAAGGGAGACCCACGTTGCCTCTTTGGGCTGTGCCCGGCCGAGCCACATGGGTACCCCATGGTACTGTGTCTCTGTGGAAAATCCTTGGGTACCGTTGATTTGATTTTGTGTTGAATGAGCGGTTGCTCATGGAGTCCCGAATGAGGCACATTACCTGCATTGTGAGGGAGTGTCAGCTATGGCACTATGGCCATGTGGCTCGTTTCCCCGAGGGTGATCCAGCTTGTAAGATCCTCATTGTTTGGAACCCGAGTGGCTGGACCAGGCCAAGGGGTCGCCCATGTAACACCTGGCTGCAGCAGATAGATGATCATTTCCGAGGGTGGGACTGGACCGCGTGTCTGCCTGGGGGGTTGCCAACTGGGATCCTGAGTTGTTTTGTCGTGTAGTGGGTGCTGCAACGCACTGTACCAGTGCATGCTCCCCAACTTGACTTGATTTGACTTGTTCATTATTGAAACAAAATTAATGATTTATCTGTAAAATGTAACATACATACTTTATTGCAGTTCATCATGAAGTGATTTCAAGTATAAATCTGAGGATTCTAAATGTGCAGAGAGTTGGAATATCATACATTTAATGTGTTCTGTGTGGTGATCTATTGCTGTCAGGTCAGGAGGAAGCCCCAGAAAAAAAAAAAGACGGCACAGAAGACGTTGTGTGAGACTTTTAAAATGTATCATGTCATTATGATCGGGAATATGCAACACTTGAATATAAAAGCACCACGAATGCATTTGTATGTCGGCATTTTGCTTCACCACATTGAACCATTCATCAAACATTGAAGCGCGCACATCAATCTCGTAGGATCCGCAAAGTGGCTTCTGTCACACGTAGATAGTAACCAGAGACTCTGACGTCACATTCCAACTTTTAGAACACAGCGCCCCCCGACTTTTTGCTGGTACTGCAACTCGCACACTCGTCGTGTTAATTTTAGAGGACGCGTCAAATGAACGCTGGGAATGATGCGGGCGCGTACGCATTCTGAGCGTGAAGTATAAACGAGCCCTTTCTGTTATTTTAGAAGAATTAAGTGAATAGGACTGGAGAGCCTTGTTGGGCTGAATGGCCTGTTCTCGTCCAGATTGTTCTAATGGTCTGAAAGAAAGCAAAGTAACCAGATTCCACTGAGATAATGAGTATCCTTCCTCATAAAACAAATTTTCACGTAAGGTGTTATCACATAATGTGATTCCGAGTCGTTGGGTATGACATACTTAGTGATTGCAGCTACTGATCTCATCACAGGACCATGTCAGTTTGAACAACTGAAGACTGCTGGGCATGTCCAATGTAGCAGTTGTGTGCTGGCCTTCCAGGTCAGTCGTATTTACCCCATTTTGTGACCGACAATAACGTGCTGCCTGACAGAGGTAGTGTTGTAAGAAGGGTTTACAATCTCACGCAACACCTGGCTGCGGCAGATAGAGGGTCATTTCTGGAGGGTGGGACTGGACCGCGTGTCTGCCTGTGATTCAGTGTTATATAATAATAAAATGTGAAAACATCCAAGGGAGTGAATACTTTTTATTAAAACACTTTATTTAATTAGTTAATGGGTTTAGGTTTGGTTCATTTTGACTTTAATTAGAACATTAAAATACCCATTAGATTATCTGGCAATGTTTAATTTTCAAAATCCTCAATAACACAAGTGTTTTTATTAAGAAAACAAAACACAAATATCAAATCAGTACGGTAACAGAGATATTGTCTTCCAAAATATTTTATCAAAATGTCCACTTGGCTTATTCACTACTCCTTACATTACATTTACTTATTTGGCTGACCCCTTTATCCAAAGGCAGAGTACAACATTTATGACACAATTTCTTACATTTCTTTTGGTTTTCCAATTGGAGCACAGACAGGTCAGGTGACTTGCTCAGGGTCACACAGTGTTAGTAGCAGGAGTTAAAAACACAACCTCAGGGACTGAAGTCCAAAGCCTTAACCACTACATGACACAGCACAGCCCAGTCGTTAATACAGTGCCCTCCATAATGTTTGAGACAACGACACATTCTTCCTTGGTTTCCCCCTCTGCTCCACAGTTAAAAATTAGAAATCAAATAATTCAGACATTGTGATTAAAGTGCACATTGCACACCTATCCATCCATCCATCCATCCATCCTCTTCCGCTTATCTGAGGTCGGGTCGCGGGGGCAGCAGCTTGAGCAGAGATGCCCAGACTTCCCTCTCCCCGGCCACTTCTTCTAGCTCTTCCGGGAGAATCCCGAGGCGTTCCCAGGCCAGCCAGGAGACATAGTCCCTCCAGCGTGTCCTGGGTCTTCCCCGGGGCCTCCTCCCGGTTAGACGTGGCCGGAACACCTCACCAGGGAGGCATCCTGATCAGATGCCCGAGCCACCTCATCTGACTCCTCTCGATGCGGAGGAGCAGCGGCTCTACTCTGAGCCCCTCCCGGATGACTGAGCTTCTCACCTTATCTTTAAGGGAGAGCCCAGACATCCTGCGGAGGAAACTCATTTCAGCCGCTTGTATTCGCGATCTCATTCTTTCGGTCACTACCCACAGCTCATGACCATAGGTGAGATAGATCAACTGGTAAATTGAGAGCTTCGCCTTGCGGCTCAGCTCCTTTTCCACCATGACAGACCAATGCAGAGCCCGCATCACTGGGGACGCCACACCAATCCGCCTGTTGATCTCACGCTCCATTCTTCCCTCACTCGTGAACAAGACCCCAAGATACTTGAACTCCTCCACTTGGGGCAGGATCTCGCTCCCAACCCTGAGAGGGCACTCCACCCTTTTACGGCTGAGGACCATGGTCTCGGATTTGGAGGTGCCGATTCCCATCCCAGCCGCTTCACACTCAGCTGCGAACCGATCCAGAGAGAGCTGAAGATCACGGCCTGATGAAGCAAACAGGACAACATCATCTGCAAAAAGCAGTGACCCAATCCTGAGTCCACCAAACCGGACCCCCTCAACACCCTCAACACCAATGAACATACATTGCACACCTACCTTTGTTTAAAGGGATTTTCATACATTTTGGTCACAGCATGTAGAAATGACATTTTTTTCATGTGTTCACCCATTTCAGGGCACCATAATGTTTGGGACAATTGGTGTCACAAGTGTTTGTGATTCCTCAAGTGGGTTTTATTGCTTCAGAAGATACCTCAGCTTGCTTTTCTACCCTTTAGAGTCTGTAGTAGCCATTGTTCAACATGAATACAAGTACTGTGCCAATAAAAGTCAACAAAGCCATTATTGAGACAAAAACAAAATGAGAATAAAACCATTCGAGACATCAGTAAAAGCTTACGATGACTGAAATCAACTGTCTGGAATATCATGAAGAAGAAAGAACGTGCTGGTGAGCTCAGTAATTGCAACAGGACTAGTATGCCAAAGAAGACCTCCACTGCTGATGACAGAAGAAGTCTCACTATGGTGAAGGTAAAGCCCCAAACACCTGTCTGACAGATCAGAGATAGTCTTCAGGGGGCACATGTGGACGTGTCGGAGATGACTATCAGCAGAAGGCTTCATGAGACCACACTCCAAGATGCAGACCACTAGTTAGCCACAAAAACAGGATGGCCTGGTTACAGTTTGTGAAAAAGGACTTCTGGAAAAAAAAGTCTTGTAGACAGACGAGTCAAATATGAACCTGATCAGAGTGATGGCAAGGGTGGAGACCGAAAGGAACTGCTTGAGATCCAAAGCAGACCACCTTATCTGTTAAACATGGGTGGGGGGGGGGGTGGGGGGGGGGGGGGGGGGGGGGGGGGGGGGGGGGGGGGGGGGGGGGGGTTATGGCTTGGGCATGTATGGCATCCACAGGTCCTGGCACACTTCATTTATGGTGGAACTGCTGACAGCAGTGGCACAATGAATTCTGAGGTGTATAGAAACCATCTTATCTGCTCAAATTCTAGTACATTCCTCCAAACTCACTGGATGGAGCTTCATCCTTCAATAAGCTAATGATCCAAACATGCTGCCAAGGCAAAACGTTTTCTCAGTGCTTAAAAAATGGAAAATTCTTGAATGGTCAATCCAACTACCTGATTTGAAATCAAGTGAGCAGGCCTTCCATATGCTGACAAAAAAATGTAAGGGGACAAGGCCCCCGAAACAAGCAGGAGCTGAAGATGGCTGCATTAGAAGCTTGGTAGAGCATCACCGGAGAAGATCCTCAGCACCTGCTGATGTTTATGAATTGTAGACTTCAAGCAGTCATTGCATGCAAGGGTTGTGTGACAAAGAATGAAATATGATGGCTTTAACAGACCTGCCATTGCTATATCCCAGACATTATGGTGCCCTGAAATGGGGGGACCACATAGAAAAAGTGTTCTCATTTCTACATGATGTGACTGAAATGTATGCAAATCCCCTTAAATTGCACTTTCTTCACGTCTGACTTGTTTAAAACGTGTAGCTGAGGGGTAAATCAATAGAAAATGTGTCTTTGTCCCAAACTTTATGGGCACCATATGTAGCCCCTCACATGCATAATGACAACTGAAATGGTTATGATAGACGCTGCATACTTATTAGCATTCATGAATTCTTGCCAAACGCTGTCAAGAGATTTATTTTTTTAATACTTAAATAAAAATAATAAATTGTTTTTGCTGCTCAAAATCTAACCGCGAGTATTACTATTCAAGTGATTATTTTCCTTTGAGAAGCCCTAGTAACACTGATGCAGAAGTGTCTGATCATTTTACATTGAAATAAATTAAGGAATTGGAGTAACCCTTATTTTTTAATCTGTACTTGCACTATGTGAAGAGCGTTATACAAAAATATAAACTGTATTGCATATTGACAAAAACAGCATATAATCTACTCTCTATATATACAGTAAAATCCTATGCCTAAAAGTGCAACGATTTTATGTGACGTTTTTATGTGAATTTTCCTTTGGGATTAATAAAGTATCTATCTATCTATCTATCTATCTATCTATCTATCTATCTATCTATCTATCTATCTATCTATCTATCTATCTATCTATCTATGTAACGCTTTAATTCGGGTTTATTTTAAAACCTACATATATATGTTTGGTATCATTCTTTTCAGAATTTATCGAACTTTAACGCGACGTTGTTAGATTTTCAGATCCTTATTCCGTTTTTAAATGATGAACTAAAATATCAAGAAAGTCGTGTTTTTTAATTTTTGATCGAGTAAACATTCTTTCACATGAACAAACTATAAAAAAAAATATCTATTCATAACACCAATGTTTGTATTAAGGTGATTTAGTTAGCTGAAGGTCGAGTTACGATGACCCATTGCATACCACTTTAGCTTTCACGTGGTTTTTCCCGAGTCATTTTTTTAAAAAAAAAGTTTTTTTATCTATAAGAATGTCAGTTAAAACGAATGGATCGTGTATTTAGTCTCTTATAAATATTCTTCTAGCATAGCGGACCTCAGTTTAACGCGAATAGTCCAATCGGTAAGTGAGTAAATATTTTATTAATTTTAAATAATAATTCATTTTTCTTTTACACATTTATGCAACTGTTGTGGGCTGGCACCCTGCCCGTGATTTGTTCCTGCCTTGCGCCCTGTGTTGGCTGGGATTGGCTCCAGCAGACCCCCGTGACCCTGTGTTGGGATGTGGCGGGTTGGAAAATGGCTGACTGATATTTATAGAATTTCGGGATTTTTACCCCAATAAATAATAATTTTTCTTTTGAACATTTACAGATTTTACTAATATTCTGGCCGCAACTGGGGGTTGGGCGCTGAAGGCGCCAGGAGGGGGTTTGTCCCCCTAGCACATACATAAAATTAACTCTATAGTCTCTAATCTTAATATCCATCCATTATCAAACCTGCTTATGCCAGTTTAGGGAGCAACAGACAAGCAACCGCTTGGTGGCGCTGGAGTCCATTAAGTTGGCTCATTCGGACTCAAAGAGCGGCTGACTTGGGGATGGCAGTGACTGGGCCAGCAGCAGCAGAAGCACTAACTGCTGTGCCACCGGGCCTCCTGACCTCAAATATAATTATGCAGTTGCCATTTTGAATACACCGTAATAAATAAAAAATGTTAGCTCTGTATGTGGAACACGTGACTGAAATGAATCGTTTAATATATCGCCCACAACTTGAAATTCTGACTAACGTACTGTGACATCTTTAGTCGCAACAACTTCAAAACTTCTTATGGATTATTTTTTATCGTTTTAAGGCAATGCTTCTCCAAGAAACATGTTGCCATATATTGGTCTTATCATTTTCTGTGCACTTGCTGATAGACAATGTAAAATAATTTTAACAAAAATAATGTCGTGAATGTTAGAGTAAATTAATGTACAGGGAACGTTTACAACGCCAAAAACAAGTTTGACAATGTCCGCATGGATTAACATTCAGGTCCGTTTGGCAACTGGCATGAAACATCGAGCATTTTACATTTTTATTTACTTCATCCACGAGTCAGTTATTACATTGGTGTTTATTAAATTGTTTTGTAATAATGAATCGTATTCAAAAGTAATAGGGGCAACAGACTGCAATTCCGTGTGTCAGTAGATATGTGCTTTTCAACAGCACTTTACAATGGAGTTTACAATGGAGGGCTGGGTGCCAGGGATCTGGGATTTAAGCCACTGAAGCCTCCCACCTCCTGTTTGTAAACCTGTCCTGTTTTTATATCAGTTATTAAAGAGTTCAAACACCGTTTATCTGCAGGCTGATAACGTCGGTTCTTTATAATAATAATCCGCAGATAATATTAGTTCGTTCAGTTCAGTCTTATATATACTTAGGTAATTACCCCCCCCCCCCCCCCCCCCCCCCCCCCCCACTTCCATTTATTTCTAAAGTAGTGACTTTTTTGTCCTGTTAGTTAATTACCTTAAGCAGCGGCCTTACTGTACTTATTATCTAAAGCAGCAGACGAACTCACGGCTGTGCCAGCTGTTTGCGCCTGCGCGCTGTGCCCGGCGTCCAGCTCGCCTGCATTGGACATCCAAGCGACTATCGGACAAGTAAAACACGAAATATACAAAATATGACAGTTCAATCAACCGCTCTCAAAGCAAAACTGAAGCAGTAAACGAATTCCTAGCCGAAATCGCACTGAACGTTTCTATTTTAAGATGGATGAGTTCGCAAATTCACCGATGCTTTTTAATGAGATTTGGAAAATGTACAGCTTCGTACAGCGCAGTCGAGATATCGCAACCAAACATCGAACAGTCTGAACAAATGTCTTTTAAAGGATCAGTGTGCCTCATCTCAACAAAATTAGTCCACGGGACTTGGGCGAGTTGGTTAATACAGACTTTCGCTATTGGTTCTTCCCGCATTAAATGCCAACGCACCTAAAAAGTGAAAACCGATATGCTCCAAAGGTTACATGGAGTTTAGCTTAAAGTTAATATTTAAACAGTTATAATGAGAGAAAGTGCCAGCCAATAAAATGATAACAATGTTTAATAGATGGCAGGTTATTACTGCGCTCTAGATGACATTTCGAATCTTTGATTGCTACTGTGCCTTCACAAAGCATTCAAACCCCTTCACTATTTACTAATCTTGTCATGTTGCAGCCTTACGCTCAAAGCTTTGAAATTATTTTTTCTTCACATTATGCGAAACCTAACACCCCAGAATGATAATGCACAAACATCATTTTATAAGTTTTTGCAAAGCGCCTTGAGCTTTGCATAAAATGTATTATTAAATATATTTAAAAACAAAAAGTTGAAATATCACATTGACCCAAGTATTCAGACCCTCTGCTTTGACTCATGAAATTTGACTCAGGTGCATCCCATTCTATTGATCATGACTGAGACGGTTCTGCACCTTTTCTGGGGGTCCGTCTGTGGTCAAGTCAATTAATTGGACCTGATTAGGAAAAGCACATGCCTGTCTATAGACTGTCCCCCAGTTGATAATGTGAATCAGAGCAACAGCTAAGCCACGAGGTCGAAAGAATTGCCTGCAGAGCTCAGAGACAGGATTGTGTCAAGCCACAGGTCTAAAGACTACTATAAATTTTGTGAAACATTGAAGATTTCCAAGAGTACAGTGGCCTTCATAATTCTTAAATGGAAGAGGTTTGGGACAACCATGACTTTTCCATGTGCTGGCTACCCGATCAAACGGCAATTATGGGAGAATGGATTTGGTAAGAGAGGTGATCAAGAACCTGATGGTCACTCTGAGTTCCAGAGAACCGGTGTGGAGATGAGAGAAATGTCCTGAATGACAACCACCACTAAACACCCTGCTGATCTGGACTTAATGATAGAGTGGCCAGACAAAAACATCTCCTCAGTTAAACAGACATGGAAGCCGGCTTGGAATCTGTAAAAAAATAATCTAAAGCAGGGCTCTCAAACTCCAGTCCTGGAGGGCCGCAATGGCTGCAGATTTTCATTCTAACCCTTCTCTTAATTAGTGACCTATTTTTTTTTGCTGCTAATTAACTTCACTTGAATTAATTTTAATTGACTTGCTCTTGAAGATTCAGACCTAATAATTGTTTCTTTTACCTTAATTAGCAGCCAGACAATAATGAGATACAAAATGAACCAAAACATGACCAGCAAACTGTGACCATCATTCAATATCTGAAAATAAAAAGGGTGGAAGTCTCAGGAATGTTGATTTGCTCAGGTCCCCAAAACAATTTAACAGTGCTTTTAGAAAAGTGAAGACAATTTTGAAAATGTCTGCTATTGCACAATGAGAGCACCAGCAAGCCATGGAATTAAAGAACAGGTTTAATTAACAAGACTTGGCGTCTAATTAAGCATCTAGTTGGAGTGAAACTGGTTGGAGTTTCAGGCCCTGACTTAGCTGGTCTTCTGTCAACTCACTGACTTCACATTTCATTTCTGTTTAAGGAAAGAAATGAAGCAAGTCAGAGGAACAATGAAGACATTCTGGGGAACAAATCTTAAAAAAAAGTGAATTAAAATTAATTCAAAAGAAGTTAATTAGCAGCAAAAACAGGTCACTAATTAAGAAAAGGGTTAGAATGAAAACCTGCAGCCACTGCGGCCCTCCAGGACTGGAGTTTGGGAACCCCGATCTAAAATATTCTCAGACTGTGAGAAGCAAAACTTTCTGTTCGGATGAAACCAGGATTGAACCTTTTGGCCTCAATTCTAAGCATCATGTATGTAGGAAACCAGGCAGCTCTCATCACCTATGCAATGCCAGTGAAGCATGGTGGTAGCAGCATCATGCTCTGGGGTTGTTTTTCAGCAACAGGGACTGGGAGGCTAGACAGGTTTGAGGGAAAGCTGAATGGAGCAAAGTATAGAGATATCCTTAATAAAAACCTGCTCTAAAGTGCTGTGGACCTCAGGTCTGCCTTCTACAAGGACAATGACCCTAAACACAAAGCAAAGACAACACAGGAGTGGCTTAGGGACAACTCTGGGAATGTCCTCAAGTGATCCAGCCAGGGCCCAGACTTGGACCCAATTGAACATCTTTGTACAGACCTGAAAATACCTGTCCGCGGACCACAGATCGTCTCCATCCAACCTAACAGAGCCTGAGAGGATCTACAGGGGAGAATGGCAGAAAATCCTCAAATCAAGGTGTGTGAAGCTTGTCCATGGAGGACAAGTTGTACTGGGGGAAAAAGGGCAATGATTACCCAGAGCCCAATGAGTTGGGGTGCCCTAGAAGCTGGGAATGAAAAGGACATGTAACAGACATGGATTGAGAGGAAGGGGCTAACAGAGATGGCTTATGTATAGGGCCCAGAGTTCTGTGGGTGTAAAATTTAATTTAAACAATTTTAGAAGAAGGCTGTAACACTGCAGAATTTGAAAAATGTAAAGTGGCCTGAATACTTTCTGAAAACACTGCATTTATCATCACTACAAAACTCCAGATACCCATCTTTGGTAGATTTACATTGATCTGCAAAGGTGAGCTCTGCTTCTTCACTGCTCCTGGCCCGTATGCTGTGTATGTGCTGTTTGGATGTTCTCCTCATGCCTCTGTGGGTTTTTTATCACTCGCCATATCTGTGCAATTTCGGTTAACTGCTGACTGTAAATTGGCTAAATACACCAATTAGCCACAACATTAAAACCAGTGACAGGTGAAGTGAATGACACAGATTACCTTGTTACAAAGACACCTGTCAAGGGTGGGGTATATTAGGCAGCAAGTGAACAGTTAATTCTTGAAGGTGACATGTTGAAAGCAGGAAAAAAAATGGGCAAGTGTAAGGATACGAGTGATTCTGACAAGGACCAAATTGTAATAGCCAGACAACTGGGTCAGAGCATCTCCAACACAGAAGGTCTTGTGGAGAGTTTCCATTAATCCATGGTTAATACCTACCAAAAGTGGATCAAGGAAGGGCAACCGGTGAACCAGCAACATGGTCAAGAGTGTCAATCTGGTCCAACCCCACAAAAAGGCTACTGTAGCACAAATTGCTGAAAAACTGAAAGCAGGCCATAAGAGAAAATTGTCAGAATACACAGTGCATCTCAGTTTGCTGCATACTGTATGGGGCTGAGTAGCTGCAGACCAGTCAGAGTGTCCATTCACTTAGAGGATCTGTTCAAAACGTTAAAATATCACAGGATCTAATCAACAACATTTTAGAATAAACTTCCATTTCAGGGAAAAGGACACCCTTCCTTTCTTGTTCCTTTTATACAGTAGCTTTTTTGCTTTGTTATTGTATGGAATGTGACCGCTTCTAAATCAATAAAAGAGTGTCCATGTTGACCCCCGTTTACTGCTGAAGGCACCTACAATGGGTACATTGAGTGTCAGAATTAGACCATGTAGCAATTAAAGAAGGTGGCCTGGTCTGATGAATCATATTGTCTTTCAGACCATGTGGGTGTTTACCTGGGGAAGAGATAGCACCAAGACTTGCTATGGGAAGAAGGCAAGCTGGCACAGGCACAGACAGAATGATGTTCTGGATAAAGTTCAGCTAGGAAACCTTGGATCCTGGCATTCATGTGGATGTGGATGTACCATCTACCTAAAAATTGTTGCAGATTCAGCATACTCTTATGGTAGTGGCATCTTTCAGCAGGATAATGTGCCCTACCACACTGCAAAAACTGCTCAGGAATGGTTTGAGGAACATGAGAAAAGAGTTCAAAGTATTGAACTAGCCACCAAATTCCCCCGATCTCTGTGGAATTTGCTGAAAAAATAAAGTCTGATCCATAGAAGCCCCATCTTGCAACTTACTTAAAGCATTTGCTGCTAACATCTTGGTACCAGATACCATAGGACACCTTTGGAGGTCTTGTGGGGCCCATGCCTCAAGGGGTCAGAGCTGTTTTGGTGGCACAAGGCAGACCTGCAAAATATTAGGCAAGTGGATTTAGTGTTGTGGCGAATTGGTGTGAGTGCAGTACTCTCTGCAAAGGACTGGTACCCAGTTTTGCCAGGACAGACATCAGCTCAATAACACCCTGGAAAATGCATAGATAATAGATGGAAAATTATACCTTTAGGAAGAAATATGGCTGTTGAAATGATTTATGAATGTTAAACAACAAACGTGCTCAGTGGTGATGAGGAGGCATATGTGAACGAAAACAGTCTGTGCTGGTGACTGAAATATGCCAATGACTTTACATATCATTCTCAACTCAGGGCCTGTCGGTATGGGAGCCTATCCTTGCAGCTGATATATCACTCATTGATTCTTTCGAGTTCAAACTGATTCCTTACCCGCAAATGATTCACACGATTCATGAACTGAATCATTACTTGAGATCGTGGCACAGGATTCTTGTTAGTTTGATTCACAAATTGAATTATTGCCAGAGAATGAGGCACATTGATTCTTGTTCATTTGATTTGCACATCGAATTACTACCCATGGATGAGTTGCACAATTCTGGTGTACTCATGATGTGTGTGCTTTCAAACAGGATAGTTTGATATATAATAATTTATTATTTTTCTGATTATTTATTTTCCGGTAGTTTTATTATTGCCAGCAGCCCTGCATCTTATTAATGAATCAAATCAGAAAGAATTGATTCATTTAAATGGGTACTTTGAAAGGACTGAATCAGTATAATGAATTGCAATAGCCATCACTAATATACACCTTCTATAACTTTCACCAAATGTCCAATGTGTGCAACGAAGATGGGTGATGCTCACCCTCCAACTGATTCCATCATTTCTATAGTTCTGGGTGTTTCATTTTTCTGGTCAGTTGAATTACATGACTGTGATACTCAAGTCCACCATAATCCTTCAAAAGCAAATTCAGTCAGTCAGTCAGTGTCCAACCCACTATACTATCCTAACACAGGGTCACAGAGGTCTGCTGAAGCCAATCCCAGCCAACACAGGGCACAAGGCAGGAACAAACCCCGGGCAGGGAGCCAAAAGCAAATTCATTCATTCATTAATAAACTCATGTTGCAACCCTTCTAATTCCAATTTAGCCCTAGAAGTATGAGATGCAGGATATTAACCAAACTTGGGTTGCTACCTTCTCACATACCCACATTCACAATTCTAAACATAAAGGATGAAGCACAGTCACTGGGATAGCAATTTAATTTCTAAAGGTTGATGTCCAAAAAATGACTATTTGAGCTGATGAACTGCAACCTTTACCTTGAACTTTTGTGTGAGAAGGGAGACATAGACTGACCAGTAACTTCAAGGGACTAAGCTCTCACTTTGACACAACTATCCAGTATAATGACCAAAAAAGAAAAAAGACTCTCATGATGGTTATAAATAGATTCAAGTGAACCTTGCTGAAAACAGAAATACTGGGTGCCCATTTTTGGAGGCATGTGTCATGTAGGTCAGCCTAAAAAAGCCTCATACTGTGAGGTTTGGGTATACTAACAGTTATGTGAATGGTAAGACTCTGACAGATTCCACCAAAACAGACTTTGGCAAGATAATATCTTAAAAAAAATATTTTTTGAGGTATACAAGCTGAGTTATACTCCAGCATCAAGCCTACACTGCGAAAAACCAGTTTATTCTTTTGTGTTGTGCCCCACTGCAGGCACGTGCCTAAACACAAGTCGGTGGTGTTTGCACAATGCAAGAAAAGTGAATGATCCAATAAAATGCAGGTAGTTTATGCCTTCCAGGACCATCCCTCTTCTTGTTGCACATTTCGTTCCTTAGGCAAATGTATTTGTCCCCCACATTTTTCCACTTTTTCATACATTTGCCAACTTCCAAACTGATAGTAGCTGATACGTCACACCACAAATTGGCTGCCATCCGATTGTGTTTGTAGTGTTGTGATGAGGTATCATATAAACATGCAAATTTGATAACTTCTTCGTCAAGCCTTTTCTTGACCTGCTCCAGGTTTACTTCAGAATAATGGAACATGTTTCAGTAAACACATAGTTACCAAACTGGCCAATCAGAGTCATCGGGGTTTGCGTATTGTCCACATCGACATGACACTTAGTCACATTTTTAAGGAGGTGTGTGTCAGGCTGCCTACAGTACAGGCTATTTAGGCTATGGCAGTATAAATCAGCATTAAAGGTAGCCATTATGGAGAAGAATATTAAGGCTATGGATTAATTTGTTGTTTCCATCCCATATCCACTTGTTTAGGAGGACGTTTTAAGTGTTTGATTTGAACTGGGTGTACTTGACTTTAATTAATGCACATATTAATTAAAAAGACAGGATAAGCAATCCTTCTCACCTGAAGTGTAAGAGATAATGACAAGAGTCCTTTCTGAAGAGTGTGAACACTTAATGTCTTGAGCAGCAGGAACAGACATCATAGAGTTGATGCAAACAAAGATTATTAATTGGTCTTCGAAAAGGGAAAAAAAATATATGTAACATGGTGTGACAATAAGTTGTTAGGAGCTGAATGTTCATGATCAATCAAAGTCAGTTCATTATCAAACAGACACTACCATTGCATAATTAGTGAAAGGGATATGTTTTCAAAGACAAATAATGTGTAGATGTTCTTTTCAAAAGGTGTGGGCTCTGAGGTAGAGGTGTTTTCTATTCAGAATAGGCACACAGCAGGGAGTTACTGTTCCCTGGTATTTAGCTAGCTGTAGTATAGACTGAGGTAGGCAATCCGATTCCGGTGTTTTCTGAATTGGGTAGCAGATATAAACTGTAAAGAAAGAAAGAAAAAACAAACAAACAAAAAAGTCAATAATGCACAAAAATGTGTAATTCATGTATTTTGGTTATGTAGTCAAGATTAACTTCAATGGTTCTTCTGGGTGCCATCAATCAAATATTATATTATGCATCTCTTTGGCAGTGAGAATGTTTCCTCAAATGCTGTTCAGTAGATAAAAAATCTTCATGTAGCACCCATCACGGTGTTACCGCAGTGTAATTATTAAGTAAAGCACAACCTATTTTTTATTTTTATTTTTTTTAAACAGTTGTTCGATTTGCTTAAAGCAGTCTAACCTATGCTGGTTTAATCTCTGCTGGTCACTCAAAGTGTTTGTCTGATGTGGCTCCAGGGCAGAAATTCTAAAAGCATGCACCCAATTACATAAGATGTGCAAAGTGTCTGGGATTGTGTAGATAACTAAAATGTCCTAAATACACAAGAACACAGGTATCTATGGGGGGCACCATAGAGCCCATGGTAGAGTTGGCACTGAAGTCTGTTGATTTTTAATCTAGCTTCTTAAACTCTAAGCCCCCAAATGCAAAATATATCTTAGTACAGACTAGGGCAGGAACTCACCTCAGGTTTCAGAGTCCTCTGCTCTGGAGTTGGAATTTGCATCCAATCAGGGGACCCAAACCTCATAGGCCAGGATACTTTCCGGGTACGAGAGACATCATGCTCATACGCCCCAGGGCTAAACAAATCATGAAATGTCAGTGTCTGGTAATCCAACCAAATCTCCTTAAATTATGCTAAACAAAAAAATCTTTACTTTTTATTCATCACCACAGTTCTGACAAATGCCATTAATCCACAAGGTATGATTGGAAATATGTTGACAGAATGGTTAATGCTGTGACCTAACAGATCCAGCATCCCACAAGTTTTCTCAATGTGGAGTTTCTACGCATAACCATATTTTCTTCGGGAACACCAATTTTCTTCCCACATACCCAAAGACATGCAGTTCAAATTGACTGGCAATTCCAAATTGGCTCTGGATGAGTGTATGTGTGGGCGTGTGTGTGCAGATGTAGAATAATTGTAAAATAATGTATATGTATACTATTTTCTTATTTATCTTTCTTCTCTAAAATAATTAAAATAAATAAAGGAGGTTTAGAAATTAAATTAAAGGAAATGACATTTACCAGTCCATGCCCAGTTGTGTTTATGCTTGTTATGTGGGACACACTTTTTGGAAAAACCCAACACCATTCTACACAAGCTTTGAAAATGGGTTTAAATAATCCCAAATTTATCTGTGGCAGAAACCTTCCCAAATTCTTTCTTACCCTGGATTGCAGTACTTTCTCTGGTCTGATATGCTGATTCGTCGGGATTTGATGTTGAAAGGAGCAAAAGCTGGTGTGAAGGTGCGCTCTCGAAGTAGATCACCCTGGTAATCCACTGGAGACACAGTTGTTGTCTGTGTAAAACATTATGGAGCATAATTTAGAGTCACTTAGCAAAATAATTGTTTGTATAGTTCTGCATCTTATACTTCTGTATAAGCCTGAACATGCTGTATACTACAGGATGTCTGTGTATGTTATATGCTGCTGCTGGAGCATATGAATTTCTTCTTGCATATAAATAAAGTACATATTTATCATCTAGCCATCTGTCTATCAAATATGTAATGTCTTTTCAAATCTTTCTATCAATTAACATTTACCTGTATTTTATATAATGACATCTAATCTATCTATTGATATGCCTATCTGAGTGCCTTGTACCCATGTTTCATATAATGCCATTCCTAATTATTTGCCTAAAACAAGACAAAATCTGTACCTATTAACTCTTGCAATTTCCATTTACTGTGGAGTAATTGTGGGTATTAAATGTAGTTATCATTGCTACTTCTCAGCTCCTGCTAGACCAGTATGTGTATAGAGATGGTAGTTTCTCTTTGTACTTGCATATTGTTTCTCAATGTACCGACTGACTGGAGATGCTAAATCTGTCTGATGCCATATAACGCCCCACATTTTTTCTAGGCTTGATTCTCACCTAACTGTTGATGCTAAGTGGATAGAGTGATCTCTACAGCCCTTTAGGAAATTAAGTGGGTTCATAAAATGGAAATGTAGACGGAAAGATTATTACTACTAAAAGGCATAGAAAAGCTTCAGTACTCACAATTTATTTACTCACCTTGGTGAGTTAAACAAACTAAAAAAACAGGCTTTTGGGGTACTTTCACTTATCTCGCATGTCTCACTATTGCATCTGTCAATTTTCTCTTTTTCCTTTTTCACTGCTGCTGCCTCCTGCCTTTTGAGGTGTTCCTCTATAAAGGCAATGTCCCTACTTTTACTCCACTTTGGCCCTAATTTGGCTCAACCTCTCACATGTCAGTCATAAGTGCCTAACGATTATCAAACCCATTTGAGGCTATTTCAGTACTATGATAGAATGTTCCAAAAGTAGCAATGATACTGAAAGTAGCAAGAAATGCATGACAATAGTGAAATATGCAATATCAAAATTAGTAGTTTCATCTGTTGAATGAAAATGGTCTTACTGGCTTCAGATCCACTTGCCTAGCTCAGTGTAACAATATGCAGTGAGTCAGTTTCTGAAAAAGGAGGAAATGCCTATGGCTGACATTCAGAAAGCACTTTAAAATGCAAATGAGGACACCTGCATGGGCATCAGTTATGTCAAATAATAGATAATAAAGCACTTCAAAGACACAGACATTACCAATCAGCCGAGAAGTGGTCTGGTCACCCAGGAGCTGCCTCTACTGAGACTAATAAATGAAAAAGATAATTAAAGGGTGGTAAGTGACAGTGGAATAAGAACAGGGCACCAAGAAGCCCAGTTGTTTATGAACTATTGTAAGTGGACATTTAACATTCTAGTAGGGTGGAAACAACTGATATGCAGTGTATCCATTAAGCGTCTTGGGATGTTGTTCTTTTAGTCATTATGGTCTGCTGGTTTATAACCATAAACCAGGTGGTTACATGTTCGGACCTCACTATTGACTTATTACGTAATTCTGAGAGTTATATTTTAACCTGCTACTCCTTACATTGAAAAAATATGTGCTGAATAATAATGTATGCTCTTAATATATCTCATCACCCAAATGAATGCTAAAGAGGCTAAACAATGTAAACTGGAAAATGAGAAACCACATTATTACAATGGGCCTATCCGTGCTACACTGTGATCAATATGAGGCTGCTGGTCCATTTGTCCACACACATGAAAAGTGCCCCCTCTCCCTATTACTAACACTCCTTTTCTACACCCTGCCTTTTTTTTCCCTCCTGCTAGCTAGTCCTTTTAAAAGTCTCACCTCCCATATCCAAGCTCACTTAATTAGGGCGGCTTTATTTCCCTAGTTTGTTTCACCTTCTGAATCAACCCAGTAACTATTTCAGGGGTCACAATGATCAGCCCATGGACTACCTGGCTAGAACTCCCTCTGGTGACACTGCACTTCATAGCTCCAACTATCACATAAAGAGACAGGCACAGTCTAGCCTTCCCAATATCCCGTAGGAGTCCATGAATCAAAACAAGGGACTCTTAATTGTGCCTGTCCACCCAACTGGAAGCCCCTTACTACCTTTCAGTTGCTCATGTGCCCCTAGGTAAGAGACTAGCACCCCTTGTTAGTAGTGCAACATAGTGAATCTTTTAATTGTTTGTGCATATTTTTGTTCTCCTAGGATCTTGTAAGGTCCTTTGTCTGTCCTTACTTGGTCATAATATGTTACTACTAGGGAATCCATTCCCAGACGGGTTTATCCATTCCTGGGAATTCGGGAATGACACAGTGCACGGGCATCACACATGTGAACGGTTTTAGATTGAGCCACACTTATTTTTAATAAAACTACTGCAATATGTTAACACCAATAAAAGACTAACCTTAACTACAAGCAGTTCATGCTGTCATAGAAGTACATGTATCTAGTTAGTTGCGGAAGAGCACAATGTGTTGAGCGTACGGTCATCCAGGCGAGAGCGCACCTTCATGCAGAGTACGCCAGCCGCTGAGAAAGCACGCTCTGCATCCACTGAAGTAGGCAGCACAGTCATCAGATACTGATACACTTGTTCTAAACAACGTCCGTGCTTGCCGTTGCTCTGAAACACCGCTATTTCAGCTTTTACTGATGCATCCAGTTTCTTGTCATCATTCTGTGATGGCAAGTTTCTTGGCACAGATAATGCGGATGCAACAGACTGACACATTGCAATTTCAAGTTGCTGTTCAAAGCTGTCAACAGCACAGACGTCAATGAACTCTGCTCCATCCCGGCATTCGTAAGCTGCAGAGTGCAGACACCTCCCAGTCCACTGTGCTCAGTCTTAGTGGGAGCCGGGAGACTGACTGCTGCTGGTCTGTTGTTGACTGAATTAATGAGCGATACACTACACCGTGGGCCAAAAAACCGTACAACTTAATTATTTTCAACTATAACTCTGTTATTTCTTGATCGATTTTTACACTTTTAAATGCTATATATGCGAGCTTGGCCGTTCCCGTTCAGCCGGGAATTCCAGCAGTTTCATTCCCGGGAATGCGGGAATGGGAAACGTCTGGGAATCCTGGGCTCCCGGTAATAAGGAGCCCGGGAATGGATTCCCTAGTTACTACCTGTCCAATTTTTATAAATGATACAAATATGCTGTGCACTTATATTTTGAAAATCAGCTTGAATGATTATATAAAAAAGAGTTACTTCTTGCCTTAAAGTAAATTGCACTGTCAGAAGTTAGGCATGGAAGATCTTTTAGTTGGATACACTGGCTCAGATTTTCCATTTAAAAAGTCAAATATTCTAAATAACTACAATGTCATCATGTCATTTGGGTTTACCTGGATAGTGGGGAGAAAGCGACTTGCAGTTCGAGCTCCAATGACGTAGCCCTTCTTGCTCTCTGGTCTCTTCTGTAGCTCATGAATAAATGAAGTGATCTTCAGGAGACAAAAAGGTAGGGATGACTTTTAAATGGTAGGCAGAGAAAATTAATTTATGTACTAATAATGACAAGGCATGACAACTGCCACATTGTCTTCAATTCAGTAGATCACTGGCATTATTTAGTTTATTTAACAAGTACATTAATCTTTGTATTATAAAGTGCCTTTCATGGAGTATGCATCACAAGGACCTTTACAAAGCACTAACAGGTAGTTATAACTTCCTATCCATCTATCTATTTTATATACCAGCTTTATCCTGAGCAGGGTCATGGATAAGCTGGGGCCTATTTCTGCAAGCACAAGACAGGGTGCTGCCATCCATCGCAGGGTGAAAACACACATGTGTGCACACACACACTAGGGCCAATTTAGCATTGCCAATCAACCTAATCTGCATGTCTTTTTACTGTGGGAGGAAACCTGAGCTCCCGGAGGAATTCCACACATACACAGGGAGAATGTGCAAACTCAATGCAGGAAAACCCAAAAATCCACCCATTTTAAGAACTAAGTATGGAGTGTCATTAAAGTGCTCTGAAACACACATCTGTTCTTTATCCTTCTAGACACAACTCTTTCCAGCCTATGAGCCTTTATCGCAGCTCAACTTTCAAGATTCTGCTAATGGAAGCTTTGTGATCTGCTCACCCAAAATGCTCACATAATTAGCTCTGTAACCCATTGAATGAGATATTAAATGGGAAAGCCCACATAATGTATGATACTACCATTTAGGATTTCATGGCACTGCTAGACACCATAGGTGAATGAAAACCTCTTTCTGTGGCTAAACTGTACTAATGCAAACAAAGATGGCAGTGAGGTGTAAAGGTTAAGGCTTTTGACTTCAATCTCTGAGGTTGTGGGTTCAAATCCTGCTACTGACACCATATAAACAAATCACGCAAAAGAAATGTAACCAATTGTATTTAAAGTTTTGTAAGTCACTATGGATAAAGGCATCAGACAAAAAAGTAAATAATGAGACACCTGGGAGCATTCCTTTCGATGCTCCAGGTGCATACAGAAATGAGGAGTAACCTAATATTGCTGCTGCTTCCTATGGTGCACTCCAAACTCCAGTAATGCTAATATTGGAGAAAATACAGGGAGCAATTAGGCTGCCGCCCCCAAATGGCAAATTAATTTCTTGAGATCACTACTCTTGATCAGGTCAGGTCAGGTCAGGTCACATCAGGTTGGGGAGCATGCACTGGTACAGTGCGTTGCCACAATCACCACACGATAAAAACAGCTCAGGATCCTGGTTGGCAACCCCCCCAGGTAGATACGCGGTCCCGTTTCCCAAACCCCCCCCAGAAATGACCAGGTGTTATGTGGACTTCCCCTTGGCCTAGTCCAGCTGCTGGGGTCCCCAACAGTGAGGATCCTGCGAGTTGGATCACCCTTGGGGAACCGCAACACATGGCTGTAGTGTCGTAACTGACGCTCCCTCACAATGCAGGTAATGTGCCTCATTCGGGGCTTCATGAGCAACCACTCATATGACACAAAGTCAAACCAGCGGTACCCTGGGATTCTCCAAAGAGACAGAGTACAGAAGGAGTCTAGTCTTTGTCTCAGGACATTGGAAAGCATCCATGTTTTGCAACCATAGAGCAAAACAGGAAGTACCATGACTCTAAAGACTTGGACCTTTATCCTTTTGCAAAGATGTCGGGAGTGCCACAAACCACTTTCCATTGACCTCATGACTCCCCATGCTCTCCCAATCTGTCTACTGACTTCATAGGAAGAGTCACCATGTCCTATGAAAAGTCATATGAAGTCTGCTCTTGTAAGTGTGGTTTAATTCAATTCAATTTATTTTTAAAAGTGTTCATATATGAGAAAAGGCTGAGAATTCAAGCTGTGATGTATAAATCCAACCAGACATTGAACTTGCAGGGAAGTATTTGTTAAGTAATTAGAAGTTTCCATCTGAAATGTAAGCCATCAGCCATGTAATCATTTCAAGCTTCCAAAAGGGTACTTTGTGCTATAAGCCAGCACACTCAGCAAAACCTGGCCCCAAATACTCACAATATCATTATTGTAGGTGCCAGGCCCAACCTCTGGTTTACCCCTTATGGGAGGCCGTTCATTTCCCATGAAGTCGGGGGAACTGAAAATAGGGAAAATCTTCTTTTCCTGGGTTGTACCAAAGGACAGGATCTTTGCAGGTGCTGTGTGGAGAGAAGAGGAAATGAAGCAAATTCAGTGGTGCTCTAATCTGTTCAAACTGGACACAACAATAAATCAGTCTTCAGTTTTATATACTGTAGTGCACAATCACATGGCAGGTTACAAGGCAAACAAGGGCACCATGGAAAAGCAGGGGTCCACAACTCCTGTCCTGGTGGGCCACAGTAGCTGTAGGTTTTCATTCTAAACCTTTTCTTAATTAGTGACCTGTTTTTTCTGCTAATTAACTTCTTCTGAATTAATTTTTTGAAGACTCAGACCCCTGAACTGTTTCATTTTTCTTAATTAGCAGCCAAACAATAACGAGATACAAAATGAACCAAAACATGACCAGCAAACTGGGTCCATCATACGATATCTGAAAGTAAAGAAAGATGAAAATCTCAGCAACGTTGATCTGCTCAGTTTCCCAAAACATTTTGATTGTGTTCTTAGAAATAAGAAAACCTACAGTTTCGGAAATGCCTGCTATTGCACAGTGACAGCAGCAGCAAGCCATGGAATTAAAGAAACACTTTAATTAACAACAAGCACTGGCGCCTAATTAAGCAACTGGTTGGAGTGAAATTGGTTGGAGTTTGAGGCTTTGACTTGGCTGGTCTTTTGCTGGTGCACTCACTTTATATTTCATTTCTATGTGGGTGCCATTTAAGGAAATAAATGAAACAATTCAGAGGAATGATGAAAAACTTCAGGGGAACAAATCTTAAAAAAAAAGCCAATTAAAATGAAAAGAAAACTAGTTATCAATTAAGAAGAGGGTTAGAATGAAAATCTGTAGCCACTGCGGCCCTCCAGAAAAGGAGTTGGTAGACCACTGATGTAATGTAACAAGAAGATAAACTGCACAATTATTCAACAGGTTATAAACAACAAGGAAGCAGACTATATGAGTAATCATGAACTGATAGTAGATGGGAATAGATTGACAGTATGAGATGACAGACCAGTAGGATTAGGAGGATAAGGTAAGAGAATATAAAATTGATGTACCAAAAGAAATTCATATATTGGAATTAGAAAGAAACATCTGACAATATGAAATGTGCAGTATTGTAACTATAATAATACTTTTTATCTATTGTCTAACACTTTAATAAAAAAAATGATGTCACCAGCATCAGTCATGAATTCATATTTCAGTGTGAGAAAATGTCTGGTCTCAATAGCATATGAGGATTGAATTTTCAGTGAATGAGCCAATTCCTGTAGTTGATAGTCACACACAACATCACCGTGCGTATGGAGATGCATGAATGGATGCTAGCAGAGTCATACATTGTGTTTAGTCATTTAAAGACAGGAACACATACATTGCCACTCAGATCTTCAGTGACTATTTAAATGTTTCTTCCAAAGAATGCTTAAATGATCATCCATTAACTTTTAATACCAAATTCCTGAATGGATGCTAGCAGTAGTACACAATGGGGAAAGCTCTACATAATAAGAACACAAACATCACTCATTAGACAGATAGGGGTTACTCCCAACTGTTCTCTATTGAAAGTAACAAAAAATCAATAAGCTTATCAGAGAGAATCAAATCATTACAGTCAGAGTTGTGACAGCGGAGATGTGAACAGGACATCATGCAGTCAAGATGTTCACACATTGCCAATTAAAGTAGATCTTCACACTTCTAGAAAGGAGACAAATGTGTGAATTAGGATGAGGATTGTAAAAAGACGTAAATAAAGGTTTAAATATTTGATAGACTTGTAGTGATTTTCTATCTTTATTGAACAGTCAAACCCATATGCTCATTAGTTTTGGAATGAGTAAAGTTAAATCACAATGCTCATGGACAGACCTATAGGAAGAAATTCAGAGAATTGAAGCCATAAGGCTAAAAGAGTGCTTACCAAGAGAATCATAACAGGGCTTTGCAATAGTGTGAAGGCTGATATCCATGAGTCCTGGGTGGTCTGGTAGGTTGATTTTAAGCAAGCAGCAATGACAATCAGTTTTGGGTGTTTTGAAAATGATACCATATTACAATGGAAACCACTGTAATCAATCCAGCTGAGGGGTGATACAGTAGTCCATCATATCAGAATACTGAAATTAGATTTTTTTTTATCTTGCTGTACGTCTTTAATGCTGTGTACAAGAACAATATTGGACTTGGGGTGGCACGGTGGCACAATGGTAGCGTTGCTGCCTCGCAATTCAGAAATCAGGGTTTGCGTTCTGGGTCCTCCCGGCATGGGGTTTGCATGTTTTCCACGTGTCTAAGTGGGCTTCCTCCAGGTGCTCTGGTTCCCTCCCGCAGTCCAAAGACATGCAGGTTAGATGGATTGGTGATACTAAATTGTGCTTGGGATGGATGTGTGTGTGTGTGAGTGTGTATCTGTGTCTGTGTCCATGCAATGGACCTGCGCTCTGTCCAGGATCTGTTCCTGCCTTGTGCCCTATTCTAGCTGGGATAGGCTCCAGCACCCCCCTCTCTTATGGTCTCTGCCATAAATCTAAATTTGCCAGGATAGGCTTTGGACCCCATAACAATGTAATGGAATATGCAGGTTCATAAAATGAATAGATGGATGAATAATGCTTAAATTACGCTTAAATCACAGGTTCACTGACTTTATAACAAAGGTTCCGGCAGGATGGCAAAACTTTGTTGATTCACTGCCTGGCAACATGTGCCTTATTATATTATGTAATTAAAACAGTTTGTTACAGTAATCAAGGTCTCTGTTTACCTATATATTTGTTTGCGACTTTTTTATGACATCATCTTTTGCTTACATGCAAGCAGACTCGGGTTACGTGCATGTAAGGTTCAGGTCACACTTCAGGTCACAAATGCGTCTTTCACACATTTGTGACCTGAAGTGAAAACAGACTACTTGGCGACAGTTGCCACCTTGACTACCTTATATATACACTATCCAAACACACATAGACTGTACACACACACACATACACAAATGTCTGTCATATAATATGTACAGTGTGTGTGTGTGTGTGTGTACACATACATATATATAAGAAATACAGCAAAAGTTAGACCTCTTATAACATTGCAAGATGCTGAAAAATTAGTTTACGCTTTTGTTTTCAGTCAGCTAGATTACTGTAATGCACTCCTCTCAGGACTATCCAAAAAAGACATCAATCGATTGCAATAAGTGCAGAATGCAACTTCTAGAATCTTAACTCGGAAACGAAAATCTGAGCACATCACCCCAGTTTTGATGTCACTACACTGGTTACCTGTGTCATTTAGAATTGACTTTAAAATACTGCTTATGGTTTACAAAGCCTTAAATAATCTCGCTCCATCTTATATTTCAGAATGTCTCACACTCCAAATCGTAATCTTAGATCTTCAAATGAGTGTCTACTTAGAATTCCAAGAGCTAACGGCCTTCTGCTGTTATGCACCTAAAATCTGGAATAGCTTGCCAATAGGCATTCGCCAGGCTAATACAGTGGAGCACTTTAAAACACTGCTAAAAACACATTACTTTAACATGGCTTTCTCATAGCTTAATCTTAGTTAAATCCTGATGCTCTGCATATTCAATTAATTATCATTATTATTCATGGTGGCTCCAAAATCCATATTAACCCCTACTTTCTCTTCTGTTCTTTTTCCGGTTTTCTGTGGTGGCGATCTGCGCCACCACCACCTACTCAAAGCACCGTGATGTCCTTACATTGATGGATTAAAGGCCAGAAGTCCACATGACCATCATCATCAAATTCTTCCATGAGAACCCAGAATACAATGAGGACTAATTGAGGTCATTGATGTTAGGTAGAAAGCCTAGAGGGGGTTGGGTGGTCTCATGGCCTGGAACCCCTGCAGATTTTATTTTTTTCTCCAGCCATCTGGAGTTTTTTTTTTTTTGTTTGTTTTTTCTGTCCTTTCTGGCCATCAGACCATTACTTTTATTCTATGTTAATTAGTGTTCCCTAATTTTAATTATTTATTTGTCTTTTTTCTCTTTCTTCATCATATAAAGCCCTTTGAGCTACATTGATTGTATGAAAATGTGCTATACTGTATAAATAAATGTCTGCATCAACAACAACAATTCCTGCAGGTGTCCCAACTTTGGTCGATTACTTACAAACCATCTGTCTGTACAAAAGTAGAATTGGAACATTCTGTGTTTCAACAGCCTCTGAAGTAATATTTAGACAATACTGCACTGTATTTTGCATTCATAATTGTGAGAAAAAGGAAATTAACATAACATAATTAACACAGACCATTATAACTCTTAAACGTGTAGATCTTTCATTTAGAGAAATTGCAAAAAAGTCAAGGGGTCAGTGAAAACAGTGTCCTACGCCATCAAAAAGTATTGGGAAACTGGAGGAAACTCTCACAGTAACAGGTCTAGCTGATCCAAAGCCAAAACACAATCAAAAGAGAAGATTTCAGGTTTCACACAGAAGTGCTAGCTAACACCCTAAACAAGACTTAAGCTCAAAAAGAGGCTGTAATTGGACCTCTAACCATGTACTAATTTTCTACTATTTAATAGAGGTGTCATGAGATCAGACTTATTCCAACAAAACCAAGACTGAGATAGGAATCGAGATTCCACCAGTCCACCATGGGGAATATGTTTAAATTCAATTATATTCATTTTGCAATTGCAAATTGAGGTGACTGGGAAACTAGGAAATGGATCTGTGTAGTAGTGAGAGTCTTGTGAACCTTTTCCCACACTGTAGCAGTATAGAAGGAAAGAATGAGACCATGATACAAGTGCCTTAAATGACATTCCTGCAGCAGGGTAGATGCCTTGCTCTGAGTGAAAAAGGGAAGCAATAATGAGGGTCCTTGGGGGGAGGCACTGTTTGTTCAGAGAGAGAGAACCCAGTTTAAATTATTTGGCCATATAAAAAGTTCTAGTACCAGCTCATTGGGAGAAGACACAGTACACACTTAAGGGATTAAATGTTGATTTACCAGGGTTTTCCCATAAAATTTGTGAAAACTGGATTAGGTGGCCTCATCTGTCTAGCTTACCTTGTGTTGCCATCTGAGCAAACACCAGGACGGTAAATGATAAAGTGATTGAGTTAAAGTGTTAACATTAAACTCACAAACCTGTAATGGAATAAGTGGATTTAGAAAACGGTTGTAGGGATGTATGGGTGTTAGTATTTATGTACTTTGTTTATTGATGCTGGTGGGTCCTCAGCTTGATTCACAGCAGGAAATGAGTATGCAAGTTCTCCTTGTGCTTGAATGAGATTTCTCCTGAAATTCCAGTTAACTTCTACATCTTGAACACATGCTGTTATCCTAACAGCCAGATCTGAATTGAAATGGTACGGGTGTGCGAATAAGTGTGCCCTGTGATGACTGCCATCAAAAATGGTGTAGATTAAAGAATTCGTTTTATAATAAAACATTTAAAAAAACAGTAATCCATCCATCCATTATCCAACCCGCTGAATCCAAACACAGGGTCACGGGGGTCTGCTGGAGCCAATCCCAGCCAACACAGGGCACAAGGCAGGGAACCAATCCTGGGCAGGGTGCCAACCCACCGCAGGACACACACAAACACACCCACACACCAAGCACACACTAGGGCCAATTTAGAATCGCCAATCCACCTAACCTGCATGTCTTTGGAACTGTGGGAGGAAACCGGAGCGCCCGGAGGAAACCCACGCAGACACGGGGAGAACATGCAAACTCCACGCAGGGAGGACCTGGGAAGTGAACCCAGGTCCCCAGGTCTCCCAACTGCGAGGCAGCAGCGCTACCCACTGCGCCACCGTGCCGAAAAAAACAGTAATGAAACTGTTAATTCAATGCAAACGTTTCAAATCCTTAATAATGTAACATTTTATATGGTAGTGTAACCTGCAATCAGATCAAAGTACATGTAATATCAAAATTAATGTAAATAGCTAAAGGCCAGTGGCATGATCACCCAAGGGTTGGTGTTGCTACCATGCAGATCCTGTAATCATGTCTCCCATAGATGTCAGCTCTTTAATTAGACAATACAAAGGCACACTTTGGATTCATTGATAGTTCTCCTTTGGCCAAGTATATATGAAACAACTGGTATATCTGTGTTCTTGTGCAACCTGCAATGCAATGGCATCCCATAAAGGGCAAGCTTGTGCCTGGCAACTGATGAGACCAAGTTAGCTTCTAGGCCGCACTCCACCCTGAAATGAGTCAACAACCTGGAAACCTGAAAAACAGTAGGGGGATACCACAGTAAAAAATGAGTGCTGCTAGGAAGTGACGGGTAGTGCAGATACCCTGAAAACTGCTGTGAAGAGAGCACCAGGTTAGGGTCATTTGAGATGGCCACCAGTCTTGAGTGTCCTCATGCCACACATAGCTCTGTCTTGAGTGTACAGTGGTTCCCTGAATTGGCCTGGGGGCCTCAAACATAAAGCAGGCCATTTTGAAAATGAAACCAGCCGAGTTTTCGAAGCTGAATCCAGTGCACTGCTAAAGGTTTTGAACCCCCTGAAAAGGTCAGATTTTTAGGTAAAACAGAGCCTCTGTACATTAGGATAACTGATTTATTAATTATTATTCTATAGCCTCTCTAGTTTTGTTTTTTATGTTTTCTACTGTATTTACAGCTGGTGACAAATGTTGGCCTGCATTGGTTGGTGTGGATATTACACAAAAATTATATTGATGACTATAGCATTACTGGTTTTTTTTTGTTATTTTTATTAATTATAACAAATTTTACAAAGCTTTACATAAACACACAAACAAATGAGAACCAAACAACATAAATATAGAGAATCTATATCTATTACTTACAGAAGTAACAAATTAAACATTTATGTAACCAAAATTTTCTTTTTTTTATACAATTCAAATGGCTTATTTGCATCAGCTTTTTTCAGCCTTTTATAAAATGTAAACAATATTTGAAATCCACCTCAAAAGGTACTGAAAGAGGGAATATTTTTGGACCAGCTTTAGCGAGCACAGCAAAATACTGACTGGGACCTTTGTAATAGTTTGTGGGAAGGAAAGGAAGCCACATTTGTGCTGTTAAAGGGCATATTATTGCAAGGTTTCACTGTACTTGTGTTTTATTTTTGAATGCAAAGCGTGTATAAGGCTTTCCTCAGAAAGCAAGCTAATCACAATGCAAATTTTTGCAATCTAAATTACACAATGTGTTCTGTGCACTCATCTAGCATAATGAAGTTGCTAGATTGTGTTTGATGCCCTATAAATACAAGTACACATCAGCATTTGAATGAATAACTTTAATTTGACATGCCAGAAGGTTTGTTTTGGTTGGTGGAAGGGTTTTCGGGATGGGACAGGATGGGGAGGGGAACACTGAGGTCTTGTTAGACTCAGGGGCCTGTGGACTTGGGATCCATCCCAGCTTGTGTGATGAAATCAGACCAGAAAGTAAGGAGGCTAACAAATATCTTTCAGGCACTGACTTTTCAACTTTTACTTACCACCACAATTGCAATATTAATCAGAGCATTCATCCATTTCCTAAACCCACTAATCCTGAGCAAGGTTGCAGATGAGCTGGAGTCCATCCTGGCACGCATAGGACACAAGGCAGGAACAATCACTGGACAGGACACAAGTCTATCACAGGATGTACACAAACACAAGCACATACACACACACAATTTAGCACAGCCAATCCACCTAACCTGCATGTCTTTGGACTATGGAACAAAATCATACACCCATATGGACACAGGGTGAACATACAAACTCTACACTGGGATATGAACTCTGGTCTCTTTACTGTGAGGCATTGGTGCTACCACTACACTACCATGCCACCTCATCAGTGAATATTAAAAAAATAAATAAATAACAATGAATGAAAGCAGTGGAGTGTGAAATTTTATATTAACTGTGGGACTTTTTTGCAAAGTGTCCAAATTATTGCACAAACTGGGCATTCTTTGAATTTAATACACATAAGGTAAAACTGATGACAAAAACTGAACAGACAGTGCTAGTGCTCCAATAGAAGCTTGAATTGTGTGCTTTGGATTGCATTCTCTTGTGTTTTATTAAGTGTCCTTTGATAGAGTGCAACATCAAAATGCTGTATTAAATAAAAAAATGATTCAGTGATCTAATTCAGGGAGGAACCGTAATAGACATGTGCCTGTCTGCAAGGATGGATGTTGGTTGTCAGCGCAGCAACTTAGCAATGTGTCTTCATAAGAAGCTATCCCAGATAGGTGCCTAAAAGTCTAATTTCTTGTTCTTAAACATCAATCCAGCTATTTTTAAACCATTTAAACCAAGTCAGGTTTGCAGGGGCCAGACCCTATCTTATTACCAGGGGACAAAATCTAGAAACCAAAGTTGGAAGCTTCACCAGCCCATTGCATGTCCAGAGAAAAACCCATCTTTACACAGAGAAAACAGTCAAACTCCAGACAGAGGCAATTAGCAGGCCAGTGAATCAAACCTCACATCTCAGGAATATTAAGGAAGATGTGCTAAGCACTGCTCCACTACACCTTCCAAAATAATGCACCCGACTTTTAAAAATGTGGAACAACTGATTTGTGTTTGTTAACTAACACAGTTAAGTGCATTTGGAGTAATCTGGCTAATATAATGTTTACAGTTAAATGTAATAATGTAATGTGTGTCTTATTTAGGGTCATTTCAGGCCTGGTGACCAATGCTGTTGGGATAGCCTCCATCCCACTCTGATACTAAATTGGATAAATCTGGGTTTGAGCATGTTAAATAATAAAATGGGTTTAGAAAATGTATGGATGCTGAAATGGTCTGTACAATGGATTGGCGACCTTTTGAGAGATTACTTCAGACTTTTGTCCATTGCTGAGAAGACAGGCATTAGCCCTTATGATACTAAATATCTGGGTCCTTTCCACATTTTTGCATGAACTATCTAAATATCAGGATGAACGTTAAGAGGAAAGCTGCTTTAAAGCACTGGAAGAAAAGAGAAACGCGTAGGAGCACAACGCATCATTCCAAAACTACAGCTAACACGGAGCTCGTAATTCTACATAAATACGGATATTTCCTCAGCCCTCTTCTTCCAGCAGATGATGGCGGGTGAACAAAAGAATACCGCTACATCATCAGAATGCACGAAATAGCCTTGGACAGGAACCAAATTCATCCCATATAGCGCTTAGGCACACACGTTGTGTCAACGGTGTATCGCCGATCGATCAAACAGGGAGGTTTTGGTCAGCATTTCAATCAAGCTATGTTTGTTTGAAATAACGCTGTACACGACTTAATGCTGCGAACAATACAATATTTTGGACTGGGATGTGACCCCGTCAACATAGAGGTTCACTTTCATCCCCTTCGCCAATCTATGTGCCCAAACTATATGCACAATTCCTACACTTGCTGTCACAATTCTGCCAACTTTTATCAAATCACTTACCCGACTCTTCTTCCTCCATGCTGTCTCCTGTAAATGCCGTGTTTACAAGTTTGTTGCCTTGGAGATGACCCTCCATGACCTCGTCGGGCAGTTGTTCGTCTGTTGCTTGAGCTGTCACGGCGTCCGCACCAAGAGACGGCGGTGGGTCTTTTGCATGTTTACCGTCATGTTTTGGATGAGAAACAGCTTGGGACGTCGTAGCTGATTTCCGCGCATTAGGCGAACGTGGCATCATTAAACGTAATTTTAAACAAAACACGGATCGTAGGTGAGAAGTATTTGTATAAATTGTCCGTAGCTGCTGCTAATGGTTCATCAAGTACCTACCATTTATTTTCTATTTTAAATGCCTAAAATACTTCCCGTTTAATTGAATATATAAACTATATATAAACTATCGTCTTTAAAGTAAATACACAGTGCGTTTTATTGCAGCTTATGTACCATCCTCCAATAATAAAAGCATTCTGGGAAATGGATAGTATGTTAATAGACAAGTTTATTTGCATTTCTTTTCCTTGTACGGTATTACCTACACAGCAAGGCAATATGGAATACCATTTGTGCCAAACTTAATAAGCAAAAAGATAATGATGAAATAAATAGCGTGAAAAAAATCACTTCTATACAAGTCATTAAATTGTGAAAAGAAGCCCACCCTAACGATCAGAAATACTAAAGAAAGGATATTTGACTTTAAGAAGCAGAAATGTGTGTGCACGTTCACCCATTATTGTTCGGGGGGAGTGTTGTTTAGAAATAATGACTTAATATAAACATTTAGGAACTACCCAGATTATAATCTCAACTGTTAAATGACTACATAGCATACACTTTAAATGCAATTAGTACTTATTTCTCCTCCTTAAACTGAAAATTATTTAAAGTGGACAAGAACCTCATGTTACCCTTTTATGACAATGTGATCCAGTATGTCATTCACTTTCAACTTTTTTTTTTTTTGCCTGGTTTAGTGGTCTGACAAATTAAAATTAAAAAAAAAAAAAAAAAAACTCCAGCAGATTACTCAAATTATTGGGGCTCAGGTGGATGATTTGGTAAGTGTGTGTCAGAGGGCAATGTTGAAAAAACTGACAAATGACTCCCATTACATGCAGAACTTAACTTCATTAAATCAGGGGTCAGGTTAGTCACTTTAAAGACACATGCAAAATGTTTCATTAATTCCTTTCTTCCCTGTGGCATACTGTATGTCTGTTTAATAAGGAATATCAGAGATATTAAACATTTCGAGATGTGTACAGTTTTTCATATGTATCATCATATAACCATTTTAGGTGTAAACATACTCACAAGCTGCTAGAAACAGTCATGTGATGTAATTTTGTAATCTGCTTAATCAAGGCCAGGGTCACTGGGGGGCTAGAGCCTATCCCAGCTAGCATAGGGCACACCAAACACACACTAGGGCAATTTAGTGTCACCAGTTCACCTAACCTGCATATCTTTGAAAAACAGGAAAAAACGGAGGACCTAGACTCTGAGGAAGCCTATGCAGACATAGGGAGAACATGCAAACTCCACGCAGGGAGGACCTGGGACAAAAATCCTGGTCTCCTTACTACGAGGCAGCAGGGCTACCACTGTGCCACCATCCTGCCTGCTAGAAGCAGTTAACAAAAAATTAGTTTTCAAAATAATATAAATAATTTATAATTTCTGTGTAAGTTTTAACTTGTCTTATTTTTCTCTTTTTAAATTGTATTTCTGTCTGTTTTTTGATGCAACTAAGAAGGCAAAGTTCATGTCTGCTTGAGTAAACTAAATAAAAACCTTAAACTAATTAGATAAACGTCATCCATTCATCTTCCAAACCTGCTTATCCAGATCAGGATAGCAGGACAGCTGGAGCCAACCCCAGACAGCATCAGGCTCAAAGCAGGTACATGTCTTGGATTATTGTAAAATACATTTGAATATGTTTATTTTATTTTAATAATGTAGTTCTTTTTATTCAGTTATTGAAAGGTTTATATCATAATGGCATTACTTTTATAAACTGGTTTTATCAACTATGGCTCTTTTATTGCAGGCTCTGTTTATTTCAGAATGTCTCTTTTTGTGATGGCTTTGTCGCTTGTCAATCAAAACTACCCAGCAGAACCTATTCCTATTTGTTAATCATTTTATGTCAGTTCATTTTGTCTAAACCTAGATGACCGGCTACCAAAGATCTTTAGTGATGTTTGCATTCAAACTGGCAAAAATGAGTGAGTATCAGGAGTTGCAATAGTAGGTCAGTCAGTCATTGTCCAACCTGCTATATCCTAACACAGGGCCATGGGGGTCTGCTGGAGCCAATCCCAGCCAACTCAGGGTGCAAGGCAGGAACAAATCCTTGGCAGAGCGCCAGCCCATCGCAGGGCACACACACACACCAAGTACACACTAGGGACAATTTATTAGGATCGCCAATGCATGTCTTTGGACTGTGGGAGGAAACCGGAGCACCCGGAGGAAACCCACGCAGCCACAGGGAGAACATGCAAACTCCACGCAGGGAGGACCCGGGAAGCGAACCCAGGTCTCCTAACTGCAAGGCAGCAGTGCTACCACTGGTTGATAAAAGAGCTGAATAAAATTTGAAAACATGAAGTCTTTTTTAGACTAACTGATGATATATTATATTTGCTGAGATTGTTAACTCTTCAGAATGTTGACGTTGATGAAAAGGTTCTTAGTAGTTAAGTCTCATTGAACACCGCATGAGCAGTTAAGGTACCGTTGAAGAAATCACTTAGGCACGCATGAAAAGGTGGAATTCCAGCTGTTGTTTGGGTCTAAATACAGTATATGGCCAACCAATATCCTTGTTTGACTCCACCATTGGTCTTGATTGATTTACAATTTAATAACTTGCTTGAATATATATCACTACACTTTTTTTAATGTGAACATTTAATTTCATATTGTTTTTATCTATTTATTTTGGCACAAATGGTATTCTACCATGCGGTGGACTGAGAATTTGCATGTTCTGGTTCACCTTGAAAAGAGAAAATGGCTGAGGGCTTTGATTCCAAATTGAATCATCTTGCTGCTTAATAAATGCTTCTCTGCCAGTACAGTGAGTGCTGCATACTTGATATGGAAGTAATCTGATGGATTTGTTAAGACACAGTAGTTGGCACTGCTGCTACACAACTCAAGCCTCCTGGGCTCAAATTGTGGCCTAGTCACTTTATATGTGGACTTAGGACATTCGCTCTGCCTCCATGAGGGTTTTCACTTACAGCATGAAGGTATGCAGGATAGGATGAGTGATGGCTGCAAACTGGACTAGTTGATTGTGCTTTGGTAACTACTGTATTGGTTGTATTTCTCCAGTTTGTCATCCCTCTGCTACCCTTATTTTGCTTCTTTTGCTGTTGGGTATCCTTACAGATGAGACCCCTAGTCATTGCACGCTATCTAACACATCTCATAGTGTAGTTCCTCACCCAGTCATTTTTAATTTTGTTCCTCAAATGCTCAAACCTTCCTAGCCTGTTTCTCTTTATCACACTAATTATGTCCTCTACACTAGTTCTTTCTCTGTACTCTGCATTTGACTTCCACTCCTTACTAAAACTCTGATTGCCCCCAGATTGCTCTCCTTCCATTGTTTGCTGACTTTACTTCATTATGCACGTTCATCATCTGTGTCACACTCCCATAAAAATCTTCACACAGCTTGCCTAAATATTTTCTACTGATGCCAAAGTTACGTTTTAGAAGACACTAGCAGATCACAGACCTTATTTTATGCAAATCTTAACTTTGCTACTAATGCTAACTCGAGAACTCTTCTTATATTCACCTTGTCACCTAGGTAAGTAGCAGAACTTTTCTACTTTCTCTAAAATAACTGCTTTGCTTATTTGCAAATTACACTTAAATACATTTACACTTAGTCCATCAGCATTAGACACCCTTATCATGCATTTCTGGTTGTTTACACCACTCCTGCCACTATTGCATCCTACATGAAGCAACTTCCAGCATCCTGTGAACTGAAGAGAGCTCTTCCTAGCTTTTCTGCATATGCCACATGGATATGCACTTACCTCTTCAACTAATCCTGATCCTCCTTCATTCATTCATGCATTCATTCATCTTTCTGCATTTTGCTTCCATGGGCCTACAAGAGCTATCATAGTCCCTACCATACTTTTCCAGTCACTATGTCCATCACCATAACAAATAATAGTGAACGCAGAACAAATCTTGGATGAAGCCAAACTGCACCTCAACAGCATTCTCTGACACCAGACCAGCTTGGCCTTTTGCTTTAACTGCTCTCCAGACCACCACCTGTGCTTCTTTCAGCATCAATACCATTACAGACACCATCCATTCACCCACATCAGGCTTTGTCAAAGTCCATCTTATTGCCTTCTTGAAGATTCCTGTCCATCACCTTCTTTTTTTTTATCAACAAATATATAACTGTCATTGTTACTTTCCCATTTCCCATATTACATTTACCTCAGAAGAAAAATAAAACCAAACTGGTCTCCTTTCCTGTCCCAACAGCTTGATGGCTGAAAAACACTCAAACTCCTGTGAACTGACTTTACCTTGGTAAATTGGAGTGATTCCACTCCTTTTATAATCTGCTGGTATCTCCCATTCCACCAATATCAAGTTAGAGAGGTCCATCTATCGATTACCACCATGATCCTCAGATGCACCCATCATTTCTGACACTGGATCAGCTGGGCCTTTTGGCTTACTTTTGCACTCTTCAATGCTTTAGCGGTGTTCTCTTTTGAGAATCTACAGCTAGGAATTTCACATCTGTTCTGTGAAGGAAACACTGCCTGCAAAAAAGAAAAAGGGTGTTTGTGTTAAATGTATTGAGGAAAATAAAAACTAAAGTTTGTTTTTGTTAAATTTGTTAATTTAAGGCTCAAATAGATTAGTACATATAACGTCTAAATGGTGAAATAAATACAATTATCCATCAATTTTCTAATCCTGTTTAATCTATGTATAAGGTTGCAGGAGGCCAGAGTTTATCCCGGTACAATTGAGCAAGTTTAGAATCACTAATTGACCTAACATGCGTTATTTTTGAAATCTACAAAGGGAGCAAACCCACAACAACTGAGATGAATATGCAAACTACAAAATTCTGAGGCTGAGAATCAGCAAACCACGGTGTCACCATCTAACCCTTAAAACTAAATGGTCAGTTTTGACTTACAGTGTGATCTAGTGGATAAGCTGCTGGACTGTAAAATAAGAGATTTCTGGATGGTTTCATATACTTCAATAATTGACAGAATGCAAATCACATTACCTGCCTTTTTTGGAGGTGTGTGGGTGGGGGAGTGGGGGGGGATTTATGTAAAAGCAGCTTTTGGGTATTGAAGAAACTGACATAGAATGAGCGTATCAGTTGATGTAAGTATACTTCATATATGATTGCTGAACCCTCAGTATATAAAAGTTTATAAGGGGTAAATTCATGGCAGAATAAACAGATCTAAGTCACCATTTTACACAAAAAAGTCAATAAATAACATTGCTATTGAAAAAAGCTGATAAAAGACTGTTTAATCCCACCAATGCCTAAAAGGTAATACCTTATATGTCATGAGTTATAATTAAATGTAAATATGAAGTCAACTTACTGACGTCATTCTTAATTCTTTATTTTTACACACTGATACTGAGTACTGTACTTTCAGCCAAGGAATAATTCAGCAGAAGTATGTCAAAAACGCTATCTCCCCCGCGGACGCCTAAAATTCTGTCTAATGCAGAGCTATAGTAGACGCGACCACTTGGGAATACCAAACCTTCAAATTCTGTACACCTTTGTGCGAACACATTGCTGAGCGCAAAGCCCCGCCCATTCGTTCTTTCGCCCAATCACCGATGAGTTCGTCTAAGGTACCGTGGCGTTGTTATCGCCCGCTTGTCCAAGTGTCCTACATAGTAACGCCAACCGAACGTCGTCTCCACGTTAGGAATGCCATCACCGCTTTTCTATTAATACAGAGGAGCCAAACCAGGCGAACGAGCTGATTACAGACATTTTCCAATCGCAAAGAAAAACTTCATTAGAGTGTCTCGTGTGTAGATTAAAGAAACACACGAGATTGATATTTAAATACGTATCTGTCAGTATTAATTTGGTGCATTTTATATGTTTTCGCAAAAAGTACAAAATTCCAATTTCGTTTCATCTTTGGTATGTATAATGTGCTTGTTTAGGGATCGAAGTTTCCAATTAACGTGGAACAATCCCATCAATTCAGACTCCAGTATCTGCTTGTGTTCCAGCCACATAGCAAAAAAAAAAAAAAAAAAAAAACTGACGCAAGTATTTAACTGCCCACAGTATATTTTTAACGAGCTATCATTCTTTTCATTGTTTTTTTACGTATAGTGTCTTTCTGTTTATAAAATCGTTGAATGTGGCTGAAAGTAAAGCATAGATTTGTTATGTGACCTCATTCATTTGAAATATCAATGGCATTCAATCTTTGGTCAAGAGAGGGCGCCAAAATAGCACAAGTACACTTTGTATTATCCTGGTATTATTTATTTGGCCAGTTTAACTAAGTATATAATTGATGTTAACTGTGCCCTATTGCACACGTCCAAATACACTTGTTTATTCACTTTGGCTGGGTACATTAGATTGCCAGCCCAGTATGGACAATGAGAACCTACGTCATCAGCAAGGATACATGCAAAATGCACACAGAGACACAAATGTTCATCATGTAAGTCCAACTGTTGAAATTAGTGCACTGCTCTATTATTGACTGCCAAAGCAAATCATATTGTAATGCATGTTGCGCTATTTATGATTGTTATTGCATTGAGCTTTTACAATGTAATTGCCCACATAAAATGAAAAGAGTTGATATTTGTCTAGCTGACGAAGTCTCTTCTCTCTTATAACCCTTGAACTCGCTGTTTATAGGTACAGTGTTACCTTAAGTTATCAGATATTCTACCCGTTTGAATTTCTCTTCTATGATCTTTTGATATTTGACGTTGTGAATGATGCTTTCTATTAGAGTTGGCACAAGTACATAAACAAATCTTATTGGGGTGATGGTATATGTAGTGGGCCATATAGTGTCATCTTTTTATGTCCATTTACATAGGTCATTTCAAAAGTGATTTAATTAACTTGACACAATTGTGCTGTCATTTAGATCTGAAAGTTACTTTGGATAAAAGCATCAGCTGTAAATAAACGCATGGCAAAATGAGCAAACAGCAATAGCTCCTTATTGCAGCAGGGGTCTAATAAAAGTATTTAAGAAGGTTTAATAAAGTATCTATCTATCTATCTATCTATCTATCTATCTATCTATCTATCTATCTATCTATCTATCTATCTATCTAATACAACGTATCTGCAAAGAAGAAACTGTATTCTTCAAAGTATTTTGATCGAAGGGGTGTTTTGGCATGAAAATTGTAGTGGAGCCATACAAGAGTTTTCCTGTATGTGTGCAGGCTTCTTTAATGTGTCCATGTTTTGCTAATGACTAGCAATTGCCGCATTGCTGCAGTAATCCAGGCCAAAGAAGCCCCAACTAAATACTGAGTGCTGTACATGCTCATACTTTTCATGTTCATACCTTTCAGTTGGACAACATTTCTAAAAATCCTTTTTTTGCATTGGTCTTAATTGATATTCTAATTTTCCGAGATACTGAATTTGGGACTTTCATTAGTTGTCAGTTATAATCATCAACATTAAAAGAAATAAACATTTGAAATACATCAGTCTGTGTGTAATGAATGAATCTAATATACAAGTTTCACTTTTTGAATGGAATTACTGAAATAAATCAACTTTGTCATGATATTCTAATTTTATGACCAGCACCTGTACACACAGGCCAGTTTAGCTTCACCAGTCCACCTAACCTGCATGTCTTTGGACTGTGGGAGAATACTGTAGTAACCAGAGCAAGCCCACGCTGACACAGGGAGAACATACAAACTCCACACAGGGACAACATGAGATGTGAACCCCTGACTCAGTGTTCTGATGCAGCAGTGTGCCACCATGCTACAAGAAAGAAAGAGTCGTGGAGCCCACAATAAATGTTGGCGAGCCAGCCTGGCAACGCCATTTAATGAAAATAAAAAATAAACTTTAGGGGTCAAGTACAATGACCAACAAAAAATCAGCCAATCCTGCCCCACAGTAGCCACAAATTTAGACAAAAAGCTTCAGACAGTTTGGGAGCTCCTTTTAGTTTGCAGTCTGGGTCCAAAATGAAACCTTGCTCTCTGGGTACGTACCTTTTTTTTTATGAGGTCCAGAGTAGAAGGGTCCTTCTCCGGTCTCCACAGAAAGGCTTATTTGCTGGGGTGCTACTGGTGGAGGAGAAAGGACGGTTAGTAACAATGCCTCCTCTTGGTCCATGGTAGTATAACTTACCACCACTGGCCCCTGAAGATGATCCGTATATGTAATAACACATACCTGTGTTACCTACCCCAGGATTCTGTACCACTTTGAAATGGACATCATACTTCTGGATTCTTTACCACTCACTGTCTTCAAGGTGGTCCATTTGAGAATATTGTCCAAATTACAGCATTATATGCATTTTCTTCCTTTTTGAAGCTCATTGTCATTAGAACTTCCCTAAAGATAACTGGTCAGTCTTGAAACCAGTTCATTTGCAGCCAATGACAACAAGCAGTTAGTAGTAATCGTAATTAATATTTGCAGTATATGGAGTTCAACTTCTGTGAGTTGTTGGTCCATTGTTCAATTCTTTACCGGGCTATTTGTCGTGGCTCCACAAATCTTTAATACAGGCTCTGTGAAGGCCTATGGTGTAAATGGTCTTTACTCCAGTGATCTTGATTCACTGGATTTTCATCTTATTCCTAGTGGTTGTCTTTTCAGAGAATCCTTAGGTACTGCTGGTTTGACTTTGTGTTGAACGAGTGATTGCTCATGGAGTCCCGCATGAGGCACATTACCTGTATTGTGAGGGAGCGTCAGTTATGGCACTAGGGTCATGTGGTGCAATTCCCCGAGGGTGATCCGGCTCTCAAGATCCTCATTGCTGAGGACCCGAGCAGCTGGACCAAGCCAAGGCGACACCCGTGTAACAGCTGGCTGCAGCAGATATATGGTCATTTCCAGAGGGTGGGAATAGACTGTGTGTCTGCCTGTGGGGTTGCCAACTGGGATCCTGAGTTGTTTTGTCACGTGGAGGGTGCGGCAACGTGCTGTACCAGTATATGCTCCCCAACCTAGCAGGTGTGAGCAGAGGTGTTGATGATGGTGTCACCTTGCCTGGCTACATGAAAGCTAATGATCCTGTTCCATCAATCTCACTTGCAGATGTGAAAAAGAAGTTGTCAGGACTTTCTGACAATGGTTTATACTTTGCATGTGAAGCCTGCGCACACATGGTGAGCGACCAAAACGCATTAATACTTGTTTTAGCCTGTTTGATCGGCACATTGATATTCTCCTGGTCAGTAAGTGACAGTGTTTGGTCGACATTGCAAAGCTAACAATGTCACAACACAGGATTTGCGACTGATGATAGAGAAGAGTTGTGCCTGCTATTACTGACTTTAAGAGGAGAAAAGGAGAAGGTGGATTGACCAAAAACAGTGAAGAGTGAATGTAATATTCTCTTGAGTGAGGGATCTACATCATGAGCAGATGCATTTCAAATGTTTTTGTATGTCTTCCTTGCGTTTGATGACCTGTTGCTTCATATTCTGCCCTTCGTTCATCATTCTGGCACCCACATAACCAGCCTCTCTATGAAATTCACCATTATGGATTCATGGGTGCCACATCTGCATTACTATGTAGTTCAAGTATATACTGTATATTTATGCAGCCTGGAGCTCCGAGTAAATAGAGTTGACTCCAATGGGTGGTGCAGGTGGAGTTGACTCTAACAAGTGCCAACTACAGACCTCTAGAGCTCTGAAAACACTGAGAGAGTGAGCATGGGGCCATGTCTGACTTCATTTTCGCTGCACAGCCCTCGCACTAAGCATGGATGTGTCAAGTATAAGCACTAAGTGGCCCCAAGTCACCATCATGATCAGACCCTTCCTGATTATTTACTTTTAATGATTATCAGTGTCTGACCTCTTGGTCAAAGGCACAATGGACACGAAAACTATCAATATGACCAACCTTGGTCATATGTACCATGCTTGTTTTGAAGCACATTTAACTACTACTCCGAAGAAGCACTGTTTAACTTGTCACACACATGCAAGTAGGAGACAGCTAAGGGCCTAAATAATAGTAACTCCACACACAACCAGTTGGTGGCGGGGTGCACTGTCTTTCTAAATCCCTTGCAGACCATTCTCTGGAAATCCCTGTTCTGGGGCCTCTGATGATGTCACTTCCGGGTTCTGGCAAACCTGATGATGTCACTTCCGGTGCTGGCAAATAAAGACACCATCTTTTACTGTCGAAGTCAGTTCTGTATTGGACTCTGAACTTTAAACACCTTCTTACAATTCAACCTTTTGCAGCCAGGGCATAATACATGGGTGGCTGCCCCAAACCTTTGATGTCTTTTTGTCATCTTTGTGACATACTGTATGTTATAAATTGCAAAATAAATAATGTTGATTAAGAGAAATCAAACAGATTTTCAGAATGTGTATGTTTCTTATTTTATGGCAACCTATGGTAGCCTATGTGGTTCTTCAGTGAGGAACACATTGGATTGTAAAACATTGGACTGCAGGTCCAATCTCTTCTGGAGACTTAACCTATAAGGACTCCTAGTGCAAAAGTTCATATTCTTCATATATTTAAATTTTAGGGTGGTTAAATAAAAGCATATGACTGTGAATCACAGGCCATTGTCATAGAGTTACTGATTCAAGTCCCCCTCAAAATTATTTTGGTAATGAAAATTCAGTTAGGCAATCACAGAGAACAAACCCCCAACTTATAATGTAATTCCTCCCAAAGCCATGCTATGCTTCTCCAAAGTGCTCTCCACAAATGCCTTTCAACCACCAGCCTATCTGTGTAATAGAAGTCAATTATATTACAGAGCAAGAATATCAAGCCTGAAACATCAGAAATAAAGTTGAAGATGGCTGAGCTCAAATGAATCACATCATGTGGTTTTACTCCTAAAATGTACTGGCATTGTGTGAGTCTGAGGATAGGCTCTAGGTCTCCACGACTCAAAACTGAGTTAAGATGGTCTCTGGATGTACAGTACAGGAATGTCATTTGTTGTAGCAGATATCATGCATTTATCCCCCTGTCTGATTTTTACGTAAGTGGGAAATATGGAGCTGCCCAAGATCAAGATTAGGGTTTGGATGCCAAAGATCAGGGTCTAAAGCCTCGAATGCCCCCTCCAACAACACCACTGGTACAATATGTCCTGCTATACGTGAATATCCACTCACTGAGCAAATTCTTAGGACCACTAAACTAATGCTAGGCAGGGCTTCCTTTTGCTGTAATAACAGCCTCTGTTCTTCATGGCATGGATTCCAAAAGATGTTGGAAACATTCCTTTGAGATTCTTGCCCATGTTAACATGATTGCATCATGGAATTTCTGTAGATTTTTATAGCTGCACATTTATGCAGTGAATCCCCTGTTCTATGACATCCCATAGGGGTCCTACTGCATTCAGATCCAGTGAGTGAGAAAGCCACTGAAGAACACTGATCTCATTGCCATGTTCGTGAAACCAGTTTGGGAAATTGTTTGCAATATGACATAATGTATTATCAAGCTGGAAGTGGCAATTAAAGGATGATTAAATTGTGGCCATGAAGGGATACACATGGTCAGCACCAATACTCAGATATGCCATGGCATTCAAGCAATGATTTGTTGGTATTAAAGGGCCCAATGTGTGCCAAGAAAACATCCCACACACCAATACATCACCACAGCCTGGACTGAGGACACAACGGCAGCCTGGTGAATTGCTTCATACTGTTGGTGCCAAATTCTGACCCTACCACCTGTGTGCCTCAGCAGAAGTTATGATTCATAAGACCAGGCTACGTTTTTCCAGTCTTGAGCTGTTCAGTTTTGGTGAGCCTATACCCACTGCAACCTCAGCTTTCTGTGGGACTCAAAGACGTCTTTTTCTGTTGTAGTCCATTCACCTCAAGGTTTGATGTGTTGTGCACTTTGAGATGTTTCATCTGCACACCACAGTCATATATTATGGTTATCTAAGTTACCATGGCCTTTCTGTCAACTCAAAAATGTCAAACCATTCTCCCTCTCCTCTCTGTCATTAACAAGGCATTTCTGTGCACAGAACTGGCACCCACTGGATATCTTTTGTTTTTCGCATAATTTTGAGTAAACTCTAAAGACTTTTGTACATGAAAATTCCATGAGATTGGCAGATACAGAAATACTCCAACCAGCCTGTTAGGTGCTAATAATGATGCCACCGTCGAAATCACTAAGATCACATTCAAGTGTCTGAAGTGAACATCAACTGAAGCTCCTGACCTGGATTTGCATGATTTTATCCACTGTTCTCCTACTACATGATTGGCTTCTTAGATAAGTGTATGGATAAGCAGGTGTACAGGTGTTCCTAATAATATTCCCAGTAAGTGTATACAAACACCAAAATTACATTGTTAAAGTGATGTTAGGTATCATTAAGGCTGTTTTACTGGTAGGTATATAAACTATATTTTTCACATTGTTTGCGGATTTTTTTCAGGTGAATTGGTTATTCAAATCCATACAGTGTAAGAAAAAAGGGCGAGTCCCATGCTCGATGTGATGTATGTATTATGTCTTTCAAATGGGCTGACACGCAAACACTCCCCGAGTGTTCTTTGATATAATTGAACTGGTTGGAATGTGCAGTGAAGAACGAAAGCAAAGCCACTTAACAACAATACGGGGTGGGATGAAACGGCGGCTGGTTTTGTGACGGTGTTCGAGGTTTTAATTTTCTGATAATGACTTCTGTCCGGCTGTAACTGTCACAAGACAGGTGTACCAGCTGCCTCCTGGGATTTCCACGCCTTTCCCTTGCGCTCCTTCCGACTATTGAGTGTCAATATGTAGTAACTCATACCGGACTTCAAGGAAATTTTAAGGTTGATGCAATTAGCTGAGAACGAAAAAAAAAAAAAACCCTTGGTGTTTTTTTTGTGTTTTTCCTTTTTCCTGTATAGAAACTATGCGTAAGAAATCACCTTTGTATCGAAACTATATTGTTGCACTTAAAGAAAGGAATTTTTTAGAGTGTCAATTAAGCAAGATAAGTCCATACAACAAGCAACAACTGAATGGGACTACGAGTACATCACACACCCTGGCATTTTGGGGGAAAAGTTGGCTTCAGAGGCCTAAGCCTCTGATCTATTGCGCATAGCCCCTGATGATTTCGTCTTGTTTTAACTAGTATTTTTTAAATTCAGTTTTGCATATGTATATTAGTATACGAACTTGTATAGCAAGACAACACTCTTAAAAGTAAAGGTTCTTTTATGGCATTCTGCTGGGTTTTGTTGAATATTTAGACTTGAACATTTAAAATGACGCACACTTTTAAATGCATTAAATATTTGGCGAAATTAATCATGCTTCTACCTCATTCATGAAGTAAATCATTACTTTTCTTATGAACAGTCTAAAATTGGCCAACTTATGCTCACACTGAGCCGCACACATAACCAACCTCACGCATACTCTCAGCCGATTTAGAGCCGACGCCGACCACCGCATCTCCGCGATTCAGCCAGTTGGATTGCATGTATGGCCCTGTCCACACGGACTTCTGAGCTGAGCGTTTTTCTGCCATCTGTAGCGTCAGGTTAGCGCGGATTGAATGCCGAGCGTTTTTCTGTTCATTGCATCGAATCGGACCGTCCACACGGGCTTATGCGGAAATCGTCGCACTTCTTCATAGACTACACTAAAGCTTCCTTTCTTCATACGCTGTGCGGTCAGAGGGTGAACCCAGTATTGGTGTTTTTCTACCTACCTTGCTGTATCAGGAGGATTTTTAACACAAGAAGGTCGGTGTTAAGTTGTTTCCATATTTCGCGACTCCAATGAAGGATGAACCTCAATTGGCTAAAAATATTCTGGACTGCCTCATAACTGCCCCTCGATATATACTTTTTTTCTTCTTTGTTTCCATATTTTTTCGCTGTGACCCTAATACGCTTCCGTAGCCCCCCACAGGTAAACACACAAACGTACAATCTGGGCTGCAGATTGGTGTTTACCAGATGCAAACGAATGCGAAAGTAACATTATGTTGAAGTCAATTAAGCGCCACAACAAAATGCATCTTAAATGCCTAGATCGCTCAGAGCCCGTGTGGACTGGGCCTTTTTGTCACTTGGTTTTCTCGACAGTCGTCATTGTTTGATTCCGATAACCCTCCCACAACCCACATCTTAACCATAGAGTAACCGGCCGTACCGCGTAACATTACTGACATATAATATAAAACACCAATCTCCTTAACGGCGCAGAGCTCTGGAGGTGTGCAGGTAGACTCGGATGAGCCGATTAACCAAACCAGCGCGTCATTTATCAATCCCCCGAAGAACTATTGAATTCTGTATTCGAAAACACCAGGATGGTGGGTACCTGTATAAATAAATGCACGAGAAGTGCAGATCTGCACTGAAAAGAAGCAGGAGAAGGTTAATCTAACTAGTTTAGGATGTCACTCATCTTCCAAACCTGCTTCACCCTGAGTAAGGTCAATCTGTCACAGCAAGCGTTGTGCGCTATCCCAGGACAAGGTGGCACTCTATCACAGGGTGAACAAGTGCGCACACACACATCTTCTTCTTTGGCCTGCTCCCATTAGGCGTTGCCACAGCAGATCATCTTCTTCCATATCTTTCTGTCCTCTACATCTTGCTCTCTCACCCCCATCACCTGCATGTCCTCTGTCACCACATCCATAAACTTTCTCTTAAGCCTTCCTCTTTTCCTCTTCCCTGGCAGCTCTATCCTTAGCATCCTTTTCCCATTATACTCAGCATCTCTCCTCTGCACATGTCCAAACTAATGCCATCTCGCCTCTCTGTCCAAACTGTCCAACCTGAGCTGACCCTCTAATGTCCTCATTTCTAATGCTGTCCATCCTTGTCACACCCAATGCAAATCTTAGCATCTTTAACTCTGCCACCTCTGGCTCTGCCTCCTGCTTTCTGGTCAGTGTCACCCTCTCCAATCCATATAACACTTAAAAATGAAGATGCCAGAGTGGTTCTTTAGAGTGATGTCATATGGCTGTTTTGTTTTCCATGAGAAGACCAATCCATGTGAAGGCTCAGGAAAAAATATATATTTATTTAGATCCATAATTTGCTTCATACACTTAAAAATAGAAGTTCCAGAGTGTTTTTCAGAGAGATGCCATAGGTAAGCCACTTTTTGTTCCCAAGGGCCTATCCACATGAATGTTTCAGAAATAATTGTTATTTATTTAGATTCATAACAATTAATACAGTAAATAACCATGAATAGATGGTAACAGATTTATGAAATACCAATAAGTCATGATTTTAAAAGAATTGTATCTACATGGGCTAAGTTCAGGTTTTCTTAATTTATCAGTGTCCTGATAGGTACCATACCATACATTTTTTTTCATTTCTCCATATTATACAGGTTTATCAAACCAAAAAAAAAGAACCCTTCCCAGAATAAAATGATTCTTTCCCAAGCAATAGTTCTATGAGGAACCATATACAACCGCGTAAAGAACCAATAAAATGCCATTAAAGAAGCAGTATTTTTGAGAGTGTGCAGTAAATAGCCATGAATAGATACGGTAGAAACAGATTTGTGACATACCAATGGCTCATTATTTTAAAAGGACTCTTGCTGCAAACAATAACACAGCCTAAGTCTGCTTTTTCTTAATAGCATTTTATGGTTCTTTACTGGGTTGTATGGTACCTCGGAACTTCTTGACATTTCAATCTGGGAAGCATTTTTTTGCATGTGAAGTTCATTCTTTGAAAAATTAAACAACATGTAGAAAAAACACAAATTTTTAATATTTGGAAGTTTACATAGCAGGACACTAACAGATTAAAGAACCTGTATTTTTGAGAGCATATTGACAATTTAGAATCTTCAGTCCACCTAAGCTGCATGTCTTTAGACTGGGAGGGAACCCACAGACACACAGAGAACATGCATACTCAGGGAACGAGAACCCCGGGCTCCTTGTTTTAGAGAACACTGTGTTTGTTTGAGTTATGTTATTAATTACTTAGTATTCTGACTTTTAGGTTGATACAACTTTTAATTGTTTACATTTTCACCTGCACTTGATTGAGGCAGTGAGCCCAGGAAAAATGGAGTGTCTGGCACCTTTTTGCTCTTGGTGGATGGATGGGTTACTGTATGTGGTCTGGCGGTATGGAGGTGTAAGAGATGAAGTAAGAAGTTCTCGTAGTAAAGTGTCTCTGACACTCCATAGACCATTTACTGAGAGTATCCTCCTTTGCACTATGTAAATGCAAACTTTCAGGCAGTAAACCTATTAATCTGAACAAATATTTCTTTAGAATTAATCTACAGTCTGAAATTGACTACTGTATCATTTAAGTGTCCCTTCAGAGTGTGTTAGGGGTCTTGGTGTAATCTGATAGTAAATATTAATGTATGTGTTTGTGTGTGAGGATTTACCACTTCTGGATCACGGAACCCGGTTCCCTATGCTGCATTGGCTTGTTCTTCTTGTCTGAATGTCAGATTTTCTCCTCCGGGTGTACCAGTTTTCCCCTCTCATCCCAGTCACACATGTACGAATACGATTGATTGTCAATTCTAAACTGCCCTCTGCGATTGTGAATGTGGGTTCATACATGAGTGATCCCTGCCATGGGCAGGGCTGTGTTGGCAAACAGAGCTGGCAAATGTCTTAATTGCACTGGACAGACTCTGGCCTCCTGCAAGTCCAGCCCTGAACTGGATTAAGCAGGTTTGAAAATAATGGTGTGATCAGGTGTAGCTTTGTTGTACACTCTTAAAAATGATGTTTTTTTATTGCCATTTTATTGGGTGGGCGGCACGGTGGCGCAGTGGGTAGCGCTGCTGTCTCGCAGTTGGGGGACCTGGGTTCGCTTCCCGTGTACTCCCTGTGTGGAGTTTGCATGTTCTCCCCGTGTATGTGTGGGTTTCTTCTGGGTGCTCCGGTTTCCTCCCACAGTCCAAAGACATGCAGGTTAGGTGGATTGGCGATTCTAAATTGGCCCTAGTGTGTGCTTGGTGTGTGGGTGTGTTTGTGTGTGTCCTGCGGTGGGTTGGCACCCTGCCCAGGATTGGTTCCTGCCTTGTGCCCTGTGTTGGCTGGAATTGGCTCCAGCAGACCCCTGTGACCCTGTGCTCGGATTCAGCGGGTTGGAAAATGGATGGATGGATGGATTTTATTGGGTCGTGTGGTTCTTTGTGGAACTTTACTTCACAAATAACCATTTCTTTCTAGGAAGGATTCTTTGCATGTGAAATTGGGTCTTTGAACTTTGAGACGGTCCCTAAAATGTGGACAAAGGAGAAAATTTTAATGGTAGGTGACCTATCAGGTGAGTAGATCGGGAAAACCTAAACTTAGCTCATGTTATTAAGCGAAGATCTGTGATACGGTTTCCAACTTTGTAGCTAGAAATCCAAAAAGGGAGAAGATGAGTCATGTATTTAAAAACAGTTTTTTATTCCCAAGCTTTCAACTCCTACCAGGAGTCGTCATTAGTGGAAAATGATTAGACCTGCAAGAATCAAAGACAATATATAGCAAATGAGGAAGGAGGAGGATAGGTGGGTGTAAGGGGAGTGGAATAGTAAAGTGGGGTTTGGAGGGTGTTGGTTATAAAGTCTTATTTAAAATATGGATGTTCTTCTTTTTAAACCTGGATATGCTGGGGTCATCACCAAGTGTCTGTTGATGGTGTTTTTGTTTGAAAACTATGATTCAGCCAGCTCTCTGGCACTTAAAAAGAAGAACATCCACATATTAAATAAGACTTTATGACCAACACCCTTATTATTTCACAACCCCCCCCCCCCCCAAACCCAACTACCCACCTTCCTCATTTGCTATATATTGCCTTTGATTCCTGTATATCTAATCATTTTCCTGTGATGATGACTACTGGTAGGAGTAAGAATCTTAAGAATAAAAAAATCGTTTTAAGATAATGTGACTTATCTTCTCCCTTTGTGTGTATATATATATATATATATACATATATATACAGTGGTGTGAAAAACTATTTGCCCCCTTCCTGATTTCTTATTCTTTTGCATGTTTGTCACACAAAATGTTTCTGATCATCAAACACATTTAACCATTAGTCAAATATAACACAAGTAAACACAAAATGCAGTTTTTAAATGATGGTGTTTATTATTTAGGGAGAAAAAAAATCCAAACCTACATGGCCCTGTGTGAAAAAGTAATTGCCCCCTTGTTAAAAAATAACCCAAGAGCGCAGAGACGACTCATCCGAGAGGTCACAAAAGACCCCAGGACAACGTCTAAAGAACTGCAGGCCTCACTTGCCTCAATTAAGGTCAGTGTTCACGACTCCACCATAAGAAAGAGACTGGGCAAAAACGGCCTGCATGGCAGATGTCCAAGACGCAAACCACTGTTAAGCAAAAAGAACATTAGGGCTCGTCTCAATTTTGCTAAGAAACATCTCAATGATTGCCAAGACTTTTGGGAAAATACCTTGTGGACTGATGAGTCAAAAGTTGAACTTTTTGGAAGGCAAATGTCCCGTTACATCTGGCGTAAAAGGAACACAGCATTTCAGAAAAAGAACATCATACCAACAGTAAAATATGGTGGTGGTAGTGTGATGGTCTGGGGTTGTTTTGCTGCTTCAGGACCTGGAAGGCTTGCTGTGATAGATGGAACCATGAATTCTACTGTCTACCAAAAAATCCTGAAGGAGAATGTCCGGCCATCTGTTCGTCAACTCAAGCTGAAGCGATCTTGGGTGCTGCAACAGGACAATGACCCAAAACACACCAGCAAATCCACCTCTGAATGGCTGAAGAAAAACAAAATGAAGACTTTGGAGTGGCCTAGTCAAAGTCCTGACCTGAATCCAATTGAGATGCTATGGCATGACCTTAAAAAGGCGGTTCATGCTAGAAAACCCTCAAATAAAGCTGAATTACAACAATTTTGCAAAGGTGAGTGGGCCAAAATTCCTCCAGAGCGCTGTAAAAGACTCATTGCAAGTTATCGCAAACGCTTGATTGCAGTTATTGCTGCTAAGGGTGGCCCAACCAGTTATTAGGTTCAGGGGGCAATTACTTTTTCACACAGGGCCATTGTAGGTTTGGATTTTTTTTTCTCCCTAAATAATAAAAACCACCATTTACAAACTGCATTTTGTGTTTACTTGTGTTATATTTGACTAATGGTTAAATGTGTTTGATGATCAGAAACATTTTGTGTGACAAACATGCAAAAGAATAAGAAATCAGGAAGGGGGCAAATAGTTTTTCACACCACTGTATATATATATATATATATATATATATATATATATATATATATATATATATATATATATATATATATATAGTACTGGCATTACTCCGGTTTCCTCCTACAGTCCAAAGACATGCAGGTTAGGTGCATTGGCGACTGTAAATTGTCCTTAGAGTGTGCGTGGTGTGTGTGTGTGTGTGCCCTGTGGTGGGTTTGTTTCCTGCCTTGTGCCCTGTGTTGGCTGGGATTGGCTCCAGCAGACCCCCGTGACCCTGTAGTTAGGATATAAAGCGCTATATAAATGTAATGAATTATTATTATTATTATTATTATTATTATATAGAGGGTTGGATAATGGATGGATGGATGTGTGTGTGTGTGTGTGTGTGTTAAGGTTCATATGGCTGGCTCTTTTGGCATTTAAAAATGGTTCCACTATGTCATCGCTGTGGAGAACCTCTTTGGCACCTTCATTTTTAAGAGTGGACATAAAGCTTTATACTTTATTTTTATGCTAATGAATGTGTGTTTTAACACAGTTGAATTCAAAAGAAAATAGTGGAATGTAGCCTGAGCTTCTAAGACCCCCAGTGTTGTCTTGCTGGGGGGTGAGTACATTTTACCGTCCTTATCAGCTCTGGAATGTAACATCTCATCTACAAGTCTGTATGAACAAGTCTGAGGTGTCCGGGGGCAGGCGGTCACGATAGCTTTGCAAAATTCCTGTCTGCGGTGCAGTGGTCCATATTTGTCGATGTCTTTGAAAGAATTTATTTATGTCACGATTTCCCAACTCTAGGTCTGTTTTGAGGAATGGCGTTATATTTGCCAAGTTTACTTTTCTATTTTGATCAGCCGGTGTCCAGATAACTAAGGAGCGCTGAATCACTATTAATCAGCGACCACAGGAACTCCGGATATCACAACAAGGAGGAGATGTTTGTTATCTAGCCCACTTCACTTCAGTAGAAAGGTCAATTTGGCTCTCGATCTGCTGATACACTAATTTGATTCTCTGCTTTAATCCCCTTTTTATGTATTACTTCGATGCTCCGGAAGTCCCCTTCGGCTACAGCTAACCATCCCAAAGGCGACTGCCTGATCATTGATAAGGTGTATTGGATTGGTCAATGGATTCTGGTGGACTTTCACAGTTCCAAAGCAGGTTGTTAGGTTGACTGACGACTCTAATCTGACCTAATGTGAGTCAATGTGATTTGTGATGGACTGGAGTCTTGGTTACTGTCGAGGTGCTTTTTGGTTAACCGAAACCATATGATGAGACAGGAACTGATAGTCGGTATAGACAGAGGGTACTCTTTGATTATCGCCAGCCGGAATAGTTCCTGTCTGCGAGGCCAATTTTCATTAATAAACTCAAATAAACCTTTTCATATGACAGTGTGTAATATTATCAGACCATTTTTAAATAAAAAAGTTTTGTTTAACGAACAAAAGCGATATTTTAATTCCCTTAAGGGGATTTGCTCTTAAGCCACTATATTTAACATATCTGTTTCTATTAACCCACACGCAAAACCTTGTTATTCCAAGTTTGAGGGTCTCAGAGTGCCGGAGTCTATCACGGAGTCAAGACGGGAATAAGCAGGTGCCAGTCTATTGCAGGACACTGTCACCCACTAATGTGCATCGAAACTCAAAGGAATATTGAAGAACAGCAAATGTGCAGTGGACACCAATTCTGGAATTGAACCAGTTTACCTCAGTAAACGGAAAAAATAACCATCCAGGCATCGCGAAATTAGAGCGCTTTTCAGATCTTGATCTTCCTTTAGGAAGTCAGTCCCATGGGAAAAGTATGTCATTTCTGGGATTCCGACCTTTTCTGGTAACTAAACAAAAGGAAAATGCGCTTCTTTGTCCAGCTTGAAAGTCAATAACGTTCACTGAGACAATTAAGAGTCTGCATTATATGTAATGAAACTTTACGCTGAAATGCTGCGATGTGCCGTGCATCCTGCCAACGTGTTTGTACAATCAATCTAGCACACATTAGTAGAGAAAAGTTGAAGAAAAGCTTCTCGTTAAGGAAACAGCAGTGATGATAACATTTTTTCAGAAAGATTTGAAGCACCACAATTTTGGGAAAATCGTTACGGAGGCAAGGAGAAACAAAAACAATGATTGAAATAAAGAAAGCATTGCCGCAGAAATCAAAAATCGTATTCTATTATAGTCTTATAATTACAGTTTTTAATTGTTTTTGTTGAGCTATTCTAAGAATGCACACCACTATATTGATATTTTTAATACTCTGAGCTTTTTTTGCCGAAGAATTTGTTTATGCTTATCAATCAGACTAGTCTTTGCCAATCAAAATTAGTGTCTTACACTCCTAAAAAAGCTATTTCTTTAATGGTATACTTTTCTGGGCTCTGTAGCTCATTGTAGAACCTTTGTTTGACAAGGAAAAAAATAATAATTCTGGGAAGGGCCTTTTGCACATGACTTTGATTCTTTAATCTTAAAAAGGCTACCTAGAGGGATACTAACAGATCAAGAAATTTCGAACTTACCTTGCGTTATATGCAACGAGACTCTTTCTAGTTACTTGTCATGGTTAGTTATGGACGTTGTTATGGATCTCAATAAATAAAGATTATTTCTGTTTCTCATATGGCATCGCTCTGAAGAACCACTTCGGCACCATCATTTTTAAGAGTGTGCGCTTTGATTTACAGTATCTGCCTAAATTTTGCACGTTCTTTGTGTGTGTGTCTTCTGAGCGGTTGCTGACCCTTCTCCGGTTTTTCCCCAACACCTAGCAGCTGTAAAAGGGTGCCCGGATCTGTGAATGAGCTCTACGATGGAACAGCGTCCCATCCAGTGTTGGTTCCTTGTCTTGCTCGCACACATGACTTAATAAGGAACATTAAAGTTTGTTAATGGACGACTCTGTACATACGTACATTTTGTCTATATCAATATTTCAGCTGCCGTGTCTAATGGAATAATAAAGACTCCCGCCGTGCCTTTATGCGTTTTTTTCTCTGGGTAAACTCACTTTTCCCACTTTTCAAAGGTGTACTTATTAGGCGAACTGGTCACTCAAAATGAATTCGAATAAGCAAGAGAGTGTGCTCGCCGCGAATCTAAACTGGACAAACGGGTAAGAAAATGAATCGATCTATATATCTGTTTATCCAGGGAGCACAACTGCTACGTCACAAATCCAGTGATTAGGATTCTACTGGTGACTTAAAATTGGTTTGGCATAAATGTAGATTTATGAGTAAAAGAGCCTAGTGAATTTGCTCCTCATTCATGGGTTTAAAACCCGGAATGTTCTCGATATTCCATTCTTCCATGTAATATCAAATACATTTAAACTGAACATATTATACGACCTGCTAGTAAAATCTCCTAAAGCAATACAAATTCCAAACCGTCAATTTAAGTCGTTCCAGCACCCCCTGTAAATTCTGATAAAGGTCATTTTTCACCAGAATCACGCCTCTTTTCTGATTCTAGCCAATCGCATTCAACGTCTTATTAATATTAACTAGTTGGGCGGGTACCTCACCTGCCAGGTTTTGCTCTTAGCAGCCGCTTTCGAGACGCATGCTTTAGTTGTTGTTCTGGCGGATAGGGAAGAGGAATGTGTTAGTTTTCCGGCTTTTTTGGTTTGATTACGTGTCGCTTTAGTGTTTGCGGCCGTACTTGTGCATTTCACAGAATTTTTATTAAATTATTATTTATTTTACTTTCGGCTGAAACATGGATAGCAGTTCGCCGGCTCTCTCCGGTTCGCAGGGTGTCTCGCTGAGGAGACAAGCAGTTAAAAGACATCACCACAAGCATAACCTCCGGCATCGCTACCAGTTCCTAGAAACGCTGGGCAAAGGCACTTATGGAAAGGTGAAGAAAGCAGTAGAGACCTCGGGAAGAGTGGTAAGCACATGTTCTCTTATGTTACGAAGTATAAATGGAGAGGGCAGCCGTGTACACGTCTATCCCAACAATAGGTGCTCTATTGCCGTCGCATAGCAAGCATTGCCGGGTTCATGGGTAGATGCGTCAGTTTGCGTCGTCTGTTTTTTTACGTGCCAATAACGCAAAGTAGAATACAGCTATAACGTATATTTTCTTTGTTTATAATAAGGGAAAATCTTTTTGTTTGAAGCGGGCGTAAATATATTTTGTTGCACGGTTAAGCTACAAGATTCTCAGTGTTCGCGTCAGACACCATAGAATTTCACAGTTGGGTGTACATGTTTAATTAATTAACTTTATCCAGCGCGACAGAAGTCACGTAACCAAACTGATATATCAACAATAAAGCTGCCTCTTCTATGGAAATTAATGTCATTTATTTACCTCTCTGGGGTGCCACCTTGGCAGGTGTTTGTATGGAAACAAATGGAGGTTACACCTGCGTGAACTCGCCATTACATAATGTAATACGTACTGCCGTCGTTTGCTTTGTATGTCAGAGCAATATATCTTCAAAAATGTATTATATTCCAAACGGGAGTCATCCTTTAAGGAATATTTTGCATATACAAAAGTCTACCGTCTTTTAAACAGCAGTATGACTTGTTTTAAATATAAATAGCGCGAGAATGGGCAAGATCGTCTTCAAACTGGAACTGGTTATTAATTTCAAATTATTGTGGCGGTCTCAGTTTACAACGAAGGACTAGGACACTGAGTGGAGAACGTATGTTCAATCGATTTATTTAAATTTTATTTAGATAGACACTTTATTAATCCCAAGGGGAAATTCACAAATTTAGGCTGTGTTATTTATTTCGGAAAGAAAAAAATAGTCTAAAGCATGTTTTTGAATGTACCTTAAAGCTGTAGTTTGTGGCTTGCAGATAATTGAGCTGACGGAGAACATTTTGAGCACTTGTAAGTTTGTTGAGCACTTGTAAGTGATCTGCATATAATCTGTGTTTGCTTTTGTAATGACCGTGGCTCTGGCCACAAGAGGGGTTGTAGGTCTTCTAGCTAATGTTGATGATGGTTTTTGTGTCTGTATAGAAATTGAAAAGGATTACCTTCCAAGTTTATCTTCCAAAATGTGTGCATATTGCTTAAACAGTTTCTATGAACTGATCTCTGCTATAATTAAGTTGTTACCTGTGTGTAATCTGAAGACTAAACTTGACTTGTATTGTTCATGGATAGTGCACTTAATTTTCACAGTTTAGATGAAAACAACTATCCCTGTTTGGAATTTAAAAGCATCTTAAGCAATGTTAACTTAAGACTAAAATTAATTGTTCAAACACAATAAGATTGCTGCATTTTTTCATTTTAGAGAATCTTGTTAAAGTTTATTACTCAGTGTTTAATATTATAAAGCAATACTCCTTTTCTGTGAGGGGGAAAAAAGTAAAATTTGAAGCGGATGCAGGCTGTTATGGTTTTAAATTATGTGAGTATAATTACTTTCCTATTAAAATTTGGTCGGGCTATATTCCATGTTTCATGCTTTCTGGCAACGATATTTTTGTTAGTGTTGATGTTACACAGTCAGTAGTTCACTTTATGCAGCACATTTTGGTCCAAGTGCCATGTTAAAATAGTTTGCATAACTGGCCTAGTTGTACATATACCAGAGGGAACAAGACAAAACTGGAAGTTTTAGAGTGTTGACAGAAATAAAGACAGCCTTGGGTAAATCATTTTCATTTGATTGTTTTTAGTTGATTTGTTTTTGCCGTGCTGCATTTGAGTAGCAATTGTGACACAATCCCTAGCTTTTTTTATTTTTTGAATCTTCCCCCAGACTACTACAGTTTATCTAGTTTTAGGCTCAAAGTCCGGTGGCCTTCTCTCTTTTATCTGGCCTCTGTGTTTTGGAGATAAGAGGAGCTCATTGCACCTGCTGTTTGGAGGTAGTCTAAATGAAAGTACATGAAAGCAGATGCACCTTTGGATCTTCTCTGAGGATCCACTGGTATACAGGTTGCTAACTTTAACTTGGTCAGTTGGCATACTTAACTGTTTAGTGACAGCTTCAATCTCTTCTGTTTTGGAGGGAAAAATCAAGGGTATGCCACTACATGCCGATTGAGATCTAAGCATTCTTTGGCTGGTGTGCCAAAAACAAAAACTGGTCTTTCTACTTGCCTTATTTTCAGTTTATGTTTAGTGAGAGTTGTGGGGAAATCCTGAACTGATTTTTTTTTTTTCCTTTTCTTTTCTTGAATGTTGTAGGTGTGCAGCATGTGAGTCATGGGACACAAATCAGTAAACAAGTCTATTTTTAAAGGCCAGTTGACTTATAAGTATTACTTGCATGTGTGAGTGCAGAGAGAGAGAATTGTTTTTTTGATTTTCAAAAAATTGTGCCTTTATTATACTAGTGCTGTTACAATTCTCTTCACAGTCCAGTTTACATTGATTTTTAAATGTATACTGCAGTAGCAGGCTTAGGTAGAAAATTCAAGATGTCATGTTAGATTGGGTGGTTTTGAAATTGGTCTGTTATGGACTTGTGTGCTTTCTGTGATTGTTGGGCATCTTGTCCAGGCAAAGTGCTACAAGGATAGATAGGCTTTGTCTCAATAATTGAAAAAGTGGATTCAGAAAATAGTGACAGGCATTTGGAGCAAGATAAAAACTAAAGTGAAAGTTTATCAGATTAAGTGATTTAGGTTTCAGAATGCAGTAGAGAAAGGGCAGGGTGTTAAGGTGTATTTAAACATTAAGCTTAAAAGAGCTTCAGACCTTGGAAAGAGAGAGTGTTTATAATATACATGGTTATCACATGTTCATGTCGTATTTAATGATGTAAATATATTTTTTCTTTTAAATGATTATAAAGTTCATTGGGTAGGCATTGCTGCCTTCCAAGTTCCCTGATTTGTGTTTAGTGAGTTTGTGTTTTCTCCGAGTGTCGTCCTGCATCCCAAATGGTGTCTGGATGTTCACCATACAGATTAATTAAATTAATATAAACAAAATAGTGTTTTTCTTATAATTTTTGTTTTTAATCAGCACTTAACCAAAACCCACGGCTTGATAAAAAATTTCCTTATTTCAAAATAACACACAAACCACCCCCTTGCCTGCGGTAGTATTCAGTTTTTCTTTGATAAGCATTTTGAAAAAATTTGAATAGCTGAAACTGAAAGTCAGCTTTCCTGGGTAATGAGTAATAAAGTCAAAGTTCCTTCAGCCTAATAGTTTACCTTCAGATTCCATTGTTATGTTTTCCCTCCTCATACTAATCATTTCAGCCACCCAGCTGTTGTTTCTAAATAATTTCTTCATACTTCCGCCAAAGGTTCCCACCATGTAAGATGTTGATCCACTTGGGTTAGTTCTCTGGAAGAATCCTCCTGGTGTTTCTTATGAAATGATACAATGGGAGTTTTTATTTTATGCTAACACCAATGCGGGGGACTTCAGTATAGCACAGTGCTCTTCTTTATGTACTGTTTGTTTGTAGTTGATGCACTGCCAGGCTGTAAGATTCGTTCAACGCAATGCTTTAACCTTTAAGTTATGATCTAAGCTTGAGATCTAATGGTCTGCAGCCCAAAATCTCGATAACATCATAAGGCACATGTTTATACTCCGTAATTTGAGGGAGTGGGGTGTTTATGGGACTGGTTTTGTAAACTGTTTACAGGTCAGTGCATTGGAAAGTTTGAACCAGGGCTGGCAATGGTATGCAAGGAAGAGTGTTAAAGCAGTTGGGCTTGAAACTACAAAATGAGATTTTTTTTTTTTTATAATGGTGTACTAAAAGAGGCACAGTGAACACCGTGAAGGTAAACTAGCTAGATTGTTTCTTTGGGGCTGCCTTTTTTTGCTGCTCAAGGGCCCCAGATTCAATTCTTATTCTGGTATCCCCTTGCTTAAAGACTGTGTGCCTCATATGAGTTTTCTTGAAGTACTAGAAGTCAATAGATATGTATGGCTGATTGGTAATCCAGTATGGGTGTTGTGATGTGAGTATGCCACAAAGTTGATTTAATCTGCTGTCCAGGGTTGGTCTTGTCTGTCTTAGGCCTGGAATATACTATGACTCCCCACTACTCTAAACTTACACTACATAAGCGAGTGTTCCCTTGGTTGGGCTGGGAACAAGAGGCCAGTATCCTGTAGAAAAAGACAACATGAAATGGCCTTGTTCCTCTTGGTGGATAAGTTTGAGAACTGTGTGCTTGGTAAAAATTTGTAACTGGTCACAAATACTGTGTGTTTTCAATCTGATAGTGTTAACTCTGCGGGATTTTTGAAAATGAAGGGTTGCTCAGAGTGCCAAATGGTACAGAACAAGTCATTGAAGTAGTAATGGCCTGTTGTGTAACGGCTATTCCCCCTCATCATAAGGGTAGCAGCTCCAGGCCTAAAAGTGGGATTCGCCAGCTGATTAAAATAGTGGGTGGACAAGCTTTGACAAAAACCGGTGGTGGTTTGGGGGTGGGTGACATGGGGATGGGGGTAAGGGTATTGTCATGTCCTTTTAGTATGAATTGGATGATGGCTTCCTGGGTTCCATCTACTGATTGTGCACTTTCCTTTTATTGTTAAAAATGTTGTTCCTCCAAGACATGTTCTAGTGTGGAATGACTTTGTGAGAGTTTATGTAATACAGTACAGTGTGAGTGCTTACTCAGCTAGTGCTATGGAACTAATGTAGCTGACTTTTTTTTTTTAGACCGGCAATTATCTTGAACATGTGTCCAGTATTTAATATCTGACTCTACAATAAAAGATAAACGAAATAAATGGATGTTAATAGGGAATAAGTTAAGAGTGTGTTCATGTATATGGTAGTTTGTTTGATGACGGGGGTGGGTTTTAGGATTGATTTAGGATTGTCACAGTGTCACAGAACAGAAATTCTAGCATGAAACAGGGAATGGGTGAACATAACGTAAGTTATACTAATCAAAAATGCCTTAATGTCTGCCAGTGGTCTTTGCATGAATACATTGTTTGAGATGATTCTTTCCCAGTTATATTTAGTTACTGGATGCTGCAAGAAATGATTCCCCTCCCAGCTTCCCTAAAACATGCAGCTTAATTCTTTATTTGTTAAGGCACTCTTTGTTGAATGTTTCACGTGCCACATGTCTGAGTTCTCTTGTGATCTGGAGACTAGGAACATTTGTATGTTTCCTAAGCCCCTGCAGGTAATGAGCTGAACGTTTTTGTTTGAAGAAGAATAGATACCCAGAAAGTGGGGTTTTTATTTCTATTAGCAGTTTAAAAATAGCTTGCTGTATTGTACTTGGCAGTTTAAAAACTTGCAGGGAATTGGGTGTGGAAGAAGAGCCAGTCCTGCAACAGAATTGCCAAAAGCCATTCCCGGAAAAGGTGCTGCTGCTGTTGTGATTCATTTGCCAAACTCTTACTTAACAGGGGGATTTGTTTTTCTTTTGATTTCATATTGTTTGTGGTCAGGTCTTCAGGAGAGTTGCCCCTTGTGATAAGCACAAGGTATTTGTATTTATTTATTTTCCCCACAAGTTTTGTTTGTAACACTATGCGTGACAGTAGAAGGGCGTGGATTTGAAGAAGGTGTGCTGTCTTCAGAGTATTTTTTTAATTTGTTTTTCTTCCCCTGAGGGAGGCAAGGCAAAGAAACTGAAAAGGGAATGGTATTTAAAAACAAACTTGACAGTGCTTTGAAGCTTTTGAAGTTTTTCCCAGCATCAAAGTACATTTTTTGCCTTGACTTTCTCGCTCATCAAAGATTATGTTCATTAACACTTCTAGGCTTTATTGCATATTTGTGGTGCTTGTTGAGTTGTTGTGTAGGTGACATGCCAAGGCTGTGGATGTGTCGCCAGATCCTCAGTCCTGTTGTACTTTGTTCAGTTTTAAGTAGCACAGTGCACAACCATTGACTATCTTATATTTCTCTTACCTGATGGATTAGAGAGACTCTCAGTGGGCTGTAGGGTGAATCTGTTTATTCAGCTTCAACACTGGTAGTTTAAACAGCATGGGCTTTGCTTATGTAGTGCGTGGAGTTGGTCAAGTGTATATGGGTAAGGAGTTACTGTGTTTCCTCTTTGTCCTTGTATTACTGTTTGTCACCTGTGATTGCAAAGACACTGTAACTGTGCACTGAATGTTTTGGACCTTCTCAGGGTTGAGATGCAAATTTTGTGTATGAAAAAAGTGAATCCGTCTAATGATTAAGAGATTTTAGGATGACCTTGCACAGGTTGAAGGAATGTCACCTAAACAGTATTTCAACGTCATACATAGCAATAAACTCTACAGAACAGGCAATAAAAACGTTGTATGCAGTTGTTGAACAGTTTACTTGGTTGGTCAGAAGAGAGTCCTTTCAGTTAAGCACAGGTAAATTTGTCTGTATTTTGGTCACTAACATTTTTTGTTGCCCAAGATTTTTGTATGTGCTATTATGGTTGTACAGCATGTAAAATTATTATTTTTCTGATGCCATTATGCGAGGTGACTTGCAACATTTGAGATACATTTGGTTACATTTCTCTTGTTTTTTCAATTGCAGCATAGGCCAAGTGACTCGCTCAAAGTCACACACTGTCAGTAGTAAGATTTGAACCTGCAGATTCAGAGCTTGAAATCCAAAGCCTTATCCACCTAGCCACACTGTCTAAATAAACCGTGGGAAACCCTAAAGATTGCCACTACAGTGTGGGGGCCCACGTCATGAAAGCATTGGTTCTGAACAAGAAAGCTGTTCTTAGTCTATGTGAAATTCCCAGGTTTTCTTCATTTTGTATTCTGCTCTGACGTGGCATCAAATGCCACTTTGTGAATTTAAATGTTCCTATAAAGCACCAGTATCTCTGCATGGTGATCATTGGTAGAATGGGCAAGTCCTGGACCCCTTATCCTCAGAGTAACTTTTTTTTTTTTTTTTTTTTTTGTAAATTTGAGCCTCACTTTTATCAGTTTAAATGCCAATGAGTGAGTGACATTTCCCTTCAATACCTCAGTTATACTGATGTACATCTATTAATGGTACTGACCCATTTGTAGCATTTTAGGAACGGTTGTAGGGTGTAGCGTCCAGCTAACATTTATTTATTATGGGTTGAAAGCAATTTTTTGATAACCTAAAAATATTTCTCTATTTTGGTCTGCATCAACCTGTTTTCATCCTAGCATAGTTCTACAAAAGTCCAGTTTAGTTGCATGCCTCCATCTGGTTTTTAGAATAAACACTGTAAAAGGGTGCTTAGATAAAATGTATGGAAATATAAAGTAGGCATCAATTAATGTTTACAGACTCGTTTTCGTCCTGTGCCATATTTATGAAATGGTTCAAGAACTCTATCAATCCAGAGCCCTAGTAATAAATGTAGTAAGTGCCTGAATGTGAAGAGGTGTGTAACTTTGTTCCTGACTCTTTTTGGTTTTCTTTTTCTGAAGGTTGCCATAAAGTCGATACGGAAAAGCAAGATAAAAGATGAGCAGGATTTGATTCACATCCGCAGAGAAATCGAGATCATGTCCTCTCTCAACCACCCACATATCATCGCTATCTATGAAGGTAAGTGTTCTTTAGGAAAGGGGATAAACATAACGGTATTCTGAAATTCGGGTTTAAGTAATGCCTTGTATCCATGCTTGGCTCCTTTTTGCACTTGTGCTATACCATAAGGGCCAGAATTTTGCTCTTCAGGAAGATCAATTACAGTTTTAAAACTGTTTGCTGGAGTATTTAATTCTGCTTCTTGCTACCTCTGTCTTTCTACAATCAAAGAATTTGAATCGGTACTGAGCCATCTGTAAAACATAAATTTAGTGTGTGTTTTAGCACATGGCATGCCAGCCCCTTCCAGAGTTCGGCTCAGATCTGCTTATTCTGACATTCCATCCAGGTGCTGAGCTAACGTGATATTTAGCAGGGGCCGCCTGGGTGAACAGGATGCGGCTGCTTCTCTGACGTGCCCTTGTCAGACTGGTGGCATAGCAAGCCTCTTCCTGATGTCTCGCCCAGCGGGGCTTCCGCTCAGTGGTCAAGGAAAATGCAGCTTGTATGACATTCTGTTATTTGGCTGGATGTATCCTATTACATGCATGGCAGGCAGCTTTGAAGCATCTCTCTGGCTCAGTCAGGCATGACAGTTGGCGCTGTAAAAAGGAAATTTTAAGAGGTTTGTGTGTGTATCTGTATTTGGGGTCTCAACATTCCCACATAGCTTCCAATTTATCAGTGTAGTGTACTGACACAAATGCAAATCGGCTTGCATAATACAGGGCACAATGGGCAGTTCTCCCTCCTCAACCAAAAAAAAATAAAATTAGACACTTGGAACAGACACTTGGAACTTGGCAGGCATATCCAGGAATCTGTGGCAGCAGATTTGGCTCCATCTTAATCAGCCAGTGTGGCTGAAACTGTTCTTGGCTCTTTGCCATTTCTCAAATGCCTTCTTTGCCCCATACTGGCCAAATAATAGATGGTGCTGAGACCACCATAGCACAGGAGACTGTGGCCTCATCCATTAATCTTGTAGTCTGTTAGTAGATCCTCATGCATTTATTTTTCCACTTGCAGTGTTTGAAAACAAAGACAAGATTGTCATTGTAATGGAGTACGCCAGTGAAGGGGACCTGTATGACTACATCAGTGAGAAACAGAAACTAACGGAGCAGGAAGCCCGCCATTTCTTCAGACAGATTGTTTCAGCCGTCCACTACTGTCACAAGGTGAGAAAGGCACAGTTCATAGCATAATGCCAGATGATGGTTTCAATAGACAGTACTTCTTTTTGTTAGCCTGTTGGCCAGGATGTGACTAATCTAAATTATCCCAAGCTGCAGCATGCCATTGGCTGAATAAGGAGACCAAAGGTATATGATGGAAAGGCCAACAGAGTCCTGGTGACCAAAGGCCTTCTTAATTGTCTTTTGGCAGACAGGGTAGGGTGACCATTTGTGTGATTAGTTGTATAATCTCCGTGGCATGTAGCATCCCGCAGAGTTGTCTGTGGCATGCAGGAAGACTTCATAGACAAGGTATTTATGAGACTTGATAAGAATGCCTATTTCAGTGCTATTTTGGCCTACATTCCATCAGTGTCTCCTCTGATAAATTAAGCACACGGCTAGTCTGCTCTAAAAGAGTAAAGGTCAATACTGATTATATTCTCTCCCATAATTTCAACAGAATGGAATTGTCCATCGGGATCTTAAGCTGGAGAACATTTTGCTGGATGGGAGCGGGAATATTAAGGTGAGCTTAGTCGTTTTCCTAAACTCTTCCAAGTGGGATCAGAATATTCAAAATGTCTGTAGCAATAAATTTTGAGGAATAGAGATCTAAAATGGGCTGTGAAATCGTGTTGGATAGATTTTATAAATTGCTCATTCTGCTAATATTAACTGTGATAGGCCTGGAAAGGATTAATAATTATACTGTAGAGCATCATCTGTGTGCAAGAAATGACTGAAAGCCCTCAGCAGTCATCCACTTTTGCGAGATGCTAAGCAAATGGGTTTTTTTTTTTTGTTTTCAATTCTCCATTTACTCCGGCTTGACTGCCTAGTAGCCCATGTGCACCAAGCATAGTGCCTGATAAAATGCTCTACAATTTCATAAATGACTTTTTTTCCTTTTGTTGCAGATTGCAGATTTTGGGCTGTCCAACCTCTTTCATCGGGATGATTACCTGCAGACATTTTGCGGCAGTCCCCTCTATGCCTCCCCTGAGATTGTCAATGGGCGGCCTTACAGAGGCCCAGAGGTGGACAGCTGGTCCTTGGGTGTCTTATTGTACACAATGGTACATGGAGCCATGCCTTTTGATGGTCGTGACTTTAAGAACTTGGTCAAGCAGATCACTAATGGAGAGTACAAAGAACCATCCAAACATTCAGGTGAGAATGTCTCCTTGCTGATAAGCTTCTTGGAACAGGCTTTTTTTATATTTGGCAAACACTCGTGTTCCAAATCATTCTTTTTATTTCCAACACAATCACAATGGGCAAATTCCTGAAAGGTGTGAAATGAAAAATCATTGTTTCCCTTTTTTGGGGGTTTGTTTCATGCAGACATTTATTTTTAGCCCTGTTTGTAAATGTTTTCGTTGTAGCTGAAGTTGCATTAAAGTTCTAGTGACCTGTCCAGTTTTCTAACAGTTTGCCTTGCAAAGACACGGCTTTGAACTTGGGCCTGGCACTTGTCTGTGTGGAGCTGGTACACACCCATGCCCATGTGGGTTTTCTCTGGCTGCTTTGGTTTCTTTCCTTGTTAGATGTTTCCTTGTTAGTGTTTGTGAGCATGCTCTGTGGAGAACTAATGTGCCTAACCTGGCTGGCTCTTGCCTTATGCTCAATTTTGTAAAGGTCTCCTCTCCTTGATTCTGTAATAGAAAATGGATAGATAGATTTGTCTAACCAGGAATAAATATTTTTTTTCAAAGTAATTCACTTTTTAATTTTTCTTGAAGTCCAAAATGAAAAAAAAAAAAACCAAAAAAAAAAAAAAAAAGGATAGGGAAAAATCTAAAGTTAGTGTGTTTCTTTTTCTTCCCATCCAGATGCATCTGGTCTTATCCGGTGGATGCTAATGGTGAACCCTGAACGACGTGCAACTGTTGAAGAGATTGCTGCTCACTGGTGGGTGAACTGGGGCTACCAGCAGCCCTTATTGGGGGATAGTGAAAATGCCAGCATGAGACAGTTGGCTTCCTCCATGGCAGAGTCCGCTGCTGGAGGGTTAGCAGTCATTGCGGACTGGCTACGACGTAATTCCCGCCCTCTTTTTGAGAATGGTTCTAAGGTGCGCTGCTTGCTGAGGCCGCAAAGTGCCACTGTGGTACGCCAGCGCTCCCTGCGCAAGTCCCGCAAGGAAAATGATGTTTCTCAGTCCTTTCAGGATGCAAGCTCCTCCAAACCACCAAAAGGAATCTTAAAAAAGAGGGGAAGCTTCAAGCAGAAACTTACAACTGAAGCCACTGACTCTGCCAGAGAACTGCCGAGAGAAGATGATGCTTTAGTGGAGAGTAGGATTGCTGCCCAGACCCCACCTCTGGTCTCCTCTGTTGCCCCAGGGGCTCCTAAAAAGGGAATTCTGAAGAAGGTGGTGAAGAGGGAATCTGGTTACTACTCCTCTCCTGAGAGGAGTGAATCCAGCTGCAACCTCGTTTCAGAGGTTCCTGCCAAGTCTGAAGCCTCAACGTATGGCCGCAAGAGTATTCTCAAGAGAAATGGCAAGTTTTCTTCCAATTCTCCATCCTTATCATCCAGTGGCTATGGATCCCTTGATGAGTTAGCTATGTGTTCCATTGACATACCCATACAGAGCTATCCTTCTGGTGCCATCAGTGAGGACAGCATCTTGTCTTCAGAATCTTTTGACCAGCTTGACCTTCCTGACAGGGATATAGGCCATCAGAGATTCTGTGGCACCCCACAAATGAGAGCTTGTGTCTCAGAGAATAATCTGTTGGGGCTAGAGGAAGGTGAAATCAGGCGCCCTCACTTATGGGACATGCGTTGCTATGAAGAGCGGATCTGTGACAGCAATTTCTCCCTCACTGACTGTGAAAACGTCACAGAGGTTTACAAGAGGGCTATGAAGATTGGCGGCAGGCTAAGCTGAAATGTGTAGAAATTTGAAATAAACAATATGTCCGAGTCTTAATTTGTCTGCCAAAGGAGAAGAGATGCGGATTAACCAAAGTGTCCTAATCCCATGGAAAAGAGAATGGAGAATCGCAGTGTAAAAGAAAGAACTGAGAGTGTTTTCAGTAGTGTAAATGAAAGAACTGATAGTGTCTTCTATTTGCTGGCTTTTAGAGTTTTACTCAAGTGGGATATGATGTCGGGATAAACATGGAGCATGGGGTGGGATTCAAACGCTCCAGGTGTAATAGTACTGAATTTGTGCCTAAATTGAACTGCTGCATTTAGATATTTCAGGGAAAAGGAATGGATTGAGAGAACTGACAGGAACATATGGAGGGTTGATGGGCATAGTGAAGGCTAAGAATGTAGGCAAAGAATGGCTGAAATGAGGACCAGCAGGAGAGACTGTATATTATGGGATGAAATTCGAGGCGAACTAATGGTTTGAATCTAGTAGAGAGACTAGGGAAGAGACTGAAGTTCTAGTAAAGGGGTGATATGAGATGTCACTAGAATGGATTATGGTGACGCCTTCATAAGGTGGCCAAGCTTTCCACATGCAGGCACTTTGTTGCAACTGACAGACTGCGGTCCTGCATGTTGGATTTTTAAACTGGCTTAAAGAATCTCAAAGTGCTACTGAATGTACCTTGATTGGGAACCACATACTTGATTTTGTTTTTGTTTTTATTTTTTTAAGTCTCTGAACATTTCCATACATTTTGTAATGTCCTATTTATTATGAAATGGATCATTGCCTTCCATGCAGGCGTTTGCCTCTCCGGCTTCAGTGTGGCTCAGGGAAAGCTGCATAGACTCGAGAAGATAGCTGGTGGGGCTTTCACTGTTTTGGAGGATCAGGGTTGGGTTTGTATTGCACACCAGAAATCTGGGAAATCCAAAGTGGGTTTGTTTTAAAACGCATTTTATTTCTGAAAGACTGCAATTGTGTTTTTGACTTGAAGAAAAAAAAAGTGAATGTTAATTTATTTTGTGCTTTTTTTTTTTTTTTTTTTTTTTGCTATACGATCCAAAGTGGGTCCTGAAATAAACAATATTCTACATTTCCTGCATATGCGAGTCTGATTCTTTGAAATGCATAAACACCACCACTTGTATAACTGTTCAATGGAAACATGAAGTAGGATATTTTTAAATGGAGCACATGATTCATTCAGAAAAAAATTTCATGACCTCGTGATATGCACTTCCAGTCAGCCATGCATCCGTCAGCCCATTCTTATGTTGTAAATCGTAATCTGTTTCTGAATGTGCCAATTCCAGCATCAGTCCTCTCCCTATCTGTCATTGCTGTTCGTTTGTGGACACGTTATGGCCTCGGAATAATCAAATCCCAAAACAGTGACTGATGTCAGACACTGTTGTGGATTCCTAGCATCACATGTCACACACCCTGTTGTTAAAGGGAAGACTTTGGCAAATGCTGGTGTCCCCTTTTCATTGATAAGAAATGGCAAGTACTAGAAATTTCCACTCAAGATCATCCTGTCACTTTATTGTGTCCTCATGTATGAATAAGCTGTAGGGTGGGGAGTTTTATTACATTTTAATCAGTGACTTCCAAATCGTTCACTGACTCTTTTTGTCATCCCCTTCTGATTGTGACATCAGCCATTTTCAAAATCGGTGAGATTGACAATCCAAGTGCAGTGGCTTCAGACTTTGTTCCAACCAGTTTGCCAGTTTTGCTGTTTCTTGAGCTCCTCTGCCTCACTTTGTCATCAGGTTATCCTCCTGCTATTGGTTTTACTTCACAAAAGACACTTGGGCCCTGTCTACACTACTACATTTTCATTTTAAAATGCAGAAATTAGTCCATGTCTGACTTTTGTCCACACTGCCCCGGCACTTTCAATCCCCAAAAACGGATACTTTTGAAAATGCTATCCAGAGTTGTGCACTTCTGAAGCCCCAGAGATGTGTTGTGGACACAGATTCTAATTGCACTCCCAATTTATTTACCCTTATTACATCGCTTATTAAATTCTCATTTCTTGATTGGTCACCTTTCATAGAAGGAAAAACCTATTCCAAAATAGTGGACATAGTTATTTTCCATAGTGCTTATTGTTTTGCTCATCTGTGTGCATCTAAATTACATTTCGTAAAGGTTGAATGCTGCATACATGTGCCAATGGCAAATTATTTGCCAATTGCCTCATTTTTGAGATAAAGCCTGTGGCTGGCAGCACTACCATCCCTTCAAGGATCACCAGTTTTGGGTAAGATGTCACATGTCCGGTGTGAGTGGACAACTGCGCCCTATGTTTTCTGTCGTTTTAGTCTGGGCACAGCTACTTTCATAAAAGATGGGGAAAATGCTAACGTAGGTGGCAATAGATTTTTCTTTAATAAAAAAAAAAAAAATTTAAATGAAAATGTATTAGTGTTGAGTGGACTTAGCCACAGATTAAATGCGTGGTAAATGTGGATGTGTGAACAAGGCTTTAGGCAGAAATATATTTGCACTGGGTATGATGAGGATGGACAGGATTAGAAATGAGGACATTGGAGGGTCCGCTTAGGTTGGACAGTTTGGAGACAGAGGTGAGATTGCATTGGTTTGGACATGTGCAGAGGAGAGATGCTGGGTATATTGAGAGACGAATGTTAAGGATAGAGCTGCCAGGGAAGAGGAAAAGAGGAAGGCTTAAGAGTAGGTGTATGGATGTGGTGAGAGAGGACATGCAGGTGATGGGAGTAACAAAACGAGATGCAGAGGACAGAAAGATATGGAAGAAGATGGTCTGCTGTGGCAGCCCCTAACAGGAGCAGGCGAAAGAAGAAGATGATACCTTCATTAAAACCTCCTAAAACCATTCAAGTGACTTTTATGTTCTGCTGCTGTGAAATCGTCTGTGATGATTGCCGTTTTTGCTCATCACTATTCACTACTGACTTGAACTGTTATGACCTCCTGTTTGAGGATGCTGTGTGACACTTTGTACCCATTCTCTTCAAATGGAAATTACATGACATTCAGTGCTACCAGTCCCCATGCCCCCACAGTCCTTGTATTTTCCTTAGTGTCATAACGATAGAAAGGGAGCTAACATCAGCAGACGAGAATCTCGGTGTCATCCTATCTTCTCTATTACACTTCTGTTCAAGGCTACCATGTGTCAGCAGAATTCCACTTCAGATGATGCCTTGTATTAAAGGGATGACTTTATCAGACCCAGATGTTTCAGAGCTCTGCATCTGCCCAGACTCCTTGTGGTGTCCTAACTAATATGGCCTCATTTATGTTTGAGAAGAGAATCATCGTTGCCAATCCCAGCACCACCCGCTGACTGTTTGAGTCATTCTGAACAAATCTCTTTCAAATACAGTTTGTGTGACTCCACTCCAGCATCTGCATGGACTCACAGTTAATCCCGGGGTTCCACTGAAGTGTGTGTTTGCTTTCACCTCACCCAAGTTGCTAAGATGCTTGCTGGATAAAAGAAACTATATTAGCGTAAACACCATTAGTAGAAGCTTTGGCATCAGGTGATGCTTAAGCATGGAAATGTCAAAAGGAGGATTAACGCTCAGGGGGGAATGGAATGCCTCCTCCTTGAAAAGAGCTGAAAAATAAAAAAAAAGCCCAACTAAGCTATATGTCTGCCCAGAAGCAAAGAAAAACAAGGGCGCAGTAAAGAGCGGATCAGACATTCCAGAGGGGGGTTGCCTGGCCTCCTGTGGTGTGGCCTTTGTTCAGAACATAAAGAGCCAACCTTCACAGGGACAAAGGATGTGTCGCTGTGTGGGGCGCTGACTGGTGGAGTCGAGTGCGTCACGTAGGGGCTGGACCTGCTGTTTCAGCCCAGATTGAATAAAATCAGCTGTTCATCCCCTCCAACCTGGGAGCACTGCAAAGAAGTGCACACGTTAGCGCTATTCTGGCCACATCATCCACAATGAGATTTATAAAGTGCTCATCAACAACTGGCGAAGGTCATTCACCATGAAGTTGAAGTTATAGGAAATCTGTTTCAGCTGAACCCTCGGACCCCAAATACCAGTAGTGGCAGAAGGCTAATGAACCCTTTTAGAGTTATTTAAATTTCTGTCTAAATATAACATCAAATATAATCAGATCTTCATCTAATCTATATAATAAGTAAAGAGAATACCGTACAACAACTAACACAAAAAACACTGTCTTAAGCATCAGTCGTTATTCACTTCTGTGCAGAGTGGCTTAATACGCTGGTAAAATTATTTATGAATTTGAAGAATTCACAGGTCTTACACTAAAATATCAAATATCAAGAGAAATCTGTCTCATTTAAGCCATTTCTGATCATTCCAAAGTAAAGTAATTTAGTAGGCCACATAACACAGATGAATAACCACTTCACTGATGCTTTGTGTTACTAACATTAAAGGGAGTCTTTGTTAAGGTCTTGTTGTTTAAGAGTAAATGAATAATAAATGCAGTTTTGCATTACCTAAACTAAAGTGTTACCAAATGTTATACTTTAAGAGAGGCCCACCAAATCAATAAGCTAATGACAAGGACAGGCTCGGTTATGGGACACACTGAACAACCTGGAGGTAGCAGCAAAATAGTTCTTCTTTTTTTTTTTATATATATTTTTATTTTATTAATTTTCATTGTAATCATTCCATACAAATAGATCAATTTATAACCCCACAAAATTGAAGACAAATCAAACCCCACCCCTGAGAAGGAGAGCTTAGCTAAAGGAAAATTGCTTAGAGCTTTTTAATAAGGCAACATTAAACAAAGGAAAGGGAGAAGTAAATATATATGTAAATAAGAGATGGAGAAGGGAATTAAATGCGGTAATAGTTATTTCTATTATTCTAAAATAATATTGATTAAATCCTGCCAGGTTTTGAAAAAATTTTGTACAGATCCTCTAACTGAGAATTTGATTTTTTCCAATTTCAAATAATATAAAACATCGGTTTCTCACTGACTTATAAGAGGAGAATTAGGATTCTTCCAATTTAACAAAATAAGTCTGCGTGCCAAAAGTGTAGTGAATGCAATCACCGTTTGCTTGTCCTTCTCCAATTCAAGTCCATCTGGAAGAACACCGAACAGAGCTGTTAGTGGGTTAGGAGGGATTGTGACCCCAAGGCTGTCTGAAAGGCACTTAAAAATTTTTGTCCAAAATGATGTTAGTTTGGTGCAGGCCCAGAACATGTGACCCAGTGAGGCAGGAGTTTGGTTGCAGCGTTCGCAGGTTGGATCCTGCCCTGGAAACATTTTGGACAGTTTTAAGCGAGACAGATGAGCTCGAGTTCTTCTTCTTCTTCTTTTGGCTGCTTCTGTTAGGGATTGCCACAGCGGATCATCTCCTTCCATATCTTTCTGTCCTCTGCATCTTGTTCTGTTACACCCATCACCTGCATGTCCTCTCTCACCACATCCATGAACCTTCGCTTATGCCTTCCTCTTTTTTTCTTACCTGGCAGCTCTATCCTTAGCATCCTTCTCCCAATATACCCAGCATCTCTCCTCTGCATGTCCAAACCGATGCAATCTCGCCTCTCTGACCCTCTAACGTCCTCATTTCTAAACCTGTCCATCCTCGTCACACCCAATGCAAATCTTAACATCTTTAACTCTGCCACCTCCAGCTCTGTCTCCTGCTTTCTGGTCAGTGCCACCGTTTCCAACCCATATAACATAGCTGGTCTCGCTACCGTCCTGTAGACCTTCCCCTTCACTCTTGCTGATATCCATCTGTCACAAATCACTCCTGACACTCTTCTCCACCCATTCCACCAAGCCTGCACTCTCTTTTTCACCTCTCTTCCACAATCCAGATTACTCTGTAGCTGTTGATCCCTAGTATTTAAACTCATCCACCTTCGCCAACTCTATTCCTGTCATCCTCACCATTCCACTGACCTCCCTCTCATTTACACACATGTATTCTGTCTTGTTCCTACTGACCTTCATTCCTCTCCTCTCTAGAGCATATCTCCACCTCTCCAGGGTCTCCTCAACCTGCTCCCTACTATCGCTACAGATCACAATGTCATCAGCAAACATCATAGTCCACGGGGACTCCTGTCTAATCTCGTCTGTCAACCTGTCCATCACCATTGCAAATAAGAAAGGGCTCAGAGCTGATCCCTGATGTAATCCCACCTCCACATTGAATGTATCCGTCACTCCTACCCCAGATCTCACCACAGTCACACTTCCCTCGTACATATCCTGTACAACTCTTCCATACTTCTCGGCCACTCCCGACTTCTTCATACCGTCCCCTGTAGCTGGGTTGGAGGTAGCAGCAAAGTAGTTAGTGAAAACAAATCTGAGTGCCATTTTGAACAATGTGGCACGTCCTATCTCTGTCACACTAACACTGAGGACTTTCAGTGAATGAATCATTCAGCAGAAGAGTTTTATGAAACACTACTGGGGCTCCTTTACACCAACAGCAGTACGCCTGCATAATGCTTCACTGTGGCTAGAAACAGTCCAGAAAAGAGCGACCAGGCTGATTCCAGGGCTACAGGGGATAAGTTATGAGGAAAGATTAAAGGAGTTGAAAGGTGTCATGAATGAAGTGTTTAAAATTCTGAAGGGAATTAGTACAGTGAGTCGAGGCTGCTACTTAAAATGAGTTCAACAGGGATATAGTTGGAAACTTGTTGAAGATAAATTTCGCACAAATGTTAGAAGGTTTTCTTCACACAGGGCACTACAGATGCATGGAATAAGCAACCAAGTAGTTTGGTAGACAGTAGGACTTTAGGGAACCTTTAAAACACAGCTGCAAGGTTATTTTGGAGCAATTAAGTGGATAGGATTGTGAGCTTTGTTGAGCTGAATGGCCCGTCCTCGTCAAAATTTTTCCAATGCTCTAATGCTCACCACACAAATTTATAAACACTCGCCATGCCCTGATTAAAAGAGATTCCTGAGGGCCTCAGAAAAGAATTGTTGATGCTTATCAGGTTTGAAAGGTTACAAAACCATTTCTAAAGAGTTTGGTCATCAGGCAGATAGTATGAAATGGAGAAAAATCAACAACAGGAGTGGTCGTCCAACAAAAATCTCTCAGAGATCAAGGGGTATAATGTTCTGGAACCCCAATATAATATTTATGGATCAGCAAGCATGTCTTTCAAGTATTCAGGAGATGACCATCAGGTTATCTCTAAAAAGAAAAGCATTCATAGAGGACATCAAGGGGCAAGCAACTGCTCTTTAACAAGAACATTGTTGTTGGTTGAAAAATTTTGTAAAGACCACCTGGATGAGGAGCCAGAAGACTAATAGGAGAATGTTCTGTGGATGGGTGAACTAAAAATATAACTTTTTAGCCCAAATGAGAAATGTTATAATAAAAGAAACATTGCATAAGAACTTCATCCCAACCCTGTTTTTCAAGGGTGTTTCTCTGGGTTTCGGGTTATCCTCTCTCTTCCAAGACACATATTTGGGAATTTGATTGGTGGCTCTGAATTAGCCCTGTGTCTTTGGGATTGGGCAGAAAATCTGAGTACCCAAAAGACTGTCAGGTTATGCTGATTGACACTGTCTACGCTAGTATGCCCCGTGCTAAACCGGTGTCTCACTCAGGGCTGGCAAATGTACTGTGCCCAGTATTGCCAAGATGTTCTCTTGCTTTCCAGACACGATTTAAAATGAAGGTGGCTTGAGTCATGCTCACTATGTAAAGGGAATCTCTAAAATGAAATTGGTTGTAATCTGTTTTGCAGCTCTCTTAATGCCAACCTTGTGCCACCCAAACATTTTCTAAAACCTCAATCTGGGAGGATTATGAACCTCCAGTGAAGAAAGGAAATGAGAGCAAGTTAATGGCAGACTAACAACAGTGTTGTGTAATCTGCCCCAGAAAAAAAAAATCTCAGAAAAAACATCTCAGTGGACTGAACTGCAGGACAGAATTGCCGTCATGAAGGAAACGGAATTGGTTAGGTAGGTGATGTAAGGCTGGAAGGGGCAATGTGTCCTGAGACCTCTGCCCTCCAAACGCAGGTTCAGGATCCACTGATGGGAAGTGTGGCAGCCATGGCAATGCCATGTGGGTGGTAAACAAGATGTGAGTGTTATCACTTTCAAATCCTGTGATCTAAGTGGGAGGCTGAGAACATGATTCACACGCTGCTGCATTTACTCATTTATTTTTTAATGACAGTTAAAAGACATGAAGATCCGCTGCGTAAACAATATGACTTTATGGTATTCTTCCGCTGCCTTTATTTTTGAATTGGGATCACTGCCGTGGGCCATGAGAACACCGAAAACGGCATGTGAGCTGTGAAAAAATAAAAGGATGACGGTGTTGTCACGATGAGCCTGAATAAGGCAGAGCCGCCCATAGCTCTGTCAAGTAGAATCCGAGTGAGCTGTGAAATGCCTGGGTTATCCCATCAGTCTCAACCTGAAGTATTTCAACAGTTGCTACTCCTGCTGTTTCGCTGCCACATTTTCAGTTGCCTTGGACATTCATTTAATGTTATTATCTCATTCTTTGGGCAGCACAGTGGGCAGCTGGTAAAACGTCATCTCACAGATCTCTTGTCCTGGTTTTGTTTTGCCTGTGTATGAGTATGAAGATAGGTGTGTGTGTGTTGAGTGTCTCCTATGATCGACTACCATGCTGTCCAGGGATGTTCTCAGACTTGTGCCCAGTGTTGTTATGATAAGCTCTGGTCCTCCAAAAACCCTAAGAATGTCAAGTCATTTCCTTCTCTTTGCAGCACCCAACATACCCGGACTTCACTTCCACTTTTCAAAAAGTAATATTGTCATGAACAACAATACAATACAATACAATACAGTTTATTTTTGTATAGCCCAAAATCACACAAGAAGTGTCGCAATGGGCTTTAACAGGCATTGCCTCTTGACAGCCCCCCAGTCTTGACTCTCCAAGAAGACAAGGAAAAACTCCCAAAAAAAACCCTTGTAGGGAAAAAATGGAAGAAACCCTTGGAAATGCAGTTCAAAGGTAAGTTGGGCGTGCAGTGGGTGAAAAAAGAAAGAGGGTCATATCAATAAAATTAACAGAACAGAACACAACTAATCCTCAATACAGTATAAAAATATTACAAGTACAGACCAGAATTTAATAGTAGATGATATCACATAATATGATTTGCATTTGTTCAGAGTCCTGGAGACCTCAGCCATCAAGCTGCCTCCCCCTATTGGCCATTCCACAGCTGAGACAGCGCTAGGCCAGCCAGTCTGATGAAAGCACCCATCTACCCGACGATTCCTGTGATCCTCCATCATAAATGAGTTTACCTTAGGCAGGCAAAACAATTTGGCAGGTGGGCCACATTTGAGTGCCAAGAAGAGAAACAGAATAGGTGAGGGTTAGTAACAAATTATAACTATCATGTTACTTATGTTTTAGTGCTAATGACCAACAACAGAGATGCAGTCTGTACAGTTAATCAGCAGCTCTAGTCAGGGTGTGCTAAACTGAAGTAGTGAGTCTTCAGCTGGGATTTGAAAGCTGAGACCGAAGGGGCATCTCTTATAATAGCAGGCAGACCAACAACAACAAAAAGGAAAAATGGCAAATAGGTGGTCTAACTCCGGTATCAGAATGCAAACTGAACAATCAGCCTGGCCAGCTGCGTGACCCCAACCTGCCAAGGTATTCATTCAAGGTTTGTTGGTTCAAGCCCTTTAACTAACTCATTATGCACTTTCCCAACACAGGAACTTCACAAGCCAATGAGTTTCTGTACAATGTAGGCGTTGGGTCACCTGTGGTTCCTGGCCACTTTCACGTGTTGTGTTTTCACTGCACAACACGAACTGTAACCTTATACAAACTATGTGATGTGTGAAGAAGATTGTTATGGTGCAGAGTAAGAGTGATGTGGTACAAAGTGAGGCACATTTACGAATTCACACAGGACCCCCCCACTTATTGCTTGACAGGGGAGATTATTGCTAAAATGTGGACTTGGCCTGCCATCCCCAAGAGGCAGCTATGAAGATTGCTGTGGTGCAAAGTGTGGCACAATTGGGAGTTCACACGGTTCCTCCTCACCGATTTCAACGTCACAGAGAAGATTATTGCTTCAATATTGGCTTGACATGCTGCACCAGGGAGATGGTCTATGGGGACCCCAACCTCCCCGGGGATCCTAACTCAACCATATTTGCAACTTCATGGGGAATGTTATTGCTTTGATGTGTGCATGGCTGCACTTCACACTCTTCATAGCCTCCTCCCTCATGTGCCACTTTATTTTTACCGATAATTCTCTAAATTCCAAACTATTAACAGATTTGTAAGAATACGAGATTTCTTGTGGTCAACCAATCAGCACAATTACTCGCCTTAGCACCTCCAACGATAGTTCCTGGTTGAACAAAAGAGAACATATCATGGAGACCAGATGAAAAGGCAGAATAATTCTTTATTTGCACATAAATATGCACAAATGTCTCTGTCCAAGGAGTGAAAACCAATAAAACAATTTAATTGCTTTTATACTTTTCTGTTACATTACCTCATCTAATACATCATATCATCTGACCCTTAACTCTTTGAGGGCTGAATAATTTTTTCCAAAAAATACAGTTTTCTGAAAAGCATATAAAGCTTTTCACACAGAAATCAACATAAAACGTCTGTTGCTGCATGCTGTGCAGACTGTCTTCGCATGGCAGGGGAAGCAGAGCGGTCACGGTTCACAGTGCATTGTAATCTGGTTTGTACCTCTTGTCATTGTAAGTGACAGGTATTGTCGTATGCGTGTTAGCAACATGATCAGCTGGGGATCGATCAGCTGATGCTGGTACCTCACATTTGTTTTTGATCACTTGTATCAAAATCCGATAAGTCAGAGTCCAATTCAACGATAATATGCAAAATCTCGTCCACAGAGCATTTTGCTTTGCACGTTCACTTCTATCTCTCACCAGATGTCAATGCCATTTTTGCTGTTATTTGCTACTCGCGCAGGGAATCTCAGTCAAACCAATGAAGCTAACTTTCCTTCTATCAATGAGAGTCCAACTAAAACATAACAGTGGGTTTTGTCACCATTTACAGTTGATTACCACTGTCAACCCCTCCTTTTGACAAAAGTTGACATCCACCCTGAAAGAGTTAATAGGCAGAACAAGCAGAGCTTCATCCGATCAACAAGTGCCACCAGTATTTTCTGACTCTTTTGGACTCTCCCATTAATGTGAATATTGCCTTGTAAATAAAGGTGATCTGTGGACTCTTTGATTGATTTTAGCACCTCTTCAAGCTCACATTATTCAGTGTGGTGCTGAGGTGTCACTCATTGCATGGCTACACTTGGATCCCAGTCCAGGTAGTTTGTTGTGTGGTTGGTGTGGCAACGCGCTGTAATTAGAACATCCTCCCAACCTCCTCCTCCGCCTCCTTCATAGGAGGAGTATTTGAGCTTTCCCATTAGTTTATTCCCACTTTCTGGAGGGGTGTTTGTTACTCATCTTCATTTTAACCTTAGCAACTATCTTGGTGGCTCCTCTACGATGAGACAAAAGCCTCACTTGCCAGGGCTTGAAACAACATCTAGTTAAACCTTTAGTTACTTTAACTCTTATTCTTATATTTGATAATTCATTGTTATAACTTCATATAAGTATATACTTGCATTACGTTGTAAAATTACATCATGTACTGATTAAAAATTTAAAATTCTATAGTTTCTAAAAAGTTTCTGATTCCTTAAAAAAGTTTCTGTGATGTTAAAGTGTCTGTAATGTGTTACTGAGAAGACTACTTGTAAAATCTGAAAACAGCTGTAACATACTGTGTATGTCATCTTGAAATTGGTTAAATGACTTATACACTGTGTGCCCAATTATTAGGCCAGTCAGTTTTGTGAACGTATCATAATTTCTATGTATATTTTCCAACTCTAAACCATATAAACCTGAATGGTTATTGGATGCTGTCATTTTCTGGTGACTGTAATTGTTTAATGAGGGAGAGTACGGCTTAAAGTGATTAACACCTTACATTAAGGTGTGCATAATTATCAGGCTGCTTTGTTACCTCAGGTGAAATAGGCCAAAAAAGAGATTTAACTGACACTGAAAAAGGAAAAATTGTAAAATGCCTCTCAGACAGATGCAACACTATGAAAATTGCTAAACTATTATAATGTGACAACCAAACAACCAAACATTTTGTCTAAATAATCTGTAAAAGGCTTGAGATGAATTATACATGAAGCTATGAGGAAACCATTAGCATCCAGTGCCACCATATTCCAGAATGGGAACCTTACCTGAAGTGTCCAGAAGTATAAGGTGTCAAGTGCTCAGAGACACGGCTAAGGTAAAGAAGGGTGAAACAAGATTCACAAGTTAAGGCACTGTGATTGGGCCAAGAACTCCCTGAAGACTGAATTTTTAAAGGTTTTATGGACAAATGAAATGAGAGTGACTGCTGATGGACCAGATGGGTGGGCCCAGTGGCTAGAACACTAATGGACACAAGGCAGCTCTTTGAGTCAGGTGCCAGCAAGGTGGGGAAGGCGTACAGTACTGGTGTGGGCTGCCGTTATTAAAGATGAGCTAGTAGACCTTTTTGGGTTGAAGACAGAAAGAAAATCAACTCCCAATCTAACTGCTGGTTTATTTCTTCAAGCAGTGGTACAGGAAGACATCTGTAACTTTCAAGAAGGCTACGATCTTTATGTAGGACAGCGCTGCATCACATGCATCCAAGTGCTCCATTGCTTGACTAGCCAGCAAAGTCGTCAAAGATGACCAAATAATGACCGGGCCCCCTTTCTCATCTGACTTAAGTCCTATTAAGAACTTGAGGGCCCTTCTCCAAAGTGAGATTTACATTGAGGAAAGACAATATATATCTTTAAAAAGCATTCCAGAGTCTGCTGCTTCAGCAAAAATTAATTGTGAGCTGATCAAGATCAACTGACACTCAGTAGTGGAGAGACTTGTGGCAGTTTTTGAAAAGAAGGGTGGCTATATTGCTCATTAAATATTTTTCAAAGACCAAAAATGTTATTTGTTTTTGTTATATGTCATTTTATGTTATTTATTCCTTTCACTTACTACTCAACATGGGATTAAAAAAGATTGTGAGGAAAAAAATGAAAAAAATCTTTTCCAATTTAGTTGCCAAATAATTTCACACACATATATATTCCCCTAAGAGAGCCAAAACTAATTTTTCCTTTGTTGAACATGTAGGTTTTACGTAAAATAAAATTTTGCATTGAGTGAGAATGTTGTATTTGTTCAACAATAAAATGAATTCTGAGGAATACTCATTTGCCTAATAAATGTGTACACATGTGTGTATAGTGTCTTCCCACTGCCCAGTGTGTTGGGGGGCTTCCAATGCTTTAGCCCCTTATCTCAGACATCCAGCTCCTGACCTTCAAGAGAAAACATCTTATGGTCTCTGGCTACTGATTTTTAAGTAGCTAGCCCCCATAGTTATCCCCTATGACATGCATGGACAACTCCTGGGAAACTGGTTTACTGGTAACTCCAAGTCAGCTCTGTGTGAGTGTGTGTGTGTAGTCTGCCAAGGGTGGTTTCCTGCTTTGTCCCCAGTGGTGCAGGCATGGGTTTTGCCCTCTTGTGACTCTGAATTGCATTAAGTGAGAGTGTATCTCTTTATGTAAATGTGGCCAGCAGGGGGCATAGTAGAGCCTCATACCCCAGACAAAACTTCTTCATATCAGTTCCATGTTCAAATAAGCATATTTTTTATTTAACAAAGTACCAGCCAACAGGTTTCTTCATCCAAATCAGCACAGTTTATGTACAATTCATTGTTTCTTTCTTTCCTGCACTCTTCCCAGGCAAACGTTTTCCACCTCCTTCCGACTCCAACTCCGTGACTGAGGTGAGATGTCTCCCTATATGCCGGAACTGGGAGTACATCTGGTGCCAAAACACTTTATGCAGCTCCCTCTGTCATCACCCAAGGCCCCTTGCTGGGATGCCCAAAATAACTTAAATCTTTTACCCTGTGGGTATTCGCATGGCTGATACATCAAAGGGATGCAGTCACCTAGTGCATGGAAGGAGTCCATATCCCTTATAGGCGGTATCCAACTGTTTTTCGATTACATGGGTCTTCCAGGCATGTAAAGATCCATCTGTTCCATTCAGGAACCCATCCAACCCCACCAGCTCTTCTAGTAAGTTAATTAAATTAGTGAAATGTGTGAAGGATTATTGGAATGACATGTTTTTTCTGACATAGCACCTAGTTGACATAGGACATTGGAAGGAGTTATCAAGATCCTGTGTACAGAGATGTCAAAGTAAGTGTCTGTACATCATTGTGGTCATATGGCAACCACAAAAGGGGAAATTGAAGGAGCAAATACTTTTGGTGCAATAAAAGAGGCCAAGATGAGTGAGGGAAACAAGGAAGGAAGGAAAAATAGACAGTGAGAGATCTTGCTGAGACTAGCATATCTCCTCCATGCCATTAGGAGGCTTACAGTGATGAGTATGTGCTGCTTTTTTGAAAGCTAAGGTAGTCCAGGGGTTTTGTTCACAGATTGGCCCTTTAAAAAGATAAGTAGAGCTCTCAAGTGCCATTGTCTCAGAGGATTTACTCTGACTGTTATACCAATAGTAGAAATCAGGCACCCGAAGGATGGAAATGATGCATTAGAGCATTTATGATGAGAACAAACCATTCAGCTCAACAGGCTTGTCTATCTTTTTCACCTAGATTGTCCAAAATAATATCAAGTCGAGATGAGAAGGTCCTTAAATTCCTACTCTGTACCACACTACCTGGCAATGTATTCCATGTATTTAAACTTTGTGAGAAATCTGACCTTAACAAGTTTCCAACCATGCCCCTCTGTTCTTATTATAGAATATTTTAAAGTAACAACTGGGATCTTCTCTACTAATTCCTTTCATAATTATAAACACGTCAATCATGTCACTTCTTAATCTTCTTTTGTTTAAACTGAAATGGTTCAACTCCTTCAATCTCTCCATAACTCATACCTCGCAGTCCCAGAATCAGCCTAGCACTGCTTTGTCTTTTTGATAATATGGAGCCCAAAACTGAAGACAGTACTGCAGGTGAGGCCTCACTAGTGCGTGTCAACTTAAGCATAACCTGCTTTCACTTGTATTCCACACATCAGGATTTATAACCTAACAACCTATTAGCCTTCTTGATTGCTTCTGTAGATAGTGATAAGTCCAGTATGACTCCTAGGCCCTGTACTTTCAAGTTTCAGAAGTTCCTATGTGTATTCAGATGTAACATTTTTACTTTTTACATGTAACACACCACATTTACGTACACATATTTTCACCTGTCACAAATCAACCTGAGACTGTATGCTGCCCAAGTCCCACTGTAACAATTCAGCCAAAGGTACATCATTGGCTCATATATACAATACAATACAATACAATACAATTTATTTTTGTATAGCCCAAAATCACACAAGAAGTGCCACAACGGGCTTTAACAAGCACTGCCTCTTGACAGCCCCCCAGCCTTGACTCTCAAAGAAGACAAGGAAAAACTCCCCCCCCCAAAAAAACCCTTGTTGGGAAAAAATGGAAGAAACCTTGGGAAAGGTAATTCAGAGAGAGAACCCTTTCCAGGTAGGTTAGGCATGCAGTGGGTGTCAAATACAATACAATACACAGAACAGAAAAAATCCTCAATACAGTATAAAAATAAAAAAATTACAAGTACAGAGCAGAATTTAACAGTAGATGATATCACGTAATATGATTTGGATTTGTTTAGAGTCCTGGAGACCTCATCCATCAAGCTGCCTCCCCCTTTTGGCCATTCCAACTGCTGAAATAGCGCTAATACGATGAAAGGACCCCTCTACCCCATCATTCCTGCGATCCTCCATCAGGGATGACTTTACCTTAGGCAGGCAAAACAACTTGGCAGGTGGGCCATGACACCAAGTGCCACATTTGAGTACCAAGAAGAGAAACAGAATAGGTGACCGTTAGTATCAAATTATAACTATCATGTCACTTATGTTTTAGTGCTAATGACTAACAACAGAGATGCAGTCTGTACAGTTAATCAGCAGCTCTAGTCAGGATATGCTAAACTGAAGTAGTGAGTCTTCTCTGTTATTTTATTAATCCTTGGAATCATAAGCAGACCATATATCAAATTTTGCATCATCTGCAGACTTAACCAGGTTGTTATTTATGCTCCTTTCCAGATCATCCATCCATCCATCCATCCATTTTCCAACCCGCTGAATCCGAACACAGGGTCACGGGGGTCTGCTGGAGCCAATCCCAGCCAACACAGGGCACAAGGCAGGGAACCAATCCCGGGCAGGGTGCCAACCCACCGCAGGACACACACAAACACACCCACACACCAAGCACACACTAGGGCCAATTTAGAATCGCCAATCCACCTAACCTGCATGTCTTTGGACTGTGGGAGGAAACCGGAGCGCCCGGAGGAAACCCACGCAGACACGGGGAGAACATGCAAACTCCACGCAGGGAGGACCCGGGAAGCGAACCCGGGTCCCCAGGTCTCCCAACTGCGAGGCAGCAGCGCTACCCACTGCGCCACCGTGCCGCCCTTCCAGATCATCAATGTTGTTATTTATACTTCTGTCCATATCATTTATGAAAATTAAAAATAGCAGCAGCTCCAAATATGACCCTGAACGACACCACTTTTAACATCATCTAATTCTGATAAGGTTCTTCTCACCATAATCCTGTGTTTGAGACATTTTTTTTGCCCACCTACAAACTGTGCTTTAAATTCCCTCATCTGACTGGGAGATAATAGAGTGACTATGGCCAAAAACAAGCAGGAGTTTTGAACAGAGCATGAAATAAACCAAACTCGCAGAACTCAGAACATGAACCAAAAAGCCCACGTTAACACTGCCCCTATGATGTGACAGTTTATTCTTTTTAATCAATGGTATATGAGTTTGGTGCAGGCCATTTTCATATTTGGTAATAAATTTATCTTCATTTCCATGTATTAATTTATCCAAGTTTTTTTTTTTTGGATCTTTTATTAAATTTATTAAAAGCATATAACATTTCATACAACCAAGTCAAACTTAACAAAACTAAAATAAAATCAACCCGCACCCATGAGAAAGAGGGGAAGGCCAACAAGCCAGAGTGAAACAATTGAGAGTAGTAAAGAGAGAAAGAAGTCTTTTCCCCCAATTTAAATGCTTATTCTAAAATGTTATTGATTAGGTCCTGCCTGGTTTTAAAAAGGTTTTGAACAGATCATTCAAGTGAGAATTAGATTTTATTTCAATTTAACATAATATACAGTATAACATCAGTTACCCACTGACTTTAAAGAGGTGGGCTAGGATTATTCCAGTTGAGCCAGACAAGTCTACGTGCTAGTAATGAAATGTATCCAAGTATAAACAGTCAAATTGGATTTTTACATGAGGGTGCGGCTTGACTATGTTATTTTTATGCATTATGTGACAGGTCAGAACAATCATGACAGACAAAATGTATGCTCAGCATTGCAGGGAGGATACAGCATTTGTGAGACATACAGTAGATATTCGAATGTTATTTGTCTCATTTGAAAGCTCTGCAGCCATTGAGCATCATCAAAGTGGCTACACATACAGTCTCACAAATCTTATGTATTCAAACAATTTTCTGATTAGAGGTGGAGGAGTTCGATTCCCGGGTCATCCCTGTGTGGAGTTTGCATGTTCTCCCCGTGTCTGCGTGGGTTTCCTCCGGGCGCTTCGGTTTCCTCCCACAGTCCAAAGACATGCAGGTTAGGTGGATTGGCGATTATAAATTGGCCCTAGTGTGTGCTTGGTGTGTGGGTGTGTTTGTGTGTGTCCTGCGGTGGGTTGGCACCCTGCCCTGGATTGGTTCCTGCCTTGTGCCCTGTGTTGGCTGGGATTGGCTCCAGCAGACCCCCGTGACCCTGTTCGGATTCAGCGGGTTGGAAAATGGATGGATGGATGGATGGAGGTGGAGGAAGTCAAAAATTGCTAAGGGCATATACTGCCATAGCCCTTCTGGCCTGACTCACCATATTTACAAAACAAGCTCAGATTCAAAAAACATATAAAACTGAAAAACATCAGCAGAAAAAAAACATGTGGGATTCATGTTTACACCTTACCTGCGTCACAGTGTATGCGCAGAGCATGCATTCCACATAAGCTGAATGTATATGTAAATACATAGGCCACATCTAGACCATTGTATGTAAATACCACAGACATTACATCAGATTTCTTTATCAATTACAGTCTGGGCATTGAGACTGAGTAGTGTAAATGTGGCCTCCTTGGAAGTTTTCACATTTTATTGTTCTACAGCTTTGAATCACAGACTCTTTAATGTCAACGTGTAAACAAAACCCAGCAAAGTGATCTAATTTAATTACAAATACTTACATTTACATTTATTTGCTTAGCAAATGCTTTTCTTCAAAGTAACTTACAAAAGCGGTCAACATAATCAAGCAAACATCAGTCTGGGGGAATTCTGGGAACAAGTGCTGCAGGACAAGATGCAAAAATTGTTGATCACAAGTGAAAAACTCAGAACAAAATACAAAGTAGTTATAATTCCTAGGTTACAAAATCTAAAAACCAGCATCATTTTGACAAAAGAGTCTTCAAACACTTCTTCAACACTTTGAGGTATTCAGCATTTCGAACAGAGTTGGGCAGCTCATACCACAAGCTAGGCACTCTACACGAAAAGAGTCTGGATTAAGATTTGATGCCATGCAGCGGTGGCATTACCAGGTGTTGTTTCATTAGAAGACTTGAGAGGTCGAGAAGGAGCTTTGGACTTCACAAGTCTTCCCCCCATGGAAGTGCTAATCCATTGACTACTCTATAGGCAAGCATTTAGGTTTAGGACAGATGCTACAGAGGTCCAATGTAGTGATCTGAAAAGAAGAGTGACATGTGCCTACCTCGGGTGGTCCAACACCAGATGTGTCACTGCATTGTGAATCATCTTCAGTGGTTTGGTGACACATGCTGGTATTCCGGCCAACAGTAGTCCAGATGTGACAGGATCAAAACTTAGGCAAGGGGTTGTGCTGCATACTCTGTCAGATGCAGCCTGATCATATGGATAATTTATAGAGTGAATCTACAAGACTGAGAGACCATAGCAACATGTTTCCTGAAGGACAGCTGTTCAGCAATTACCAGCCCAGGGTTGTCTATGGACTTGGTGGGTGTTATTGATATACAAAATATATACAGTATAGAGAGAAAGAGAGAAATATAAAACACAAAATAATTGATGGCACAAGGATTTACCACCTTTAATATGACACCCCTTAATCATCAGTGGTTCAGCCAACTGGTTTCAGAATTCACAGAATTAGTTCAATGGAGGTCACCTGCCTGTGGTTTCGGTTGACTGTAGTGTAAATGCCCCTGTATACAGTATAGGAGGTCCAGCTTTTCAGGAGTCAGTATGATGGCCTAAGTTACACAATTAAGAAAAAAGAACACTCTAAGCAACTCAATGAAAAGTGATCAAAAATCACAATTCAGGGGATGGAGACAAGAAAATATCCAAGTTACTGAATATCCATCGGAGTCCAGTTAAATCAATCATTAATAAATGGTAAGAATATAGCAAAGCTGTAAATCTGCCCTGAGCAGGCCATCCACAAAAACTGAGGGATCATGCTGGAAAAAGATGACACCTTTGAAGGAGTTACAGGATATAGTGGTTAAAATGGGAGAGACTGTGAGGCAGTAGCTGTTGTTCAGGTGTTTCACCAATTGCAGCTTTATGGGAGAATGGCAAAGAGAAGAATGCATAAAAAATTTGGAGTTTGCCAAAAGGCACATGTGAGATTTTGAAATCGGCTGGAAGAAGGTCCTGTGGTCTGATGACACCACAGTTGTGGAGTTTGTCTGAAGGCCAAAAACCTCATTAGATGTAAGCCAAAGACTGGGCCTCATCTAAAACACACCATTCCCACTGTAAAGCATAATGGTGGTGGCAGCATCATGCTGTGGGGTGGCTCTTCTCTGTATCAGGTCCTGGAAGGTTTGTGAGGGTCGAGGGCAAAACGAATGCAGTGAAATATCCTGGAGGAACACCTGATGCAGTCTGCAAGAAACCTACGCCTTTGTTTTTTCTCAAAGACAACAGCCTCAAGCATAAAGCCAAAGCTACATTGGAATGGTTTAAAAACAACAATGACAATGTCCTACAGAGTCCAATTGTCAATCCAATGGAGAATTTGCGTCTGGACTTGATAAAGCCTATTCACTTGCAATTTCCATAACAGAACTTGAGCAGTTTTACAAAGAAGAACTTGGAAAATATCAGTGTTCAGATGTACAAAGCTGACAGAGACCTGCGCACAGAGACACAAGGCTGCCACTGCTGCCAAACATGCATTGATTAAATACTGACTTAGAATGGGGTGAAAACTTGGGTTTTGTTGTTGATCAATGTCAAATATTTTATAACAATAAAATATGAAAACTTTTTATGGGCTCTCTAAATATGTTGAAATATTTTACCCTCACTATACTAACACTAGGTTAACACCAGGCTGCCCCCTGAGACCTTCCACACGTCCTCAACCACCTCTAAAAACAGAACTTTTGTACATGTGAGCCACTTTCCTGCAAAGACGAGTGTGCATGTAGAAAAGAACTGAAAATCTCATACTGACCTTTAAGTATTTTGACACTCTTGTTATCCTTCTGCTCTGAAACATTCTGACCTGTCATTGTTTACACGTCTTAAACAACTATTAGCATACACTGATAATTTCTGTATTATCTATATCTATTATTTATTATATTACATATCTTACACATCAATATTGCTGCTACTTCTTTGTCCTATCTTTGCACAATGTCTTGTCTTGTTTGTGTTTTAATTTCTAAATTTAAAATTTTAATTCTATTTTTAATTTATTTATTGCACGTCATGTTGTTACACTGTGGACCCTGACCTTCGCAATTTCGTCTATCTGTATACTTGTATATGGTTGAGATGACAATAAAGTTCACTTTGACTTTGACTAGGGGTGGCACAGTGGCGCAGTGGGTAGCGCTGCTGCCTCGCAGTTAGGAGACCCAGGTTCACTTCCCCGTGTCTGCGTGGGTTTCCTCCCACAGTCCAAAGACATGCAGGTTAGGTGGATTGGCGATTCTAAATTGGCCATAGTGTGTGCTTGGTGTATGGATGTATGTGTGCTTGTGCCCTGCGGTGGGCTGGCGCCCTGCCTGGGGTTTTTTTCCTGCCATGCGCCCTGTATTGGCTGGGATTGGCTCCAGCAGACCCCCGTGACCCTGTAGTTAGGATATAGCGGGTTGGATAATGGATGGATGGATATACTAACACTATATACATGCTGAAGTGAACAGCAACATGATGTTGTCTGGATGCCCCATGACAGTAATGAGGCACCATTGTTAACAACAAAGTGGCAGAAGCCACTAGAGAAAGCAGAAAATGGTGGAGGTAACTGTAAGATGACATGATTAACTAATGTATTATAGCAAGGAAAAAGCAAAATGTCAATGCAAGATTTCTTCAAAAACATGTTTTGCAAAGTGCAAACCCTAAAATCATAATACAGCCTTGGTGACCTATAGAATCTGTCTTAAGTTAATTCTAGTAATCTCTGTTTGGGGTTTAAAAGCTTCTCCTTACGGGTTGGCATATGATTTTTGACATGGGTCCAAGCCAACGCCTTTTGGCTGGAAGAAGAGGAATGGGATTTATGAGGGAATATTTTGTGTGATACAAAGATGTAAGAAAGTGGGGAAGCCACCTCATCCCACCAGAGGGACAAGTCGAGTGGGGTGGCTTGAACTTGTGATCTCATTCATTCAGTTACAACCAAGAGCTTGTGATCAGAGGTGAGAATGGGGATGGGGACTGACTGGTATATTGACAGGTTTGTCTTTAAGACCATGTTACATTACACGACTTTTCCAGCGATTTTCAGTCGTAGTCTTTGTTTACATAATCGTAGAGAGAGAGTCGGAGGCAGTTGACAGCAGTCATGTAATTTAATATGCTGAGCAACTCGTCCTAACCAGTCAGTGAGTTGATTTGATAAAATTAAAGAGGTTTCATTTTGCCTTTAATCACAGGGGTGGGCGGTGTGTACATGAAAGCTGACCACCAATGAATGCTCATCTGGGAGTACAATAACTATAACACAGCAACAAGGAATAAGAAACATGGAAGCTTTGGACCTTACAGAGAGAAGGTGTCTGGTATTGTGTCTTACATATCACAACAGAATGGAAAAAAAGGGCTCAGATTGTGGCTGAGCTGTTAACCCTTCGTACAAAGCTGGTACCATCAGGCAGTACGCTATTGGCTGTTACAAAATAAAGGGAGCACATCTGCACTGGAAGGTCAGCGGTATAGTAGACATGCCTTGTATTTTTCAGTTATGTGAAGCTGATATTGTTTGGCAATGAGATCAGTAACATAGTCGGCAAGTTTGACAAGCCCCATGACTAGAAGTTGCGTAATGTGACATCGACCTAAGGACTTTTGGTCCCATATATCTGTAAATCTGCACTGATTCATTAATCTCACTATGTCCTCTACCCTCATGTCCCCAAGGTACTTGAGTCACTGTGTTTGGGGAAGCTGCCCACATCTTACCTACTGGGAATGAACTCCTTAGATTTATCACTATTGAGCTCCTTCTAATAGGGTGATCTGCATAGCCTGGTTGAGCTCTACCCAAAATGCATCACCCGCAAGTGCAAAATCAAAATACATCTCCCGCAAATGAAGGGTAAGTGATGGGTGCAATGCCAGTCGAGTGACAGGGTATGATGGAACCTTTGGAATGGAAAGAACATAAATGGAAGGTAAAAATAATGTATTCAAAATAATACAAAGGTAAAACCAAACCATGAGTTAATTTTCTGAAGCTACTTATCTCATTATAGGCTCAAGAGACCCAAGCTTTGGACGAGAAGCCATTGTAAATTTGCACACTTCTAGGATGTTTGATGAGACCATATGAACACAGGGAGAAGGTGCCACCGCCACACAAACAATGGCAAGCTAAGAAGTGTGCCCACATCTTTGGGTCTTTAACTGTGCTTGCAGCAGCATTAATTACTGTGCCACCCAGTAGAAAAGCAGAGGTAGGAGATTACATGTGTGGATTTTTTAACTTTACTTAACTTAGAAACTAAATGAGCCTCAGAGTCTGTCCAGGGTACAAACAGACCAAAGTGTGTGTGATATGGGGAGGCGAGGGAGCATTTAAATGATAAGAGGGATGAGATCAGAACACCATGTAATGCTGCTGTGTGGGGCGATATCTCAATTGCAACTCCTTCACTTCATCTAAGCACAAGCAAAGGAGTACTAGGCCTCCTCGTGCCTGGCATGGCTGTGTGCCCATCTATCGCTCATTCTGATAAGTTCCTTGGACAAAATAAGAAATCTTTGAGACAGGAAAATGAGCAAAAGGCTCTTATCAAAGACGCCGGGGGCAGCTAAAGGTGACTTTGCTGAGATGGGGCTTTCACGGGCAACAGAAGCAGTGTTTCCTGTGATTATTTTGGTATTTGCGTCTGAATTCCCCGCATTCCATCTCCTCATTAGTGCACAATCACGCTTTTCCAGGAATGTTGATCACTTTCCACTTGTAGCTGATAAACAGCATTTAAGAGGAAATGGGCAGCTTTGTTTTGGCCTATGAAGTGGCCACAGTGCCCAGGCCGAGATATAGCTGAATGTCACATGAAGAGTGCAAACACTCTTAATAGCAAACCCACCGTATTTGGAGAGTGGTGGTCTGTATTAGCATGAGCTGCAAGGTTGCAAGTCTCTAATGAGGGGAGGTGGTAGCCACGGGCATAGAGGTGGCAATTACAATTTACGACAAACTCTGAGCTTGCCACTTTATGATATTGGGCAAATACTGAGTATTGAGCAAAACATTATACTTACAACTGATGCAGTTATTGTGCATTGTGCACTATCTTCCAGTTCCTCTTCTTCTGATAACACTTCTATGTGGGGTCAATGTGCTTGATCAGCCTTCTCCTTACAGCTCAGACATGCAACTCCTCCCCAGTCAAGCTCATTTCCTTCAGATCTTCTTTTACTTTGGCCTCCCTCACTTTCTCATTCCCTGTACTTCCACTCCCCTCATTCTTTTGCCCACATATTCATTGTCTCTCCTCACCAGATGTCCATACCACTTCACTCTACTTTCCTGTCCTTTCTCAGATATCTCTCCCACTTTTGTTGTACCTCTGATTGTCTCATTTCTTATTCTGTCCTTTTTTGTATCTTCACACATCCATCTTAACATTCTCGTTTCTGCCACATCCAACTTCTTCTCTTGTTCTCCCTTTACTGCCCAAATCTCAGCTCCATACATCACTGATCATCTTACCACTATCTTATAAACCTCACTCAGTACTACTGATACCTTCTGCCTGTTGTTCCATTCACACTGCACTCTATGGGTTATTTCTGCATCTAGTTTTTCATTTTGGTTACCACTGATCCTAGATATTTAAATTTACCCGCTGATTTTAATAGTTCTCCCTGCAGGGTAACTCTTGATCATTATTAAACCTCATATATTCTGTCTTCTTCCTATTTATCCTTAATCCTCGGTCTTCCATAGCCCTTCTCCATTCTTCCAACTTTCTCTCCACTTCCTCTGTTCTGCTGCTACACAACACAATGTCATCATGAAAAAGCTGCACCAGGGGGGCAGGCCTTTTATCCCAAGACTCAACACATCCATAACAGATCAAAGAGGTAAAGATTTCAAGAAGACCCCTGGTACAGACCTCCTCTAACTGAGATCTTGCCTGTTACCCCAACACTGCTTTTAACCCGAGCCCACACTCCCTCATTCATATCCTGGCCAATCCTTACCTTCTTCTCTGGTCCTCATTTCACTCTCGTGCACCTCCAGACCACTTGACGTGGCACTCAAAGAAAGGCCTTCTCCAAATCAATAAAGACCATATGAAGCCCTTTCTTTTTTTCTCAATGCTTCTCTATCAGCCATCTCAATGAAATGTATTCATTTGTGACCAGAAAGCACATTGGTTACCATGATATGCGCAAAATACCTCTGGAAATGCAATCCTTATCTGGATGTTATGTGAACCCTGAAGAAGGAGCAGTTTATGACCCTACAGTAGAGTGCCTTAGGTATTAACACTGTGGATTAGAGCCCTGGATTATGCAAAGCCTTAACATCCTGACTCTGTGTACCCATCTGTGGACACAACTGTATACTGTACACTGGGCAGCATGACGACTAATTACTTAGATGGCATCTAATAAATGCATTAGCAAACTGCATAAAACCTGAGGCAGCTCAGGAATGATCACCATACCCCACTACAAGCTAAAGTCAGCTGAGAAAATGTGAACTCAGTAAACTAAGAAAGCAAGAATGAAGTGCAAACAACAATTGGTCAGGAGACAGACGGGCTAAAGACAGCCCAGGTTACTGATGGGTAACGGCTGGAATGTGCCAGCCTGTTGATTAATAGTGCTGAGGCAGAGCACTTGGTTCAGATTACAAATTGGTGTTTGTTTCTTTGGAATGCTTAAAAAATGCCATTCCACGGTGGGCTCTTCAATCTTTTTCTCCTTGTATTTCACGCAACAGAAAGCACCTTCTGCCTCAGGGGGTGCGTGCTAGTGTGATTCAGAAAAGCCACATGGATACCCTACCATTAACATAGCCAGTTGCACGCTGACTTGGCACCTGCCCTGCTGTTGTCAAGGCAATGGTGGGTGAGATGTCTCAATCCTCTTGGTTAAATTCTTGGCACTTATGTGGTGTTCAGAAGGCCTTAAACATTGTTATTATTATAATTACCCACCTATCCTTTTCCAAACCTGCTAATCCATAATATAATAGAAGGAAGCTGAGGTCAATTACAGCAAGCATCAGACACAAGGTTGGAGCAATCTCTAGACAGGGCACCAGCCCACTGCAGGGTTAACAAACATAAACACAGCAGAGGCAACTCCACTTAACCTGCATGTCTTTGGCCTGTGGAACAAAACCCATGTGGACAAAGAGGAAACATAGACTTTTGAAAACACTGACTCGACCCACACTCTGATTTGCTTGTGCTTATCATATATCCTGATTTTTTTGTGTCCATTGTCACAAAATCAAAGAAGCCACAGAAAGGTTTGGGACAGCCACCTGTATATTATTCCCTGGCTGCAAAATAGTTTAAAGGTTTGTACTGATAGGTACAGATTGGAGTCCAGAACAGAACTGAGGGGATGGAGGAAAGGTCAGTATAGGAAGTGACATCAAAGGGGCATGAACCAGGAGGGTCTTCATCCTTAGGCTAGCCACCCGGAAGTGACATCAAAGGGGCTGGAACCAGGAATGATGTCATCAGGACCAGGTGGAATTCCCATGAACGGTCTATAGAAAAGCAAGAGAAAGAGTCAATGCACTACGCCACCTCCCAGTCTGGCTCGGAATTACTCTCATTCAAGCCCTTTAGCTGCCTCCCATGAATATGTATGTGACACCACCTACACACTGTACTTTAAATTTTCTCATCTGACTGGGAGATATTAGAGTGACAAGCAGGAGTTTGACCAGAACATCAAATAAACCAAAATCGCAGAACTCCGAACATGAACCAAAAAGCACACTTATGCACTGCCCCTATGATGTGACAGTTTATTTTTTTTAATTAATGGTATATGAGTTTTGTGCAGGCCATTTTCATATTTGGTAATAAATTTGTCTTCATTTCCATGTATTAATTTATCCAAGTTTAAACAGGCAAATTGGATTTTTACAAGAGGCTGTGGCTTGACTATGTTGTTTTTGTGCATTATGTGACAGGTTAGAACAGGGGTCCTCATTCACGGTCCTGGAGGGCCGCAGTGGCTGCAGATTTTTATTCCAACTAGTTTCCTAATTAGAAAGCAGTCCATGCTGATAATGAAACTTGGTATTGAACTATTTAGCTTGTTAATGTTTGCATTCATCCAAGAACAATTTTAATTGCACTGTAGAGTTTCCTTCTGTGAGAACATCATCCAAGTGTTTTGTGGACCAGAACAAATTTAAACTTAACAGTCCTTCCAATTCCCCTCTCATTCATTTCTAAACAGTTTTTTATCACAGATACTTCATAGTAAGCACGTGAGCTGGAGAGCTGCTGGTTTATTGGTTATCTGCATCTCATTGTTAACAAAGTTAAGAAAACAGGCAACAATTAAAACTTAAATGCAGCTGCTAAAATCTAAAATAGGCAATTAAGGGTTATGAATGGTAACAGGCAAATGAACTAAAATAAAGCCCAAAAAAACATATTGCTTTAGTAGTAAATAAAAGGGTTCTAATTAAGAAATTGTTTAAAGTGAAAACCTGCAGCCATAGCAGACCTCCAGGGCTGTAACTGAGGACCTCTGATCTACATAGTAACTAAAATTTGTCTAAAGGCACTAACAAGGCATAGTGTTAAAAACCAGCTTTCATTATCAGCAAGGACTGAGTTCTAATTAGGACACTGGCTGGAATGAAAGCCCATAGCCACTGCGGCCCTCCAGCACTGTGATTGAGGACCCCTGGTTTAGAACAATCATGACAGACAAAATGTATGGCCAGCATTGCAGTGAGGATACAGCATTTGTGATACCTACATATTCGAATGTTATTCGTCTCATTTGAAAGCTCTCCAGCCATTGGGGATCACCAAAGTGGATACAAATACAGTCTCACAAATCTTATGTATTCAAACAATTTTCTGATTAGAGGTGGAGTACTGTAAGTCAAAAATTGCTAAGGGCATATACTGCCATTGTCGTCCTGTGCTGACTCATCATATTTACAAAACAAGCTCATATTCAAAAAACATATAAAACTGAAAAACATGTTTACACCTTACCTGCGTCACAGTGTATGCGCAAAGCATGCATTCCACATAAGCTGAATGTGATTCTGACTGGATTCTACTCATTACAACGCCTCATTCTCTGCTTGGTCACCCTTCATGGAGGAAAACCATATTCCAACACAGCCGTCAGAGAGGAGTTCCTTTCTGTGGAGCTTGTGTTGTTTAGCTGTATGCGTTCAAATTGCATTTTGTATAGTTTGAATGCTGGATGCATGTGCAAAAGACAAATAATTTATCAGTCACTGTAGTTTTGCAATAAATCCCGTGGACGGCGGTGTTACCATCCCATCAATAATTTTTCTTCTGATGTGTGCAGGCCCAGTGTAGGGAACCATCTATGTCACAGGTGTCGAACTCCGGGCCTGGAGGGCCACAGTGGCTGCAGGTTTTCATTCTAACTACCTTCATTAGTGACCAGTTTTTGCTGCTAATTAACTTCCTTTGCCTTCGTTTTAATTCACTTGACTCAGGCCCCTTAGTTTGTTTCTTTTTCCTTAATTAGCAGCCAAACAATAATGAGACACAAAACGAGCCGCCATATGAGTGGGTCACCTGTGCCCATCACACAATATTTGGAAAGGTGAAGGTCTTGGTAAAGTTGATCTCTCAGGTCACCAAAACATTTTAACTGTGTTCTTAGAAAAAACAGAAAAATCAACAGTTTTGGAAATATCTGCTGTGGGAGAATGAGAGCAGCAACAAGCCATGGAATTAAATAACGGCTTTAATTAACAACAAGAATCAGCTTCTCGTTAAGAGACTGATTGGAGTGAAACTGGTTGGAGTTTAAACTCCCAGTTTAGCTTGGCTCGTTTCACATCTCATTCCTGTTTGGCTGTCATTTAATGAAGAAATTAATCAGTTCAGAGGACTAAATCCTTAAAAGGAGGTAGCATATTATATATAAAGATAAGGCAAATTAGCTTCTTTTTTTATTCTTTTTTCACTACATACTACACATTGTGCTTACAGACCAGCATTCATTGGTTCATTTGCCTGTCAGCACTCCTGCTTACAAAGTCCTCCCCTCTGACTAACGAGAATATCAAATATGACTAGTTGATCTCATTCATTAGACATGCCACATTAGATGATCTGCTTCACAGCTAACTGCCTCTGAATGGCTAAGAGTATGAAAATGGAAAAGTCGTCTAATGCAACATAGGCTTAACCAAAGAGGACAACATAATTGAGAACATCAGTCTGGGAGACTGTTTGGGCACAAGCAAATCAGAGTGTGTGTCAAGACAAGATTACAAGATTGATCATCACAAGTGAAGAGCTCAGAACAAAATACAAGCGAGTTACATTTCCTAGCTTACAAACAAATAAGTAACAATAAGTTAGACAGAAATTCAACCAAACAAGAGAGTCTTTAATTGCTTAGGAATACTAAGGGAATAAAATTTCAAAAGGAGAGGGCAGCTCATTCCACTAGCTAGGAAATACAAATGAAAAGATTCTGAATAGAGGTTTGATGCCATGCAGAGGTGGCATCCCCAGATGCTGTCTATCAGCAAATATGTGGAGTCAAGGACCTCACAAGTGTTTCCATATATACAGGTACCGACCTGCTGACTACTCAGTAGGCATCTATTAGGAATATGAACTTAAAATGTGCCACTACTGGGAGCTAACATAGTTCTAGGAGGGTGTGAGGTTGCCACCAGATTTACACAGCAATGAAGCCGATATGCTTTTAAAATGAGGGACTGACAGAATCAGGCAAACACCCAAGCCCTACAGTATTTCCACCCCGACATCCGATCAACACACCAGAAAAAATGTCCAAATAAATTGAATATATTCAGCAACAAAAATACATATATTGCTTATTTACGGGCGGCACGGTGGCGCAATGGGTAGCGCTGCTGCCTCGCAGTTGGGAGATCTGGGGACCTGGGTTCGCTTCCGGGTCCTCCCTGCGTGGAGTTTGCATGTTCTCCCCGTGTCTGCGTGGGTTTCCTCCGGGCGCTCCGGTTTCCTCCCACAGTCCAAAGACATGCAGGTTAGGTGGATTGGTGATTCTAAATTGGCCCTAGTGTGTGTTTGGTGTGTTTGTGTGTGTCCTGCGGTGGGTTGGCACCCTGCCCGGGATTGGTTCCTGCCTTGTGCCCTGTGTTGGCTGGGATTGGCTCCAGCAGACCCCCGTGACCCTGTGTTTGGATTCAGCAGGTTGGAAAATGGATGGATGGATGGATTGCTTATTTACTGTAACAACTAATTATAAACACGACAAAGAAAGGTGATGACAAAAGTACAAAACATACACTACGAACAAACCCTCCGAAGTTATTTATAGTCCTGGAAAAAGTCTTTATGGTAGGTGATGAAGGTGGATCTTGAAGTGCAATCATTGGTTAACAGACATAAAGATGTGGCAGAATACTCCCCTTTAATAAACTGCTTCCTGTAACATGGAAGTCCTACCACCAGAATCCAGAAGATAAATAGTTTTCAGAGATGCACCTCTTTACAAGGAGCATCTGTGGACTGGATTGGGGATGAAAAGAACCCACCGCCGTCCCTAAATCTGGTGGCCGTACACAATCCTTCTTTGCTACGAAAAAGGGGTTTAGCTGCTGCTGAGGATGAAGTCGATCAAAAATGAACAAATCTAAAAATCCTGTCACATCCTTCTCTTCCAGTTTTGTGTTTGCAGTGCCAACAAACCCCAAACTACAAATCAAACAAGACCCTCTGTGTATACCTGTTTAAAGATGAAGACCCCATAGTTACAAACAGGAATATGTGTGACCAGTGTTGTTATTCACATTCGACAAACAGCAAACAGGGCATGTAACCAAATGAAACTCCCTATGTGGCACTGCTACATAGTGATCTAAAAAGAGAAGTGACATGTGTTCGTCTTGGCTGGTTTAATACCAGATGTGTTGCTGCATTTTGAATCACCTGATTGGTCACGTAATGTATGTCCCTACTTCTGCCAGAAGAGAGTTGTAGTAGTTCAGACGTGACAAGACCAAAGCCTGGACCAGAAGTTGTGCTGCATACGCTGTCAGATATGGTCAGATCTTGCAGATATTGTTTAGAGTGAATCTGGAAGACTGAAAGATCATAGCAACATGGTCTCTGAAGGACAGGTGGTTATCGATCACCACCCACCACCCCAAGATTACAAACAGATTTGGTGAGCATTAGCCATAGTGAGCTAAGCTGAACAGAGATAGGTATCTGAATAGATAGATGACTTCTAGCCGCCTTAGCAAGGCTGAGCAAGAGATGGTGTTCCTTCATCCATGTTGCAGTATTAGTGAGATGTACAGAAATTCTAGTTGATACTATGTAGTCCTCTGGAGGGAACGACAGGTACAGCTGAGTATCATTTGCATAGAACTGATAAGAAAATCCATGAGACACAATGACAGGACCTAGTGAGGAGGTGTATAGATAGATAAGAGGACAGGGAACATCACCGATTTTTGGGGCACCCCGATCCCATGCTTTCCTGGTGCACCCTTGAAATCTGCTCACGGCACAGCACATGGTAGGATCTGTCCAAGAGGTAGGACTCAAACTCATCTGTGGGCAGTCCCAGTGATGCCAAGGTTGAAAGGGTGACAAGGACGATCTGGTGGTTGACTGTGTTGAAGGTACAGGAGAGATCTAGCAGGATAAGGACAGATGATATATTGGTAGCTCTAGCCTGCCCTAACATGTTCACAACGGTGAGTAGAGCCATCTTGGTGGAACGGCCTTTTCTGAAGGCTGATTAGGATCATGCTGTCTGTTCTGTAGAAGAAAGAAAAAGACTTGGTTTGAGTGGTTAGAGTCAATCCATATCCCATAATTCTACAGGAGGCCTCTGACCCTATACTCGTAGACTTGGTTTGAAGTGGTGAGGTTGTGGTGTAATTGAAATGGCCTGGGGGAGAATCATTTCTTTTCAGAATGCCAGAGATGCTCATGTAGAGTTAGCTCACACGATGACTGGACCCAGATTAGTTACATCAAGGCAGTGAGTACACATTTCACAAAGATGTGTCAACGTAAATCCAAACTGCTGAGCGGCTGGCCTGAACTCCTGATTTTCAGCAGTGTTTGACAGCTGTCTGGATTTACTGAGGCAGAAAAATGCAAAGACAAAGGCAAGATTGTGCTCAGAAATCTCCCTTGCAGCAAAAAAACATTGTCTGAGGTTTGCAGGCCAAAGGTGGAAGTCTAGAGAGAGGGGAGGAGGTCAGGTAATGTGGCCCCGAGCGACTGTTTTCTTTAGGTCTGAGTGATTCACTTGGCAGGCGAGCAGTAGACAAATCTCGCTGCTGAGGGTCCCGTCTGCTTTGCTGTTTTTAATGTAAACATTCCACCAGGGAATTCTGGGAGAGGCTGAACTGAAGGTGGGAACGTGTTTGGTCCTGACCCCAGACGACCCGGGCCAGAAGCCTTTGTCTGATGGAGTGGGCAGTGCGCCGTCTCAGAGACGATGACTCAGGGGTTCCTGCAGATTGATGGATGGCCTGCGCCCTGGCTTGTCCACTGCTAGCATTGTTTGAACTTCCCTCTGAACAATGTGAGAAAAGATGACCTGTCTCCAAAATGTGCTAGCCAGAGCACCAAGACACTGGGGTATATTGTTTGCCAAGTAACAGACAAGCCGCCTGTCGCACATTGCAGGTGTGTGTAAAATGGTAGGGTGACGTAATCTGCTTCAGAATGCAGCCGAAAGATAACCTTCTTGACAAAGGGTCTACTTATTGCTGTTTCCAGTACTTAGTAGTTAGACTGGCTTACGGCCTCACATAAAACTTTATACATTTGGTCTGGGTTTGGACCTGCAGGAGAGGTCTGGAGCAGGTTCAAAGAATCTGATCTGAAGAAACACCTGTTGCTTACACTACGCCTCTTTGGAGGCAAAGGGTCAGCAGGAGGTGAGGTGGCTCGCTCAAAGTAGCATGAAGGGCTCAGAATCTTCTGGTATCACACAATTTCCTTGGAACCTCACAGAATTAAGGCGACTTGGGATCATCTGTTGAATGAGTGACTGAATAACGACTGGAGCATCCTGGTATCCCAGATGTCCATGTGAACCCCAAGCAAATTACTTAATTGGATTGACAGAAGGACAGAATGTTTGAGCTGGGACAGTAACATCCTGGCATCTCCTAGTTCTTATGAGGCATATAAGTGCCCAAAGATTATTGTGAGTTAAGAAAAGGCCAGGAGATATATCTTTAGGCAATGACATACTCAGGACATGCAAAAGGTCAAAATCATGAGATCAGAGCAACAAGGAAACCAAGGCAACCAAAAATCAACGTGGAAAGATCTAATCAAAGGTTGAAGTCAACACCAAAAGAAAAAACTTGATGCTATAGCCTACTTGAAAAGGAAGCTTCTTACCACCAAGGGATAGTGCATAGTGTAATTGCCACAAGATGTAAAGCATGTCACCATTATGATGATCACGGTCAAACGATGCTTCCACCCAGCATGACACAAATAAAGAAAATCAAGATGGGAATAAAGATGAACTTTGTCAAATCAAATCAAATGAAATTAGAAATGGAATCCTCATGACAAAAAAGCATAAAAAATATGCAAACACATGAATCAAAGGCATAAAATACTACAGTAGTATCACGCTTATTTCCAAAAAACCACTATGACATGACATGACAGTGGGATTGTGATGGAGTTATTAATGGAACTTCCTGCTGTGACTTGATCAGTGTGACACTGGGAATCAGTGGTTCCCAGTGCCACTCTATCACTTACAAAGTACACTGAGAAACTAAACTCAGGGAAATAGCGGGAATCAGGGGCTCAACTGAGACTGGACCCCCGTGATGCAAAGAATATAAGGATTTTGGACACATTTTGGTCTCTTTCTGTCTTATCTGTTCAGCTTGTGATTCTTAGTGTTGCTGACCAACTTGACCTGATAGAGCAGTTTTGTTGTTCCTGTCTTGTCTGTGTAACCAGCCAATCACCGGTCTAGCCACTGCTGCCATATTTTGGTCCAGTCTACCACCCAGCTGTACAATGTCTGCTATCTTGTCTGTCATGCAGGCTGTCGTGATTAGCGGCAGTAGAGAAACCTTATAAGCCTATACAAGTTTCATGTGTCCTGTTCTGACCCTGATAGGCACCTAATCAAAATACAGCTTTTTTTTGGTACAATGCCTGACATTTTGCATGAACTACTGATCTGGATCCTTAAGGACACACAGAGTTCCCAAGGACTACTGCGAACAAGAAGTGACCAAGTGACGGAGTGTATTGATGTTAAACTTTGCATGGTGCAAAATTTCCTCCAACTGATTGAAAATAGAACAGAGATCCTTATCTTTGGCCCTACATCTTACACTAATGACATTGGCAGTCACTTAGGCTTGCTGACGGCAAAAATTCATAATGATGTCAGGAACATGGGTATCGTCTTTGAGTTGTCACCATATAGTGACACTAAATAGTGATTCATGCTTTTATTACATCTCGGTTAGATTATTGCAATTCCCTATATGTGGGATTCCCCAAATCTACCTTGTTGCTCCTTCAACTGGTGCAAAATGCAGCAGCTAGATTTCTAACTAGCACTAGATAAAGAGAACATATCTCATCTGTTCTGGCCTCTCTCCACTGGCTATAAGTGAGATTTCTGATTTGTTTTTAAGGCCTTGCATAGTTTTGCCCCAAAGTTCATCTGCAATCTCCTTTATCCCCTCTCGGGAATGAGGGCTTTGAGGTTATCTGCTCAACTACTCCTTGCAGTTCCAAGATCACGGCTAAAGTCTATAGGGGTGTCAGGGCTTTTTCAGTTGTTGCTCCCAGGCTTTGGAGCGATCTGCTCTTCCACATTAGATCATCTCCTTCTATTGAGGTTTTTAAGACTCGATTAAAAAAACACTTTTTCTCATCCTCCTTTCACTGTGGGTAATGTCACCAGGATGGGGAGACTGGAAAATAAATAGTAATTAACAAACTGATTTACATAATTGTTTGCTTTATGGTAGTCTTAATGAAATGAGGGCAAGTAATCGTAGTGAAAAATACCAGAGGCAAAACAGTATCGAGCTACCCGGACAGAATTAGAAACTATCCTTAAAAAAATGATATAGTATAATTGAGTACAAAGATGAATAACCCGATGTCACAAGCATGATGGCCATAGTCATGTGATCGCAGAAGACAGTATCACATAATATGTGAAAAACAAGAAAAATGAAAAATAAACCCTTTTATTACACTAAAAGAACATAATACAAATGATAGCATTCAGAATCTGGTTGCTTCAAAACCCCAAATGATTCCAAGATGAAACACACATCTATATTGCATTTATAAAACATCTCTTTAGATTCACCATTCTGGTTTCTTCATTGACAAATCACTAAATTTTGGAAGAATCCTAGCTATGACCCTTTTGCTTTGTTCTTCTCTGAAATTTCATCTTGCATTTAGGTAATAACATTTTTGGTCAAAATTAACACCATGGATCCAATATGAATTTTCAGAAATGTGTGAATAATTTTGTATTTTTGTGTCATTGTTTATAATTTTACTTTGGTGCCATTGTACATTTATTTTTTCATTGGCACTGTTTTTATGTGGTGTTTAAGCATGTGTCCTGTGACATCATGGTAGTTTGTTACATAATGTGACTGAGCAGTTTAAGTAGTTTAAGTAGTTTAAGTAGTATATCCGAACCTTTTGAATATGCGTAAATGGAAGACTCTGCAGGAGACTTGACATCAAGCCAAACGCATCTAGATTCAAATTCTGACTTTGATTTAGCTTGGTCTTTCTGCTTTAAAGTTAGTGCTGTCCTGTGAATTTTGTTAGTTGATCTCCACTCTCAGTGTACTGGCCTCTGCAATGTTCTGACAATCCGATTATAATATATTTACATTTTAATATTGTATTCTACTCTCCTGTTGTGTTTTGGTGAACTTTCTCAGGCTCATATTAGGATATGGAAAGCAGCTTTCATAAACTGTAGATTTCATAAATGGGTGGGCCTAAATTTGTCACGAGTGAGTTTAATGTTATTTTTACCACTGTTAAATATACATTCATTTTTAGAGAAAAGCCAAGCAAAATGACACCTTTTATTGGCTAACTAGAAAGATTACAATATGCAAGCTTTCGAGGCAACTCAGGCCCCTAATTGATTACATCTTGCCTGAAGAAGGGGCCTGAGTTGCCTCGAAAGCTTGCATATTGTAATCTTTCTAGTTAGCCAATAAAAGGTGTCATTTTGCTTGGCTTTTCTCTACATTCATAATGGCTAACACGGTACAACACCCTAGTACTACATTCATTTTTAAAAAACCTTTTAGAAGTCCAGGTATACTCAATGAAGGTTGTCATTTTGTTTTTGTTTTTTTAAGGCTCATTTAAAATTACAAATGGTGAAAATAAGTGGACTGACTACCTTTTGATGATATGTACAACATACCAGGCAATCGCAAGGCACAAATGCCCAATTAATATCCATTATAATTTTGACCAACAGTATAACATAACAGCTAAAAGGTGGATTCCCATTTTTTGTCATTCCTTGTAATATGTGTAAGCACTCTCTGAATCTATGAGTGAATCAGTCCTCAAGTACATTGTCATATCATTTGATATCCTGTATGAGTATTATTATTATTATTATTATTATGTCTCTATTATAGAAAAAAAATCTTGGAAGGTTGGAAGAAGGCGAGACATGATTTTCTCACAGAGACACTTTCAAGTCCCGTGAGACAAGTCTTTGTGCCAAGAGATTTAACCACGCCCGGGACCGGAAATAAAACAAAGAGTAGATGACAAAATAAAACATCATAAGGAATTCAAAAATTTTGACACGGTACACATGCAGAGCAGGTTAGAGATAATGGAAGCATGAAAATTCGAAAGTCTCAAAAAAAGGATATTAAAGATCGCATTAGTGCAAACAAATGGAAATTATTACTCGATAAAATAACGGAACAGTGAAGAGAGATCGAATATATCATTCGGATTTAAACTTTAAGTCGGAGACTTGTAGATTGTCTAATTTGTGTTGCCATCAGGGAAAAAAAAGTAGGATTTCTTACCAATGAAGAGGCGTATCCGTGAGAATTAAAAGATTCAAAAAACGTTGGCGCGATACACATGCAGAGCAGGTTAGAGATAATCCATCCATCCATCCATCCATCCATTTTCCAACCCGCTGAATCCGAACACAGGGTCACGGGACACACACAGGGTCACGGGACACACACAGGGTCACGGGACACACCCACCGCAGGACACACACAAACACACCCACACACCAAGCACACACTAGGGCCAATTTAGAATAGCCAATTCACCTAACCTGCATGTCTTTGGACTATGGGAGGAAACCGGAGCGCCCGGAGGAAACCCACGCAGACACAGGGAGAACATGCAAACTCCACGCAGGGAGGGCCCGGGAAGCGAACCCGGGTCCTCAGGTCTCCCAACTGCGAGGCAGCAGCACTACCCACTGCGCCACCGTGCCGCCCTATTATTATTATTATTATACTGTATTTGTTGTATGAGCCACAAAACTGTACTCCTTACAGCCTCTAAACATTAATACTAATCAAGCTGGTGACTCTTGAACAGCAGGCAAATTTGTGACCAGGCTGATCCTTCCATATTTGGTGGCTGGGTGGCTGTAGTTTTTCCAGCACACAATAGTTGAGTTGGTAGCAAGTTCATCTCTAAGGTTAGCACAGCTCATAGCGGGTACTCACTCATCACTGGGGACTTGTCAAACGTTTTAGTGCTGACATCAGACTCTGGCACTTTGTGCAGTTCTGTTCACTTCCTTTCACTGATAAAACCTCAAACCTTTTTTGTTGAGGCATCATTCATGTACATCTTGCCCCATTTATGCATCTCTCCAATGAGACCTTCCCCAACTAGTAAATTCAGCAAGTTGCTAGCTGATAGCCTCCTGTTACAGTGACGTTTTGAGTGGTTGTGACTGGTAAAATTTAAAGTAAGACTTATTTTCTAAACCTTGTTAGGTTAACATTTGCCATAAAATCACTATTCATATTGTATGATAAAACGCAAATAAATCGTAGAGGTTTGGGGCATCACATGGTAATCCACATAAAACTGGCAAAAAAAATAACAAAGGAAATTGACAGAAAAGCAATAACATCTTTTCAGACGCTAGTTCAAAATGGTGATTGAGGTAAGATGGTGATAGAGTCAGTTAAGAGGTGGTCAAGGTGGAAGAGAAGAGTTCAGGGGACCAGACCCCAGATGTTTATAAAAAAAATGATGGCAGTACAGAGCCTTCTTATATATGCCTAAATGATAGACTAACAAAAGATGTCTGCCACTCTTTCATGCTCCAAAAGAGGAATTTAAAGGAAATTTCTCATTGTTCACCACAAGCATGAAAGAAAATGTATGGTGTTTTAATTTTTTCAGTCATTTGCCCATCTGTTTCACCTGGTATCATGCAGTCTTCTCTGAAGCTTGAGAAGCGGAAACGACTTGAAATGGAGTCAGACACTGAACTGAGTCCTCAAGGAGAATTAGGAGACAAGGACAATTGGTCATAGGGCCACTGGGTGCCTGTTGCTGGACTCATAAGGCCTTAGTGCCCTACATCCTCTGTTTAATAATATAAACTAAGTCAGCACCATACAAAGTGTGTTGACTGGAACATGGGTCACAAGATAATGAGGGAACACAGGAACTCTCATTTCAAACTCAACTGATACACAAGGAGGTGATGCTCAGAGTAGTCACTGATTTGGAAATCCCTCGCTGAACCACAGTCCTTACTAAAAAGGCAAACTGATGTAACTGAGGGTCACATTAGATGTCGGTTTGCAACCTGTGACTGGGCCCTCTTCAGGCATTGTGCCATGGGTAAGACACAATGGAGTGTCTACCCATCAACCCTTGGGCTACTACATTTTCATTTAATAATGACATTTTTAAATGAAGATTATCTTCTCCCAAGCTAATGTTTTCACAAAAGTATCTCCACTCACACTAAAATGACCAAAAACATGTATGACATTGCCCTTCGCCTACATTGGACATGCTTGCTTTAACGGTACAGGAAAAGGATAATGTACTCTATAATAGACATTCATTTGCAGCTGGTTTTTATGCACTGAAATAAACAATGGTGAATATTGTGACGGTGCAGGTTCATTCCGCGGTCCCATCCGACTGCTGGGAGCTCGTGAACCCGACACCATCGGTAATGTCACCGAGGTGAGCTGACAAATGAGGACAATTCTCTAATGAAGCCAGAGGATAGTGCAAAAGTGCTTTTATTTTAAAACCAACAAAACAGTGTCCAACGTGGGGATTAAAACAATAAATAACTCCTTTAAAATCCGAGGTTAAAAATGCAGTCTCACTCTTCACGATCTCAGCACACCTCCTTCTCTCATTCTCCCCGGCTCACCCATAACTTGCGTAGCCGGCGGAGACCCAACAGCAACGAGCTCCTTTCGGCCAACGTCCGTCTTGGCTGTCTTAAGGACATCACTGCCAGACCGTTCGAGGTCAGCTCTCCTCCCTTCTTCTTTCATGCTCACGTAGTCGCTCCTCAGATCCCTCGGGAGGACACCTGTCTTGCTCACCCCACTCACCCGAACATTCAGTGGGATGGACTAGCCCCTAGAGTACTACAGACAAACGCTCCTTCGTGGGGCCCCAGCTTGTGCTGTCTCCTCCTTCCAGGGGGCCAGATCCTCCTGCTAAGACTGCTCTTCACTTTCTTTAACTTCTTTTTCCTTTTCTTCTCTTCAATCGATCTATCTACGTTTCTCAACATCCATTTCCTCCATTCCTTTGTGCCGGCCTGTATATATCCACACACACCCACCTCCGTGGGCTCAGCACCTTAATCACACGCCGCAGGAAGCCAATGAAGCAATTGCAAATGATCGCACCCACATGTGCAGGTGCGACTCGCTACAACTACTCCTATTAATTCCCCGCGGCCGTGCAATCGAGCCCACGGAGAGTGACATGGCTTTATGGATTTTAAACCTGGCCCCTTTTCTTTTGAAGCTACGGACCCGCTCTACCACAAATATGAAAAGCAAAATTAATTGTTTTGTTTGGATTTATGGTGAGGTGGGATTTATATTGAGAATGATAAATGAGTATAAAGTGAACAATGCATCTGAGAAAATGTAATGAGCAGGAAGGACCATATTATCAGCAAAAACCAATCAGAGAGAGATTAAAGTCTGCCTTTTAATACAGTAGCTCTCCATGCTCATCTATCTAAAGCATTTTTAGAAATATCACACGCATGAGGAGGGAGCAGGCTGGGGGCAATGAAATGCTAAAGGAAATGGGCCCGGGTTATGTGGTGGAATGCATACCAACCTCTCCATTTGTTCGAGTCCTGCAATGGAGGATGACACCTGTGAGGATCCCCGATGTCGATTCCAGCATGACCATCCTGGCACAATGGACATATGGCTGACACTCCCACCAGAGGAAGGCAGTCAATCACAACCCAGCAACTGAAGGAGTCTAACTAGCCCTCAGTAGCATCACTTTAAAGAACCCCAGAGATAGTCGACATCACTTTACTTTATTTTTCTGCATTTCGGATGGTGTAGTTGTTACACACCGCTGCAATTATATGGGGTGTGGCAGACCCCAAATCTTCAACTTCATTTTGTGATTATTTTTTTTTTCTCACATGTTCACATGAATGTTCAAAAGTCTCTGTTATCGAGTGTTAAAAACACTGGGGTAGTGTGATCAAAAGGCAAAAAATAGAGGCTAATGTGTGTGCTTTAAAACAAAAATGTAGTAGTGTGGATGTAGCCTCAGTTTTCACTTGGGTTGTTGCCATAACTCAGATGTCACCAAAATACTCGACTTGGAGACTTGATCAGGGTAACACAATGCTGGGAAGTCATTGTTGTCCCACATTGTCTACTGAGTGGTGAGTGTCTGATGTGGGACTGGACCCCCTTGACAGTACACCCCCCTCTAATGTATGTAAAGCTGAGGTGAATTGTTCAGAGCAGCACAACATTCTGTAAAACTCAAAAGTCATTAAATACTTTGCACACCACAAAGCTGCAAAAACAGAAACATCTTCTGGATGTCTATTAGGAGCAGGTCACCGATGAAGCCTTTCCTGGTGTCTGCACACACACTTCACTGGCTGTCTTCTGTTGTGAAAGAAATTCCAGTTACCAGGGTTGGATTGTTGCCTTTTTTAGAAAGACTGACTCCCCTGCTCTCATTTTTCTCGTAATGAGTATCTTTCCACAGGATACTGAAGTCTGTTCCTAGTGGCATGCGGGCCTTGACCTTACAAGACTTCTCACTTATTTCCTGTGATGAGTATCCAGTTTTGCAATCTTATTCAGTCTGACTTTCAAACAGGAAGTTATATTTTTTTGTAGTTATCCAGTATTATACTAAATGTAATACACCACCAGACTAGGACTGAGCAGTATGAGTTACAGATAACTGAGTCACTTGAAAAACTTAGTAAGATCAGCTCTAAGTCAGTTCCCCAGACGGCTTCTGACTCAGTGCTGAGCTGCAATATACAGAATGGATCAGAGCGCTTCAATGCAGATACTGCTTGTACGGATTCTGTCCCGTCATGTAGACCACAAGTGCCAAATATAATTGTTCACAATGTACACGTATGTATCCACCCTAATTTCAAGGCCTATTGAAGAAATCTTTGCATGATTTAGGGCCATTTGTAAAATATCTCTGCAATGACATGTGCTATGTAAAATTGTTATTTTTGGAAATCTGTCTGTTCATACATCCTTTTTCTAATCTGCTTATTGATTTCAGGGTCATGGGGAGCTGGTGCCCCTTAACCTGCCATCCCCTCCAACTTCTCTGAGGGAGTAGTGAGGCAGTCCTAAGCGAGCTGAGAGAATATAATATAATATAATATAATATAATATAATATAATATAATATAATATAATATAATATAATATAATATAATATAATATAATATAATATATAAATGTCTACACGTGGAAGTGTTTATGTTTGTTTGTCCGGCTTGGAAGTGCAAGGCTACAGCATGAAGCTCAAAGAAAGCGACTCTGTTGCCAAAGTGAAACCATGAGAAAATAGAAACTCACTTTGTCGCTAATACACAATAGAGACGAGCATATTGGCAAAATGAAACCTCTAAGGAGAGAGAAACTCGCTTAGCCGCTGATAGACAATGGAGGCTAACATGTAGGCAAAACGAAACTGCCGAGAAAACAGAACCTCTCTTAGTTGCTAATGCACAACCAATGTGATTGATTGATTGAAGTGCCAGAATCCACTATATAATATAATATAATATAATATAATATAATATAATATAATATAATATAATATAATATAATATAATATAATATAATATAATATAATATAATATAGGGCGGCACGGTGGCGCAGTGGGTAGCGCTGCTGCCTCGCAGTTGGGAGATCTGGGGACCCGGGTTCACTTCCCGGGTCCTCCCTGCGTGGAGTTTACATGTTCTCCCCGTGTCTGCGTGGGTTTCCTCCGGGCGCTCCGGTTTCCTCCCACAGTCCAAAGACATGCAGGTTAGGTGGATTGGCGATTCTCAATTGGCCCTACTGTGTGCTTGGTGTGTGGGTGTGTTTGTGTGTGTCCTGCGGTGGGTTGGCACCCTGCCCGGGTTTGGTTCCCTGCCTTGTGCCCTGTGTTGGCTGGGATTGGCTCCAGCAGACCCCCGTGACCCTGTGTTCGGATTCAGCGGGTTGGAAAATGGATGGATGGATGGATAATATAATATAATATAATATAATATAATATAATATAATATAATATAATATAATATAATATAATATAATATCTCCAGAATTTCCTTGGTTTACCCTGAGGTCTCTTCATGGTCGGACATACCCAAAACAAAAGGAGGCATCCAGGAGGTATCTTCACTGACTTAAGGGTACATGGCTCCCCTAGGCACTGTAGCACTTGCAGATCATTGCATGTTCATATTTGTATATCTGAAATTGAAGAGCTGTTGGGGGCACCCTTGGACATGGAAACATGTTCATATTTGTGTTGATACTTGCAACATGTTATACTGGCAGTAGACAGGAACAGGAGAGTAGGGTGGGAGGCACTTGAATGAGGTTTTGGCCCCCCCCCCCCCCCCAAGTCATGGCACCCCTAGACTGGTGACTACTTGGTCTTACTCTAGAGCCAACTGTGAGCATCCTAAGCAGATGCCCAAACTTTAACTGTCTCCTTTCGATATGGAGGAGCAGTGGCTCCAATTTGATCTCTTCCCGAATACCTCAGAGGCTGAGCCCATACCCTGTGTAGGAAGTTCATTTCTGTCTCCTGTAGACATGATTTAACTGATTTGGTCACTACTACATAGCTTATGACCATAAATTAGGGCAAGAACATAGATCAACTAGTAAAACAAGAGCTTTGCCTTTCAGGTCATCTTTCTCTTCACCACAACTGACCAGTGCAATGCCTGAATGACTGTGGACACTGATCTGCCCTTTACGATCTCCTGCTCACTTCTTCTCTCACTCATGAACAAGACTCTGAAATACTTAATCTTTTCGGCTTTAGGCAGCACCTCATTCCCAACCTGAAGAGGGCACTACACCCTTTTCTGGGTGAGAGTCAAAATGTCAGACTTGAAGGTGCTGATTCTCATCTGGCCGCTTCACACCCAGCTGCAAACGGCCCCAGTGTATGTCTAAGGCCATAAGCTTTGTGTTCATTTTTTAAAATTATCTCAAAACGTCCTAAAAATCTGGAATAATTGCAACTGCTAGAATATGACTGTAAGGCACACTTTGTGTGAGTCTCAAATTTTTAGTAAGAATTGCTAGTTTTTATCATACAAAAATAAACTGAAAAATCATATTCTTCTTCTTCTTTCAGCTGCTCCTGTTAGGGGTCGCCACAGCGGATCATCTTCTTCCATATCTTTCTGTCCTCGTCATCTTGTTCTGTTACACCCATCACCTGCATGTCCTCTCTCACCACATCTGTAAACCTTCTCTTAGGTCTTCCTCTTTTCCTCTTGCCTGGCAGCTCTATCTTTAGCATCCTTCTCCCAATATACCCAGCATCTCTCCTCTGCACATGTCCAAACCAACGTAATCTCGCCTCTCTGACTTTGTTTCCCAACCGTCCAACCTGATTCCACACTTCAAACAATCCATAAAAGGAAATAACCATTAAAAAAAAGGCTTGACAAAAGGCTTGTTCAAAAAATTGTGAAACATACATAGTCATAATACCACTTCCTTAAAATTTTATTTTATGTGTTTTCCTTCTTCCAGGACCCTTTGCATCTGTATCTGTGTTGTTCAGCTCCTTTTGTATTAATTTTTTAAGGGTTAGTAGTATTTTGCTTTGCAATTTGTGTTTTGGAATTAAAATTTTTTGTTCTAGGATTCAGAGTTCTTAATTTTGATTTTAGATTTGGTCATGTACAAATTACTTTGTTTGCTCTTTCTTGTCTTTCTGTCTTTTCCCCCTTTCTATCAGCTGATCACTGTGTCTGTTTATTAGTTCGTTTTACTTAGTGCCACTTATTGTAATGGCTGCATAGGGCAATGGCAGTTTTAAGAAACATGAAATCTGGAGATGGAATGTAATAGTAATAATGAGCCAAGGCTAAACCTGGGAGGATGAGAATCAAATAAAAAATGGCCAGGACATGAGACAAAATCGTGAAGTGAGAGATGTAGTGAGAGAAACAAAATCCAAAATATTTCATGTAGCCTAAACCAAAACGCAAAGAATATAATCGTAGCCAGAGAGATATTTAACAACAATAATGCTAAAGTTTTTAAGTCTTGAATTAATCACAATCTTGCACAGTAAAGGAGTGAATGATGCGGACACAGTTGTAATTACGTTACATGTTGCACACTCCCAGACCTCTTTTCTAACAACAGCCTGGTAACCCCGCATAACAAACAGCAAACAATGTCAGCATGGATACTAACAACAAAATGATGCCTCAGAAAGAAGTATGAGCATAATTCAAAAAGTAAAGGCAATTTGAAAATTACGTTAATAGGAACTGTTTAAAGCTGACTCAATCCAATGTGTTGGTGATGGTTTATGGGTAGTTCAAACACAGTAGTACTCTGCCATTAGTCTAGTTGAAGCTAAGGCCAAATGAACATGGGCGCTCTGCTGCAGGAATGCACCATTGTTAAACAATGTGCTGTACTGAGATTTCTTTGGACAGAAGGAATAAAATCTGCTGAAATTCAATGAAGGATGTTAGATTGCACAGAACAGTAAGCTGTTTGGGTACCCATCTTGTGCAGATATTATAGTAACCCAAGTCATCATACACTATGGCACATGCAGATTAATAGCTGACACCCAAATGTGCATCAACCACAAACAATGTGATCTGTTGGTGTTTTCTGATGCCATGCCATTGATGTCGTGTTGATGTGGACTTGTGTGTGCAATGTTGATGGTTGACCATGTGGAGCTTTGTTAATGACGTTTGTTCAAACCTTTTTCAAATGGTTTCATAAAATTTTCATTGAGTCAGGCTGTTTTCACTTCCGTACTGAGCCAACACCCTTTTGTTGAATTTCACCAGGTTAGCAGATTTCACTCCCTCTGCCCAAAGAAATCTCATAGCTGCACATTGTTCAACAATGGTACACTCCTGCAGCAGAACATCCATGTTCATTTGACCAGGGGTGTCAAAGTCCTGCCCTGGAGGGCCACAGTGGCTGCAGGTTTTCATTCTAACCCTTTTCCTAATCAGTGACTAGTTTTCACTGCTAATTAATTTCTTTTTCCTTCAGTTTAATAACTGTGCTTTTAGGCATTCAGTCCTCTGAATTGATTCTTTTCTTTATTAAATGACAGCCAAACAGAAATGAGACTTGAAACCAGCCAACAGATGACCAGCTACATTGGGGCTTCAAACTCCAGCCAGTTTCACTCCAACCAGTTTCTTAATGAGAAGCCGATTCTTGCTGTTAATAAAGCCCGTTATTCAATTCCATGGCCTGTTGCTGCTCTCATTCTGCCACAGCAGACATTTGTAAAACTGTTCATTTTCTGTGTTTTTAAGAACACTGTCAACATGTTTTGGTGAGCTGAGTGATCAGTCTTACTGAGACCTTCACGTTTCTTTATTTTCAGATATTGTGTGATGGCCACAAATGAGCTGGTCATGTGGTGGCTGCTAATTAAGGAAAAAGAAACAACTAAAGAGTCTGAGTCAAGTTAATTAAAACTTAAAGCAAAATAAGTTAATTAGCAGCAAAAACTGGTCAACAATGAAGAAGATGATTAGAATGAAAACCTGCAGCCTCTGCGGCCTTCCAGGACTGGAGTTCAACATCCCTGACCTAGATTTGATGGCAGTGCATTGCACTGTGTGTGTTCGAACTACCCATAAGCCTTTGTGTACGTGTTGTATTACGTCAGCGTCTATCCATTGTCGTTACAGTGTCATTTTCAAATTAGAACATTTTTTAAGAACAATCTCGACAAGAACAGGCCATTCTGCACAACAAAGTCCTATCCACTTACTTCTTCTGACATAACATCAAGTCGAGTTTTGAAAGTCCCCGAAGTCCTACTGTCTACCATGCTACTTACCTCTACCTTTTGATTTAATATTTGAAAATTAATGTCTTCAAAAAAGTCCTAAATTAAAAAGCAGACAAAGCCATTAAATTTATTTACCTCTAAAATCCCTAAAATGCTACCTCCATTATTTTTAGAGGACAAGAAAAATGCTATAAAAAATGAATAAAAATTACAAGCAAAGTCCAGATCATCAAAACACTATTGAGTAGTTTTGCTTATCAGTGGAGCATTTTGGCATCTTCCCTTTGATTTTTTGCAGACATGTACAATTAAAAGATAGAAAACACTGTTACCACCCCACACCCTTAATGTCATCATCTGCTTTTTATATTTTGTTTTCTTTGGGTTGAGTTTTGTTTACTGTGTTTTGAATGTTCTTTTGCAGCTTCGTCTTGTTTTCCTTATGGACGCCTCCATGTTGGAGACTGGTTTCTAGAAGGCGAGGCCATGTTGCTGGGAGACGGTTCTCAGAAGTTGCGCGCCATGACATCGCTTGTGTGACATTTTAAGAAGCCAGTGCCATGTGTACTTCATTCATTCATTCATTCCTGAAAGCAAAAACTGTGCGAAAAAAATTTTGTACTGTTAGTATTTGACTTTACTGGTGGTTGTGACATTGTTTTCTGCCCCCTGATTATGGTCTATGTTTCGTGTTTCTTAGATTTGGCTACGTGTACCTTTTTAGCTAATGATTTACCTACCACTCTATTTTTGAACTTATACCGAGCTTGGTTATTTAATTGTTGTCTTTTCAGATGCATTCTGACTTCTTTGTGCTATCCCCTGGTTCTGGTTTCTCTCTAAATTGCTGTTGCTTTGTGCAAGCAGTACACTTAACCAGTGAGGAACAATAATATACAGAGGCAAAAGAAAGGACAATATGGAGCCTACATAACAAAGAGGACAGACGTCCTCAGCCAGACCATAAAAGGAAAGGCCACAAGGAGGTTGAGCTCCTGTCATCACTGCCCACCAGACATTAGGCCACCCACAAAATTGGGGCCTGAAAGTCATTTCCTTATCTGACCCTAACACAATACTTTGAATCTCAATACCAAGAACCCAAGAAGGAACTGGGTACACAAAGGAGATTTTCAAGAATCCGCAATGAAAGAGAGAGGGGCTTTTGTAGCTTGGTACCCAGGAAAAACAACTTCTACTGGACTGAAATAAGAGAAAAACAGGAGAAGGAAAATGTGAGGTAGGAGAGGAATTTGGAAAGAGAGAAAGGATATATCTTGTTATTGTTATACTTTCAAATTTTGTATTGTGAATTTTGAATGTCAGTCATCTTCCAACCCACTATATCCTAACACAGGGTCACGGGGGTCTGCTGCAGCCAATCCCAGCCAGCACAGGGTGCAAGGCAGGAACAAATCCTGGGCAGGGTGCCAGCCTGCCACAGGGCACACCCACCCACACACTAGGGACAATTTAGGATCGCCAATGCACCTAACCTGCATGTCTTTGGACTGTGGGAGGAAACCCACACAGACATGGGGAGAAAATGTAAACTCCACACAGGAAGGACCCGGGAAGCGAACCCAGGTCTCCTTACTTTGAGGCAGCAGCGTTACTACTGAGCCACCATGCCGCCATTTTGAATAGATAGATAGATAGATAGATAGATAGATAGATAGATAGATAGATAGATAGATAGATAGATAGATAGATAGATAGATAGATAGATAGATAGATAGATAGATAGATAGATAGATAGATACTTTATTAATCCCAAGGGGAAATTCACATACTCCAGCAGCACCTTACTGATACAAAAAACAATATTAAATTAAAGGTTGATAATAATGCAGGTAAAAACAGACAATAACTTTATATAATGTTAACGTTTACCCCCTCGGGTGTAATTGAAGAGTCGCATAGTTTGGGGGAGGAACGATCTCCTCAATCTGTCAGTGGAGCAGGACAGTGACAGCAGTCTGTCGCTGAAGCTGCTCTTCTGTCTAGAGATGACACTATTTAGTGGATGCAGTGGATTTTCAATAATTAATAGGAGCCTTCTGAGCGCCCGTCGCTCTGCCACAGATGTCAAACTGTCCAGCTATGTGCCTACAATAGAGCCTGACTTCCTCACCAGTTTGTCCAGGCGTGAGGCGTCTTTCTTCTTAATGCTGCCTCCCCAGCACACCACCACGTAGAAGAGGGTGCTCGCCACAACCGTCTGACAGAACATCTGCAGCATCTTATTGCAGATGTTGAAGGACGCCAGCTTTCTAAGGAAGTATAACCGGCTCTGTCCTTTCTTACACAGAGCATCAGTATTGGCAGTCCAGTCTAATTCATCATTCAGCTGCACTCCCAGGTATTTATAGGTCTGCTCCATCTGCACACTTCCACAGATGAATGTTGAATTGTTTATTATTCATTAGGTTAAAGTATTAAGTTTGATCAAGGTTTTTGATGGTTTTGCCTTCCCTGTTTCAGAAAAAAATCATAACACGCCCAACTTTTTCCCAGAGTAATCCTGTTTTCCTGTTATATCCCATAAATACACAAGGTTGGTGGATCAACAACTAAGAATTGGCCTGGCATGAATGAGTGTTGATGTGTTCCTTCCAATGCTCCTCAGATGGACTCCTGCTCTTCTTGACTTTGTGAAGAGGGCCTTCAGAATGAATGGGTATTCTATTTTCTTTCTCTTGGATTTATCTTTGTTCTTCCTGGTATTAGTTTGCCACTGTAACTGTGAACTGTCTGATAGTGTTTCCACATAACATATAACTGTGACGCAAAGTGAAGGTACGGCCGCCTTTATTAAAGAATAGTTAACCATGACATCACATGTTGACACATACATGACGCCCACACCCACTGTGTGTTAGCAATTGACTAACGTAGTCAATGTAAAACTGCATCATTGGCATGCATTGTCACTTGACTCCAGAATATGACTGGAAAACAAAAACAAATGTAAGAAACCAACCTAACCTGTCAGAAATTTGCAAAAAGAGCAAAGCTAATGTTCTAGATGCAGAAAACATGTCCACAGATGTTGTTTTCTTTTTTTATTTAATTTTTACTTTCATATAGCTTTATTCTGTTTCCCATATTCTCTCTGTAAATTTCTGTATACAAATGCTATCCTCTTTTATGTATGTAGTTATTCAGTCATTTACTAACCCGCTTAGTCCCGGACAGGGTCATGGGGGTCTGTTGTATCAAGGCAGGAACAAACCCTGGACAGGGTGCCAGTCCATCACAGGGCAAATACACACAAACACACACACACACCCCAACAGCACACACTGGCCAATTTACTATTGCTAATCCACCAAATCTGCATGTCTTTGGACTGCGGGAGGAAACTGGAGCCCCTGGTGGAAACCTACACAGATATAGGGGAGAACATGCCAAGTGTGAAAGAAAATAAAGGTGATCGGGGTAGTTATGTAGTTATTTAGGGGTGATATAGCTATTGTGCGCGGTATGTGTTCCACATTAAAATATAGCATTTATCTTAGAAGTAGAATGAAGAGATTGCTGCAAAGGTTGGTTATTTAAGCAAATATATTAGGGAACCAGATGAAGGTTGTGAGAGCAACAAAGAGATAGAATGTTCAAGGTGGTGATGAAAGAAAGTGGCAACTGCAAACCTTGACAGTTATCACGTACACAGAAATTTCATTAAAGGGTAAGCACTGAAGTTAAGAAATATTAAGGAGGATGAGAATGTAGCAGAATGAGACCTTTTATTTAGGTGAACCAATCAGAGTAAATGTCAGATGTTGTGTAATTCAGCACTCAACTGTCTATAAATTTGGGACCATTCCCTTAACAGTTTCTTGTCACGGGTTGCTCCCTCTTCAGAGAAATTAAAGCCGCACGAACAAGCTTCCTCCTGTCTGATTTATGACTCAAAGGGGTCTTAGGGTAACAGTTTCTTCCACAAAACTCCAAAACTAGTTTCCTTACTGCGAGGTAGCACCTCTACCACTGCACCACCATGCTGCTTACTTCTGTAGTGTTTGCACATTTTTATTTTGTCATTCTCTTTTGTGTTTTAAGATACTGTAGATATCACCTGGTATAAAATAACACTGTTGCCAGAAATTTTGCTGAATGATAAAATGTGCACTGTATGTGCTGTTTATTTGCTGCTTAGTCTTAACATAGGCCGCAGGTGTTTTATCTTTGTCAGGAGGCTCTATGTAATTTCACCACAGCCATTTCCACTGCTGTCTTAAGAATGGGCACTTACCATGTATGAATTGTGCCTGTCGCACTAATGTACTCAAAGGCAATGTAATGGCTACTACCTTGTACAATCAATCAGATTGTAATTCATCTTGTATAATCTGTTTATTACAATGCTCTTGTCCTTTAGTTTACATAGTGTGGAAAGATCAGCCCAGCTACAGACAGACAGACACACAATGTCCCAAAACACACACATTTATTTTCTTCTCCTTTTAACATACAACACAGTGCAGAGATCCCTGAATAAACTTGCAGTCCTTTTCTTTCTCTTTTCTTGCTCCTTACTCTTCTGCTGCCTCCTTTCCTCTCCTCACAAGCTCTGTCCTCTGCCTCCTGACTCCGGGTCCCTGACTTGAATGAGGCGGCCCCTTTTATAATTCACCCCAATGTGCTCCAGCTGCTCCCAAACTCTCTTCCTGCATCACTTCCTGGTGTGGCGGAAGTGCTGCATGGGCACCCGGATCCACTTCCGGTGCACACAGGTTCTCTTCCGGCAGCACTTCCTGCATCCAGGGACTAGGTGTCCCCCCAGTATGCTTGGTGGCAGCATCCCTCTGGTTTGGCTCCCATTTGGACACCTGCTGGGATACATAGGAATTGGAGTTCTAGTGGGAATCTCTGTTGGGGTCTTTGGGAAGGAGCTAGAGGGAGCTGCTGGGTAGGGGCTTCCCTGATCCTGAATGGTTTTGCCTGACCTAGTGGTGTTTCCAGGAGGAAATATTGTTGCCCCAGAAGTGCTAAAGGGTAGAACTTAAAAGGGACTCCTCTGCTGCACTCAGGAAGTCAGAGTTTGGAGTGGAGATAGACAAAGCTCACCTGGACAGGAGTGGAGGAGAAAAAGGCAGGATGGAAATAAATAAGAAAGAAAGAATTGAATTGTGCTATGTGGTACAATGCAGTGTACAAAGAAGTCTAACAAAGGTACTTTGACAAATAAATTAACCTTTGTTTAAACCCAGGGCTATGTTTTGACAGTTGTGTCTTGGTTTTGGGCTTCTGGTATGCCCCCTAGTGGGCACAATCATTCCTCCCCCAAACTATGTGACTCTTCAGTTCCACCTTGGGGGGTAAACGTTAACATTATTCAAAGTTATTGTCTGTTTTTACCTGCATTTTTATTACTCTTTAATTTAATATTGTTTTTTTGTATCAGTATGCTGCTGCTGGAGTATGTGAATTTCCCCTTGGGATTAATAAAGTATCTATCTATCTATCTATCTATCTATCTATCTATCTATCTATCTATCTATCTATCTATCTATCTATCTATCTATCTATCTATCTATCTATCTATCTATCTACTGTATATACTGTATGTGTGTATATTGTAATGGACAGCAAGCAAGGCTGGAATCTCGTCTGGGATAGTTCAAGGTTTCTCACCAGACTGGGAGGCCACGCTAGTGAACAAACAAGAAGAGATGCAGGATGTTCCCTGCCACAGCCAGGAGGTTAGAAAACTGTGCCAATATTGTAGTGGATATGCTGGCATCCTAGAAGGGCACAATCAGTGATCCTGGGCTGTCCTGAAAGCTAATATCATGGAAGAGCAGGGGGGGAAACTGGGTTGGACTACTTACTTCCCCAACATACCAGATGCCAGAATCCCGGACACCTGCAGGGCTTGCTGGGAGTTGATGTCCTGCAGGGTAGCGCTGTTGGGATCCTAGGGGTGCTGCAGAAGGGTACTTCAAGGATTAATGTTTCTTGTTTTTTAGGCTTCTGCTTGACCTGGAATTTTTTCTTTCAGGCAATACTCTGACACCGGAAGTACTCCTGGGTCTGAGATAAATGGGCACGCCTTGTCTGCTTTGAAGGATTCAGAATCGGGAGTAGTGGTAAGGCATAGAAGAGAACTGTGATTATGATTGTATATTTATTGGCCATGTTCACTTGCGAATGTTGGTGACAAATAAAAATCCATTATTTGAACCGGGAACTGTGTTGGGTGACTTTGTGTCTGTGATTAGGAACTCAGTGCTGCCCGCTTGTGATAACAATATAACAATATAAAATGCACATGTCATTTTAAGGGATATCTGTATGCATGGTCCTGTTTGTGTTAGTAAATTTTGCCATATGTATGGTCTTTAGATTTAATTCCCAATATCTGTCTTTGGCTTTTGTCTAAAGAAAAGTCAGTTTCCCAAAATACATCAGCCAACTTGCTCAGCCAGCCTGTTCAAGCAGATGGCCATCCAATACTAGATGTTACACCTCCATTTCTACGAGGTTGTGTTGGGACTCTATGCACAAGTACTTTACCTTTTGGTTTTTTGAGCCTGGAGGATCAACAGTATTCACTAGTGTGAGATTTCAGATTTGTATATTTCTTATACAGTGTATTTATAGGGACCTATGTTTTGTCAATTTCTTTGCTAAGTAATGAAAGTATTTCATTATAGTAAATTATATGACACAGAGTATCTGTGTGGAATTCTGATCTGATTCTGAAATCGTTTTTCTTGTAGAAAGTGTTGATTTCCAGAATTTCATACAGATATATATCTGTATATATTGTGAAACTGGACGCTGTATAGCGCCCGACCTGGCACAGACTCAGACAGAGGCACGTGTAAAAACACAAAGGACTTTTATTTTTCTTCACCTGTGGGGCACGTTTTCCCCGTGAACCCCACAGGCACAACACAGTCCAAATAAGCACCTCAAATAAACCACAACACTCCCGTTTGGCACCACCACTCCTCCCTGGCAACCTCGTCCTCTTCCTCCCGATTCTGGCTCCTGAGTGGTGGTTGCTGGCCCTTGTTATAGCCCACCCGGAAGTGCTCCAGGTGCTTGATCAACTATTTCTGATTGCACTTCCAGGAGGGGCTGTAGAGTTGTCCAGGCCGGCTCAGCCACCCATGCAGACCACCCTGGCAGCCACCCCAGATCCCAACAGGGCTGTGGAGAACTCCATCTCCCATGGAGCCCTGCGGGAAACTGAGGCACCATCGTCAGCCAGGAAGGCTGCCACCAAGTGTCCCGAGGGAGGTGCTGAGACGCCCATGGTTGCTCCCCTGGAACATATGTAGAAGGGGTGTCCCGGCTGGGCATGGGACCTGGCCGCCTGCCACAATATATATCTGCATATATTCAACGCACATTGACCTGATGGACTTCTGAGAATGAACACTTTTCTAATACTGTGCGTAATTAGTTCTTTGTACAGGAAGCATCTACGAAAATGCACACAAATGCAAAAGAAAATCTTGCGCACCTTTTAAGGTAAAGCTCGATTGTCTAAGAGCTAAGCGAAAATATTACGTGAGCTCTGGGTGGAATAATGAGACACAGGCTTGATAGGAGTGTTGCATTCATTTAAGAAATTCCTTACATTCATTTTCATACTTTCATACCATTGCAATTTAACATTCAACCATGTACACATTTTTTTGACTGCAACACTTTGCTCCAAATATCGATAAAGCGATAAACTACAATAATTGTTTTAATGCATGTTCCTTTTCACTTTCGATGGTTGCTACCATACAGATACGTGAGAACCTTCTTCTAAAAAGTGCTTGCCTGAATATTGCTATGTCTTCCTTCAGGTGTGGCAGGGTGACAAGGTGCATTAGGTGTGTGTGTTTTTTTGTGTACAACACATTCCTTTACATTTAATAGCATTCCAATATAATTATTGAAGTACACAAAGCGCCTAGGATTTATAAAAGCTGTCAACAATACTCACTCCATAGTTAACAACAGGCTGTAAATCAAACCCTTAAATTTACCTCAATAAGAATTACAGATCTTTGTAACTGAGAGGCTTAGGTATTAAGCAACAATTGGCTCATGTAGCTAAAACTTAATAAAGCTATAAAAGTGAGAGTGATAATTCAGTTATCCATTTTAATTATAATTATAATGGATTATTAGAACATAAGAACATAATAATACATTTGAGAAGAATAGCCATTTCCCATTCATTTAATGTTTCCAAAGTTATGGAGATTTTGCTTGCAACTTCAGTGCTCTGTAACTTAGTCTGTCTATGCACAGTTCTCTGTGTGAAGAAAAACTTTGTCACGTTTCTTTAACACTTAAGCACTTAAGGTCAGGTCACATTACATGACTGTTCCAGTGCTTCTTATCTTAGCGAGTCATCTTAATACATAATTCGCCTGCCTCCTCACTCACTCACTCACATCTGTCCGAAGCCGAATGCGCAGTTGCCTTCTGCGCACGTCCGAAAAACCTTACAAGACCGACATGCAACCCCAACATAGCGGTAGGCGGCGGATTTACGGCTGCAAAAATTCAAAGAGAAAGGCGACTTCGATTAAAGCTCTAGAGGCCTGAAAGGCGATTTCGACTACAGCTCAAGGCCTAATTACGCATTCTGATTCAATTACGCATTCATTCAATACACCTATATCAGGTCTGTGGTGCTTATACTTATTACTATTCCATATTGTACTGGAACATTCATCATTCAATATTATACTATAGGCCTGGAAAATTCATCAACTAACAGTACAAGCCTGTACAGTAATGAGTAAAGCCGACTACAATCATTACAAAACAACTTCTTCGTTACTTATCATTTGTTCTTCATACACTACTGACACAAACTCGTGCCTGTTTCATCTTACGTTGTCGAAACGGGCTTTTTGTCTAGTTATTAATAAATGTCAATTTATTTGTCTTCATCCTTACTTTTGTATTTTGTGGTTCATGAGGTTATTGCGGCATAGTGGCGCAGTGGTAGTGCTGCTGCCTTGCAATTAGGAGACCTGGGTTTGCTTCCCAGGTCCTCCCTGCGTGGAGTTTGCATGTTCTTCCCGTGTCTGCATGGGTTTCCTCCCACAGTCCAAAGACATGCAGGTTAGGTGCATTGGCGATCCTAAATTGTCTGTAGTGTGTGTGTGACCTGTGGTGGGCTGGTGCCCTGCCTGGGATTTGTTCCTGCCTTGTGCCCTGTTTTGGCTGGGATTGACTCCAGCAGACCCCCTTGTTATGATATAGCAGGTTGGAAAATGACTGACTGAATTTATTGCATACTGTTGGTGTATTGACAATAATTTTTTGTTCTATTCTTATGTTATCACCTATGCTATATACAGTATACAGTAAAGAAGGATGCGGAGGTACGGGTATCCCATCCACGTTGGTCAGAGGCACCTCTCCCGGACAGAAGGCCACAGCCAAGAACAAAGGGAAAATGCATCCAGGGACTGGGTGTCCCCCCAGTATGCTTGGTGGCAGCATCCATCTGGTTTGGCTCCCCTTTGGACACTTGCAGGGACACACGGAAATTACAGTAGAGTTCTAGTGGGCATCTCTGTTGGGGTCTTTTGGGTGCTGCTAGAGGGAGCTGCTGGGTAGGGGCTTCCCTGATCCTGAATGGTTTTGCCTGACCTAGAGGTGTTTCCAGGAAGAAATATTAAAGGGTAGACCTTAAAAGGAACTCCTCTGGCTCATTCAGGAAGTTAGAGTCGGGAGGCAGTTGATCTCTTCTTGTAGTTAGAGATACCTAGTGACTCGGCCCAACCAGTCTGCAGCCTGCCCAGACACAATGAAACAAGTTTGATTTTGCCTTAAGTTGTTGGAGTGGGCTTGTGTGCATGTGAGAGCTAACAACCAATGAGCACTCACCAGGAAGTACAACGCATATACTGTAATGCAGCTACGAAAGAGCAGCAGGAGGGAGGCCCGTCTGTCAGGTATCTCATTTTGAATGTACCATGACAGAATGGAATAGAAGAAATAAAGACCTGAGACTGGGGCTGAACTCGCCGAACCTGTAAAGTCTTTGCACAGGCAACCACTCTGACAGACAGCACATTATTGGCTGTTAGAAAATGGGGGGGACCTATTGCTTTGGAAATGTGAAACTGCACTGGGCAGCTGTCACATTGCCATCTACCTTGATATACTTAGTGGTTTCTAGTCGTGACATACTACTCTATAAAAAAGACATAGCAGCACTTGAGGAGAAGACAGCAGCTGGGTGTGTTCTAGGACTTAAGGACATGTCCTGCTACGGTGGATTCAAAGAATTAAACCTGTTTAGTTTCAAACAGAGGAGACAGTGTGGAGACCTAATCCAGGTCTTTAAAAATATTGAAAACGTTGACCTAACAGAATTCTTTCAATCTAATGATGAATCATGTACACACGGACACTGGTGGAAATTAAGCAGAAGTTTGTTTAAGACTGAAATGAAGCCAGGAAGCTCCTCTTCATGCAAAGAGTTTTTGTAATCTGGAACAAACTACTGAGTGATGTGGACCTTGACAACTTTGAATTATCTGGACTGGGACAATCTAGCTGATGGATAACAGGTGGACTGAAGCGTCTGCTCTTCTTTGTTAAACCTCTTAGGATCTTATGAGTTGAAGACCACTGAGTTAGCTGGTTGCCAGTTGGCTTTCATTGCATCACATTATTGTTTGGCTGCTGGTTAAGGAAAACGAAATAAATAAGAATTCTGAATGTTAAAAGTCCATTAAAATTAAGACAAAAATGTTCAGTTAGCAGTACTTACTGGTTATTAATTTAAGAAGAGGACTGGAATGAAAACCTACAAAGACTGAGGCCCTAAAGGATCTGAATTTGACGTTTCTGCAAAAAAAATATCACATTACTGTAGCCCTCCCTCAGAGCAGTAAATGAGTTATGGTCCCATTGACTGCTTTTAATTACCTCGTGAACCGGTGCAGTGGTGCACGGCTGAGATCACTGATAGCGACTGAGGCTCACATATAGGCACATCATTAATTTTAACAGATATCAGGGGTTTAGCCCACCAGTTAGATTTCACGTGAGTCGTACATGCAGGTCAGATTAAAGAGTGGGTGGTGGTCTCCCGTGGGTTTTTGCGTAATTCATACCTGAAAATAAATTTGAACAGCACGGGGGTGTGAGGAGGGTCAAGTCAAAGATCAGGAGTTTAAGCTCATGAAGTCTCCTCTAATGACACCATTTCTCACTTTATTACTCCCCCTGAATTAGGAGTGCTAGGTATTTAGACGGTGACTGTTATTTTGTGGTTGGCTGGTTTGAAGAGCAGATGCAGGATTGTAAGGCGTTACCTTGTGGCTTAGGGCAGGAGTTTTGTTAACAGAGCTGAAGCCAAAACTGGTGTCTTCTTTTTAACAGAAAAATGGTGGGAGTGCTACATTTCATTATGTTTGGACTTTCTGTGAGCACTGAAGTGCTGGGGTGACATATGTGTCACATATCACCTTCTTCTTACAGCAGTGAGCAGTACTGTGTTGTCCGTCTGCTGATCAGTTACACAAAATGTTGCACAAATGAGAGGAGACCATTCAGTCCATCAAGCCCACCTATTTAGCTAAGCTGTCCAGATATCTCATTCAGATTGTTTTTTAAAGTTGTTGCGGTTTCTGCTTCAATTACAAGAGTTGGCAGTTTGCTCCAGATTCCCATGAGCAAAGTGGCTCCTGGCTTCTGTCTTAAATGCACTTGTGGATTAGAATGCTTCAAGTTTCTCTTCTCCCATTATACTTCTTAGTGTTGGGGCCTGGGGCCAGTGACTATAAATATTTTATTCTGTCTTTTTCCAAGATCATTAGTTCCATGTTCCTCCTTCTCTTTCTGACCACTTCACATACCGTTCTAGGTCTTCCTCAGGTCTTTTTCCTTCATACTTTGAACACCTTGATTCATTGATCCTTATCATAGGCCCATAGTGCCGTAGTTGTTTTATTTCAAAGATTTCCACAAGTGGTTTGCTTCCAGTTCTTCACAGAACCTTATCCCGTTTCGTTTTGTTTTACCTAAAGCTGGCCTTAAATACTTACATTCCTTTGCAGTCATTTTTGATCTTTGTTCATCCAGTGCTGTCCAAAATTCTGCAGAGTATAACATTGTTGGCACACATATGATTTCGTATAGAAGCATCTTTGCTTTTATGCTTTGTTCTTTCTTCCCTATTAGGAATAGCATACTTCATCTTGTTTATGTTGTTTCTAACTCCTTCATCTCTATCTTCATCTTCAAGTATTCAAATGTCAATAAGTTTTGTATCCACGTTTGCTATTTCTCTTTTTGTTCCTTCCTTGTTATTTTCAATACTTTACTTTTCTTGACATCTATTATCATACCTTTGGCTCCTAGCCTGCTCATCCAAGTTATTATTTTCCTTTTTACCTGTTGCTCACTTTTTGCTATTAATGTTATGTCATCCATATATATCAGATCCTTAGTCAATACTACTTTTAATTTAAAGTATCCCAAGCCAGCTATGTCTAATATCTTTCTTGCCCATGTCATCTATATAATCCACATGCACTCACCAGCTACCTTCAGAACTGCTGTAATTCTTCATGGCATAGATTCAACAAGGGACCGGAAACATTCCTCATGGATTTTGGTCCATATTGACATGATAGCATCATGCAGTTGCTGCAGATTTGTCGGCTGCACATTCAAGATGCCACTCTCCCGTTCCATCACATCCCAAAGGTATTCTATTGGATTGAGACCTGGTGACCATTGGATTGAGACCTGGTGGGTGCCATTTGAGTACAGTGAATCCATTATCATGTTGAAGACACCAGTTTGAGATGATTTGAGCTTTGTGACATTGCACATGGAGAAAATGGGTACACTGTGGTCATAAAGGGATGGACACGGTCAGCAACAATACTCAGGTAGGCTGTGGCATTTAAACGAGGCTCAATTGTTACTAAGGGGCCCAAAGTGTCCCAAGAAAATATCCCCCAACACCATTACACCACCACCAGCCTTAACCATTCATACAAGACAGGATGGATCCATGCTTTCATATTGTTGATGCCAAATTCGAAATCGAGACTTGTCAGACCAGGCAACATTTTTCAGGTCTTCTGTTGTCCAATTTTGTTAAGTCTGTGCAAATTGTAGCCTCAGTTGCCTGCTCTTAGCTGACAGGAGTGACACCCGGTGGGCTTTTCAGCTGCTGTAGCCCATCTTCTTCAAAGTCTGACGTGTTGTGTGTTCAGATATGCTCTTCTGCATTCCTCAGCTGTAATGAGTGGTTATTTGAGTTACTATTACCTTTCTATTAGCTTGAACCAGTCTGGCCATTCTCCTCTGGCATCAATAAGACATTTTTGCCCAGAGAAGTCCCGTTCACTGGATATTTTCCCTTTCTCTGATAATTCTCTATAAACCATAGAGATGGTTGTGCGTGATAATATCAGTAGATCAGCAGTTACTCAGACCAGCCCATCTAGCACCAACAACCATGTCATGTTCAAAGTGACTTTCTTCCCCATTCTGATGCTTAGTTTGAACTTCAGCAGGTCATCTTGACAATGTCTACATGCCATTAACAAGCGGTTGAACTGGTGTACCTGAAAAAGTGTCTGGTGAGTGTATGTCATGAATAATAGAGGACGTGTTCCATTGTTCTGATGTTTGTTTAATCGCACCATTCCTGCATTGTGTGTGAGTCAGTATAGAAAACCTTAACTGCATTATCATTCATCCATCCATCCATCCATTTTCCAACCCGCTGAATCCAAACACAGGGTCACGGGGGTCTGCTGGAGCCAATCCCAGCCAACACAGGGCACAAGGCAGGAACCAATCCCGGGCAGGGTGCCAACCCACTGCAGGACACACACAAACACACCCACACACCAAGTACACACTAGGGCCAATTTAGGATCGCCAATGCACCTAACCTGCATGTCTTTGGACTGTGGGAGGAAACCCATGCAGACATGGGGAGAACATGCAGACTCCACGTAGCGAGGACCTGGGAAGTGAACCCAGGCCTCCTAACTGTGAGGCAGCAGCGCTACCACTGTAACCCGTTTTTTCTGAAACCTGATTTCTAAAATGCCATATTAAACCCTTATTCCAGTTAGAGAAATTGGGTTATTGGACTCTGAGAATCCTGATTAACAGAGGTAGATTTCTCTACAAATAACCTGATTATGTGGCCATTATAAGACACTTGAGGTCACTGTTGCCTCTTTCAACCCAACAGACAGACACACTGCACACAGGGTAAAATCACCAAGAAGATCTTTAATGTTTTTTCTTCTTGATGCAGTGCTCCAAAGCACCTCTGCCACCATACACAAACAAAATAATAATCACTATTTACAAATCTCTCCTCCACTCCTCCCACCAAGCTCTGTCCTGCTCCCTCCCAACTCTGGCTCGCCTGATGAGTCTCCACCAGTCCTTTAAATAGTCTTTGACCCGGAAGTGCTTCTGTCCTTCTAGCCACGTGACTTGTCCGCACTTCCGGGTCAGATGGAGACTTGTGGATTTCTTCAGCCGTGGTTCCGTCCCCGTGACTCGTGAGTCCTTACGGGAAATATAAATTCTCGAGCCTCCCTGCAGCGTGTCCTGGTGGCACCCACGGCACCCAGCAGGGCTGTGAAGCCGAACTCCAACTCCCACGGCGCCCTACGGGAATCTGGGGTGCCGCTATGCTGCAGGGGCATCTCCATCTGGTGTTCTGGGGGAGGCATTGTCCCTCTGTAACTGCTTTCCCCCATCTTTCTCCTTTATGGGTGTCCCGGCCAGGTTGAGCAGCCAGCCGTCCACCACACCATGTAAACCCTTAACCGGGTAACAGTTAAAGATTTTGTAGTCTCCACATTTGCGTTGCACCCTATCAACCTGCCCTCGTATTTACTTTGCACACGCTTTCAACAGACATGTACAGAAAATGTCCACAAAACACATTTCCAGATGCAAATGTTAAAGTGATCACATTTTTCCTTCTCCTGGCTGAAATAATCTGCCCCAATATTTCATAAATCGCTAACGTTGATGAGCTGAATGTACAGTGCTAAGCTCAGCAACACAATATTGAGAGCAGTAGGGTAAAACGTTATATGTAAAGTAGGCCGATTACTTTTTAAAGTAACAAACAGCCTAACGCATATCTTATTAAATTAAAAATGCCTGCAGTCACACACGTGTGCATGGGAGGCAGCTAAAGGGCTCGAATGAGGACAATTCCGAATCTGACCGGGATGTGGCAGAGTGCACTGATTCTTTTTCTCGCTTTCCTGCAGACCATTCACGGCAAATTCCACCTGGCCCTGTTGATGTCACTTCGGGTCTGAACCTATGGATGAAGACCTTTCTGGTTCTGGCCCCCTTGATGTCATGTCTGAGCCCAAGCCTGTGGTTGAAGACCCTTCTGGCCCCGGCCCCTTTGATGTCAATTCCTATACTGACCTTTAGAAGCCTCCATCTTTTCCCTATTCCCTCAGTTCTGTTTTGGACTCTGGTTTGTACACATCAGTGCTATCATTTGTTTCGCAATTTAATAGCCAGGGAAACAATATACAACATACCTTGCTATGGCTCTTGTGCGAGTTTGTGACACAGCGTTATTATTATTCCAGTAGTACTCGGTATAAGACTAGAAGCACACAAAACAGGACTCAGTCGCCCAGCCAACCAGAAAAGAGTTTTCTATTTGCAACCAGATAACATAAACCTATAAATGAAGTGTCAGTTTGTGTCAGTGTCAGTTTGACTAAACGTATTTATAAATCACAAGAAAATTAGCACAGGCGTCATGCTTATTTTCTGATTTACAGTTTCTGATGATGACATTTAACTCTTTTTTTGCACAGATTATTGACTTTGGAGCATTTTGACAAAGGAAAACTTTAGAAGATTACTCGTGATTTTTAAGAAGCCTGGTTTCTGCCTTAGCCAGGTTAGTAACCTTAACACAATTATGTGTGCACATAAACACACTGACTGACATGTAGTTGTTACATGATGTGACTGGAGAATAAAGTTTACATGCAAATATTGTGCTGTGCGACTTATTTAAATTGCCAGGCTGTGCGTACTAATTCAGTGATAGGGCAGCAGTGCATTCAGCATTTCAGTTTATTTCACATCTGCATCCTGAAAGCCTGTGTTTGCACAAGGTGTACAAAAGCAGATAACATTCTCCTCACATGCACTTGTATGGCGGAGGCAGTGTGACCAGGTGGCTAAGGTGTTGGACTGTAAGCCTCAGTGTTGGCAGCTCCATCCCTCCCTGCTGACTGCATAACTCTGAATAAATCAGTCAACCCACCTGAGTAGTGACTGCTAAAAAAGTATATTAACATCTGCTTATAGGCTTGCACCTTTAAGACGGATAGACAGATACAATGATATTTGTCCCAAAGGGGAAATTTAGCTTTTTACAAAAGCTCAAGTAGCAGGGTGAAGGAGCCTGAAGAAGGGGCTTCAGTTGCCTCGAAAGCTTGCATATTGTAATTGGTTCAGTTAGCCAATAAAAGCTGTCATCTTGCTTGACTTTTCATTGCATACATAAGCTCAAGAAATATTATAACAACAAGAACCCCACCTCAGTTACACATTCGGTTCTGGTCACCTTTTTAGTTCTTTGTTTCACTTGTTGCCATTACTGGTTTGTTGTCTGCATATACTGTATCATCTCCTGAGTCAATACTGGTTTTAGTTTAAAGAATCCCAAGGCAGTTACAATGCATCCGGAAAGTATTCACAGCGCATCACTTTTCCCACATTTAGTTATGTTACAGCCTTATTCCAAAATGGATTAAATTCATTTTTTTCCTCAGAATTCTACAGACAAAACCCCATAATGACAATGTGAAAAATGTTTACTTGAGATTTTTACAAATTTATTAAAAATAAAAAAATCGAGAAAACACATGTACATACATATTCACAGCCTTTGCCATGAAGCTCAAAATTCAGCTCAGGTGCATCCTGTTTCCCCTGATCATCCTTGAGATGTTTCTGCAGCTTAATTAGAGTCCACCTGTGGTAAATTCAGTTGGTTGGACATGATTTGGAAAGGCACACACCTGTCTATATAAGGTCCCACAGTTGACAGTTCATGTCAGAGCACAAACCAAGCATGAAGTCAAAGGAATTGTCTGTAGACCTCCGAGACAAGATTGTCTCGAGGCACAAATCTGGGGAAGGTTACAGAAAAATTTCTGCTATTTTGAAGGTCCCAATGAGCACAGTGGCCTCCATCATCCGTAAGTGGAAGAAGTTTGAAACCACCAGGACTCTTCCTGGAGCTGGCCGGCCATCTAAACTGAGCGATCGGGGGAGAAGGGCCTTAGTCAGGGAGGTGACCAAGAGCCCGACTCTGTTAGAGCTACAGAGGTCCCCTGTGAAGAGAGGAGAACCTTCCAGAAGGACAACCATCTCTGCAGCAATCCACCAATCAAGCCATTTTGATAGACTGGCCAGACAGAAGCCACTCCTTAGTAAAAGGCACATGGCAGCCTGCCTGGAGTTTGCCAAAAGGCACCTGAAGGACTCTCAGACCATGAGAAAGAAAATTCTCTGGTCGGATGAGACAAAGATTAAACTCTTTGGTGTGAATGCCAGGCATCACGTTTGGAGGAAACAAGGCACCGCTCATCACCAGGCCAATACCATCCCTACAGTGAAGCATGGTGGTGGCAGCATCATGCTGTGGGGATGTTTTTCAGCGGCAGGGACTGGGAGACTAGTCAGGATAAAAGGAAAGATGACTGCAGCAATGTACAGAGACATCCTGGATGAAAACCTGCTCCAGAGCGCTCTTGACCTCAGACTGGGGCGACGGTTCATCTTTCACCAGGACAACGACCCTAAGCACACAGCCAAGATATCAAAGGAGTGGCTTCAGGACAACTCTGTGAATGTCCTTGAGTGGCCCAGCCAGAGCCCAGACTTGAATCCGATTGAACATCTCTGGAGAGATCTTAAAATGGCTGTGCACCGACGCTTCCCATCCAACCTGATGGAGCTTGAGAGGTGCTGCAAAGAGGAATGGGAGAAACTGGCCAAGGATAGGTGTGCCAAGCTTGTGGCATCATATTCAAAAAGACTTGAGGCTGTAATTGCTGCCAAAGGTGCATCGACAAAGTATTGAGCAAAGGCTGTGAATACTTATGTACATGTGATTTCTCAGTTTTTTTATTTTTAATAAATTTGCAAAAACCTCAAAACTTCAAAAACTTTTTTCACGTTGTCATTATGGGGTGTTGTGTGTAGAATTCTCAGGAAAAAAATGAATTTAATCCATTTTAGAATAAGGCTGTAACATAACAAAAAGTGGAAAAAGTGATGCGCTGTGAATACTTTCCGGATGCACTGCATGTCTAATTTCTTTCTTGCAAATGGTAATTACATAATCCACAGAAGACTGGACTTAGGCTATCTTCCTGATTAATACCATCTTCCATATTCCATTGTTCTGATGTTCATTTAATTTCTATACATTATTAGTTAGTAAACAAAATTTTAGCTGCTGTTATCACCCATTTCTAAATTAATTTACAAATCGGTATGGAATGGGCCATCCAGTACTTCTATGTAAATTTCTCTTTAGTGATGCCGCACAACAGAAGAATTCACAATACAATACAATAACATGCAATCGAGTGCATCAACTTAAATTTATTATGTACACAAATACACGTACAGTAAAATAACAAGATAAAGGGACACACATTTTGTAGGTTTCCTCGGATTTGTGTCGCTGAATTCCGTCCAGTGACGCTCATGTCACTCGTGTTTCTTGGATAACCTCTGACTTTGTATCCTGGTATCCTGGGTCACAAACTCGTTGTTACTCTAAGTGTCTGGGTTATTCTGGATCCCTCAGCAATGGCCCTCTTATACAGAGATAACCAGTGTTCCTGAACTATAGTTACCTCACTTTCCTGAAGGCCATGTCACATTAGACAGCTTTTCCAGTTTTCAGTCGTAGCCTTCATTTACGTCATCTTATCAAGTCAGAGATGGTCAGCTGAACGTGAAGGCCAGTCATCTAGTCTGAAATAGCCAGCAACTACGTTCATCTAGTTCACAACTTGTTCTGACCAAATCAAACAGGTTTGATTTTGTGTTTAGTCGTAGGGATGGGCTCTGTGTGTGTGGGAGCTGACATCTGGAGGTACAATGGATATAACAAACAGAAGAGAAGCTTGTCTATTTGATGTCTTGTGTTTTATCTACAGAGTAGGAGCAAGAACACACCCCTGATGAATCCCAGAATCAACTGGGAAAAACGAAGAGGTCCTGCCTCCACTCTGCACAGCACTCACAGTACCAGTGTACAGGCCAGGCCATGATATCCAGCAACCTCGAGGGGATCCCGCAAACCCTCAGGATGTCCCACAGGGCAGCTTGATCAACTGAGTCAAACACTTTGCAAAAATCGAGAAAAGCTGCAAAAGAAACTCTGCTTGTATGGACAGGGTGTTGGGCAAGGTCGTGGAGTCCAGTGGCTGTGGGGCATCTGTTGGTGGAGAAAAATTCATGGATCTTGACTTTGCTGGTGATGCTGTGATCTTCTCAGAGTCAATGGAGGCTCTGATCAGGGTCTCTTGAGAGACTGAGTGAGGAGTCTGAGTGTCTGGGCTTGCGAGTGTCCTGGATAAAAACCAACATCCAGGCCTTTAATGACCTCTTAGGCACGGCCATCAGCAGTGCATCTGTTTGCAGAGAGAGTGTCGACCTTGTTGAGAGGTTTACTTACCTTGGCAGTGACATTCATGTCTCTGGTGACTCTTCATATGAAGTCAGTAGATGGATTGGAAAAGCATGAGGGGTCATGAGGTCGCTGGAAAGGGGTGTGTGGCGCTCCCAATATCTATGCAAAAGGATGAAGGTCCAAGTCTTTAGAGTCCTGGTGCTTCCTGTCTTGCTATATGGTTGGGAGACATGGACACTCTCCAGTGACCTGAGACGAAGACTGGACTCCTTTGGTACTGTGGTTCTTTGGAGAATCCTTGGGTACCGCTGGTTTGACTTTGTGTTGCTCAAGGAGTCCCGAATGAGGCACATTACCTGCATTGTGAGGAAGCATCAGTTATGGCACTACGGCCATGTGACACATTTCCTAGAGGGTGAAGATCCTTAATCCTCATTGTTGGGGACCCGAGTGGTTGGACCAGGCCAAGGGGTCACCCATGTAACACCTGGCTGCAGCAGATAGAGGGTCATTTCTGGAAGGTGGCACTGGACCGCGTGTCTGCCTGGGGGGTTGCAAACCAGGATCCGAGTTATTTCGTCATGTAGTGGGTGCGGCAACGCACTGTACCAGTGCATGCTCCACAACTTGACTTGACTTGACTTGTTTTATGTACCATGACAGAATGGAGAAGAAAAAAAACCAGCAGATATTGCTGCCAAACTTGCCATAGCTGTTAACCCTTTGTACAGCACTGACTCCATCAGGCAGCACAATATTGGCTGTCATTAAACGGGGCGAGCTGCAGAAAAGATGTCATGCAGTTGCTAAATCTGACATTTTCATTCATTTAAGTTGGCATGCTCTGGTGGCAAGATCAGCAACTGCAGATGGCGGTTCTGATCCAACAACTGTGTAATGTGACATCGGCTTAAGCCACAACTCTCTTGTGACAATAAGTTTCCTCTGTTTAGTAGTCCTTTGTTCCTGGTATCAGACTGTCAGGTTACCTGGGATTTTCTTGGTTACATATAACTCTAGTTAGAGTGTCACAAATTGGCCAGCCCCAGGTTTTGACTTGACCGAAGCCAGTCTAGATACTACAGGGACACCAAAGAGTGGCGTCATCCCCTCAAACGAACTGTGTCACCCCCTTAGCTATAGATCAGTGTTTTTCAACTGCTGGTCAGACAGAAATTTTTACCGGTCCTGGAAAGGGTTATTGCCGCTTATATGACTGGATTGTGTAGTGGAGTGGAGCGGGACAGCGGTGCCTGGGATGATGAGTATAGGTGGCGGTGTGTAGGGTTAGGGTTAGGGTTAGTACTGTCCGCCAAGGAGATATGGAGGAGGAGGAAAGTTCATTCTTTTGATGACAGTACCTTGTTTTGCTAGTATTGCGTCAGCTCGCCTGTCAACAACATGTGCATATTGTTTTCAAATACTTTGTTGTGGCATTTCGGAAAGCAAGTTATTTCTTGTGTCATTGTGCTGAAAAATTTTAAACCTTACAAAATGGCAAGAAAAAAAACAACAAAACCTTTTAACCTTCTTTAAAAGTGAAAACATCAGTCAGAAGAAAAGCAGTGATGACACCAAAAGTAAGCCAAGTACAAGTGCTTCAAGTTTAAAAGAAACAGTGAAAAAGAAATGTGTTGATACTGCGGAATGTGTGACAGAAACAAACAAAAAAAGAAACTTTGTCAGGCATTATGATAAGAGGTACTTAAAGCTATGTTTCACTGTATCCCTGGCAGTGAACTATCGCCACGACTATTATACTGTTAGTCATATTTTCTAGTAGCTATTTGTGTGAGAAGACTTCTTCAACCCTATTATCACTGCTAAAAACCAAACAGACAAACTGAATGGACGTCAATGCAACACTTCGTCCCTCGGAGGCAACACTGCAGCCACGGGTATCAAGTATTCTTGCAAAGAAGTCACAGTAGATTTCACACTAGCTTTATTTGAAGTAAATATTGCGCTCTAAAAATTTCAATTCCGTTTTATTATATTCAATTTCAATTTTCAGTTCTTTTATTAGTATTTTTTACTACTTGGTTTCTGGTTATTTCAGAGAATTTTCAATTACAAAGAACTTATTCCAACCAGGGAGCTATCGTACCCTAGAGGAAAACAGTGGGGGAGAGGAAAATGAAGCATCACTTCAAAACCCGGGAGAAAAGAAAATAAATAAACACACTCGCACAAACTGTAATGTTGCCTACACACTGCCCAGTAGCACTACTTGAACATTGTGATTACAGTACATCTTGCCTGAAGAAGGGGCCTGAGTTGCCTCGAAAACTTGCATATTGTAATCTTTTTTGTTAGCCAATAAAAGGTGCCATTTTGCTTGGCTTTTCTCTACATTCATAATGGCTAACACGGTACAACACCCTAGTACTACAATAGTTATAGAAATTCCACATACATTGCATTTACTTTGCATTCATACTTATTAATTCTGTATGTAGCAAATCTGACCCATGAAGAATTATGCAGGTGATCTGCATGGTGGAGCCACTGGTGCAGAAGTGACACAAAGGAGCTGAACAGTGGAATAGGTTTTGTAACAAAGGCGCTAGATTGCGCCCGACCCGACACAGATTGGACACGGGAGGCACGTATAAAAATAAAACAAACTTTTATTTTCTTCAGCTACAACACAGTCCCAAGCGCTAAACACTAACACCAAAACAGTCCTCGCTTCTACCACCACTCCTCCAGGCAACCTTGTCCTCCTCCACCCAAACTCTGGGCGCTTTAGTGGTGGTCGCTGGCTCTTTTTATAGTCTACCTAACAAACCAGGTGCTTGATTGCCGAGTTCTGGCTCCACTTCTGGGTGGGACGAATACGCTGCCCTCATGGGCCCAGGAGTCCCAGTTACAGCAGTGGAGTGGTGATTCGTTTTCCCAACAGGGCTGCACCCAACTCCAATCCCCCTGGAGCCTTGTGGGAAAACGAAGCACCGCTCTAACCCAGGGGGGCAGCCATCTAGCATCCAGGGAAAGGTATTACACCCTCCAGGGCTGCTCCCCCTGAATATACAGTCCTGGCCGGGCATGGACCCCGGCTGTCCACCACAGTTTGAATGGAAAAAAATGAGAAGACAGACATCAGGGTGAGGAGAGCTCATAAAATGATAATTCACCTGAGTGAGTTTAAGTACTTCAGTGGGTGTCTTTTGAGGCTGACACCAGGTTTTAGATAGTTTTGTAATGTGTGTTTTAAAAGATACACTAGTATTAAGAATAGCACCAAAGCTGAATGCTGATTTAGTAAAAGTAGTGGTTAGTCTGAGTTAAAAAGTAACAGGATGTCGCTACAGTCTGTATCTCTCCCCACAATAAGTAACATGGCTGTTTTTCTGTATTCAGAGACAAGTAGTTAATTCTCATCCATTCACTCTTTTAATTCACTGGCACAGCTAAACAACGACACCATTGGAGAAACATCATTTGGTCTAAAAGAAAGGTGTATAATTGGATGTCATCTGCTTATGAGTGAAAACCAATATTATGTTTTCTAAGGATAGCTCCCAATGGAAGCATATAAAGTGATTGCAGTAAAGATCTGTGTAATGAGCCCTGCAGGACACCATATTTAAGTTCTGAGTATGATCACAAAATATTGTGAGCACATTTCTGTACGTCCTGAAACTGATTTATTAAATTTGAACCAAACCATGCCAAGATGGTGCCTGAGAGTCCAAAGCATTTTTCTGGCCCATGTAACACAATAGACTGGTCAATGGTGTCAACGGCTGTCTAACAACATAATTACTGTTGAAATACTGTCACCAGAATATATTAGAATGTTATAATAGAAGCTTTAATAAAAAATTACAGTAGAAAGAACTGATTTTGTCTGAACAATTCTCTTTTAAAAGCAGAAACACTTTATGCATGTAGTAGTAGTAGTAGTACTAGTAGTAGTACTGCTGTCATGTGTACAGAGTACAGTGAAATTCTTACATTTACATTCATTTGCTTAGCAAATGCATTTACTCAAAAGTGACATACAAGAAAGGTCAGCATAATTCAAGTAAACATCAGTCTTGGGGACTATTTGACAAGAAGTGTTACAGGACAATGTTTGAAAATTGATCACCACAATGAAGATCTCAGAACAAAATTCAAGTGTGTTACAATTCTTTGGTTACAAAGGCCAAACAACTAAATAGTTAGACAGATATTCACCAAACAAGAGAGTCTTCAAAAGATTCCTAAACACATTGAGCACACATTCATCAGTTCAAATGGAGGTGAGCAGCTTGTTCCACCTGCTATACGCTACAAATGAAAGGAGTCTGGACTGAGACTTGATGCCATGAAGAGGTAACAAACCTGAGTGGTCATGAAGGAGCACAGGATCTCACAAATGTCTCCATATATAGGTGATGACCCATTCACTACTTGGTAGGCAAGCATGAAGAATTTGAACTTAATATGTTCCACTACAGGAAGCCAATGTAGTGATCTGAAAAGAAGAGTTCCATGTACCTGCCTTGGCTGGTTCAACACCAGGTTTGCCGCTGCATTTTGAATCATGTGCAGTGGCTTAGTAACACATGTCACCACTCCTGCCAGCAAAGAGTTGCAGTATACTAGACATGACAAAACCAAAGCCCAGACCAGGAGTTGTGCTTCATACTTTGTCAAATACGGTTTGATGTTGTGGATGTGGTATAGTGTGAATCTGCATTAACGAGAGACCACAGTGACATGGTCAGTGAAGGACAGCTGGTCATCAATCACCACCCTAATGTTGCGTATAGACTTGGCAGGTATTAACGAAATTGATCTGAAATGAACAGAGATGGTGTGCTGAAGAGAAAGATGAGAGGAATAAAGAAAAAGGTCTGTCCTTTCCAGTTTGAGCTGGAGATCGTGCTCCATCATCCAGGTTGCAATACCAATGAGACTTGCAAAGATTCTAGCTGATACCACGTGGTCCTCAGGAGGGAGTGACAGCTACACCTGCAAATTATCGAGATAGCACTGATAAGAAAAGGCACGGGACAGAATGATAGGGCCGAGTGAGGAGGTGTAGAGAGAAGAGGAGAGGACCTAGCACTGATCCTTGGGGCACATGCAGGCCGGTGACTCATGTAATGTCCATGGCCATGATAAACAAGAATGGATTAAATTTGGGACAGATAGATAGATAGATAGATAGATAGATAGATAGATAGATAGATAGATAGATAGATAGATAGATAGATAGATAGATAGATAGATAGATAGATAGATAGATAGATAGATAGATAGATAGATAGATAGATAGATAGATAGATAGATAGATAGATAGAGGTTGTGAGCATGTACTGATACAGCTCGTTGCTGCACTCACTACAGTGAAGTCAATGGCAGACCCCACGATCACATGCAGCGTAATGAATGAAAGGGAAAGCTGATATCTTGACTGAAATGGAGAGACCAGAACTGGTGACCAAAAAAAAAGTTTATTGTCACAAAATCCTTTGTGTGAACTTCCTGAAAAATGCCATAAATAGTCTTTACCTGGAAGTATGACATTAAAAAGAGTGTCTGGGGAAATGTCTGCTGGCTTCTCAAATGCACACCTTATGTCTGCAGAAGACCTTAGGACATTGGTTCCCAAACCTGATCCTGGGGACCCCCTGTGGCTGCAGGTTTTTGTTCCAACCAACTTCCGTTTTTCATTGGACTCTTAGCCTAATTAAGTGAGTCATTATTTCCCAATTTCTGTGTTTTGGAGTCAATGTAGAAATTATAAGCTAAGTTTGGTGGATTTTTATTAAAATGAAAAAATCAGTCATAGATAGATAGATAGATAGATAGATAGATAGATAGATAGATAGATAGATAGATAGATAGATAGAGGTTGTGAGCATGTACTGATACAGCTCGTTGTTGCACTCACTACATGAAGAACCACCTCAGGATCCCAAATTAGGACCCAGCTGTGCAATGGGTGACACCTCAGCACCAAACTAGCTCGAATGGAGTGAAACAGTGGCTGGAGTGCCAATCCTGCCACCCACCCCTAGGTTTTCCCCCCTGACTAGGTAAACTGAAAATATTGCATAAATTGCCACATTTCAAATGGTTCTTGTCTTGTGGTACTTTGTTTTACCAGAGTAACCCAAAATAATGACGTCTCTTTGATCTGGGCTGCTTAGGGCTCTTCAGCCGCACTGCTTTTCCTTCACAAATAAAATCTCAAGAGTTGTTTCTCTTTCATTTTTTTTTACCTCATCAGTAACACAGATCTTTTGATGTCCCATTCACTCCTCTCACATAAGCCTGCTGGCATTGTCTTTGATCGAGAGCAGGGAGTGAGAAAAAAAAGTCCAGTTTTCAAACCTAAAATTCCATATTGTCAGGCTTTGATGTTCTATGACCTGGCAATTATCCTTAGATTCTGACGGCTTTAACGGTGTTATATATTTTTCTTGTGTCCCACAGACACAATACAGAAACTCCCCCTTGTAAAAAGTTGCATGTTTGGGGTTTTTGAGGAACACAGGCCTTCTGTCAGAATCCAGAGGGATTTCATCTTTAGTCTGGGGCTTTAAGTGGCCTTGGCCTCCTGGCCTAAACTTGCATTTCTAAATCCAGTTAGACACCGGTTAGATCTCCACGTCCTTTGATCTTGGCAGTTTGCTGCTCTGTTGCTGACCCCGCTACCCACCTCTCCCGCCCCTCGCTTTTCTTTTTCTGGCAGGTTTTAATTTTTCTTCGCTGAGAGGAGCTGAGAAATCAAATTCCTTTGCTCAGTGGAGCACGTAATATCCCTGGCCTCCTTTCAGTGCCATGAAGAAAGTCCAGTTTGTGTTTTTATTTATTATCTAAGGAGATAAATGCTGCCGAGTTGATTAATCAGCAGATCACCCTGAGGACAGCGAATATTTGAGCGATGCGCTCAGCGCACTTCTGAGAGCTCTTGCCATGTAGGGGGTTTAATTAGATGCGTTTGTCTGGTTTTCCTTTTCTTTCTTGACCGCACTGTTTAAAAGCAGGTGCTCATGCTGCCCTGTGTCTTTAGAATTACAGAAAGCACAAGACAGAAATATGGTAAGAAAGTGTCTGCAGGCGAAGGGTATGATAACTTGGTGACTCAGGTGTGACTTAGTAGCATAAAACAAGCTTTAGACGCCTCCTTCTTATAAACCTGAGGGGCCTCATATTTCAGCTGGCTTTAAGATGACTAGAAACAAACAATCCACATTTTCCTTTGTTTGACTTCATTTTGCACACCTGAGGAGAATCAATCACTCCAGTCAGCCTGTGTGCTTATCAGAAGAGATCTGCTTTTGTTTTTACAGACTCAGTCCCCTAATACAAAATCAATAGGCAACACTTAGCCTGAGCCTAACAGACTTTTCCCTTTAATCCTCTCTGCGCTCACATCCTCACGCATATGCCACCCACGCTTCCTTTTCCAATCCTAACTACTACATGCACATGCATGTAGTTGAAGGTAAAGAAACATTCTTAAGAGAACAGAATAACACAGTTTGACAGTTTCAATCCAGAATTTCCAAAGAATGTTGGATCGTGATTTGCAGGTGGTCAAGTTTCTGCTTCCAGCTGCACTACTAACATATTTCATGTATCCACAGTGCTGTTTACGCGCATGTTTTTTCACGTTTGTTCTACTAGGCTCTTTCTATGCACCCCATGTTCTTGTTAAAGAAGTAGCTTTAAATGAATGGTTGGCATTTAACCTATACAGTCCCTTCATCATTTGAAAAGACTGCTGGCAAAGGATGAAAAGATTTCATTGTTTTCTATAATCTGTCTTCCTACCTTATACCACACAGTCTTAGAATCGTCCAGAAGCTCTTCTTTGAACCTCTTCTAGTCCCACTAGTAATTTGAAAAAAACAAACAAACAAAAAAACAACACATTAGATGTGACCTCACGAGTGACACATTGTTAACACCATATAACTAAACAAACACTTCATTAGCTCTTTTGATTGCTCCATTTGGACTCCCAAGCCTTTCTTATATGGTTTACGTCATCACTCCAGAACCACCACTTCCAATCTCTGATCTGCTCAATCAATTTTAGGAGATGCAGGCAGCAGTGGACCCAAGGATGCAAGGTAGAAACGTGCCCTGAATGGAGCATCATTCCTCTGAACAGTTAACCTAACATGCACGTCTTAAGGGATCTGTAAAACCAACACAGACACCAGGAGACCATCTAGGAAAAGCTTTGTTAGCTGCTGGTGAGGCCAGCAGAGGTTGCTTACCCTACTGAGTACTGAGAAAAGCACTATATAAATGTAATGAATTATTATTATTATTATTATTATTATTATTATTATTATTATTATTATTACCCTATGGTCTGAATTTTGATCCCAATGCCCCAATACAGTGATGGGGACAATGAGCTGAAAAAATGGTGTCGACCTTCATATGAGACTTATAACAGAGGTCCTGACTCTCTGTGGTTACAAAAGATCCCTAGGTATAATTCATAAGGAGGAGGGTGTATCCCAATGTTCAGACTAAATTGCCCTTGATGGCCTAGTCATTCTGACCCCATAATCATCCCCTGTCTCTAATTGGCTATCTGTATCTCACCACTTCACCTCACTAATAGTAAAGAAATAATAATAATAACAATAATAATAATAATAATAATAATAATAATCCTTGTGAAGCAGATAGATAATTGCATCCTCCACTCCAATCTTTGTCCGACAGGCAAACTTCAGTGGGTCCAGGTGGTCTACCACAAGATGACTCATATAGTCCAGGACAAGTCTCTCAAAGGCCTTCTTGATGTGAGACGTAAGTGCTGTGGTTTGTAGTTATTAGGTGAAGAGGCATATAATAAATATGTGACTCAGTGATGTCTGTCATAATAACAGTGCACATTTCCACACACTCACGTACCACACGTGTCTTTATGTAGTTCTGTCATATATTGTAGTCATGTAAGAACATAGTAACATAAGAATTTTGACAAACGAGATGAAACCATTCAGTCCTTCAAAACTCTCTGTTTAGCTAATAGCTAAGCTGTCCCAATATCTCACCCAGATTTTTCTTTGAGGTTCTCACGGTTTCTGCTTAAACAAGTCTTGGTAGTTTGCTCCAGAGTCCCACAACTCTTTCTGTAAAGAGGTTCTTCCTGACTTCAGTTCTAAATATAATTCCTTTTAATTTTCACTGATGTCCTTAAGTATGTGATTCACCCTAAAGCTGAAAGAATGTTGCTGGATCTTCTTTATCAATGATTCAATGAGGATTTTAAATACCTGGATTAGGTTCCCACGCGGTCCCCTCTACTCGAGACGAAACAAGTTCAATTCTCTGAGCCTGTCACTGTAGGACTTGTCCTTAAGTCCTGGGATGCAGTTGGTTGTTCTCCTCTGCTCTGCTTCAAGTGCTGCTATGTCATTCTTGTACCATGGTGGCCAGAACTGTACACAATACTCCAGATGTGGTCTTACTAGTGAATTATATAATTTGAGCGTAACACCCCTTGATTTAAATTCAACAGTTTATTATGATATAACCTAACATTTTATTTGCCTTTTTAATTTGCTTCTATGCATTGCTTAGTCAATGAAAATGTTGTGTCAACATAAACCCAAAAATCCTTTTCTGAGGTTGCTTCCTGTATGACAGTGTCTCCCATCTTGTATTTATAATCGATGTTCCTTTTGCCCATGTGTAGCACTTTTCTCTCTTGTATAATAAACTGCTTTTTCACGGTGTTTGCCCAGTTCTGAAACTTTTCCAGATCTTGTTGAATTCTCTTTGCTACCTCCTCAGTGTCTGCCATCCCCCAATTTTAGTTTCATTTGCGATTTTCACAAGTTTACTAACTAAACCAGAATCAATGTCATTAATATAAATAAGAAAAAGTAAAGGTCTAAGGACAGACCCCTGAGGGACTCCACTCCATGTGGACCATTGTCTTCTTATCTGTACACTTGCTTGTCTCCTGCCGCTTAACCAACTAAAGATCCAATTTTGTAGGATACCTCTGATGTCTACAGCTTCTAGTTTCAGAATTCATTTTTGGTGTGGGGCTGTATCACAGGCTTTTTGAAAGTTTCTCCACTTATTTCTTCCCTATGTCACATTAACAATGACAGTAAGTGTGCAAAATCACACAGTCTCACCCACATGCCTTTCTACTCTTGTGTGTAGGTGTCACATTAAGGACAGGTTTGGACATTCATGTACCAAACCTGTCTTTTCGAGATATGGCCTTGTACTTCCACTTATCATTTATCTCTAAATGTGTATAGCCATCTGGGTGACAAGTTTTATTTTCCCATTGTTGGAGATGTTGGAACTGTAAAGGAAGCAGACAGACATGCGACTTTTCCCTTTTTCTAGATCCACTTGTACCTGGCAAACTCAAGCTGAGATGTCAAGTGCATTTTTTTAACAGTGGCGTTCTCTTTGCCATTCACCCAAAAACTGCAACTGGTGAAACACCCGGGTGACATTTGTTGTCTGCATGGTCTCTCCAATTGCAACTAACGCAGCTTGTGACTCTTTTCAAGTTCCCGCAGGTCTCTTGCAGTGACTTTTGAAGAATATAGGCCTTAAAACACTCCCAGCTAGCTCAAGTTTGTCAATCACAGCTTATCTTCATGCACATAAATTCTTATGTTTTAGTTTATCGTGGCACTAGAGAGGAGGAGCCATGACAATACTACAACCACTAAAACGTCTCATGTGATCTCTTTGGCTTGGTCCCAGTTGACTAACTTAAGTATTTATTATCCCCTTGAGACAAGACATACATCTGTGTAACTGTCACATTAACAGAAAACACGTAGACACGCAATTAGACTCACACACACACTTAGCTGTTGCTCATTTCTATGTAGGTGTTACTGTAAGTACAGTACACAGGTATACAGTACACTCATGTACCACATACACCATCATGATGTCTTCCCACTTGCACATACAGTATCGGAGTAGCTGTCACAGTAATAGTGCATGTGCTCACACTTGCACAGGTCTGTGTAGTTTTATGTTAACAGTAAACAAGTACAGTACACACTCATGTAACATGTCACTCTGTGACGTTTATTCATAGCTTTCCACTTAACTGTCACACTTACAGTGTACAACTATAAGACTCAACTGCCACACTGAAAGAAAAGTTGATTCAGAAGAGAGACAGCTCTGTTACATATATTTAGGCATGGCTGACACATGTACAGTACACACAGTCATCTGCCTTGCTACGTTACAAATGTCTGTGACATGTCACCTCCGCAGACACCTCTGTTTATTCAGCCATCATACTCATACTCTACGTCCATACTGTTCTACTTAACTACGGCGATGCCATGCTTATTCTCTCAGTCATCCTCTGCATATAAAATACATAAAAATAAAAAGTATTCACCTCATTGGAAGTTACCAGACTGAATTACAGTGGATTTAATTTGGCTTTTTTGATACTCATCAACAGAAAAGTGTTCTTTAATTCTAAAGTGAGAGCAGATTGTTATTGCTTGGCTGACACCTTTTTCCAAGATGATTTGCCACATTTGTCATACATCGATTATATTTATTTTGTTGTGTCAATTGGAGCACAGACAGGTGAAGTGACTTGCTCATGGTCACATAATGTCAGTAGAAGGATTTGAACCCACGGCTTCAGGGTCAGAAATCCAAAGCCTTAACCACACACCACTCTGTCTGAAAAATCTCTGCAACATGATTTAAATTATCTACAAATATAAAACACATGATAATTGATCACCAAGTATTCACACCTTTTAATATGACACCCCAACTGGCTTTAGACGTCACAGAAAGGAGGTCACCGGTCTGCGGTTTTCATGGATTGCTGTCTAAATGGCCCTGTATGTAGAAGGTCCAAATTGTGGTGTGTCAATATTGCGGCCTAACTTACACAATGAAGTAACTCTGTGAAAAGATGATTAAAAAGCACAAATCAGGGGACGGAGACAAGAAAACATCCAAGGGACTTACATCCCTAGGAATGTCGAGTTAAATCAGTCATTAAGAAACAAAAGGAGTGTGGGGCAAATGTAAATCTGCAAAGAACAGGCCATCGTTAAACACTGAGTAATAACGCAAGAAGATAATGAGTGATGGAGGTCACCAAGAGACCTACGGGAACTTGAAAAGAGTCACAAGCTGCATTAGATGCAATTGGAGAGACCATGCAGACAACAAATGTCACCCGGGTGTTTCACCAGTTGCAGTTTTTGGGTGAATGGCAAAGAGAACGCCACTGTTAAAAAAATGCACTTGACATCTCAGCTTGAGTTTGCCAGAAGGTACATGGGAGACTCTGACCTCAGCTGGAAGAAGGTTCTGTAGTCTGAGAAGACTAAAATTGAGCTTTTTGCCCATCAAACTATACACTGCACATTATCAAAAACACACCATCCCACTGTGAAGCTTGGTGGTGGCAGCATCAGGCTGTGGGGATGATTCTTTGCTGTAGATCCTGGAAAGCTTGTGAGGGAAAAATAAAAACAGCAAAATATACAGAGAGGTCCTGCAGGAAAATCTGATACAGTCTGCTAGAAACCTGCACCTTGGGAGAAGATTTGTTTTACAGCAAGACAACAACCCCAAGAATAAAGACAAAGCTGCACAGGAATGGCTTAAAAACAGCAATGTTAATGTCCTGGAGTGGCCAACTCAAAGTCCAGATCTCAATCCAAATGAGAGTCGATAGCTTGACAAAGGCTGTTTACTCACAATCAACTTGCAACATGCCAGAGCTTGAGCAGATTTCTGAAGAAGAGTGGAGAAAAATGGCAGAATCCAGATGTGCAAAGCTGACAGAGAAAGAGAGAGGCCTGTGCGCACAGACTCAAGGCTGACATGGCTACTGAATAAGACCTGAAGGGATGAATACTTAACAATCGGTTATCTTGGCTTTTATATTTGTAATTAATTTAAACCACTTTGCAGAGATCTGCTTTCACTTTGACAATAAAGAGCCTTTTTCTGTTCATCTGTGTCATAACAGCTTTTTTTATAGGCACTGTACACATGCAGCTGTCAGACACTTGCACTTCTTTTTCTTTAATGCTACACTTGCACCTCTATACACATTGAGAAATCAAAAACTGTAAGCGGAAATTTATATGTTACAAATGGTTCATAAGATAAGGATTTACATTTCACTGTGGTGGTGGTTTATAGGATTTCAGAAAACACAAAAACACAGTAACACATCCCCATATTCAGTGACTGGCTTTTTTTCACTTTTCTCAAAGAGTTGAAAACGTTCCAGACTTTATTTTCTTGTTTGTATCCATTCATTTTCGTAGCTCCTCTTTGGTTTTTGGAGTCTTTCACAAAGACCAGCAGGTGGCAGCACTAGCAGCGGTAACTGATGAATGAGCCCCTCATCTCCTAAGGCAGTGGTTCCCAAACTCTGTCCTGGGGACCCACTGTGGCTGCAAGTTTTTGTTCCAACCAGATTCACAATCGGTGATAATAATCAATAACAACTGATCTCATTTAATTAGCTGGTATTTTTTCCCTCTTCTCTTATTCTGTATTCAGAAAAACACAACAGTTAATGCTTAACTCTCTTTTGTTGTTTTCCTACTATATTCCCCTTTTCCTGTGTAGTTTGCTCCCTTCAGTCAACCCTAATAGTGACAATTAGAAACCAGCACAGCAGACACCGGGATGATGAAAGAAGCAACGACTTCAGTGTCAGACCCACTAATCTTATATATAAACGTCTACGTGTGGAAGTGTGTGTGTCTGTCCGGCCCGGAAGTGAGAGGTGGAGTCGAGATAAGGGCTCCGCCTCCAAGGAAACCAAAAACTCGCTTAGCCACTAATAACACAAGCGAGGCGAGCACATCAGCAAAACGAAATCTCCTAGAAGAGAGATGCTCAGAGTTGTTCCTTTCAATTACCAGACATCTCTACATTTCAGATTTTTTTCTGACAATCTTAATAGTTTCTAGGACCCCGGGCTTTTTACAGCATGGGCTTACACAGCTAGTTAGTAAAAAAATCAAATAACCAGAACACCTGGAAAAGCAGAATGAAAATTAGGTTGAAAATACTATTAACGACTTAAAAAAAACTACATATTCCCCATGTGAATGTGAATTTCCCCTTCGGATTAATAAAGTATCTATCTATCTATCTATCTATCTATCTATCTATCTATCTATCTATCTATCTATCTATCTATCTATCTATCTATCTATCTATCTATCTATCTATCTATCTATCTATCTATCTATCTATCTATCTATCTATCTATCTATCTATAACTGATTTTTACATTTTAATAAAAATCCACCAAACTTAGCTTATAATTTCTACATTGACTCCAAAACACAGAAATTGGGAAATAATGACTCACTTAATTAGGCTAAGAGTCCAATGAAAAACGGAAGTTGGTTGGAATAAAAACCTGCAGCCACAGGCGGTCCCCAGGATCAGGTTTGGGAACCACTGTCCTAAGGTCTTCTGCAGACATAAGGTGTGCATTTGAGAAGCCAGCAGACATTTCCCCAGAGACTCTTGTTAACGTCATACTTCCAGGTAAAGACTATTTATGGCATTTTTCAGGAAGTTCACACAAAGGATTTTGTGACAACAAACTTTTTTTTGGTCACCAGTTCTGGTCTCACCATTTCAGTCAAGATATCAGCTTTCCCTTTCATTCATTACCCTGCATGTGATCGTGGGGTCTGCCATTGACTTCAGGAAACCGTACTGTTAGAATTAAGCAGGTGTGAGTGTCTACAATGGTGGCACCCAGAGGGGATGATAAGAGAGCTGGGTTCTCTTGTTACCAGAGATCTGGGTGAGAGAAGTCTTAACAATATTTTCACTCAAACAGGATAATTTTAATTAAAAGTTTTAATGTCTTCCTGATCTGATGTCACTTGGCCATAATGACATGCTGCTCATAAACAGTAGCTGTCCCTGTGGATTTCTAGGAGCTCAAATTCCCATCTGGAAAGATGTTGCTGATATCCTCTCCTCAGTCTCCTTCGTGAACGCCAGCAGCCATACCACCCATACTACAGAACTGGTAGTCCACCTTAAGTTAAACATGTTAGGGTCCAGCCAGTACTTGGGTGGGAGGCCAACTAGGAAAAGCTTGGGTTGCAGCTGCAAGAGATGTTGGTGAGGCCATCAGGTGGCACTTACCCTGTGGTTTGTGTGTGGATCTCAATGCCACAGTCTAGTGATAGGGAATCTGTGATATTAAAATGAATGCCATTTTTCAGATGAGGCATTAAACTGAAGTCCTAACTCCTTGTGGTTATAAAAGTTCCCTGGACATCTTTCAAAAAGAGTAGGTTGTTTCTGGATGTCCCATCTAAACTGCCCACCATGATCTTGTCCATTCTGGCTCCACTAATCATCCCCTGTCTCTAATTGACTAAGTATCTCACTCACACCTTCATCACCTGATAGCTAATGTGTGGTGAGCATACTGGTGCAAGAATGGCATCCAGGTGGATGCTACACATTGGGGGGTGAAGTGATTCTCCACTGTCAATGTAAGCACTTTAAGTAGATTAAAAAAGCTTTTTATTAATGTAATTAGTTAATTCCAAAGGAGCTTTTAACCCTGGTTTGAAGGACTTTAGTCTTTGAAAATCTTAGGCGTTCACATTTCCTCTTACCTGTTGCCTGAATGAGTGGGACTCATTTGTGGTGAGGAGTGCTGCCCCCTTTATACAATCCAGGGTCTCAATTCTCATTTTGCTAATGTGACTACATACAGGTCACTGGCAAAGACCTTTCTTTGTCCCAGACTGTGGATAAATACCAAAATGATTTACAAGTACTTTCTTTAGTTTTAGAGCTTGATATTCTGTCACATTCTATTTAAATTTGAATTTGTATTAGTGAAAGATTTAAAAATAGGATTTTGATTAATGGTAAGTGAAGTGATTAGCATGATGCTGAGTTTGCTGTGAAATGTAAAGTTTCTTTTATTATTATAAATTTCCACAAAGCAAATTGTGTTTTGGCCAAAGTTTATTTTGTGCCAATGGCACACAGAGTACTTTATCATCTCATTTGAAAGCTTCTTCTCCATGGGGAACAGCATTGCCCGGTTAACTTTGGTGTACCGCATAGAACAGGGGGACAGAGAGTAAATGCCATGGGCTTGAGTATGTGACCATCGGAGATTTATATTACAGAGTAACACGGAGAAACTGATTGCAGGTGGTGTTACTCATGGTGTTAGATTTGCACCTAAATTCTGTGGTGGGCTGGCACCCTGCCCGGGGTTTGTTCCTGCCTTGTGCCCTGTGTTTGCTGGTTTTGGCTCCAGCAGACCCCCCTGACCCTGTGTTATGATATAGTGGGTTGGAAAATGACTGACATGACTGACTGAGTGGTATGAGGTGGGCAGGCAGAGTCATTATATTCAGCGGAACTGCATGGAAGGAACCATGGAACTTCAGGATAATGCTGTAGGGCAGCCAAGGAAATTCAGAGCAGTTTTGGCTGCTTAATAAGTGAGCGATATTCTGTACAAACCCACAGCATTTCACTTTTGTCATTTTTGTATTTTGCAATTTTGCAACCACATGCAAAGCCAAATTTAGGAGCAATTTCATGACACTGTATGCAAAATGAAACTGCTGTATTGCTCATAAATAGTTTCAATCTTTTCATTATTTAACCACCTATGAGTTTGTTTATTGATTAAAATTTCTGTCATCCTTGTTGAAAAACTTTGGCCTGACTGTTTTTGCATCCATTTCCTGGTCCTTTTTCCTATTTACAGTATCTAACTCCTGTTCAGAACATCCTTTAGTCTGAAATTCGGCTGTCTGTCCTCTTTGAGAAGTTCTCCGTAGACAGTTCTTTGCAGAGTTTCCTGCTTTCACTTTAGACATGCATGTGCAGTTAAATAATTTAGTAGTAGGCGTAGTATTATCATGTGTTGTTTTTCTTTCTTTTTCATGTGACACATCTTCAGTGATGCTCATGGGGTCATTGGAAGTTTTGGGTCTTTCAATATCAGACTCCCTCACCCAGGTGACCCAGGATCGATTGGTCAAGCCTGACTTATGTTCAGGTTACGCTCTCCCTCCTTGCTCTCCTCCTCTCTTCCACAGCCACCTACAGCAGCTTCAGAGGCCTCCATGGCTATCTTTATAACCCTTCTCTTATCAGCCCAACAAATACCAAAGATAGCAATCACCTTACAGAAGAACTGTCCAGTGACCACTCTGCATCCTGCTTCATTTGGCTCTCCACCCATTCTGCCTGTGCTACTCCTCCAGCTATGCATATCTTGCTGTCTTCTATTTATTCTCCTCTTGGATCTGATCTTCCAGTGGAACAGTAAGCTCTATAAGTATGACTTGCTTGGAGGATTTGGATGTCTGGTCTCAGCGATGTTGCTGTAGCCACTTCTGGGAACTCGAGCTGTCTGTCTAGAACAACTCAGTTCCCAGTCAAGTGCTGTGGCCAGTAAACCTATGGAGGAGGAGTTAAGGATCCAAGTGGCTATTGGGGGTTTCTCCCCTGCACTCATAGAGGTGATGGTCAAACTTGGTTGTGCACCCATCTGTATCTGCCTTCCCTCACAGCTGTCTTGCAGCAACTCATTGCTCCAGGGTACCTTTTTCTGGGCACAGCAGACCTGCTGGGGTCTCCATCATCCTCCAGCAGAATAGGTCTGAAGGACTTGGCAGAACATTATACACATCCTAAATGAAGAACTTCAAACGAAGGGGCTCAGCTTTTCAAACCTCAAGCAATTAGACATTGTTCTCCACCACATGTTCCCATCTACTTCAGGCTCCATGTTATCATGTGAGCCCTGCTGGCTTGTTTCTCCTCCATTGTTGCCCACATCTCCTTTTGCACTAAGAGCATTCTGTCCTTCCCCTCTGCCTAATTGTAGTGCAAAATTATGCTACACTTCAAACCAGTCCTCCCTTGCGCCACTGCGACAACTTCTGCTAAGTCTTGACTGCGTGAGGCACCAAGAACTGATGGGCACAGTAGACTGAAATCCTTACTCGCATGTGACAGCCAATGCGTATTATGCTCCATGATAAAGAGAAATAGGTTAAAATATAGAAGTTAATTGAATTTAATAAAATTGAAAAGCATCTTACCTAAAATACTTCTTACCCAAAAATAACTGCAAGAATGAATTTATGTATCTGTGTTGTGAGAGTCCTTCAATAATATGGGATGATATGGAGAAGAGAATGGAGCAGCAGAAATTTAAGTGCAAATTGATTTAAAAAGTGCTTGTCTATTTTTCCATGCATCTGTCTCCGATCAAAGCATGGCTGTCACAGTCATGGAGTGTGTACTTTAGACCACAGTTACCCCCAGTTCAATGATGTCTTTTTCTCAGACTTCCATACCAACCTCACCTTAACCAGCATTCGTTGATATGATGAGGTTGAGCAGTCTTGATTCCGGTGGCTCCTGCCAAACATGTCTAGACAATCAGTCCTCTTTTATATTCACTGCAATCTCTGGCATTTGATGGGTTGTTAACAGTCTCTTTTTACACTTCAGTAATGTTTCTCCTGGGAGGCATGGTGAAGGGATAAATGCTCTTCCTATTATCCAAAATAATGACAGAATAGTGAAACAAGAGCTGCTTTAGTGTCAGTTGTGTGTTCAAATTCGAAATAAAAACATCCTTAGCTGAGCTACTACAGAATTCCCACTGATGAAACACGGAGAAGAAAGCTGATCCAAGCTGTCAAAAGAGATGAAGGACTCGTGTTGTTATATATAGTGGAAGCACACATGTTTGTAGCAGGCATTTCAGATTTGATGAATACGTAAAGTCCTCATGCTACCTTAAGTTGTGCCAGTTGTGCTGATGAGCAATTGAGCCTGGAACAACTGTAGTGTCCTACTAACATGGCGATCAGCAGGAAGAGCAAATGTTGAATTTAAATTCTGCACTGATTGAACATCAGGTCCCTTCCCATTGAAACACTACTATGTGAAGGCACCTTCTCCTGATTTGTATGCACAACTTAACATAACTGTGAGGTAATTGAATGTTTTTTTTAAATTTTGACTAACAATATGATCCATAGAGTTTAAAACCACATCTACAGTATCTTCCATAATGTTTGGAACAAAGACACATTTTTCCTTGTTTTACCCTTTTGCTCCACAGTTAAAAATTACAAATGAAACAATTCAGATGTGACTAAAGTGTACACTGCAGACTTTCATTTAAGGGTATTTGCACACATTTCAGTCACACCATCTACAAATGTGTGCAAAACATCTGTGACAAATGGCTATCAGCTGATGACCGAGCAGCTGACCTGATGGCACCAGCGGAGGTGCAACAGGCAGCAATACCCCAGCAGGTAGAGAACACCTGTGCTTCCATCTTCCAATAAAATTGATTTTTAGAATTGAAAGTGTGCAAATAAAAGTAGACTTAGGGGTCACATAGTCATTTAGAATAAAGTGTTTTGATATGCTTTCCATATTAAAATATAGCATTCATCTTAAAGGAATATCATAGAGGGTTAACAAAAATGTTATACACAAAATGTACTGAAAGATGACTAACAATGCTGGGCAGTTGTTATATATGCAGGAATTGTAAGGCTGGTGGATCAACCCATTGTGTATAAAAAGAATAAAAATATAATAAAATAGACTTTTATTATAAAAATAAGTCACGTGGGTCTAAACCAACGAACCAACCTGAGTAAATGTGTGCATTGATTGACGGTGTTACGTAAATTCAGTTGCTTTTTAAACAGATCTACACCTTTAACATGTGACCATTCTGACCATGGTGTAGAAGAATGCTCCGTGTTCAGGAATTAGCTGAAGAGTAATAAGTGGCACGGATGGACAAGCTTTTCTCATGCCAGATTACTGATTTGTCCTGTTAGAGGATATGTTTCTTTCTTTAATTGAGATGTTGATTTCTACCATAAAAGAAGGGAGCTGGAATAAATTAGTGATGAGCGAACTAGGGACGTTTTGATTCATAAATAGTAAACCCTTCATATTCATGAGGGTTAGGGGTGGAAGTTTGTAAATATTAGGTAAGTGGACCTGTCAAGCTTTAACACTGTTTCTGATTTATTGTCCTGGAAATAACACTCAAAATTCTCAAAATATTGTAACAACATTGACAAATGGAATCAGCCCAGAATGAGACACCATTGTATGAACTGGAATTCCATCACTAGCAGCAGGGGCGCCTATGAAAATGGCAAGCCTGTATTGGTGATGAACTGTACTTTTAAGAATACAGAGCCACCTCAAAGAGCCAAGTAAAGAGCAAGAGAATAAATTCTGGCGTTCGGCGCTACATGGGTGTCAGGAATGGAAGGAAAAGAAGTTCTACTGTCTGACTTAGCGAAGTGCTGAATGCCACAAACCGCTATAACAGACCCTTCACAGATGTTGCTGGAGAATGTTCAGGGTGTGATCTGGGATTGCATAAGATAGCTCTGCCTTATACTTTTTTTTTAACCAGATATAACTTTTAATATTAAAGATATAATAGGCACTAACAAAAATTAAATGACACTAACATTTATAAATTTTATTATTTCATGTGATACAAGTAATTTTTTGTAATAATTTTTTTGATATCAAATAGTAAGGCAATGAAAAAAAAAGGAAAGATATTCTCATGAACAAATTTTGAAGAAAACACCCTACACCGGCACCCACCCTAAACCCACCCCACCCCAGAGCTCTTTACGAAGTGGGTGTTAAATTGGGACTGGTGGAACATGCAGATCACTGACAGGGTCAGAAACTCACACATCCAGCTGGGGAAAGAAATCTAATAGAAAAGTGTCAAATTGAAATCAAGGGTTCGCTGTCAGCCATGACTTGATCAGAGAGATAGTGCTTTCCCATTTACTAATAATATGGGCAGGTACCCAATTAATCCATGTGGCTGACAGTTCTAATAAAGCCAGGTTGTAAAAAGAAGATTTTCCAACCAAGAAAGTGATAGATTTGGGATTCTTCCATTAGGAATCTATGAGACATTTGGCTGCAATTGTGGCCAATGATATAATGCGCTGGAAGTGAAGAGAAAAAGAGAGAAAGAAGAGAAATCCAGCAGAAATAGAGTAGTAGGAGAGCAAGGAATAGAAATAGATAAGACGGTAGGTAATACGAGTAATTTTCAGTATTGTTTACTTGTGTTTGACTTACGTGATATCTGCAAGCTTCTGCAATCCTTCGGCAAGCTCCAAAAAAATTCACATTTGATTGTTGATGGCCAATTGCGAGTATCGTGAATTTCAGGTTTGCGAATGTGGAGAGGTTACTGCACAATTTTGCAAAATTGAAACTAAAATTAAGTTTGCAGGGGATTTCACAACAGGTAAAAGTGAATCTCACTAAAGAGTTTTAAAAGGTTTTAAAGTTTTGTTAGTGTAAAACAAGGAACACTGTTGTTGTCTAAAGCCTCATTCACCCTTCCATGTTTACCGGTGTTCTTTACTGCTACTACATAAAGCATGTAATATGTACCATACTGATAAAATCAATTTTCTTTATTATGTCTCTTGTTCACATCAATGTGGAGGAGTACAGTATGTTTTTGAAAAACAGACATGCTGCATATTTTCCACGCAATGTCACTCTAAAATGCACCATCATGCACATTACTGTTTTCTCCACAGGAAAACTCAGCACACGTAAAAGTCCTCGCTGCCAATCTCCTCCCAGTTACCCAGCAAGCACTTTATCCTAGTGGAGGATAGAAACCCTTCTGGTAACTTTTTATTTCCTTTCTAACAGAGATCTTTATTTTTAAAAATCAATGACAGGTAGACTCATGTGGAATTAATACTTGAAAACCTTCAGACAGGAATTAAACATTTTTTTTTTTGTATGAATTGCATGAATTTTGCAGCAAGCGAAACGCAATTTATTTTGCAAATTTTTGGTGAAGTGAAATGCTGCACTTTCATGCAAATTCAATTTGGTGCATATCATTTCGCTCACTACCTAACACAATCCATTGCTGGCTAACTAACAGGATGGAAGTTTACTCTTTAATGTGTCACTTCCTAATTTTGTGAAAACTGCCTTATGATCACTATGACCATTCCTGCTTTTTGAGTATCATGCGTATCTCATTTGCTTTACTGCTTCTGTCATTTATTAAGTTACTCTACTGTCAGAATTGCAAGTTTAGGGTTAGGGGGTTAGTTCCTGTTCTGGGTCTGATGGTACCACTATAATCTCTCTCCCTCATGACCCTGATCTTGGTCTAGTGCATGGACAGTCAATCATATATGGTTCTAAAGAAGGAATTCAGAGATTACCGCTAGTCTCAATGGTCCACCTTGATATGTGACACGCACTTCTAAGGAGAAATGTATTTGATGAGTGAGTTTTATTTCTATCTACTATTTAACTCTATTAGTTCCATCTCACTGGAAAAACACCATAGTGATAGTCTGAGGTTCATTTATGACACTCATGGGTACCAGCATTCTAATTTCTTGAGTGAAACACACTTCTAATGGGAATCAAAGGAGCACATTTGCGAGTTCCAGAGTATGGACACAGTAAGAAAGTCAAACTCCTGGTAAGAATCTCCAGGCCCAACATTACCTGTCTAGGGTCTGACTTTTTGAATTTGTCACTGGAGAGTTATTAGCTCAGGCAGGTGCCCCTCTTGGATGTGCGTCCTTACTTGGAGCTGCTGGATGTGAACATGGACCTCTGGATTTGAACTGTGGAGGATGTCCACCCCAGCAGGTGAATTAAAGGAGAACTCACTCTCTCTAGTGAGCAGTTAGGCAGTGACAATGACAGAGTCTTCTTTTCATTGTAGGTTGTCTCCATTTTAGCCTCACTACAGAATGAAGCTCTTGTGAAGTGAAGGTCCCAAATGAGAGGTTGGACATGAAACTAAAATGAAATGGCAGTTTAGGGTGTAGTGTGAGTGCAAAATTGGCCAAAACACAGGAAGCAGAAGGTTATGGAGCAAGGAACCTTATGAGAATGAGACGATGTTAAGAGTGGATCCCTCAGGGGACAGCGTTGGAGGGTATATATAAATGACAACAAGCTGGTTAAGTTTGCAGATGGTACCAAGACAGGTGGATTGGCAGATAATCTTGAATTTGTTAACTCATTACAGTAGGACTTGAACAGCATACAGTCTTGGGCAGATTTGTGACAGATGAAATTTAACACAAGTAAGTGTAAAGTATTACACATAGAAAGTAAAAATGCTAGATTTGAATACACAATTGGAGGTCTGTAATGTGAAAGTAACCCTTATGAGAGTGGCCTAATGACTCTACATTATCAACCTCCTGGCAGTGTTGAGAAGCCATTAAGAAGGCTAATGGAACATCAGGTTTTATAGCACAATGTGTATACAGGAGTACAAGTTACAGAAGGCTATACTTACATTACATAGCACACTGGTGAGAGGACTGTATACAGTTTTGGTCTCCAGACTACAAAAAGGACATAGGAGCCCTAGAGAAAGTCCAGAGAAGAGCGACTAGGTTGATTCCAGGACTGCAATGTACAAGAAGATTGAAGAACTTGAACTTTAAGCTAAAGGATGGGACATGACTGAAGTCTTTAAAATTTTGAAAAGAATTTGCACAGTGGATAGAACTGTTATTTTAAAATGAGTTCAACAAGAACATGGGGCACAGAAGGAAACTTGTTTGGGATAAATTTCACACAAAATTAGAACATTTTTCTTCAAAACTAAAGAGGTATAAAATAAATTACCAAGTAGCGTGGTGGACAGCATGACTTCTGGGACATCCAAAGCTCAAATCAATGTTATTTTGAAGGAATTAGCTGGGTTTGGTCTGGTGAGCTTTGTTAGGTTGTATGGCCTGTTCTCGTCAAAGTTTTTCGAAAGTTCTAATTCACTGGTAATGTGAGTGGCTTTAGGATGTATCACTTTGCCCACTTTGGAAGGGAAGCAGAAGTACTATGGTCTTACTTGTATCCCAAATTGCTGTTGAACTCAGCTGCATCACCTTTCTGCATCTGCCACTTCTGCTGAGCAGTTCATGATTTAACAAGTACAGAACAATGCGTGGAAGGAAATGGCAGGCGCAGTTCCTGACAGAGCTGTACAAGTTTCAATGGCACTAAAATATCAACCTTTGGCCGAACCCTCCAAGTATTCTGATCAGAGAATAAAATTCCGGTTTGATGCCATGTGCTGGGTGGGCATGTTTGCCTGACTCTCAGTTGCCCAACTCTGACTGCAGTAAGATTGAGGATTTTAATTAAAATAGTCACTGCAGTACATCATTCAGTTCAGATAAGCTGTAAAGTTGGCAGGTTTAATTAGAAAACAAACTGCAGACTCACTCCTGGCACTGCAGCTCTGCCAAGGTAAATAAGGGCGGGAGGGCAGAAGAGGGCTGCTGATACCATGCCCTTTTCAATTATTGGAGTTCCTGGTTGGATTTCACATGGTTTATACAAGGATTAAAGTTGCACCCATCCTCCTTCCCTCTAGTGAAAGTAAATATTTTCTGGTAATTAAAAGTTGTATTTCAGTTTCTCCAGTTATACTCTCACCTCTGAGGTCCTGATAAGAAGAAAAAATAAATACAAGAAGGCCAAGGGAGGAACGGGAACAAGCAGAGCGGCCTTGGCACCGCAGTCAGGTTAGGAAAAGGACGAACAGTGGAGTTGCAGGGCATTATGGGTGGCACGTCCACCACTGTAAATTATATCAAATATTATGAACAAGTCCTTTTATTCTTTGTATTATAAATAAATTAAATCTTTTCTGTTATATTGATTGGAAGAGGTCCAAAGTGAGTATGCCCTATGCTGAACTAGTATTCCATCTAGGTTAGGTTCGATCCATTTGTATTTTAATAGAACCTGCCCCTCAGTGAGTTTGTACTGAAGACTAAGAATATAAATGGATGGATGAGTTTGTGGTAGGTGTGATGGAAAGATGAATGGCTGAAGGACTGGATGGATGGATTAGTGGACAGACTAATGGATTTGTGAGTAGATTGATGGATGCATAGACAAAAGTACACACCTATTCCCTTCTCCTCATCTGAACCCATGTTGACTGTTCACTAACATCCCAGTTCTTATCATGAGATGCTTACTCTCTTCGTCAGTAACTACTTCTGTTAATTTACCCATGATGCATGTTAAGCTTACTGGCCTGCAGCTACTTGAATAGATAGAGCCTGTGGAAATCTGGATTTTTGCAGAAGCTCTTTAAATAAATACATAATTAGATAGATAAATTAATATATATATTGTAACAAGTAATTCACTCCAGACATCATAAAGGTTTGGGGCAGCTACCCGTATATTGTATCCTGACTGCAAAAGTTTTAAATAATTGAACAGAGATATTCACAAGACAGAGTCCAAAACAGACCTGTCAGACTGGAGGTAAGCTGGTGGCTTTAAAGGCCTGTAAAGGAAGTGATGTCATCCAAGGTGCTGCAACCTAGTGGGATTTCCCGGGAATGGTCTGCAAGGAACTGAGAAAGACAGTCAGCACATCCTGCAGCCTCCTGGTCTGAGGTGGTATTACAATTACTCAAGCCCTTTAGCTGCCTTCTATTCGCACGTGTGTGACAATATATATATATATATATATATATATATATATATATATATATATATATATATATATATATATATATATAGTGACGTGTGAGTCCCAGTCTTGCACCCCAAAACACAAGGCTGAGTCTCAGTACTGAAACAGTTTGAAACAGAAACAGCACGGTTATTTATTGTAGCGGAATCTACCACTCTCCTATACACAGACACAGCAATCAGGCAGGGTCGTGACCAGGTTAATGGACAAGTAATCCTGTTTCCTGCATTTGCAATATTCTTTGCATCACCAATCGACAGCAGACACTCATAGCGTGACCGTGATCTTTTTAGGATTTGTTTTTGCCGTGAGCTGCAGTGCTGGGAGCCTGCGGGTGCCCCGGTGACTGATATGCTGTCTTCAGCAAACGTGGCAATCGCACCTTGGGACACTCCTCGGTGTGTCGTTCCATTGGGGGGATCCCCAAAAGAGTTTAGAAACCTACTATATATATATATATATATATATATATATATATATATATATATATATATATATATATATATACAGTTAGGTCCATAAATATTTGGACGGAGACAACTTTTTTCTAATTTTGGTTCTGTACATTACCACAATGAATTTTAAATGAAACAACTCAGATGCAGTTGAAGTGCAGACTTTCAGCTTTAATTCAGTGGGGTGAACAAAATGATTGCATAAAAATGTGAGGCAGCTAAAGCATTTTTTAACGCAATCCCTTTATTTCAGGGGCTCAAAAGTAATTGGACAAATTCAATAACTGGAAATAAAATGTTCATTTTTAATACTTGGTTGAAAACCCCTGGAGTCTTGAACTCATGGACATCACCAGATGCTGGGTTTCCTCCTTTTTAATGCTCTGCCAGGCCTTTACTGCAGCAGCTTTCAGTTGCAGTTTGTTTGTGGGCCTTTCTGTCCGAAGTTTCATCTTCAACAAGTAAAATGCATACTCAATTGGGTTAAGATCAGGTGACTGACTTGGCCATTCAAGAATTTTCCACTTCTTTGCTTTAATAAACTCCTGGGTTGCTTTGGCTGTATGTTTTGGCTCATTGTCCATCTCTATCATGAAACACCGCCCAATCAATTTGAACCACCTCTTCATCCACTCCTTGAATACTGACCAGACACAGAGTGAAAGTCAATAACCAGTTTCTTGGTTTTGCTGATGTTAAATTACAGACAATTCTCAAAGTTCTCCACTTGACTCATCTACTCTGTCTCACCCCCCTTATTAATACACCCCTAAGTGAAGAGTCATTTGAGAAACATGTATAAAACATGACTGTCACTTGACATGACCCGGTGTTATATTTATAGTCTGAGGTGTGCATAGTGAAGAGAAAAGGAGACAGGACTGATCCTTGTGGTTCTCTAGTGTTGCTCACATCCACATCAGAGACACAGTCCTTTAGTATGACAAACTGTGGTCTGCCTGACAGATAGTCCATTATCCAGGACACCATAGGCTCATCCACTTGCATATCTCTGAGTTTAACCCTGGTATTGAAGGCGCTGGAGAAATCAATAAACATAGTCCTAGCAGTGCTGCCAGCTTTGTCCAGGTGAGAACAGCCATACCACATGCACTTCAGAAGAGGTCGTCCACCTGAAGCTAAGCATGTTCAGGCCTGGTTAGTATCTGGAATGGAGATCATCTAGGAAAAGTTTTGTTTACTGCCGGAAGAGGTGCTGCTGATGAGGCCAGCAAGGGATGCTTACCCCATGGTCTGAATGTTGATCCAATGCCCCAGTGCAGTAACGGGGACAGTGAGTTGAAAAACATGGCGCTGTCATTTAGATGAGATGTAAAACTGAGGTCCTGACTCTCTGTGGTTATAAAAGATCCCTGGGCATAATTCATAAAGAGGACAGTGTAACCTGATGTCCAGGCTATATTGGCCTCCATGGCCTAGTCATTCTGACCCCCTAATCATCCACTGTCTCTAATTATTTAGCTGTATTTCACCACTTCACCTCACCAATAGTAAAGAAATAGTAAATAATAATAATAATAAGCCTTGAGAAGCAGATAGATAATTGCATCTTCCACCCCAATCTTTATCCAAAAGGCAAACTTTAGTGGGTCCAAGTGGTCTACCACTAGAGGACTCGTATAGTCCAGGACCAGCCTCTCAAAGGTCTTCATGATGTGAGATGTAAGGGCCACTGGTCTGTGGTCATCATGTGAAGAGACACCTACTTTCTTTGGAACAGAACAATGCAGAATGTTTTCCCCAGCAGCAGCACTTTCTGGAGCCTTATGGACAAACTGAACAGGTGACAGAAAACACCACAAAGATGGTCAGCACAGGCCTTAAGAACTAGAAGACTGACTCCATCTGGTCCCACAGGTTTTCCTGTGTTTATTTTCCTCAGTTGTCTGCAAAATCTTGTTTTATTTTTTATAATCAAAGTCAAAGCTTTCCATTATTCCATGCTCTCCTATGTACTTTGTATGTATTTATTTATTTGGATGTAATGTCATCCCTGTTTTGTTTTCACTGTTCAATACAGGCAGAAATAAAACTGTCATTGTAGTTATGGTGGCAGAGGGGGTTCAGAGGTATTACTATGTCTAGGAAGTGTGCTCCAACATTTCTTAAGATGTATAAATACATAAAGCCAACACATGTCGAGTCCTATGAGAAGAGAATTGTCGAGCCTTCCAGAGCACATCCTCTATGCATTCCATTTTTAAAATGCATTTGTTTTTGGAATGCACACAATCCCTTAATACCTTCATGCAAAGAAGAAATAACAGGAGCAGTCAACACGTAACAATATACTGTGGACTCAGAAAAGTATTCAAACCACTTTACATTCTTGACATTTTGTTATGTTGAAGCCTTGTGCTGAAATCCTTTACATTCATCATTTAACATATCACGAAATGTTCAGTATGTCATAATGATAAAGCAAAAAACGGATTTTAGGAGGTTTTGCAAAATTATTAAAAATAAAAAACTGAAAAATGAAATTGGCACAAGAGTTCATACCCTTTGCTAGGACAACTGATGTTTGGCTCAGGAACATCTCATTGTAATGATCATCAATGAGATGTTAATACACCATGTCTGGAGTCCACTTGTGGTCAATTCAGTTGAAAAACTCCCACTTCTATATAGAAGTTCCCATAGCTGACTATGTGTATCAGAGAAAATAAACAAACCATGAAGTTGAAGGAATTGCCTGCAGAGCTTAGAGACAGAATTATGTTGAGGTTCAGATCTGAGCTGAGTGGCCTCCAAAATTCTTAAATTGTAAATGAGAACATTTTGGGGGCAACCAAGACTCTTTTTAGAGTTGTGAAACAGGCCAAACTGAGCAATCAAGTGAGATTGGGTTATGGTAAGAGAGGTGAGTAAGAACCCAGTGGTCACTCTGGTTAAGCTCCAGAGAAACTGTGTGGAGATAGGAGAAACTTCCCAAAGGACAACCATCACTGCAACATTTCCACAGATCTAGCCATTGTGACAGTGTGGCCAGAAATAAGAAAAGTGGCCTAGCTAGAGCCTACACTTGAACCTAACAGAACATCTCTGGAGAGACAGTAGAACATTAGAACAATCTAGACCAGAACAGGCCATTCAGCCCAACAAAGCTCCCCAGTCCTAGTTTACTTAATTCCTCCAAATAACATTCTATGGTCCACCACACTAGTTGGTAACTTATTCTACTGTATGTGTCAGTGGTTCTCTGTATAGTGAAAAACTTCCTACTGTTTGTGCAAAATTTACTCTTATAGGTTTCCAATAGGCTCACCTTTAGACACACAAAAGGCTCCAATTTTATGTCATCTGCATTGAATCCATGAAGAATAAAGTGCCCATTTAAAACTTTTATCCAAGTTCTTCTTCCGACTTAATAGTTAGACACTGAGAAGAGCTCTTCATGTAATTCAAACTTTTTGTCCTGTGTCTTTACTTACCAGGCTGTTAAAGTTTAAAACTTACTTCCAGTCAGTTGATGGCTGCCTGTTTAATTTAAACCAAGACTTGCTGCATTTTAATATTCACAACCTTTACATGAGATGCTGAGAAAGAGAATTTCCATTAAACTCTTTATCTAAGGTGGCTTACAACTTTTAAGATACAATTGGTCACATTTCTTTTGCTTTTCCATTTGGAGTACAAGCAGGTGAAGTGACTTATTTATGGTCACATGGTGACAGTAGTTGGATATAAACCTACAACCTCAGGGTCTGAAGGCCGAAGCCTTACCCACTACACCATACTGTCTGCCTAGTACATGTTCTAAATTCATCTGTATTCTGAGTTTTTGAAAATCTTTTGTATTTGCTATATTTTTATTGATGCAAAGTACCTATAGGATCTAATGTGCACCAGAAAAAGTTAAGCAAGTTAAGAACTTGTCCATGGTTCATTTTTTCCATCTCACTTTCATGTTCCTGCCAGGTAAACATTTCAGTTACTATTTTGTTTCACTGGCCTTTGCAAGTGGCGGCACGGTGGCGCAGTGGGTAGCGCTGCTGCCTTGCAGTTGGGGGACCTGGGTTCGCTTCCAGTGTCCTCTAGTATTTCCCTGTACATTTTATTGCATTCATTTTACCCTCATCAGCTTTCCAGGGCCTGCTGTAGAGAAGCATCTCCACACCCTCATGCTGCCATGACTAGGTTTTCCCGGTGGGGATGGTGTGTTTATGATAATGTGCAGTGCAAATATGGCATTTAGTTTGAAGGCAAGAAAGCTCAATTTTAGTCACAGACCACAGAACCGTCTTCCAGCTGACTTCAGAGTTTCCCATGTGCCTTCTGTCCTTTGCATTTTTTAACAGGGGCTTTCTCCTTGCCACTTTCTCATGTTGTTGACTTATTGTCTGCACAGCCTCTCCAATCTTATCCAATGTATCTTGTAACTCCTTCAGCGTTCTCAGAGGTCTCTTGGTGGCCTCCCTCATTCATCTCCTTCTCCTGATCACTCAGTTTTTGTGGACGGCCTGCTTCTAGGCAGATTCACAGCTTGCCATACTCTTTCCATTTCGTAATGACTGGTTTGACTGGACTCCAAGGTTATTTGGTGACTTGGGTATTTTCTTGTCTCCATTCCCCTGACTGTGTTTTATAATCAGTTGTGTAGAATGTTCGTTTCTCTTTATTGTGTAGGTTAATTCATCACACTGACTGACTCATAACGAGTTTAACATCCTACATAAAGGGACATTTAGACTACAATTAATTTGAGACCCCAGACAGGTGATCTCCATTGAACTAATTCTGTGACTGCTAAAACCAGTTGGCTGGTGCCATATTATAGGAGGATGAATACTTATGCAATCAATTATTTAGTGTTTTATATTTTAATTAATTTACACCTCTTTATCAAGATCTATTTTCACATTGATATTAAATTCATCCATCCATCCATTGTCCAACCCGTTGAATCTGAACACAGAGTCACGGGTGTCTGCTGGAGCCAATCCCAGCCAACACAGGGCGCAAGGCAGGAACCAATCACGGGCGCCAACCCACCGCAGGATATTAAATTCTTTTTCTGTTAATCAGTATGCAAAAAAAAAAGAATTAAATTTACTGTAATTCAATGTTGAATAATAATAAAATGTGAAAATGTTTGTAGGCACTGCACCTATTTTGTGAGCCCAGTTCAGAGTCCTACAGCAACATTAACCAATCCTCATAGCACCAGCCATAAAATGGAAATCAACTTTGCCCAGGATTCTGCTTCTTCACAAAGCACGTTCACATACTGTACACCCATACTCACTTATACCAGAGCAAGTTAGAGTTGTCAAAATGCTCATCCTCGAGATAATAAACCTTGGCCTTGTATCCAGGGCTGCCAAGATGAGCTTTGGCTTCCACACAACTCAATCTTAATCCATTTCAGTTCACTTGTGTTTGAGCTGTAGAAGGAAAACCCATGAAGACAAAGAGAGAAAATGTATATACATCTCAGAGAGTGTCTGGGCTGGAATTCAACCCCAGGACTCTGGATCAGCGAAGAGGTAACACTAACCCCAGCACCATCATGCCACCCAGCAACAACAACAACAACCTTTATTTCTATAGCACATACAAAGGATGGAGCTCAAAGTGCTTTACAAGATGTCAAAGTAGTTACATGCATAGAAAAAGAAATTAAAATTAGATAAGAATAATAATGTATAAAAAGTATACAAGAAGTAAATAATGCATAGTTCCATAAGATAGAAAAATAATTAAGAGAAGTATAGTTCTTAAGTATAGAACTTATTTTGGTCTCTATATGTGAGTCCGATGAGAGGGTTAAGTGGCCAGGATGGACAGAAAAAATGTAAAAATCCAGTTAAGATGGAAAAGAAAAACAAAATCTGCAGGGGTTACAGGCCAAAAGACCAGCCAGCCCTCACTGGGCATTCTGCATAACAGAAATTGTCTTAAGTAGTTCTTTATTGTTTTTTGGAGGATTCAATGCAGTGGATCTCATGGTAGGTTAGGGGATTCCCTTTCATTCAAACATTCAGAGATCACAGACGGCTGCAATCGAGTGGTGGTAAGTGAGGTAGGATCAAGCATGGGTCAGACGCATGCCAAAAGAAATCTCTCAGTCCAAAAATATTTGTTTAAAAAAGGTTTAGTGAAAATTCAAGCAAACGTACCACACAAGAATATCGATGGGTTGTTACACATGTAGAGTAAAAGGCAAAAAAAAAGGAAAAATGTTTCTTCTTGTTAAACTTCAATTGTTTCTATACTTAAGGATGAATTATTTCTCTATGCTTTACTTCACATTCAGTACGTTCTAAACGTATGGCTCTGCACATACAACAGAGCACGTTAAAGCACGGTTTGAAACCGTGTGCCTTCCATGCCTTACCTACGGCAAGACAGGTCACTAACTAAGACTAATCTATGGTCAGAGGGACAACAAATAGAATATACCAATTCAATTCAGCTTGTGGGGGTTAAAAGAACTTCCCATAGACTATGCACTAATATATAGGCAAACATTTAAAATGACCTAGATAACTAGCAAATGGGTCTTATATGATGATTGTGGGCTCATGGAAGAGTATGACATGCATGCATATTCCAGTTATTAACGTCAGAGCTACAATGTAGCTAGGAAAAGCTCACAATAAACAAGTGGATTTTTAAAAATTTTTAATCTAGAGTGTTAGTCTGGCGCATCTCTGTTGGTAAAGTATTCCAGATTTTTGGTTCATAACAGCAAAAGGCTGACTCACCACTTCTTTTATGCTTGGCTCCAGGAATAATAATAAGCAGACTGCTATTAGAACATCTAAGGTTATGACTTGGAATGTGGGGGGACAGGCATTCCAAATTATAGGAAGCAGCTAGATTATTTGAGGCTTTACATGCCATTATTGGTATTTCAAAATCAATTCTAAAAGCGATAGGTAACAATGTAACAACCTGAAAACTGGCGAGATGTGCTCAGATTTTCTTTTTCTAGTTAAGATTTTTACTGTTGTGTTGCATTGTTGACTAACTGCAAACCGCTGTCTTTCTTAGGTAGTCCTGTTAGAAGTGCGTTACAGTATTCTAGCTGACTAAAAGGGTGAATTAATATACTGAGCATATTACAGTTTTATAAGAGGCCTAACATTTGCAGTGATCCTTAAACAGAAAAATGCATTCTTCATAATATAGTTAATATGTGATTTAAAGTTTAGGCCAGGGTTATCATTAGTGTTTTTGTTATTTACAGTAACAACTGGTACATACCTGCTTTCATGATCTTCCAGTTGGTGCACTGGCAGACTCAGAGAGACACTAATGGTTACATCATTAAGTGAGCGGTGAGGGCTGAACCTGCAATCTTGTGAAATATTATAGTATTAACCTCAAAATCTCCTTGTGAAACACTACCTTAGTTATTTAAACTTAACAACAGAACAGGAAATCAGAACTTTAATTTCTAAAAAGAAACCTACCTCCTGTCCCTTAGACCCGATTTGAACAAAACTAATGAAAAGTTAAGTTTCTGTCTGACAGCTCCCATTGTCAGATTATCTAGAGATCAATATTGACTGGTACAGTTCCTAGCGCTTTAAAAGTGTCACTTATCAGATTGCCACTGACAAAATTAGAGTTAGACCCAAATATGCCCAAGAATTATATTGCATATGTATTTTCCTGTCTAAAGCCCTTGAAGGAGTACAGTAGTTGCCACACAGCTTCAGCCTCAACTTACACATAACAATTGACTTGAGAAGTTCTGACCTGGTTTTTGTCCTGATCACAGTACAAAAATGTCACTAAATAAAAATTCAAATATTATAAATGATTAGTGAAAATATTTTTATAAAGGAAATGCTACTGTTATTATGTTGTTAGATTTAAACACAGATTTTGACACCACTGGCTATTCTGTTCTGTTACACAGACTTGAAAATGACATTAGGCTATTAACCCTTGTGTGGTTTAATTCACGTTTATCAAAATGATTTCAGCTTGTATATGGATATGTTGATAGTACTCGGTCATTATGTTCTGAAGTAAATATGGCATCTAACAGGGCTCTGTACTTGGACTTTCACGTTTCTCACTTTAACTGCTGATGCTGGTAAATTCAGTCCATAGTCTGAAGTAGGAGCTGAGTCTAAAGACAAAGTTCTTGGTTTACTGCTTGATCTACATCCTTGCCCTCACCTATGGTCATGAGCTGTGTGTAATGCCCGGAAGAATGAGATCGTCAGTACATGCAGCAGACATGAGTTTTTTTCACTGGGTGGCTCGAGAGCCTCAGAGTAGAGTCACTGCTCCTATAAGGTGTTTTAAGGACACCCAGGACAACTCCTCCTAGAGCTGCTCCAGGTACATCCCACTGGGTAGAGACCTTGTGGCAGATGCTAGACATGCTGGAGGGATTAAATATCTCAGTTGGCTTGGAAACACCTGGGAATTCCACAGGAAGAGCTGGAATCTGTAGTTGGGGAGAGGGAAATGTCAGCTGAGCTTCTTGGCATGATGCCACCACCACTCTCACCAGGAAAAGCACTTAAGAAAATTAAAGAAAACGATAACATCCACTATAACAGAAATGTCTTCTATAGTGTCCTTGAATAATTGTGTCAGTGAGCCAAAAGGGTGGATTGAGGACAATAATTACCTTTGAACACAGAAAAAAAGAAATATTATTTGTTTGTGAAGTGATACTAACCACAACAGTGTCCTGTCACTTCCTAACTTAGCAAGCCTAAAATTGTATTTTTATTTATTTATTTATTTATTTATTTATTTATTTATTTATTTATGTGTTATCTTTGATACTAGTACTTCTTTTAAAACCCACATTACTAAACTCTTTAATGACTTTTATTTTCCCATCTTATAAATACTGGACAATTAGAATGATTTCTTAAAATAAAGAATGTAAATGTTGCTGCAAGAATCAACAAAAGAACTATAAAGTATGACCACATCACTCCAGCTCTGAAGCCTTACAGTGACTTCAAGTTAAATTTAGAGTTGATTATAAAAATACATATGAAGTGTTAATGGCTAAGGCCCTGCTTACTTACCTGAACTTATCATTTCTCACCAACCAGAGTGCTTTTATGATAACAAAGGACTGAGGCCCCCAAAATAGTCAATAAAGCAAATCTTTCCTATGTAACCCATAAAAATAGGAGGCATTAGACCTGACTAGGGCTCAGAAGGGAGTTCAGGCATATAAATTCAAAACAAAAGCAGAAGGTTCCAAAAAAGTTTGAAGTATACAGTATCTGAGCAAAGGGAGAATAATGAAAACTGTGGTTGGAGGAGAAACAAGTGTAAAAATAATCTTTAAAACAGAGGGTGTTTTTTTTTAACAAAATACCATAATAAAAAAGTACTTAAAATATCCAAAAATGAAACAACAGGATTTTCCCTAAAACACAACCCATTGCAACCAAGTCCTGATACTGAAAATATTCTATTCATTCTACACCATGTCTGGGAACTCCCTTGTTGTACAGTATAATGTGGCTGCGGAAAACTCACAAGAAAGAAAGAAAGAAAGAAAGAAAGAAAGAAAGAAAGAAAGAAAGAAAGAAAGAAAGAAAGAAAGAAAGAAAGAAAAAGAAAGAAAGAAAGAAATCAACCTGGCAAATCCACATAAAACGACAAGGGTGAGCTTTCTTGAAGGATTTTACTGGATGTGCCTCTTTGTAAACAGAAATATATCCAAAAGAAACGTACAAGTGAACAACTAGCCAATACGAAATACAAAACAGTGATTACAAAGCAGTACATAGCTGCAGGTCAGGGTGATAAAGGATGCAGATGGAAATTTGCTGACAAGCAGTGAGATTGTGTTGAAAGGTGGGAGGAGTACATAGAAGAACTTATGAATATAGAAAATGAGAGAGAGAGTAGGCTGGGTGAAGTGGAGACAGTAAATCATGAATTACCGGGGATCAGCAAGGCTGTAGTGAGGGAAGAAGATGAAAAGCAGAGAAGGAGTTGGCCTGGACTATATACCAATGGAGGCATGGAGATGTTTAGGTGAGATGGTAGTAGTTTCTAACTAGATTCCTTAACAAAATCTTGAAAAGCGAGAAGATGCCTTAGGAGTGGAGAAGAAGTATATTAGTACCAATTTCAAGAATAAGGGAGATGGATGCTAGGCTGACAGGAGAGGTGGTGATCTGTGAGCAGCAATATGGTTTCATGCCAGAAAAGAGTACTAAAGATGTGATGTTTGCTTTAAGAATGTTGATGGAAAAGTACAGAGAAGGTCAGAAGGAATTGCATTGCGTGCTTGTGAAGTTGGAGAAAGCGTATAACAGGTTGCCAAGAGAGGATTTACAGTACTGTATGAGGAAGTCAGGAGTAGCAGAAAAGAATGTGAGAGCGGTGCAGGATATGTATGAAGACAGTAAGACTGCGGTGAGGTGTGCGGTAGGAATGACAGCCTGGTTCAAGGTAAGAGTGGGATTATATCTGAGCCCTTTCCAGTTTTAAATGGTGATGGACAGGTTGACAGATGAGGTCAGAAAGGAATCTCCGTGGACTATGATGTTCGTGAATGACGTTGTGTACTGTAGTGAGAATAGACAGCAGGTCGAGGCGAACCTCTAGAGGTAGAGGTACGCACTGGAGAGAAAGTGAATGAGAGTCAGCAGGAGTAAGAATGAGAGGGAAAGTGGTGGAAGAGTGCGACTGCAAGGAGCAGAGGTGGTGGTAGACAAATTTAAATACTTCAACAGTCTAAAGAAAAGAAGAGGGTGGCAGAAAGGTGAAGAAGAGAGTGCAGGCAGGGTGGACTGGGTGGAGAAGGGTATCAGGAGTGATTTGTGATAGAAAAGTATGTTCAAAAGGGAAAGGGCAGGTGTATAAAATGGTAATGAGATCAACTATGTTGTATTGTTTGGAGATGGTGGCACTGAGAAAAAGACAGGAGGCATAGCTGGAAGTGGCTCTGATTTTCGCTCAGAGTATCGAGGGTTGACAGGATTAGAAATGAATATCTTTGAGGAACAAAACAGGTATGACAGTTTGGTGACCAAGTGAAAAAGGCTACATTGAGATGGTTTAGGCACATGCAGAGGAGAGATGAGGGGTACATTGGGAAAAGAATTTTGAGGATGGAACCACCAGGTAAGAAGAAAAGAAGAAGGCCAAAGAGGAGGTTTATGGATTTGGTGAGGGTAGGACATGAAAGCAGTTGGCGTGGCAGAAAATGAGGGGGGAAAGACAGGCATAAATGGAGACAGATGGTCCGCTGTGGCAACTCCTAAATGGAAGCAGCTGACAGAAGAAGATGAAGACATAGCAGACAGTATACATTAAGAAACAAAGCTGTAACACAGACATAAAATAATCCCACATACAAGGCAAGTGATTTCCAGGGTTGGGTCATGATGCGTGTAGACAAAGATCCAGATTGTTATGCACCTAGACCTTTGAGTTTATATACTTAGTTTAGCCGACTATACTTCCTTAGAAGGCTGGCGTCCTTCAACATGTACAATAAGATGCTGCAGATGTTCTATCAGACGGCTGTGGCGAGCGCCCTCTTCTACGCTGTGGTCTGCTGGGGAAGCAGCATAAAGAAGAGGGAAGCCTCACGCCTGGACAAACTGGTGAGGAAGGCAGGCTCTATTGTAGGCACGGAGCTGGACAGTTTGACATCCGTGGCAGAGCAATGAGCACTGAGCAGGCTCCTGTTAATCATGGAGAATCCACTGCATCCACTAAACAGTATCATCTCCAGACAGAGGAGCAGCTTCAGTGACAGACTGCTGTCACTGTCCTGCTCCACTGACAGACTGAGGAGATCGTTCCTCCCCAACACTATGCGACTCTTCAATTCCAACCCTTTAAACGTTAAAATTATACAAAGTTATTGTCTGTCTGTATACCTGCATTGTTATCACTCTTTAATTTAATATTGTTCTTTATCAGTATGCTGCTGCTAGAGTATGTGAATTTCCCCTTGGGATTAATAAAGTATCTATCTATCTATCTATCTATCTATCTATCTATCTATCTATCTATCTATCTATCTATCTATCTATCTATCTATCTATCTATCTATCTATCTATCTATCTATCTATCTATCTATCTATCTATCTATCTATCTATCTATCTATCTATCTATCTATCTATCTATCTATCTACTTTAAAGATACATTCAAGATGTGAGATTAAAGGGGTGCCTACATGATGGCACATGGTATTGTATCTAAATGTTCACTATGTGACCTATGTGTATTACTAGAGCTTCATTTATGTTACATCACTGTAACAGATATGTTAATGAACGACAAGACAGTGGGGGTACACAATCCAACAAATAACAACATCAGCTAACAACATGTGGGGTACAACAAAAAAACAAAAAACAGAAAAAAAAAATTCAGACAATACTTACAACACCACCCAACACCAGAGTACATTCATGGGCCTCTACTATACTGACAAGTTGTTCTGCTGGCCATGGCAGAGAAACAAGAGATAATGGGAGCCAAGGATGAATTCAAGAATGAAAGTTTGTCTTCTTATAAGACTGCCAAACATAATTCTATAGAATATTGTAGAACATCCAGAAGGGGAGGGCAGACAGTTGGCTGAGGTCTCCAGGTCTTTGTGTTATAACTGACTGTGGACCCCAGACGTTTAGTCTCCCCAGGGATGCTGCTGGCTGGAATTTTTGTTTTTAGCACTTCCATTGTCAAGTGGCATATCGTAATGATAATATTAATGGATATACTGTGTATTGCTTGGATTCCTTTCAATTAACCAATGTGGCTTTCTCAAATGATGGAGAATAACTGATCCATTCTTTCACTCCAACTACTTATGGAGATGCAACAAGAGAAACAGAAGCCATTGTACCTGACTATTCTTGACCTTTAGAAAGCCCTTGATCGTGTTCTTCACAAGATTATCTGATATGAACTTTATGATCATGATGATCCTCAGCTCACTTGTCAAGTGGGTCTGGATACTATATATAAATTCCAGCAGCTAGGTGAGATGTGCCACTGGTATTTCCAACAGCTTTCCTGTGAGAGTCAGAGCACACAAAGACTCAGAATTGTCACCACTCCTCTTCATCTTGGTCATGAATTCCATCACACAAGACCTACAATGAGATGCACCATTGACCTTATGCTATGCTGATGATATTATGCTGAGTCCTAACCACCACCTCAAGTTCAGGTATGGAGTGATCTTCTTAGTCAATTTGGTCTTTATGCCAGAATTAAGAAGACTGAAAACCCGCGAACATGCCCAGAAGTTGGTACCATCCAAGTTAGTGGTGATGACCTGCTAGAGACCAACACCTTTCAGTATCTAAGTTCCCACCTGCAAAGCGATGACAGTAACAGCAAATTGTGAGCTAGAATAAATGCAGCCTGATTGTGGTGGAGAGAGAGGCTACTCAAATAGCAGATGCATGATAACTCACCTCATATCTGATCTACGATGAACAATAAGACGCCCAGTCACAGAACAGTATGTTGGCCAAGCACTAAAAGAGCTACAGCTCAGTTACATGCATTGGACAATAGGAATATCTTATCTCGACCATATTCACAGACAAGTGATGAGTGGGAAAGATAACTGTAGTGGTATGGCCATGTTCTATGAGTTGCACCTGACAATATTACCTACTTTAAAACTGACAGTCAGTGGCCTTATGGAAGACCAAAATAACAAGAGCAAAACCCAATAAAGGGAGACATGAAAATTGTGACAGTAGGCCCAGATGATATGTTTGATTCTTTAAAATGATGTTCTCAAATCTGGAAAGCAAACCCTATACTAGTGTGGAAACACTTTGTGGATGATGGTTGTTTCTTCTTTTCTTCTCTTTCATCGTCATCAGTTTGAAATTGCTTGCTTTTCTGTGTATTTAACCAATGTGTTTACATTATGTGCTTTGTATTACTCTTGTTGCAGCCCTCTAAATCTGGAGTCACTGAAGAGCGCTATCCAATAATACATTGAACTGATTTGAACAAATTGAATTATGGATTGCACCCAGCATTTCAACCATTAAACCACTCTCGGCCAATGTAATGTATATTTTCCTCTCCTTTTTTTGAGACAGCCGAAGGTGCCATGTTAGAAAGCAGCTGTACAGCCTATAAATAGGTGACACACAAAATAAAACTGGTCAGGTGCAAAATATTTGGTGGCAGATTAAATGACTCTAATTAAATGTCTGTAACTTGTTTGCACAGATTGCTCTGTAGGAGATCCACATAGAGAATTTTTTGCATTTTCTTTAGGACTATAAAGGAAACAGTTCAATTCCTGACCCTGCCTGGGAATGCCAGGCCGCCCACACAGCTCAGATTCCAGAGAATGTCTAAAGACAAGCCAGCGCACCCCTAGGGCAGAAGCACCTGGCGTCTGAAGACGAGACTAAACCGTTGTTGGCTCCTGGCACATGGCATGTTGTTCAGACCTGAAGGAAAATTTCAAAGAGAACTGGTGTTCTGCCGCATATGCAGGGGCATTTTTTGGTGGTGGTGGTGGTGAGAGGTGTTCAATTTAAACTAAAATATTCTTTGGCTAGTGACATACCTGCCCTCCTTGTCTCAGTCAGCTGTCCCGCTAGGGCGTGAGAAGTAGAATGACGCACATCTGCTTGCATTTCTCTGTTGCTTGCACATGGGCTATGCAAACAAGAGTGGCACGCATGGCTGTCAGAGTTTGTTTGAGAAGCCTTTTGAACCAGAGGCCTGCGACTCTTAAGAAGAAAGGACAAAAGCTGCCATGTGTGCGTGTCAGGAAGTGTAAGTGGCAGAGATGTTAGCCGCAGCGTGCGTGCCAAACAGCAGCTGCACTGTGGCCTACATGGACCTGGCAGAAGCTCATATGTACTTAACGCCTGGAGTTAGTGATTCTCTGCTTCTGAATTTGCGTTTCTCCAGTTTCTAGTGCTTTTCACTCATTTCACATTAGCCATCTCAGCTCAGGTTCTCATCTATAACGTTTTTATGAGGACCATGATGATCAAGTGTAGGCATCTTTCAGAATTTACATTTTTATTGCTTTTTAGGAAAACCTTACCCTTCTTTTAAGATATGCCTGTTAAGTTATGCCAAACTCATTTACTTACTTAGGTTCTTCACGCCTCCTAGAGCATAGGCCATCAATGACCTTTCACCAGCAAGTCCCTATCCTGGGGTGCTGCTCCGTCTTCACGCTTCCCTTGCAGGTTCCAACAGCTTTGTGAAGTTTGTGCCTAGCTTTCTCAGGGTGTGACAAAGACAACCCCACCTCCTCCTCAGGATCTCCTCCTGTATGGAGTGACTGCTGGGTTCCCTGCCACAGCTCAGCATTGCTGAAGGTCTCTGGCCAGTGAATCTGCTAGATGTGGTGTGGGCATTAATTGATGAAGATCTGGGTTCTCTTCAGAGTGGCTTTTGCTGTTCCCACTTCTCTGCTCCATATAACAGCTCAGACATGATGTTTGTGTTGAACAGATGAAGCTTGATGGCTCGGCTAAGCTCTCTGAGGTTCCAAATGTTCCTTAGTTGGATAAATGCTGCTCTTGTCTTGCTGCTGTCTTGAGTCTTTACATTTGCATCTCTTCTGCCTTGTTTGTCTTTGCTTGCTTTACATATATGTTTCACTTTAGTGTTTTCCCCCACAGCCACTTATATTGGGTAATACTTTCATTGTGGTCATTATCAGTATGGAGTATGCAAGTTCTTCCTGTGTCTGTGTGTATTTTCCTTGGACAGTAAAGTTTTCCTCAAAAATTTCAAAGATGTTCAGATTATGTGACCTGGTGACTCCGCTTTATCAGTGTGTGAGTGCCAGTGTGTATGTGAGTGGGCCCTGTGGTGGACAGGCACATCACCCATACCTGTCTCTTGCCTTACAGCCAAAACTACTTGAACATACACCAAACTGGAGAAGCAGGTTATAAAACTGATAAAAGATCTTCCAAGACAGTGGTGCCATGCCAGCTGTTCCTGTGATACGTAAACTGTTAGATGTGCCTGCTGTTTAATGGCACAGACAGCATTACCATGGTTATGTAATGTTGACTCCTCCAAGACCTCTGCTTTTTTACCACAAACCTTTACAATAGCTGGTGCCAGATGATACCCAGCCTAATATGAGCAACACAAACTGACATGGCATTCTAACATCCTATGCTTGATTCTAAAAGCAGAATTATTTCAAAGCCATCAAGATGACAGTCATACAACATTAATGTAGTGCAGTGTTTAATGCCAATCTACATAAATTATTAGTAGAAATGTATTGAGTGCCAGGATGTGCCAACTGTTTGTATCACTTTATTCTTCTATCAGGGATCAAGAAATGATTAACTAGTGAATCTTAGCCATTTACAGTGTTAATGAATGTGGCTGTGTGCTTGAGAGAGTCTGGCCCAGTGACAGTCCCTGCCTTGTGTCCAGTGCTCACGTAACAGATCTCTGCCACCACTACCACTACAATAGGGCAGTTGAAAAAATTAAAAGATATTTAATTCATAAGAATTGCACTGAATATGCTGTTTCTAGGGCCATTATATTCACAATTCCTTTTAGTATAAGTAGTAAAAATCATAGTCTTGTTACTTGTACAGAATTCAGTGAAATCCTTACTTGCACGTCCAAAAAACATTCAATATGTCACCATTCTATGGAACAATGATACACAAGAATACCTTAAATATTAAATGCAGTGTTCAAACAACATGTTTGACATGTATGGGCAGCACGGTGGTGCAGTGGGTAGCGCTGCTGCCTCGCAGTTAGGAGACCTGGGGACCCGGGTTCACTTCCCGGGTCCTCCCTGCGTGGAGTTTGCATGTTCTCCCCGTGTCTGCGTGGGTTTCCTCCGGGCGCTCCAGTTTCCTCCCACAGTCCAAAGAAATGCAGGTTAGGTGCATAGGCAATCCTAAATTGTCCCTAGTGTGTGCTTGGTGTGTGTGTGTGTGTGCACGCCCTGCGGTGGGCTGGTGCCCTGCTCAGGGTTTGTTTCCTGCCTTGCACCCTGTGTTGGCTGGGATTGGCTCCAGCAAACCCCCGTGACCCTGTAGTTAGGATTTAGCAGGTTGGATGATGGATGGATATATATATATATATACACACACCTCTCTCTCTGTGCTAGGTAAGGTCCTTGATAGTGTCATCCTTAATAGGATCTGTGATCACTTGCTCACCTACCAGTGACCGGAACAGTCTGGTTTTACACCTAAGAAGTCTACCATCAACCGCATCCTGGCACTGAGGGTTCTCATGGAGAGCAAACACAAATATCAGCAGAGTTTCTTTACAGCCTTTGTGGATTTTCGTAAAGAGTTCAACTCAGTTGATCGAGCTGCCCTGTGGAACATCCTGAGGGTTCGCAGGATCCCCTTGAGGTTGCTAGATATCATGGCCGGCTTGTACACTGGTACTGTGAGTGCTGTGCAGAGTGGAGGCAGACCTCTGCGTTTTTCCCAGTTGATTCTGGGGTTTGTCAGGGGTGTGTTTTTGCTCCTACTCTGTTCAATGCTTGTATGGACAGGGTGTTGGGCAAGGTCGTGGGGTCCAGCAGCTGTGGAGCATCTGTTGGTGAAGAAAGATTCACGGGTCTTGACTTTGCTAATGATGCTGTGATCTTCTCGGAGTCAATGGAGGCTCTAATTGGGGCACCCAAGAGACTGAGTGAGGAGTCTGAGAGTCTGGGCTTGCAAGTATCCTGATAAAAACCAAGAGCCAGGACTTTAATGACCTCTTGGGGACAACCATCAGCAGTGTGTCTGTTTACGGAGAGAGTGTCAACCTCGTCGAGAGGTTGTGTTCAATTTAATTGACTGATTAGAAATGGCATACACCTGTCTAAAGAAGGTCTCAAAGTTGACAATGCGAATCTGAGCAAAAACCAAGCCATGAGGTCAAAAGAATTATCAGCAGAGCTTAGAGAGAGGATTGTGATGAGGCACAAAAAGAAAGGCAAGAATTCTGCATCATTGAAGGTTCCCAAGAGCACAGGGGCCTCCATAAGTTTGGAAGTTTGGAACAACCATGACTCTTCCTAGAGCTGGACACCCATCCAAACTGAGCAATCAGTGGAGATAAGGGCCTTGGCACAAAGGGTGACCAAGAATCTGATGGTGACCTTGACTGAGCACCAGAGATCCTGTGTGGAGATGGGAGAAACTTCCAGCAGGACAACCATCACTGCAACACTTCACTAATCTGAACTTTATGACAGAGTGGCTAGAAAAAGGCACTTAATGGACTCACAGACTACCAGAAACAAAATTCTCTGGGGTTGTGAAACCAGAATTGATCTGTTTGGCCTAAAGCATTATGTCTGCAGGAAACCAGACATTACTTATTACCTGTACAATACCATTCCAACGGTGAAGCATAATGGTGGCAGCATCATGTTGTGGGGTTTGGGGACTGAGAGACTAGTCAGGGTTGAGAGAAAGCTGAACAGAGCAGAGTACAGAGTTACCATTAATGAACATCTGTTTTCAAAGTGCTCTGGACCTGAGAGTGGGCCGAAGGTTCACTTTCCAATAGGACAATGACCCTAAGCACAAAGCAGAGGCAACAGAGGACAGGCATAGGGACAACTCTAAAAAAAATGTTGTTGAGTTGCCCAGCCAGAGCCCAGACTCGAACCCAATCAAACATCTCTGGAGAGACTTAAAAATTCCTGTCCATTAATGGTCTCCATCCAACTTGAAAAAAGCCTGAAAGGATCTGCAGAGAAGAATGGCACACAATACTCAAATGAAGGTGTGTGAAGCTTGTTGAGTCAAACCCAAGAAGACTCCAGGCTGTAATCACTGCCAAAGGGGCTTCAGCTAAGTACTAAGTAAAGGGTCTGAACACTTGTGTCAATGGGATATTTCAGTTTTTTATTTGTAATAAGTTTCTAAAAATTCTTAAAGTACTGTTTTCACTTTGTCATTCTGAGGTATTGTTTGATGAGAGAAAAAACGAATTTAAAAGATTTAAGCATAAGGCTGCAACATAACAAAATGTGAAAGACGTGAAGGGGTCTGAGTACTTTCTGAAGGCACCGTGTAACCACTGAACCACAAAATGTAATTTGCTCATACACTTAAATTTATGGACCTGCTGGATAAAGTGCATGACAGTCATGTCTATTTTATTAGACCTTAAATGTGATGGGGACTGCTGGGGACTGGAGTAGGCGGAGGAAGCCATGCTTGACCGGACAGTGAGCCATAATATAGAAACTGAATGGAGGCCCTGCAAGAAGCCGGACATATTAGCCCACCTGCGGCTGCGGGAAACGTGCCGAGTCTTTATTCCAGCTCAAATCACCTCTTGATGGGGGGAGCTGTGAGTGCAGAGGTTCACTTCGTGCTTAATTGGAGCACTTGTTCTCGTGCTGCGGCCTGAACGCTGCCATGCCTACGCTATTGTGTTTTGATGTATTGTCCGACTGAGCAAACAAAACAAGGCAAATCAAATGTCCCTCTCCGGGGACTGCTTTTAACCCTCCCCACCCCTGACGACTGTAATCAGGCCATTGTACACCCAGAGCTCCATTTGGCACTTTGTTCTTAAGCTTTACATTCTTTCCCCACAGAGGAATTCCAGGCTATTCTTCAGCAAGGCATGCTGGAATGTGTTTATTCCACGCATGTGAATCAAGAACCAGTTAAAAGCACTTCGGATTAGCGGTATGAAAGCCGTCCGCTGACTTTGCTGTTCTTCAGACCCAGCCCAGCTTTGAAAAAAACAATTGGGTGCCAAGAACTCTTAAAAATGGCAGTGGTATGGAATAGTGCCATGCTGTAAGTAGAGGGCAGACCCCAGAAGTGGCTTTCTTATTGACTCTAAACTATAAGGCAGCCAGTTTATGTCTGAATGTGACCTGAGCAAGTTTATTAACCTGCCTGTGAAAAAAATGCAAGTGAGCAATTGTAAATGTGTCATCGTAAAAATTGCCTTGGGTAAAGGCGTCTGTCACATACTTTAATAACAGAAACAATTACATTCTGTCCAAATCTGAGCCATACATCTATTGTATCTCTTGTCAACTTTCTGAATGTACCTACAGTAATAATACAAGGTCTCAAAGGTGTCTGTCACATATACAATAAAAATGAAAGTAATCACTTTTTGTCCAAATTTGGGCCTCATTTTCATTGCATCTTTTGTCACCTTTCTGAACACATTAATTCAAAATCACAAAAGTCTGAGGGCTGTTGCACTTTAAACCTGTCCCATCAGCACCAAGCACTAGAAGGAAGCCAACCCTGGAAGGGATGCCAGACTACTACTGGTCTCCTCACTCACATGAGGCCAATTTAGAGTTCAGCTAACCCTTACACTACCGGTCAAATGTTTTAGAACACCTCTGTTTTACAAGTTTTTCTTCAAATTTAATCAGATGAAATACGATGAATGACCTAAAATGTTGAAAACGTAAGCAGTAAACTGCCAGAGGTTTATATTTAAAGTTTAAGTTAGCAAAAACTGAAAAAAGGAAATATCAAAATATTACAAATGGGCCGTCTTCAGGGAACAACTAATAAGTTACAACCTACAGATGTTCTGCAGAAATTAAAGTAAATGAAGCTTTGCAAGTTGAAGCAAACAATTTGCACAGGTGTCCCAACTTCTGTTGATTACTTAAAAACCCTCTCAGTCTGTCTTGAAGCAGAGTTGGAACAGACTGTGTTGGTACACCCTCTGAAGTACTACTTGGACAATATTACACTGTCATAGAACAAATAAACAATGGCAAATGTGCAGTGAGAAGGGGGATGCTGTGCAGCCTCATCTGTGCACCTGCTTGGCAGATTTGTTGATTCAGGTGTTTTGAGTCCTGAAATCTGCATCTCCTCTGGCTCTTTGTTATCAGCTCTCTAAACGGCAGTCCTTCTGAAGTAGTGTGGCACATCGTTTACTTCAAATGCATGTTCTGCAGTTCATATTTTCATGTATTTAGCTGCCAGTTCTTTCAACTCCTACACCTTCATCGTAACGCTGAACAACAGAGAGCACACAGAGCTCCTGCAACAACATATCATTCATGTTTACCACTTGGCCAATGGTGCCGTTGAATGCCAATGTACAATATAATACTACAGAAAGGTTTTTTTCCTTGCATCAGGTTATGTTTATTTTTAAAACGTGCGATGTGCTATTTGCTCACGCAACACACATTTGTATGTGTAATAGGGTTTTTTCAAGAGTCTTTTCCACTGTAAACATCCATCCATCCATCCATCCATTTTCCAACCCGCTGAATCCGAACACAGGGTCACGGGGGTCTGCTGGAGCCAATCCCAACCAACACAGGGCACAAGGCAGGAAACAATCCCGGGCAGGGTGCCAACCCACTGCAGCCACTGTAAACAGTTCATCGTAAACTGAAGTTTTCTCTCTTTCCGACCAGGTTAACGAGAGCAGTTCATAATAACCGCCCCTATTTTGAGCACCGCCTTTATGATGCATTGGATTGGTTTAAAAAATTTGACACTCAGTGAGCTGTCTAATTGTTCCCACCCAGTTTTAAGCTAATTTCATTCATGGTCATCTCTAGACATATATCTTATACGTCTGGCTTCAGCAAGACTACTTTGGAAGTGGCGCTCCATGCTCTTTCAAAGTAGGCCCAACAATCACTCATCTTCTGGCTGCTTCTCTTTCACTCTAGACAGAGTCAGAATCTGAAGGACATTTATTGGCCCAGGATGAATATGTACAAGGAATTTGATTTTGTTTTTTTGATTTTGATGCATCACAACAGTACACAAGTGAAGAAAATACAAAACAAAGAGTGAAAACATATGTCCTTCTCGTGCAAAGCAGTGAAAGAAATGGTGAATGAACACTGAGTTAAGCACTAGCTGAATGTAAGAATATTGGGGTGGGAAGGGGGTGCAGAGCCCAGTTGACAGATGAATTAACTATTTATGAGCTTCATGGCCTGTAGAAAGAAAGTATTCTTATGTTTGCTTGTTCTGGGGTACTTTAATCTGTAATGCCTGGCGGATAGGAGAAGTTCAAAGAAGTTGTGGTCTGGATGTGAGGGGTTGGTGAAGATTTTCTGTGCCCATTTTATAACTCTGGAATAGTACAGGTCCTCTAAGGTGGGAAGACAAATGTCAATAGTCTTTTTGGCAGGCCTGACTGTTTGTTGTAGCTTATTTTGTTATATTTATTTGCTGATCCAAACCACACTGTGGTGGATGAGCTGAGAACAGACTCGATAATTGCTGTGTAAAACTGAATCAGCAGCTCCTGTGGTTGATCAAACTCCCTCATCTGTCACAAGAAGTACATCCACTGCTGGGCCCTTTTATAATGGAATCAATGTTGACCTTCCTGTTCAAGTGCTGTGAGATTATGAATCCCAGAGACAACACATTATTATTAGGTACGGTGAAAGGAGGAAATAATGAGGGGCCACTTCTAAAATCCACAGGAATCTGCAATTTTGCGTGTGTTTAGCTCTAGACTGTTCTGACAACACCAATTGGAAGAGCTGCTCAGCTTCCTGAGAATGGAAACCATATTCATTTTAGTGCATCACTCATGGTCTTCCCCCTGTAACAACCTGACACATTACCCATTAGACACTTCACGGGCTCACATGTTTATCGGCTCATAATGTTCCAAACAGGTGTATTTTTGATAAAACACTGTTAAATAAACCACTTTCTGCAGAGGAATGCATTCAAGACCTGCCTCTTGTCCTCATTCATTGGTAATTAAGCCACAACACCATTGGGTTCTTTACACACATCTTGGGTTCCTGAAGGCAGTTTGCGAAACTGCACTGTTGTTGCAACCTTCTGCTTGTTACAGTGCCTCTGATACAGAGAAATATGAGGCATACATCCATCCATCCATCCATTTTCCAACCCGCTGAATCCGAACACAGGGTCACGGGGGTCTGCTGGAGCCAATCCCAGCCAACACAGGGCACAAGGCAGGGAACCAATCCTGGGCAGGGTGCCAACCCACCGCAGGACACACACAAACACACCCACACACCAAGCACACACTAGGGCCAATTTAGAATCGCCAATCCACCTAATCTGCATGTCTTTGGACTGTGGGAGGAAACCGGAGCGCCCAGAGGAAACCCACGCAGACACGGGGAGAACATGCAAACTCCACGCAGGGCGGACCCGGGAAGCGAACCCGGGTCCCCAGATCTCCCAACTGCGAGGCAGCAGTGCTACCCACTGCGCCACCGTGCCGCCCGAGGCATACATTCCACCTGATAATGTTTTCGCTCACTTTACTTTTACATTTAATCTCTGATTGCTCATATCTCTCAGATCACATTCTGTAATTTTAATATTACGTGAATGGTCATAGCAACTAATGAATTAGCTTTGACTGGGCCGGATTCCAGACCAAAGATTGGGGTGGGAATGGGACTTTGATGTTCTCATTTGAGCACACTTCCCCTCCACTCACAAGAAGTCGTTTATTTAACAATATTCTAGCAAAAACACATGTGTTTTGGAAATTGTGAGCATACCACTAGTTATATGACATGTATGGGTCCTTACAGAAGTCAAGAATTGTCATTCAGGGGCTTTGTTATCTCAGTTCTCCTTAAAGACATGAGATTAAAAATGTTTCTTTACCATTACTACAGACAACATAGTGAGTCAAAAAATAAGTAAAAAGTATTTTAAAATGTAATTACATTTCTTTCATATTTGGAATTTTAATCCTTAATGCTGGTATTGCAATGTCCACCCATAGGTGTCAGCAGCTTAGATGAAATGGGGTGCAGTGAAGATAAAATCTTGGCAAAAAAGAAAAAGAAAGCAAACCAATACCCAGACAACATTAATTTTTATTTTAAAAATAGCTGACACTGACACTGGCACAAGTGCTGTGCTATTATATACAAAAACAGTAGTTAAAATAGTTTTTCACTGGTGGTGCTGGCCTTTTAGCCAGGATTTTTTCCATGGCTAATGTTTATTTTCCTTGTTTATGTTTTCTTTCTTTATTATAGTTCATGTGTTTATTTTATTCAAGTATTTGTTGTGTTATTTACCAACTATTGCTTGTTCACCTGTGTTGCTTGTGTTTTATGGGTGGAACACCCCGCCCATGAGGTGTGGTCACCGTGACATCACTGCTGAAGGACCGCCCTCAGTCTGTATATTGTGAGGCTGAGAAATGAGCCTTTCAGTGGTTCATTGTCTTTTCGAATATGCAGTCAGTTGTATTGATTTTGTGGTTTATTATTTACAGTTTATTATTTATTTTTTTGGTTCTGCTTTCTGGAATTTGTCCTGGTATTATGGATTAATTAGAAATTGTTTTACTGTGGGTTGCCTTTTTAGGCAAACTGCTTTGCCTTTCTTTTTGACATTTTTTTATACTTCTGGCATTTCTAATTATTCCTTTTGTTATAAAGATTCTTCATGAACTTGTTCCTCAAGCCAAATGGTTTTATGGTGTTTCTTAAGGCATTTTGATAGATATTTGGATATTTAAGGTATTTTTGAACTTCAAAAGACTTTTCTCCAATTCTGGGTCCTGGACAGGTTGAAGCATGAAAATACACATTGGGGTCAGACTGCCTGGGGTTAGACCTATTTCTGGGCAGGCTAAGGAAGGCCCTGGCCTAGTTCTGAGACTCTTTTGGAGGTCACATATCCTTTCGCATTTTTGAGTGCACTTGATCCTAACAGGTTTGACATAGAACATCTGATTGGCCAGACTTTGTCCGCTTTGATTAAAGTGGTGAGAATACACATAATGCACCTGTGTACTCCTACCAAATTACTGCATGGAATAAATGGATACATGTATACATGTATGAGTACTTCATTACAATTACAAATGAGCAACATTTAATATATGAGACCAATAAAGGTATTCATGCAGTTTTGATCCCCAGGCTACAAAAAAGACATTGCAGAGCCTGAAAAAGTCCAGAAAAGAGTGAACTAGGCTGATTCCAGGATTTCAAGGTATGAGTTATGAAGAAATATTAAAGATACTGAACCTTCTCAGTTTAAGCAAATGGAGATTAAGAGGTGACATGACTGAAGCTTTTAAATTAGTAAATTAATTAGCACAGTGGAACGAGACTTCAAATGAGTTCAATATAAACATGGGGATACAGACACATGGACACATGGAAGAAATCACCAAGTAGTGTGGTAGAGGGGACCTTCAAAACTAGACTTGATGTTATTTCGGAAAAATAAGGCGGGTAGGACTGGAAAGCTTTATTGGTTTGGTAAGCTCTGTTCTTGTTAAAACGTTTCCAGTGTTAAAGTGACTGCTCTTCTACGCGGTGGTGTGCTGGGGAGGCAGCATAAAGAAGAAGGACGCCTCACACCTGGACAAAATGGTGAGGAATGCAGGCTCTATTGTAGGCATGGAGCTGGACAGTTTGACATCTGTGGTAGAGCGACGGGCGCTGAGCAGGCTCCTATCAATCATGGAGAATCCGCTGCATCCACTAAACAGTATCATCTCCAGACAGAGGAGCAGCATAAGCGACAGACTGCTGTCACTGTCCTGCTCCACTGACAGACTGAGGAGATTTCTATATCAGTATGCTGCTGCTGGAGTATGTGAATTTCCCCTTGGGATTAATAAAGTATCTATCTATCTATCTATCTATCTATCTATCTATCTATCTATCTATCTATCTATCTATCTATCTATCTATCTATCTATCTATCTATCTATCTATCTATCTATCTATCTATCTATCTATCTATCTATCTATCTATCTATCTATCTATCTATCTATCTATCTATCTATCTATCTATCTAATGGGGAACATCTTAGTTGAGGCTGACCTGAGAAACATGGAAAGCTGGTTCTTATACTTCTGTGTGGAGTCTGGAAGAATCTACACTCACCGAGTTTTCTTTGGAGTATGTGTTAGGTAGATTACTGGCACCAATGGATCCATGTAAGTATAAACATAGAGTAGGTACACCCTGTCATGAATTGGCACCTTGTTCAAGGTTGGCTCCTGCTACATGAAAATTGCAAGCAAACTGCACACTGCTAAAGGAATTTTATAAAATGGCTGTGGATACTCACCAGTACATTATATGGGAGATACATCTACAACTGATTACTGGAAGAATGCCTAGGACATGCTGAAAGGTTATATTTATTGGGCAGAACAAGAGGATCTAGAAAGAGGTTAAATGACTATGTTAAAAAGGATTTGCTAATTTCTAGAAAGTGGTCAGTTAATGTCCGAGAATATGCTGATATTCTCTGTTCCCAGCAGTGACTGCAAAAGGCTGGAACCAATCTTGGAAAGAGTCGTCCGCTATCAGCACACATTCACATGAGGATTTGCAGATTTCCTGGAGAAAAGCCCACACAGACACGGGGAGGATGCGTACACTTCACACAGACAATGACGGTCTGGGATTTGAACATGTGAGGCTGCAACTCCCACTGCTGTGGCATGATACTGGGCCTTAGGACACGGTCTTTTACCAGATCACTTACTTTTACTATTTGATATCATGAATGGTTAAAGTTTTACAAAAAACCAAGCATTCTCTTAGTGTTGCATTATGGCTGTTGACTTGTAACTAGACGAGCAGGTAGACCATTTACCTGGAAAGAATTTCAACATTCCTTTCTAACCAGAAGACTAATACAGTCTTGATCTTTCTTTTTAAATGCACAAAAGGAGCCTTTGGAATGCACTTTTCAGCTTTATTTTCCATAAATGCACAGCCCCAGGTTAATTGTTCAAAGGAGGAATGTGATGTACATGAATTATAATACTTAATTATTTTGAAAATGATGAGAAACTGGAAAGTTTGCCACTCTCTGTATTCTTTCTCTAACCGTGCAAATTCCCCAACCTTGCAATTGCAAAAAACGAGAGCAGTGCTGCCTGCTGATTCAGCGCTATCTCTGTGGTGTTTTGCAGACTGTGCCCTCACATGTCTGTGGATGCGTGACATCTCTCCATTGTGGGTCAAAACATGCTGTGGCATCCGTGCCAGGTGCTGCTTCTTACAGGTGTGAGCCTTTTTATTTGAAATGTTAGCTCCTGTGAAAGAATTAGGAGTTAATAACAGTGTTGCTTGTAGGGGTGCTCATGAGCAGCCATGGAACCCAGAAAGACAAAACTGAGGCCCAGGTACAGAAACCTGGATGATCATTAATGAAAAAATATGTAAAGGGTAAGGTAATGCAGAGGTCATGTTAAACATAAAATAAGGCTGATTCAATTCAAATACAGTGGTGGCTCTGAGGCTAGGGATCTGGGCTGGCAATCAGAAGGTTGTCGGTTCAAATCCTGTAAACATCGGAAGTGATTCCACTCTGTTGGGTCTTTGAGCAAAGCCCTTAACCTGCAATTGCTCGGTCCTGGGTTAAGATGTGTGGCAGATGACCGGGGACCTTGCCCCACCAGGAAGCCTGGAACAAGGAAGGACTGGGAGAGGGGTAATATATTCCCCTGGACGTAAGAGGGCAGCCCCGCTGCATCCCATCATCAAATCCGGATACAGAACTGGGAAGCTCATCCCTGTGGGGGTCCGTGGCCACCACCAGGGGACACCTGGATGGTTCCCGAGCCATGGACTGCAGCACTTATGCCTCACCAGGAATTGCTGCCAGAAGATCATCAAGAAGCACCTGGATCACATCCGGGTGTGCCATAAAAAGGGCCACCTCACTCCATTCAGGAGCTGGAGTTGGGTGGAAGAGGACAGAGCTTGCAAGGAGTGGAGTAGAGGCGGCAGAAGAAACAAAAGGACTGTGAGCATTGTGGCTAATTGTGCACTGTGGTGTTGATGAATAAAATGTGTATGGTTTGGACATCTGGCTGTCTCAGTGTCTGTCTCTGTCCAGGACATCTTTCACAGATGTGAACTTTCATCCAGCCCTGCATTCAGGTCCACCAACTTGTAGAAAAACCTTGGTAGTTGCTGACAGGAGTGACACTCCACTCAGACTAGTGTGCTGCTAAGGTATCACCCGTTGCACGACTGCGCTTGGGTCCTAATTTGTGATCCTGAGACGGTTTGTCATGTGGTGGCTGTGGCAACATGCTGTATGAGTGCATGCTCCCAAATCAGAGACCCTGTCTACCCCTGGTCACTTTCCTCATACTGTATTGTTAAACACAACTAAATTACTTCTTTTACCTTCCACACCTTCTTCTCGTATCATCTTCACTACCAGGCTAGTCCTTGCCCTTAAGATCCAACTCCAAGCTAACTACACGCCCAGCCAAAGGGGGTTTTTAAACACCTGCTGGCAGGCCCTGGGGACATTTCAAGAGACCAGAATGTTCCTGAGAGCTCCTGAGACTTCTTTGTTAAATTTCTGCTTGGGAATTATGATCTTCATGTCTCACTTAAAGAGACAGGCCCACCTCAAGTCACACGTTACGAAGCTTATAAAAAGTATTCACTCCTTGCTGTATTTTCCCCTTTTGTTGATGTACATTATTGAATCAGAGTGGATTTAATTTTGACATTTTGAGAACAATCAGCAGTAAAAGACTCTTTAATGTCAAAGTGACGACAGGTCTCTGTGAAGTGGTCTAAATTAACAACAAATATTAAACACAAAATAGTTGATTGCATAAGTATGAATATGACACCCCTAAATCATCAGTGGTGTAGCTTACTGATTTTAGAAGGCATAGGATCAATTCACTGGAGACCACCCGTATGGATAAACGATGCCTGTGTGGAAGTGCCAACTTGTGATGTGTCAATATGGTGGATTAACCAGCACAATGAAGACAAAAGAACTCTCCAAGCAACTCTATGAAAATTTGTTTGAAAAGCATAAGTCAAGGGATAGAGGCAAGAAAATGTCCATGTCACAGAATATCCCTTGGAGTCCAGTTAAATCAGTCATGAAGAAATGGAAAGAGCATGACAGAGCTGTAAATCTGCTAGAGCTGGCTGTGTGATTGTACAAGAAGAAGACCATTGTGGGAGGCCACCAAAAGACCTATAAGAACTCTGAGACTGAGACTGGAGAGACAATGCAGACAACAGTTGAGAAATTAATTCATGAATTTATTTCTAGTAGGACTGACTACTGCAATGCGGTGTTCACTGGATGTTCAAACTGTTCTTTATACAGCCTCCAGTTTAATCCAAATTGCTGCTGCAAGAATTATTACAAGAACAAGAAAATACGAACACATAATTCCAGTTCTTAAATCCTTACAGTGGCTCCCGGTTAAGTTTAGGGCAGATTTCAAAATCCTCTTTTTACCATATAAAGCATTAAATGGCCAAGGTCTGGCTTACTTGTCTGAACTTATCATGACTTACAAACCAGAGCACACATTAAGATCTCAAGATGCCGGTCTGCTTATGATTCCAAGAGTTAATATAATAATGGTGGGAGGTTTAGCCTTTAGTTACAGGGCCCCTAAACTGTGGAATGGTCTGCCTGCTACTATAAGAGATGCCCCTTCGGTCACAGCTTTTAAATCCCGGCTGAAGACTCACTACTTCAGTTTAGCATATCCTGACTAGAGCTGCTGATTAACTGTACAGACTGCATCTCTGTTGTTAGTCATTAGCACTAAAACATAAGTAACATGAGAGTTAGAATTTGATACTAACCCTCACCTATTCTGTTTCTCTTCTCTGTACTCAAAATGTGGCACTTAGTGCCACGGCCCACCTGCCAAGTTGTTTTGCCTGCCTAAGGTAAAGTCATCCCTGATGGAGGATCGCAGGAATCGTGGGAAAGAGGGGTCCTTTCATTGGATTGGTGCTATTTCAGCTGTGGAATGGCCAAATGGGGGAGGCAGCTTGATGGCTGAGGTCTCCAGGACTCTAAACAAATCCAAATCATATTATGTGATATTATCTACTGTTAAATTCTACTCTGTATTTCTAAAATTTTTATTTTATACTGTATTGAGGATTTGTTCTGTTCTGTGTATTGTATTGTATTGACCCCCTTCTTTTTGACACCTACTTCACGCCCAACCTACCTGGAAAGGGGTCTACCTTTGAACTGCCTTTCCCAAGGTTTCTTCCATTTTTTCCCTACGAGAGTTTTTTTGGGAGTTTTTTTCTTGTCTTATTAGAGAGTCAAGGCTGGGGGTCTGTCAAGAGGCAGGGCCTGTTAAAGCCGATTGTGGCACTTCTTGTATGATTTTGGGCTATACAAAAATAAATTGTATTGTATTGTAACAGGGCGGCACAGTGGTGCAGTGGGTACCGCTGCTGCCTCACAGTTAGGAGACCCGGGTTCGCTTCCTGGGTCCTCCCTGCGTGGAGTTTGCATGTTCTCCCCGTGTCTGCGTGGGTTTCCTCCCACAATCCAAAGACATGCAGGTTAGGTGGATTGGCGATTCTAAATTGTCCCTAGTGTGTGCTTGGTGTGTGGATGTGTGTGTGTGTGTGTCCTGCGTTGGGTTGGCGCCCCGTCCGGGATTGGTTCCCTGCCTTGTGCCCTGTGTTGGCTGGGATTGGCTCCAGCAGACCCCCGTGACCCTGTATTCGGATTCAGCGGATTGGAAAATGGATGGATGGATGGATGGATGGATGTATTGTAACAGTTGTTGCACGAAAGTGTCACCAGTCACAGCTTAATAGGAGAGTGGCAAAGAGAAAGACATGGTTAAAAACACAGGGAATTTGACAGAAGGCACACAGGAGCCTCTGAAATCAGCAGATAAAAAACGAGACCAACGCCATATTTGGTGTAAGCCCAATACTGCACATGACTATACAAGCATCAATTGTTGGCCAAGCGGCAAAGAGAAAGCCACTATTAAAAATAAAAGCAGATGACATCTTGGCTAGAGCTTGCAAGTGAGCTCAAGGGATATTATGAAGAAGGTTCTGTTATTCTGATGAGACTAACATTGAAATTTTACATATCAGACATAATGCCATGTTTGAATGCTGCACATTAGCAAAAAAACACCATCCCCAAAGTGAAGCTTGGTGATGGCAGCATCAGGCGGTGTGGATGCTTCTCTGCAGCAGGCCCTGTAAGAGTTCTGTGGGTAAAATAATTACAGCAAAACACGGGGAAATCCTGGAGGAAAACCTGATGGAGTTTGCAACAAACCTGCACCATGGGAGAAGATTTAATTTCAAGTCAGACAACAACCACAAGCATAAAGCTAAAACTACACAGAAATGGTTTTAAAACGGCAATGTTAATGTCCTGGAGTGGCCGAATCTGAGTCCAGAGCATAATCCATTTGAGAATTTGTGGCTGGACTTGACAAAGGCTGTTCATTCATGATCTCAGTGCAACTGATGAGCCTGAGCAGTTTTACAGATGTGTAACTCTGATGGAGACCTGTGCACACAGACTCAGGGCTGTCATGGCTGCCAAAAGTGCAGGGGGTGAGCACTTAATGTGATGAATTATTTAGTTTCTATGTGCATATTTTTGTTCTCCTATGTTCCTTGTATTTCGTGGTTGAACCCATAAAAGGTGAGGCCACCCATACTTCCCTACAAAGAACTGCCCCCTGCCTTTAAAGACAAGCTCAGAGTGCGAGTTCCTGGCAGTTTATTGGATGTACTTTGGAGGAGAGTTAGGTGAGTAGAGCTGTTTCTTTATTTTGTGATTTTTTCAGATCTTATTGCTGGATTACGATTTATGGATTTAGGATTGGATTTGCTTTCTTTGGACCGCCTTGTTGGCAACTGTTTCTGCTTCGTTTTCTGAGACATGTTCTTGTTAATAAATATTTTATGCATAGAATTCTTGAAGGATTATTGTTTTTTAAAGCCATTTTTCTCTTTCCCTTGAGAGAGACTTATTATTTAGAATTATTTGGGATATTTAAGTATAGTTAAACATTTTGAGTCCAAATTGTCATTCTGCCCGGTGTAGACTGAAGCCAGCCTTTTGAGTAGACACTCTGGTTGTAAGGAAGCAAGCCTTTTCTGGGCAAAGCTAGGTGGGATACTGGCCTGTTTTCAACTCTAGTTTGGTAGTTCCACACTTCTTCTATTTCTGCAGTCACAACACTGGCTTTGAAGGTTTCAAAAAGAATGTAAAAGTCCTAAAATATACAAAAATGTCCTATAAGGAAAAGTTTAGCTTTAAACCTTTGGCTTGTTGTGACAACTCAAAGAAAGATCTTTACAAATGGTGGATTTATTTAAGAAAGAGAACGCAACTTCAAAAACAGAGAAAACAAAAGATGGCACAAAGCATCTGCTTGAAAGGCAGTCCAAAGCAAACAAGTCCCAAAATGTGTTTCAAACTCAGAAAAGCAATATTAGAAGGAAAAAGTCCACAAGAACAAAAGATCAAAAGAAAGCAATAAACTCCAAACACCAGAATATAAAAGTGGAGGGCGGTCCCTCAGGTGTGACATCATGGTGGCCCCACCTCCTGGGGTTTTACCCACAGAACACAAGGAACACGTATAAACTTATAAAACACGGTACATAGAGAGAGTGGTTAGGAGAACACACTGATACAGCACATTGCCGCACCCACCACACGACAAACCAACTCAGGATCTCAGATTAGGACCCGAGTGCAGCCACACAACTGGTGACACCTCAGCATCACACTAGCTCAGATGGAATGGAACCAATTTGAGGTTTACTATGGTGGCTGGAGTGCCAATTCTGCCACCAACCCCCAGGTTTGTCCCTGCTGGTTGGAGGGCCTACATGCAGGGCTGGATGCAGATTAACGTCATACCCAGGACGGAGGAATTGCAGATTAAGGGCCTTGCTCAAGGGCCCAATGAAGTAGAGTCACTTTTGGTGACTTCTGATTACCAGTGCAGATCCCTAGCCTCAGAAACACCACTCCACCCATAAATACTAAACACAGTACATAAATGCTAAATAATAAAAGAATAACAGAAATTACATAAAAATATGTATGATTCAAAAATAACAAAGACAACAATAAAACAGAAAATACACATAATTCAAGGGATAAACCTGAGCTGAACTATAGCACTAGGTGGGCAGCATCGGGCACATGGTAGTCAAGGCATTGAAAATGGGCAGTGTATGGCACCTTGACTTGAGAGAAGATGTCAAGTGAGTGCTATGACTGAGGATATTTAATTCATTTTTACATTTCTCAAGATCTACCACTCAAATTGGGTGTTTGTGTGTCCTACAATTTGATTATTTTGTTAGTTTTTATGATTTATTGCATACTTTAGTTTCAGCAAAATATTTTAGGCCAGTTCAGTTGCCCCATTTTTTTTTTTTTGTTCACAATCGTCATCTTCTTCAGTTACCATCACTAGAGTAGCTTCAATGTCATTAGGGGATGTGAACTTTGACTAATGACACACAGATTTTAAAGATCAGCCTTGAGATCACATTACTCTCTGAGTTTGTGGATTCAAAGCCCTTTGCCATTTGTTTCCATTCAAAGAATTTTCTCATTCACAGAAGTCCATTCGTGTTTTTAACACCTGGCAGTATTTTTGACTTCAACTTTTGACTCTCGTTTTGGTACACGTAGTAAGTATGCCCGAGCGTTCAGTTCTGACCTTTATTCTGCTTTCAACTATGCCTCGTCTGCCGGCATTACCTTTTTACTAGTGACCTAGCATAACAGTGAGAAGTAGAAACCAGAACCAGTAGTATAAAAATTAACTTGTGACATTGAAAGCGATCGAGAAGAGGTGCAAGTTTGGCAGAGTTCTGCTTTTGATGGGTTTTGTTGTCTTTCTTAGGGTACCTTCTAAAGACTACAGATGCTTAAATTAAGAAGGTGTTTACAGTGATCCCTCGCTATATCGCGCTTCGTCTTTCGCGGCTTCACTCCATCGCGGATTTTAAATGTAAGCATATGTGAATATATATCGCTGATTTTTCACTGCTTCGCGGATGTCTGCGGTCTACAGTACGTGTGCTTCCTCAGTTGATTTGCCCATTTGAATTCAAACAAGGGACGCATTTGAATTGAAACAAGGGACGCTATTGGTGGATGGCTGAGAAGCTACCCAATCAGAGCACGCGGTTAAGTTCCTGTGTGCTGCTGATTGGCTCAGTGACGGAGTGCTGCATTAACCAGGAAGTCTGATCTCACTCATTCAGCATGAAGATGCAAATGATTGCAGAAAAGGTAAAAGTTTTGGATATGTTGAAGGAAGGAAACAGCTACACCGCTGCAGGACACCATTACAGCATAAATGAGTCCACGATTCTTTTTATTTAAAAAGGAGGAAAAGCATATAAGATCTACGGCCGCAGTGTCTTTTAACCAGGGCGCAAAATGAGTTGCAAGTGGACGTGATAAGGCAGTAGTCTGGATGGAATCTGCTTTAGGGATTTGGATTGAAGAGTGATGGAATATGAACAACGGCGGTGCTAAACAGTCGCCTGAAGAGGCTCCTTTAGAAGAGCTGTAACGCTATCCTTTGTTGTGCAGTAAAATTAAACTCATCGTTATCGGACAAGTCGTCGTGTCATTGTTGGTGAGTAACCATAATTAATTATTTACGTACAGTACTTATTACATGTACATAGTTTAGTGTCACTGTACACACATTTTACTGTATACAATTTTTCTTGCTTTGTACGTATTTATTGATGGTGGCATGTCTGTCGTAATGGCTGTAACATATGTGATATCGGAGACGCTCGATATCTTTAAAATAATATTTAGGTTTTACTGTATGTAAACTGTGTTTACATACATAATTTCAACGAATCTTACCTAATATCTAAGAGAATACAAAGGGTTTATGCTGTATAATTGTGCGTGAAATGTTTATAATAGTGTGGGAGAGTTTATAAGGGCTTAAAATATATAAAAATGACCATATAAACATATGGTTTCTACTTCGCGGATTTTCTTATTTCGCGGGTGGCTCTGGAACGCAACCCCCGCGATGGAGGAGGGATTACTGTACCAATAAACTGTCACGTACTAACTCAGTGTTTGATTCAGTGTACCAGCTCTTCTTTTTCATACCTTGTTATATGGAATTTAATGGTAAAGAGTGACCATAGGTGGTCTTCCATATCTTTCACTTTGACAAAGTGGTCATCGATCCAAAATACTCTGAGAAATACCGCTTTAGTGAGTAGTATGTTCAACTTTTCTGATGTTTAGGACCCCACAAAGCACGAGAGTCCCAATAACTGGTCAAAATGGCCACTAGAAGGGGAAACTGCCAAAACCCAACTAGCAAGTGAAAAACAGGATCTTTATAAAATAAAAAGGATTATTTCCAAAAATTCCTTAAGGTGCAAAAGAAAGCTCTGTGGAGCACAAAGGCAAAATCAAAAAGAAACAATCAACAACTCCCCAATGCATCTGTATGACCTGCAAGGGATTGTGGGTTACCCCTTCCTTGACACGGCTGAAGGTAGTATCTTGTAGTGATGGGCGGGTGGGGAACCATCCACAAAACACATGGTACAGTATTTAACACAAGATACATAAACACATAGAAACTAAATGGTCAACAATATTAACATACACAAAAGACTTAAAAATAAACAAAAGAGACATTAAACTAGAATTTGAAACCCAGCCATGGAAGGAACCCTAGCTGAAACCCGGATTGTAGCTGACAAAGCTGCCAATTCAATCCCATCCACTGACTCAGTGTTTGAGCCAATCAGCTCACCTCCTGCTGTACTCATTGTTGAAATGTAGAAATACACCATACAGTCAGATCTTTAAGTATTTGGACAGTGACACAATTTTCATATTTTTGTCTCTGTTCATCACCACAATGAGTTTGAAATAAAGCAACCCTTATGTGAGTGAAGTGTAGACTTTCAGATTCCATTTAAGGGGTTTACCAAAAATATCATTTGAGCCATGTTTCTACATAGCCCCCCCATTTCCAGGGGCTAAAAAGTATTTGGACATTTAACTGCTAAACTGTTCCATAGACAGGTGGGAGCAGTTACCTCATTATTTCATTAACTATTAAGCAGGTAACAGGTCTGAAGTTGATTCCATGTCTGAAATTTACATTTGGATATTTGAGGTCCAAAGATCTGTCCATGCTAGTAAAAACAGCCCATCATTAGGCTGAGACCCTTTAGAGAAATGGCAGAAACACCAGGAGTGGTCAAATCAACCATTTGGTACATCCTTCAGAAGAAGGAACACACTGGTGACCTCAGCAACACCAGAAGGTCTGGACAACTCCAGAAGACCACTGTGGTGGATGATTGCAGAATTACAGTATGTCCTTGGTGATTACAACATTTAGCCAAACCAAGAACACTCCCTGAGAGGAAGGCCTATCATCACCAAAGTCTACAATCAAGAGAAGACTTCATGAAAATTAAAACAGAGGGTTTACCACAAGGTTCAAACCACTGGTAAGCCTTAAGCACAGTAAGGACACATTAGACTTTGCCAAAAATGTTTTTTAAAAGCCTGTCCAGTTCTGAAACAATTTTCTTTGGACAAAGGAAACTAAGATCAATGTATACCAAAATGTTGGAAAGAGAAGAGTATGGCGAAGAGAAGAAACGATTCACGATCTGATGAATACCACATCATCTGTGAAACATGGGTGGGGGGCAATGTTCTGGCATGGGCATGTGTGAGTGCCAATGGAAGTCGGTCACTGGTGTTTATTGATGATACGACTGCTGGCAGAAGTAGCAGGATGAATTCTGATGTGTCACAGGGCTGTCCTGTCTCCTCAGATTCAGCCAAATGCTGCAGAACTAATAGGACGACGCTTCACAGTACAGATGGACAATGAGCTGAAACATACTGTGAAAGCAAAACAAGTGCTCTTCAACGAAAAGTAGTGGAAAATTCTTCAAAGGCCAAGTCAGACAACTGACCTCAACCCAAATGCACATGTGTTTCACTTACTGAAGACAAAACTGATGTCAGAAATTCCAACAAACAAGCAGCAACTGAAGGCAACTGAAGTAAAGGCCCAGCAAAGCATCAATATGGCAGAAACCCAGCACTTGGAGATGGGGTGGGTTCAGACTTCAGGCAGTCATTAACTGTGAAGGATTTTCAAACAAATACTGAAAATGATCTTGGGCTTGAGGTCAGCACACCATTCTGGAACAAGGCCACGCTGTCTAAGTGGTGCAGACTTGTGGTGCAGGAGATTTGCCAACAGGAGGAAGCAACAGGCGGGAGAAGGCCGTTGCACAGGCTAAGCAAGGGCAATGGCTGAGATGGGAGGGAGTAAAGAAGAGGAAGCTCTACTGGAAAGATCTGTGGGAGATGGAAGCATTTAGAGCGAGCTTCACCATCAAGGCTGCCTATGATGTCCTGCTGCCTTCAAAAAATCTAATCCAGTGTTATGGAGAATATCCCAAATGCTCACTCTGCCTGTCACCAGCAAGATTAAAACACATCTTGGAGGGTTGCCAGACCAGCCTCTCTCAAGGCCTCTACACCTTGCAGCACAACCAGGTGCTACAGTGCTTGGCAGGAGTGCTGGAGAAGCGATGGACAAGTGTTAACGCCCTCCCTACCCCTTTATTTCATTGGCCAGCAATAACAGGAGAGGGTCGAGACGGACTTGCCACTCTAGGACCAGACTCCAGGCAGCTGGGTGGTGCACATGATTAGATATTGTTGGTGGACCTAAGTCAAAAACTCTGCTTCCTAGCTGAGATTGCATCTAACAACCTCAGACCTGACCTTGGTCTATGGTCGGAATCACTCCAGCTCGTCTACATCATTGAGCTTACTGTACCATAGAAGGATGCAGTGGCGGAGGCCTACGAGCGCAAGAAGCTGAGATACGATGATCTCACAACCAATGTGCAACAAAGTGGCTGGAAAGCTAAGGTCCAACCAGTCGAGGTAGGCTGCAGAGGGTTTATTGATACCTCAACATCAAGGCTACTCTGGGAGTTGGGAGTGCGGGGACAGGCCAGAGCTGCTGAAAAGGGCAGTCAGTGGCTCTTGCTCAAGAGGAAGAACTCCAGCTGGGCCTCAACTGGATAGATGACCTCTTGGGGGTGAGCCCGGCATGCCGGGATTCACAGCTGAACCCTCTGGAGACGTCGTGGGCCAATCAGTGAAATGTTGAAGAAGGGGGGGGTGTCCACTTGATAACCCAGAAAGGCGCCATCACTCATTTGACAATTGCACAGTATCTAAGCTGAAGGTCTCATGTATGTAATTAGAGATATAAACACCTAGTCCTATGAAGCAGAACTATTTGTGATTATATTAGTTTGTCCAAATACTTTTGAACTCCTGAAAATAGAAGGACCATGTATAAAAATGTCTGCCTTTTCTAAACAGCTCATGCAATATTTTTGGTAAACCCCTTGAATTAAAGCTGAAAGTCTACACTTCAATCACCTGTTTATTGCTTTATTTCAAATCATTTGTGGTGGCGTACACAACCAAAATTATGAAAATTCGGTCACTGTCCAAATACCTACGGACCTGTCTGTAAGTAAATTGGAGTTACAGTGTCAGTAAAAAATTGTAACATTTAAACAACTCATTCAAATTCAGAGCTGCCTATCTCAGCAGGAACCAACTCTGGATAGGCTGCCAGCCATTCACCAGGCACACTGACACACAGTGCGTTAATTTAGAGATAGCCGTTACCCATAACATACACATCTCTGGGATTTGGGAATCAGAGGGGTACCAAAACAGACAGAAGGGGAACATGCAGTCTCCATACAGAAAATGCCTGAAGAAAAATTCTATTCCAAGAAACAATAGTATTAAACCACCTTTTCTCTGTAGCGGCCATGTTGTAGTTTTATATTTAGTTATGTCAAGCTGCTGTGAAGAAATGTAATGCATTCTCCTGCTGCTACATGATTACCTGCCTAGATAACTGCATGGATAAGCAGGTGTACAGGTCTTTCTGATAATTTGCCCCAAATCCCAGACACATTTGGGCCAGACACAGTTTCAAGTCCAAATAAAAGTTCTTTTATTAATCACAATACCTTCTTTTGATGAACACAGTCCAATTGCCACAATCATAAATAATAAACAGCCCTTCTCCTTCCACTCCTCCAGGTTAGTATTGCGCTCTGTCAACTGGCTCTGACGAGGTGGCTTCATTTTGGCTAGATCTGAGAGTACTTCTGGTGCCACAACATTGCATATTGGAAGTAATTCCAAGGGAAGTTGAGTGAGGATATCAGTCGCCTGCAGCTCCCCATGGTGGCACAAAAGTACCACAAAAGGGTGACTATTTGCACTAAAACTCCCACCGTGCCCTTTGGGTGTTCAAATGGGAGCTCCACCAGGGGAATGCTGCCACCCAGTATATCAGGGAAATATATGACTCTGGGAAGCAGACCCCCACTGTCCTTCTGCTATGACCTACCGAATAGGAAAGGTACTATCAATCAACCCACCTTGAATGCCTGTGCATGCATTTTCCTTCATTATGGCATCCCGGCTGGACAAGGACTCACCCTTCATTCCAGTCCGGATTCCAATCCATCCATTTTGGTACTCACAGGGTATTTAAATGGAAGTTAGAGAGCACAAGGTTGATGACCAGAGGACATAGAGACATCTGCAACAAGCAAACTAAGGTCAATGCATGGAGCAGGCACAACAAAAGAAGCAGGGGCTTCCATGTCCATGAACTCAGGTAAGAACAAAGGTCAAAAACACGAGATGCTTTGATTTTATATAATGTTGAGGCAGTCAGACTCAAAAGAGAACTACAATTGCTGGGTAGCAGTGTATTGGATGCAAAGGACAAAATCATCCATTAATTGTGAAAGTAACACCTTAATGTTGCCTTATGAGAGACTGGTATTTTAAGACTGCTGGAGCAAACTTCTGCCCACTGTCCTCTTCCTAATGGGTTCAATAATGGATGAAAATGAAAAGGACAGATGATTCTCTTGGCTTCAAGATCTTTATTCTATATTTTTCCCATTTCAGGTTAGATATTGAGATGCCCTGCAGGCACTTTGTTGACATCTAGATGGTCTTCTTTAGCTGCAGGTAAAGCTGAAATGCAGTATATTACATAGATTCAGGTATGAAAGGCAAAACATGAGCAGGTCTTCACTGAGAGCTGACGCAGATCAGGCTGTGAAGTATTAAAAGGGCGTCCCATCATTAACAAAATATTTATTTGCTTTTGGATACAATGATGCACCCTCCTATAGGGTACTGAAAGGCCTCTTCTTCCCAGCCTGCTGCAATGGCAAGTGACTGTTATGTAAAGAGCCCCCCCGTCTGGGTCCCAGGAGGGGCAGTGGCATACTTCCAGTGCCAGCTCATCAAAAAAACGGCGTCTAATTAGTGAGGACATTGAACAAGTGGCTTTAACTGTTTTGACTTCTTCATTACACAAGCTACAAGACAGAAACAAAATGAACAAACAGTTTAATAAAAATCAGGACGTTCCTGCAGGGCATTCTGGGCAGCTGATGGAGATGTTGATTACATAAGTGGCAATTAGCGAGTGCCATTGGCAGTGCCAAAAACAAGAGCAAATTGCAGGAGATAAGAAAGGGGTGAGTTACACAAGTCAGTGGCACTCGGCCCTCAACATGGAGGCAACTGAATGTGCAGCCTTTTTAAGGTGCTTGCTTTACACTGTGAGAAGAGGACTTGTGGTGGGGAGATTTCTTCATCAGCAGCTTGACCTCATGCTTGATAATTGCCTATGGCACATGTTGATGTCCTAGACCAGACCCTGATGGGAATCTACATAGCTTCTCAAGAATGGAAGCTGTCCATAAGAAATGAATAAATCTGGAATAGACCCAAAAGCTTTATTGAAGTGAAGAACAGAGAGAATAAGGTAGGTGGGACAGGGCAGGGTAGGTAGACAATAAACAAGAGGACTTCAGCTCACCATGGCTCTTTACTTGGTGATGTTACTGTTTCTCAACAAGCCCAAGAAGGGTTCTCATTAATTCAAAGACTTCTGTGAGTTTTTCTTTCATCTCTTCGTGGGGGACTGAAGCTTGTCTAAGCTACATCAGACTCAGATAAGAAACTAACACTGGGTGGGGTGCCAGTCCATTACAGAGCGCACTAGTGCACTTAAAGATGGATTCATGGGAGAATCCATCCATGGGAGAAAAGTGTAAATCATTATTCACTGAGAACATTGAGACTTGTACTTAGACAAGCTTCAGTCCCCCACAAGCTTCTACTCTGAGCCCCACGGGAGGGGCTCAGAGTAGAGCTGCTGCTCCTCCGCATCGAGAGGAGTCAGATAAGGTTGCTCGTGCATCTGATTAGGATGCCTCCAGGACGCCTCCCTGGTGAGGTGTTCTGGGCACGTCTAATCGGGAGGAGGCCCCGGGGAAGACCCAGGACACGCTGGAGGGACTATGTCTCTCGGCTGACCTGGGAACGCTTTGGGATTCTCCCAGAAGAACTAGAAGAAGTGGCCAGGGAGAGGGAAGTCTGGGCATCTCTACTCAAGCTGCTGCCCCCGCGACCCAACCTTGGATAAGCGGAAGAGGATGGAAGGATGGATGGTTTTCTCTTTGCTTCTGTCCCATAAAACACCTTGGCAATCTCAGCTGCTGTAACTTGTCCTCTTCTTGCATGATCACTCAGTGTTTGGGGATGGCCTGCACAGGGAAGATTTAAAGCTCTGATATACTTTTTCTATTTCTTAATGATTGATTTAACTGAACTCCAAGTCATATTCTGTGATTTGAATATTTTCTTGTCTCCTTCCCCTGACTTGTGCTTTTCAATCATATTTCATGCAGTTTCCTGGAGTGTTCTTTTGTCTTCATTGTGTAGGTTAGACCACCATAATGACACACCACAAGATGGACCTTCCACATACAGAGTCATTTAGACTACAATCAACCGAAACGCCAGGCAGGTGATCTCCTTGAACTAATTGTAGGACTTATGAACCTTATGACTTATGGGTCATATTATGCAATAAATTACTAGTTTGTTTTAATTTATAGGTTGTATAACAATAAAATGTGAACATGTCCAAGGTGGTTAATTCTTTTCCTCGGCTTTGTATGTCTTATTATGTGAGAAATGTGGCATAGCCAGAAATAATCTTCTGACACAGGAAAATCCTCAAAAGCTACTCAAGAGATACAGTTCACCATGAAGGAACAGCCTACAATTCCTTCCCCATGACACAAATGATCACTTGGTACTTAAAGGAAGAATTTATTTGCAGCAATCACAACTAAAGAAGGCGCACTAAGTAAGCAAATGTAAGGGTGTGGAGTTGAGGGAAGTGGGTACTTTAACACGACATGAGTGTTGGCTTAACTGGCAACTCTAAGTTGGTATCGTATGAGGGACTCTGTAATGGACAGATGCTCAGTCTTGGCTTGGCATGTGCCAATTGCTAATTAATTAATTAATTCATTACATTTATATAATTAATTCATTCATTATTCATTACATTTATATAGCGCTTTTCTCAGTACTCAAAGCGCTATCCACACAGGGAGGAACCGGGAAGTGAACCCACAATTGCTGTTGAGTAAGTGTTAAGTGCCTGTGAAATAAAGATACAAATATACTCTTTTTGTGATAGATAGATAGATAGATAGATAGATAGATAGATAGATAGATAGATAGATAGATAGATAGATAGATAGATAGATAGATAGAAATGAAAGGCACTACATTATATGATAAGACACTGTAGATAGAAAAGAAAGGCAGTATTTAGTGGACAGATATACTGACAGACGGACAGACAGTCAGATAAAGCGATAGATAAAAATGAAAGGCACTATATATTAGATATATAAACAGACAGTCAGATAGATAGATAGATAGATAGATAGATAGATAGATAGATAGATAGATAGATAGATAGATAGATAGAAAAGAAGGGTGGTATTTAGTAGACAGATATACAGACGAACAGTCAGATAAATCGACAGACAGAAATGAAAGGCACTATATATTAGATGTATAAACAGACAGTCAGATAGATAGATAGAAAGGAAAGGCACTATATAATAGACAGACAGACAGACAGATAGATAGATAGATAGATAGATAGATAGATAGATAGATAGATAGATAGATAGATAGATAGATAGATAGATAGATAGATAGATAGATAGAAATGAAAGGCACTACATTATATGATAAGACACTGTAGATAGAAAAGAAAGGCAGTATTTAGTGGACAGATATACTGACAGACGGACAGACAGTCAGATAAAGCGATAGATAAAAATGAAAGGCACTATATATTAGATATATAAACAGACAGTCAGATAGATAGATAGATAGATAGATAGATAGATAGATAGATAGATAGATAGATAGATAGATAGAAAAGAAGGGTGGTATTTAGTAGACAGATATACAGACGAACAGTCAGATAAATCGACAGACAGAAATGAAAGGCACTATATATTAGATGTATAAACAGACAGTCAGATAGATAGATAGAAAGGAAAGGCACTATATAATAGACAGACAGACAGACAGATAGATAGATAGATAGATAGATAGATAGATAGATAGATAGATAGATAGATAGATAGATAGATAGATAGATAGATAGATAGATAGAAAGGGTCTCCATGACTCTGCACAAATCCGAATCCTATTATGTGATATCATCTACTGTTGAATTCTGCTGTGTACTTGTAATATTTCTATTGCACTATTGGATGACACTATTACTTGTGTTCTGCTCTATATTTTATTTTGTTGACCCCCTTCTTTTTTGACACCCACTGCACGCCCAACCTACCTGTGAAAGGGTCCTCTCTTTGAACTGCCTTTCTGAAGGTTTCTTTCATTTTTTCCCTACAAGGGTTTATTTGGGAGTTTTTCCTTGTCTTCTTAGAGAGTCAAGGCTGGGGGGCTGACAAGAGGCAGCGCAGACTATGAAATGTCCTCATAGCTTATCAGTCCTTGCCAGATAGGGTATGGATTATACAGTATCTGGGCGTACATTTTGAAATGAAAGTGTTCACACACATGTACATGTACAAGGCCTAGCTGAAGCATCAATGTTGTTTTTAACACCCACATTACTCCCACTTACACACTTCAGGTTCAAAGAGAGTCCATGCATATCTAGGCAGCATTGGACACAATATATTAATCAACCCTGGATTGGGTGCCAGTCCACAGCAGAGGACCTTCCTTCATGCAACTAAGCATTTGTGCCATTTATATCTTTCAGTACAGGGCACAGCAGGGAGAAGCTTTGTAAGAACATAAACTTTAGAATCGAAAGGAGGCCATTCAGTCAGTTGCCTCACTTCCTGAAGTGATTGATCCAAGTGTCTCCTTATTTCTTTAGACAGCAGGACACTGGCTTCGTTGAGACTGTTGCCTTTGTTCTGGACCCTAAGCCCCCTACCACTTCATTCACCATCTGGATGACCTGATACATTGTGAATGCTTTACGGCTCTCACGACTTGATGGCTTGTTATTCTCGTTGCTTAGCAACGCCTACGTTGTGTTTCCCTGCTCTTTTTATGCGTTCATCACATGTTTTTGTTTACTTCGTCACACCTCAGTGACCTTTGAGAATCTGTTTGTTGATGACATCATTGGTCAGTAGCACACATGTGACCAGAAGTGATGAGATGTTTTTCCTGGTAACAGCCTCTCCCTGCTACAGTAACAGTAAAGGCATTTAAGCAGCAGATTGGACTTTAAGTGCCATTTGCCAAGACGTTTCATTTCTCTTTTGTTCTTTAGTTAGACGGTGAATGACTTTAGGCCTTAGCGACTGCATAAAACTCTAAGAAAATAAAAGTCTATTCAATCCACTCATTGAACTCCTTAATCCAGGCTAGGGTCCCGGAGTCTGGGGCTCATACTGGAAGCATTAGAGCAAAAAGAAAGAATCAGTGAGGGATGATCAAAAAGTTTTAGGCTTGGAACAGAAAAGGCAGATACTATTTTGCTGAATTTGTAAGTGTGCAAAGATAGGGTTCTTACAGGATTAGCTCTTGTGTACTGTACTAAATCATGCAAATTACAAGGTTCTAGTGTTTGTGATTTATGGTGTTTGTTTCTTGTTTCAAAACGATGTCAACATGGATGCCAAAAACTCCAAGGTCAAGTGCTCCTCAATATTTGAATTTCTAACAATATGCGTTTTCTGATTTATTACCACCTCACAAGACCGCAGTCAAGACATGAACTCCAGAATTCCATTGTGTCTGGATGTCTCATGAAGATGACCAAAGGTCTGGAAGGCCTCAGACATTGACAACAGAAGAAAATGTTGCCATCATGGACTTATGCACGGGCTAATCTGGGCTGTAGCCCTGGGCCCATATGTACTACTTGGACCTCAAAATTACTCAGGATGTGTACAAATATTTGTTTTTTGTTCTCCAAAGCAATATTCCTGCTACTAAAGTGGCCAATCAAGTACTCTTTAACTTCTTTACCATCATCCCCAAGAAACCTGTCCCCAGAGAACTGCAGGAAGTGCTTCCTGACAATGTCCTGCTCAGACTGTACAGGTTGCTGTCATAACTGTGGATTCAAAGAGACCCCCCCCCACCCCATCATTCTATGGACTTGTCCCCTTGTGACTAGCATGGATTCCCAAATCAGTGGATGTGCTAAGCCAAGGTGTGAAGACATCAAACCCACGACCGCAGAGTCGTTGCACAAGACAAAACATTTCATTTCAGTGGCACAGAACAGCTTCGTCAGCTCAACATCAACCTTCATATACGAGAATGAAAAAGGAAAGGGGCTTTTAAGGGGACAAACCAGGAAAGACCTGCAAGAAGTCTGACTGTGGCAATGCTCATTATGAATGACTCAATATAAAGTAATGATTCACATGTTAGAAACACTTGGGTTACAAGTCTGAAGTCATAAGCTTCAACATTTTTTAATAAATATATATAGTAACATTACAAAAGAAAAGTCACACGAGACTTTGTAATAACCGTGTTTGGATCGCGTGACAACCACTGCCGTCGTATCTCCTTTCAGCCTACTGAGACATGCAGATGCAGACATTGTGCTTATTTAAACTGCCACTGTAAATATGAACACATTTAATCAATCATTTTTAAACTCTCTCTGTCCAGTTCAGGGCTGGAGGTGTCAGGCACAGAGTAGGGACCAGTCCTGGACCATCACAGGGCACCCACACTCAGTCGTGAAGGCCAACTTAAAGCTACAAGATGCCTAAGCCCACTAAGGCACAGAGAAACCTGCAAATTCCATACAGAGGCCATTCAGGGACTGGGAGTAATTATCACATGTAAAAAACAAGTGCCTTAAATTGTTAATGAATCTGTGATTTGAATTAAACTATATACTTATGAAATAGTAAAAACAACTCCCATCTTCTCGGGTAGGATCATCTGCTTTGTTTTATTATGAAAATGCCATGAAGAAACTGAAGAGGAGTTATTTGGATGGGAGTTATTGCTATTTGAAGTTAAGATAATAGTTTCCATAATGAGGAAAAAACAGCAGGAGAGTCCAATTTATTCTGTCAGCTACACATAAAGTCAAAATGACAGGCTTACCTGATAGGACATGACAGGCAGCAGCAAACCTACTAAAGCCCCCTGTGGTGTCATCTGCCTGCATCCCTCAAGAATGGCAGAGCAATTCCTAAAGCTGGCTCACAGACTCGCCTCATCAGGCAGATGAGCTGCCATGACTTTCATAGGCTGAATGAAATATGACAGTCTACCGTAGTGACAAAAATATGGGTGCTGCCACCTGCTGGACAAAATACAGAAACAACTGAGACTTAATACTCTTCTTTCTTTCTTTTTTTTTAATTGTATTGAATTTATCCATCCATCCATCCATTTTCCAAACCGCTGAATCTGAACACAGGGTCGCGGGGTCTGCTGGAGCCAATCCCAGCCAACACAGGGCAGGAACCAATCCCGGGCAGGGTGCCAACCCACCGCAGGACACACACAAACACACCAAGCACACACTAGGGCCAATTTAGAATCGCCAATCTACCTAACCTGCATGTCTTTGGACTGTGGGAGGAAACCCACGCAGACACGGGGAGAACATGCAAACTCCACGCAGGGAGGACCCGGGAAGCAAGCCCAGGTCTCCTAACTGCAAGGCAGCAGCACTACCACTGCGCCACCGTGCCACCCCTGTATTGAATTTATCAAAATCAAATAACACTCCATACACATAACTCAAGTTTTACGAAAAAAAGAAAAAAAAAATAAAGAAAGAAAATGGTTAGAAACAAATCAACCAACCCCGAGAAAGTGAGCTAGGCCAGCAGTCTAAAACGTTATGCTAGTAAAGGGAAATGAATAGATAAAATAATAAATGAATAGAGATCAATGGAGTAAAAGAGAGGAGAGAACCTGCTTCCTCAATTTAAATGCTTATTCTAAAATGTTATTGATTAGATCCTGCCAGGTTTTGAAAAAGTTTTTTACAGATCCTCTAAGTGAGAATTTGATTTTTTTCAGTTTCAAATAGTATATAACATCAGTTACCCACTTACTTAAAAGAGGAGAGTTAGGATTCTTCCAACTGAGCAAGATAACTAAGTCTACATGCTAATAGTGTCATAAAGGCAATCACAGTTTGTTTGTCCTTCTCCACTTTAAGCCCATCTGGGAGTCCACCAAACACAGCTGTTAGTGGGTTAGGAGAGATTATGATGTCCAGGCTGTCTGAAAGTCATTTAAAGATTTTGGTCCAGAATGATGTTAATTTGGTGCAGGCCCAAAACATGTGACCCAGTGAGGCTGGAGCTCGATTGCAGCGTTCACAGGTTGGTTCTTGCCCTGGAAACATTTTGGACAATTTTAAATGAGAGCGATGCGCTCGATATATAATTTTAAGTTGAATAATTCTATGCTTTGTGCATATGGACCTCTTAATACTGTTGTTTAGTAATGAAAATATACCAATGTTAGAAACTAATAAGAATAAAATAACACAGGAATATTGTGTTTTATAGGCATTTAGTACAGCTACTCGACCAATTGCAAGAGGATAAAAATGATGAGATCTGGAGTCCTGGGTTCAGCTTCTTACGTTGCAATTTCTCTTTTTGTCTGTGGGTTTTCCTCCCACATCCCTAAAGACTTTGCTGTTAGGTCAGTTACTGATTCCAAATTGGTCTTGGCGGAGTGTGGCAGTACGTGAGGGAGACTGCGATCAACTGTGGCATCATCCAGTGTTCCCAGCATATTTCTTCCCTCTAATTTGGTTTAGGAAGGTTTGAAGAAGTATATAAGGTAATTAGAAAAAACTGCTCTGGGCATCTCTCTGTCTCCTAGGAGGTTTCATGTTGCCAATGTGCTCATATCGTTTGTGTATTACCAGCTAAGCGACTGTCTTTCTTCGAAGGTTTCGCTTTGCCGATGGGCTGGCCTCACTTCTGTATTAGCCGCTAAGCGAGCGACTCTTTCGGAGGTTTGACTTTGCCAATGTGCTGGCCTCGCTTGTGTATCCTCGGAGGTGGAGCCCTTAGCCCGACTCCACCTCTCACATTTCCGGTCTGGAGAGACAAATACACACACTTCCATGCGTAGACATTTATATATAAGATAAACTACACATGGGATGATAAACAAAGACAAAAAAGGGAAGATAAAAATCTTGCAGCGCCTCTGAGACTGCCTTTATGGTCATGGCCAATCCTGGTCTCTTCTCCAAAGATCAAATGCTAATGTCTTGGAGGATGCTCCACTGTTTTTTTTCAGACCCATCTCTCGATCCGTCTCACAGGTGCCCCTACCTCTTGCCCAGCCTTGTCCATTCATGCAAATCGCTGGATTTCTTGGCGTTGTTGGTGTGATTGACAGCACACACATTGAGATCATTGCTACAAATGTGGATGAGCACACATATGTGATATCACAGTATCAACACACAAGCGGTCATGGGTGCAAACAGCATACTACCCTCAAGTTAGGTGGGGCTGGTTAGGTGATTGACAGAGAAATGTCGCAATTGTAAACTGAGCTCTGTATTCCACAAACCCCAGGAACATTCACTTAACAAGGCCGAGAAGGTCCAAGAAGGCAGGAAGAGATAAACAGAGCCTCAAGAAGATAGAAGTAGTCAGTGTGGAAGACAACTGAGAACACTGGAAGAGTAAACATGACTTCACAACAGTGCAGGGATAGGCATGGCTAGTTTCAATATAACTTGTTACTTTATGAGGCTGTTCCTCGTGGCCATAACAGCAGGAAGACGATTCTCCTAAAAGTACAACTGTGGATCATTCATCATTAAATAAACAGGCCTGTTATTGGACTTAACTCTCATTTGATGTGTGTGCCTTAATCTTTCCAACTCGGTGCTCAATCTTGATGTGATTACAAGGTGGCCAGGTTCATCACTTGACTCCGGAGTACTTCAGGAAACGGGCAAAACCCTTTAAACGAACATAAACACATCCCTTTGAATATTATTATTACAATCTTTGTGGTTATCACTTAGTTCAAGTGTCAGAAAAGCATCATTGTTTCTGCCCCACATGCTGTTAGCTGTTATTTGTTGAGCTGTGCTCCCCTTTGTCTTGTCAGTCACGTCCCACACTCACAGTGGAGTCATAAATGTCTATGAAACTCACGTAAAGCATGTAGGTCCCATAATAAACATTTGAATACAATACACCGCATGTGTCTCACATAGGCACCCCTTTATCTCTTGTTTCGGTCACGACCGTATCTTTAAGGTATATAAACCCCTGGGTCTGGTTAGTTGTTATGCGCAGCAATTTGAACCTCTGTCTACGCGCTTCTCTTTGTCTCGATCCAACCGTGGAAATCACTCGCCTTGTAAGTGTCTTCTAAAGCTTTATTGTTTAATATATACAGTCTGCTATGTATTGCTTTGTAAATCATTATTTATTGTCTATGGATGTACACCTGAATATACCTGTATGTTTCTTTTGTATATTTTTCAGTTTACAACGCGGTACGTCCAGTAAAAGCCTTCAAGAAATCTCACCCTTGTCATTTTTATGTGGATGTGCCGAGTTGTTTAAGCTTCCTGCGGCCACGTTGCACGGACAGTGCGGAGTGAGGCAGAAAAATCATCATGATTTCAAAGGAAACTACAAAACACAATCATCAATGCCATGTTGTGGTGCGGGGTGCTGTAAAATCATCATGCCATTCATTCTCAAATATGAATTTCTACACTTTGCCGGGAGTGGGTGTAAGATGCTTCATAACTACTTCTCAATGTCATATTCTGGAGTAGGACAACTTCTTATCCTAGGAATAATTCTGAAATGCTTGTTAAATAAATAAAAGCCCAGGCTTCGGAAAATGTCTGCTGGGGTTCTGCTTTTCATAGCTGAGATCAGACAGCCTGGTGCTTTGAACATAAGACAGCTCAGTGGGCTAGTGGAGCCACAGGTCCTCAGAGATTAGAGGGGACTGAAATGGAAGTCGAGAAGAAATGGACACTTGAGAATCCACAGTCTAGAGGGAAGTTTGGGCAAGGACTGAACAACAAACAGGAGGTGGATCCAGGGACAGAGAGGACAGTTTTGGGCAAGTGGATGAGCCAGTCAAGAAGATCACTGGTTCAAATGGGGTTTTGGGAGTTATTTTTCTATTACACTGAACACTGTTTTTGTTAACCTCTAATTTTTTATCAATAAACCCAGTATTTCCAGTTCATTTGTAATTAATTTTGACCAGTTTGCAGAAATCTGTTTTCACTTTGACATTAAAAGGTGTTTTTCTGCCAAATTCACTGTGATTCAATATTGCATAAGAATAAAATGTGAGAAGTTCCTGGGGGAGAATACTTTTATCAGGGGGTCCGGACCCCCTGATAAGGGCTGTTCGGTCCCTGAACAACCAGTGTCAGAGCTTGGTCCGCATTGCCGGCAGTAAGTCGAACCCGTTTCCAGTGAGAGTTGGACTCCGCCAGGGCTGCCCTTTGTCACCGATTCTGTTCATAACTTTTATGGACAGAATTTCTAGGCGCTGCCAGGGTGTTGAGGGGGTCCGGTTTGGTGGACTCAGGATTGGGTCACTGCTTTTTGCAGATGATGTTGTCCTGTTTGCTTCATCAGGCTGTGATCTTCCGCTCTCTCTGGATCGGTTCGCAGCTGTGTGTGAAGCGGCTGGGATGAGAATCAGCACCTCCAAACCCGAGGCCATTGTCCTCAGCCGGAAAATGGTGGAGTGCCCTCTCAGGGTTGGGAGCGAGATCCTGCCCCAAGTGGAGGAGTTCAAGTATCTCAGGGTTTTGCTAACGAGTGAGGGAAGAATGGAGCGTGAGATCGACAGGCAGATTGGTGCGGCATCCGCAGTAATGTGGGCTCTGCATCGGTCTGTCGTGGTGAAAAAGGAGCTGAGCCGCAAGGCAAAGCTCTCAATTTACCAGTCGATCTATGTTCCTACACTCACCTATGGTCATGAGCTATGGGTAGTGACCGAAAGAACGAGATTGCGAATACAAGCGGCTGAAATGAGTTTCCTCCGTAGGGTGTCTGGGCTTTCCCTTAAAGATAGGGTGAGAAGCTCAGTCATCCAGGAGGTGCTCAGAGTAGAGCCGCTGCTCCTCCGCATCGAGAGGAGTCAAATGAGGTGGCTCGGGCATCTGATCAGGATGCCTCCTGGACGCCTCCCTGGTGAGGTGTTCCGGGCACGTCTAACAGGGAGGAGGCCCCGGGGAAGACCCAGGACACTCTGGAGGGACTATGTTTCCCGGCTGGCCTGGGAACGCCTCGGGATTCTTCCGGAAGAGCTAGAAGAAGTGGCCAGGGAGAGGGAAGTCTGAGTAACTCTGCTCAAGCTGCTGCCCCTGCGACCCGAGGATGGATGGATGGATGGATGAATACTTCTCAAAGACCATCTCTTATGGCAGGGGTGTCCAACTCTGGTCCTAGTGAGCTGCAGTGACTGCAGGTTTTCTTCTTAATTAGTGAGCCATTTTTGCTGCTGATTAACTCATTTTGCCTTAGTTTTAATCGACGTGACTCAGACCCCTTAGTTGTTTCTTTTCCTTAATGAGCAGCCAAACAATAACGAGACACCAAACAAGCTGCCACATGACCAGCTAACCTGAAAACAAAGAAAGGTGAAGGCTTCGGTCATGATGGTCTGCTCAGGTCACCAAAACATCTTGACGGTGGTCTTAGAAAAAACAGAAAATCAACAGTCTGCTGTGGCAGAATGAGAGCAGCAACAAGTCATGATATTCAGTAACTGGTTTAATTAACAGCAAGAATTAGCTTCTCATTAAGAAATTGGTTGGAGTGAAATTGGCTGGAGTTTGACGTTCCAGTTTAGCTGGTCATCTTTTGTCTCGTTTCACATCTCATTTCTTTTTGGCTCCATTTAATGAAGAATCAAATCAATTCAGAGGAATGAATCTTTAAAAACAGAGATATTAAAATGAAGGGAAAAAGAGGGTACTTGTGTACTAAATGGACGGCACGGATGGCAAGTTCCTACCCATTGTAGTGTTGGGCTCCATGGGGGAGGTTGCCCGGTTGGTTCATTTTTGGAGTTTAAATTATTAGACTGACCTATCCCAACCACAAATGCTAACCTTAAAGTTAGTGGGGGTGGAGCATAGTTGTCTTTAGGTCCCTAATGTTAATATCCCCTTTGGGTGCCTAATGTTAAAAACGAAAATCTGATTTGTGTCACGATAATAGAAAAGGGTACTAGCCATCCATGTAGTACACAAGTACCACAAAGAGTTAATTAACTGTGAAAACTGCTCGCTGATTAGGAAAAGGGTCAGAATGAAAACCTGCAGCCAATGCGGCCCACCAGGGTCGGAGTTGGACTCCCCTGTCTTATGGGGAAGACTTCCAAGGGTATCAAAGGGGAGTAATTTTAAGTGAAAGTGACTTATCTGTCTTCCTCTTCACCCTCAGCCAGGAAGAGCACCAGTAACCCCGCCTCTGACTCCTCCCCTTCCAGTCTGTCCACCTGAAAACACTGCACAAACAGGAAATAGGCCTGCAGCCTAATAAACAACGATATTGTTTTGATGCCCCCAAACCTTTTTTATTAATAACTTGCAAATTTAACAGCACCTTTCATTTATTTGTTTTTTTAAGAAGTGTCCAGCTCAAGACCCCAATTTAACTCTGTGGTCAGTTGATTTAGACTTGCTCATTTCTATGAAACGCCACTAGTTATATCATCATCCTTTATGAAGAACTGAAGCCAATCCTTACTGGCATAGCAGGATACGAGAGGCACACTTCATAGCTGACAGACCTCTGAACCCCACATGTTTGATGTTGGTAAAACTCCTTTTAATCTTCATCATCAAGCATGACTGTGTGTCTCTGCCATGCTTTAACATTGGGATTGGATCAATACAATACTTCACCTAATGGTGTTAATGGGCAAAGTACTAGAGGTAGTCATAATATTGTCATGTGTACAAAGTATTGTGAAGGTCTTACCTGCATGTTGTAGTTCTGCCGTGGGTATATTGTCACTGTCAATGTATTAAAAGGGTTCTCATGAGAAACTTCTTTACAGCCTTTGTCAATTTTCGTAAAGCATTTGACTCAATTGATCAAGCTGCCCTGTGGGACTTCCTGAGACTTTGTGGGATCCCTCTGAAGTTGCTAGATATCATGGCCGACCTGTACACTGGTACTGTGAGTGCTGTGCAGAGTGGAGGCAGAACCTCTGCGTTTTTACCCAGTTGATTCTGTGGTTCATCAGGGGTGTGTTTTTGCTCCTACTCTGTTTAATGCTTGTATAGAGTGGGTGTTGGGCAGGGACGTGGGGTCCAGCGGCAGTGGGGCATCGGTTGGCGATGAGAGATTCACTGATCTTGACTTTCCTGATGATGCTGTGATCTTCGTGGAGTCAATGGAGGCTCTGATCAGGGCACTCAAGAGACTGAGTGAGGAGTCTGAGTGTCTGGGCTTGCGAGTGTCCTGGATAAAAACCAACATCCAGGCCTTTAATGACCTCTTGGGCACAGATATCAGCAGTGTGTCTGCCTGTGGAGAGAGTGTCGACTTCGTTGAGAGGTTTACTTACCTTGGCAGTGACATTCATGTCTCTGGTGACTCTTCCTATGAAGTTAGTAGATGGATTGGGAGAGCATGGGGTGTCATGAGGTCGCTGGAAAGGGGTGTGTGATACTCCTGTTATCTCTGCAAAGGGACGAAGAGTCCTGGTGCGTTCTCTTTTGCTACTATATGGTTGCGAGGCATGGACGCTATCCAGTGACCTGAGATGAAGACTGGACTCTTTCACTACTGTGTCTCTTCAGAGAATCTTTGGGTACTTCTGGTTTAACTTTCAACACGTCACCTTCAAGGACTGACTGTTCACTGCTGCCTAATACATCCCACCCCTTGTCACTTCACCTGTCAGTGGTTTTAATGTGGCTGGCCGGTGTATAAATGCTGTTTGTGCCGCCATTCTGGAATGCTTGCTATTTTAAATGTACACCTTACATCTCTCTGTATGCTTACTCTGAATTTTGGCCCCTAACTCTGGCACATCTGGGTAAGGCAAACTGCAGTGCCACAGTCCTGTTTATAGATTACAGCTCTCCATTTAACACTGTTTTACCAACAAAACTCACTGCAAAATTCCCCAATTTAGGACTCTGCACCACTCTCTAAAACTGTTGATGACACCACCATCATAGACCTGATCAACATCAGTGATGTGATGGCTTTCAGTGAAGAGGTCTACCTGCTGACTCAGTGGTGCCACGACAACAATCGGCAGCAACACCATGAAGTTGGACATTGCCTTCAGAAAGTAGGCCACGCTGACCTGTGCTGTATATCGGATAGGATGCTTTGGAAAGAATGTGCAGCTTTAAATTTCTTGGGAGTAACTATCCCTGATGAACTGATGTGGGCAAAACACATTTCAGCATTTGTCAAAAAAGCTCACTGAGGGCAACTCGCACTTCTCTCGCTCTTCTCAGAAACTGCTACAGGTGCCAAATGGATTCCATCCTCACTAGCAGCGTAACACCTTGGGCACGGCATCTGCTTGGATTGGAGAGCACTGCGGAGGGTGTAAAGGAGGCACAGAATACTACTGGCACAAATCTGGCTGCCTTCTGGATACAAACACTTACTGCCTTAGAAATTTAAATGAGGCCATTAAAGACCTCGACCTACCCTGCACAGCCACTTTCTCATTCCTTCTGTCCGGCAAATGGTACAGTGCCATTAGCACTCACACCAGCAGATTCAGGCGCAGTTCCTACCCACAAGTCATAAGGTTGCTGAACAGTCAATCATAGGAATAAAAAACAAGTGGTATAAATATGGTAGCAAAAATATCTATATCTTACATATAAACGTCTACGCGTGGAAGTGTGTGTGTCTGTCCGGCCTGGAAGTGCGAGGTGGAGTCGGGGTAAGGGCTCCACCACTGAGGAAACAGAAAACTCGCTTAGCCGCTAATAACACAAGCAGGGCGAGCATGTCAGCAAAATGAAACCTCAGAAGAAAGACAAAGTCGCTTAAACACTAACATCGGCAAAATGGTATCCCTTTAACTTTTCCTCCCGCTGCTAATGCACAAGCAATGCGAGCACGTCAGCAAAATGAAACCTCCTAGGAGGGAGATGCCCAGAGAAGTTCCTTTCGATTACCTGACATCTCTACAATTAAATTTTTTTTCTGACGATTTCAATACTTTCTAGTACGTTTTTCTAGGACCTAGGCTTTTTACAGCATGGGCTTACACAGTTAGTATATATATATATATATATATATATATATATATATATATATATATATATATATATTTGCAGTTGGAGATCCACGAAGTGAGAAAAAACGAATCACGTATCATAAAATAGTTTTATTCCTGAGCTTTCAACCCCTATCAGGCGTCTTCATCAGAAGATAATGCTTAGACTTACAAGAATCAAAGGCAATATATAGCAACACATTAATTTTGTGTGGGGGGAGTTGTATAGTTTAATTATTGTGTACATGTCCTTCTTAAGTTGGCATATGCTGGATTTACAGTGGTGTGAAAAACTATTTGCCCCCTTCCTGATTTCTTATTCTTTTGCATGTTTGTCACACAAAATGTTTCTGATCATCAAACACATTTAACCATTAGTCAAATATAACACAAATAAACACAAAATGCAGTTTGTAAATGGTGGTTTTTATTATTTAGGGAGAAAAAAAAATCCAAACCTACATGGCCCTGTGTGAAAAAGTAATTGCCCCCTGAACCTAATAACTGGTTGGGCCACCCTTAGCAGCAATAACTGCAATCAAGCGTTTGCGATAACTTGCAATGAGTCTTTTACAGCGCTCTGGAGGAATTTTGGCCAACTCATCTTTGCAAAATTGTTGTAATTCAGCTTTATTTGAGGGTTTTCTAGCATGAACCGCCTTTTTAAGGTCATGCCATAGCATCTCAATTGGATTCAGGTCAGGACTTTGACTAGGCCACTCCAAAGTCTTCATTTTGTTTTTCTTCAGCCATTCAGAGGTGGATTTGCTGGTGTGTTTTGGGTCATTGTCCTGTTGCAGCACCCAAGATCGCTTCAGCTTGAGTTGACGAACAGATGGCCGGACATTCTCCTTCAGGATTTTTTGGTAGACAGTAGAATTCATGGTTCCATCTATCACAGCAAGCCTTCCAGGTCCTGAAGCAGCAAAACAACCCCAGACCATCACACTACCACCACCATATTTTACTGTTGGTATGATGTTCTTTTTCTGAAATGCTGTGTTCCTTTTACGCCAGATGTAACGGGACATTTGCCTTCCAAAAAGTTCAACTTTTGACTCATCAGTCCACAAGGTATTTTCCCAAAAGTCTTGGCAATCATTGAGATGTTTCTTAGCAAAATTGAGACGAGCCCTAATGTTCTTTTTCCTTAACAGTGGTTTGCGTCTTGGAAATCTGCCATGCAGGCCGTTTTTGCCCAGTCTCTTTCTTATGGTGGAGTCGTGAACACTGACCTTAATTGAGGCAAGTGAGGCCTGCAGTTCTTTAGACGTTATCCTGGGGTCTTTTGTGACCTCTCGGATGAGTCGTCTCTGCGCTCTTGGGGTAATTTTGGTCGGCCGGCCACTCCTGGGAAGGTTCACCACTGTTCCATGTTTTTGCCATTTGTGGATAATGGCTCTCACTGTGGTTCGCTGGAGTCCCAAAGCTTTAGAAATGGCTTTATAACCTTTACCAGACTGATAGATCTCAATTACTTCTGTTCTCATTTGTTCCTCAATTTCTTTGGATCTTGGCACGATGTCTAGCTTTTGAGGTGCTTTTGGTCTACTTCTCTGTGTCAGGCAGCTCCTATTTAAGTGATTTCTTGATTGAAACAGGTGTGGCAGTAATCAGGCCTGGGGGTGGCTACGGAAATTGAACTCAGGTGTGATACACCACAGTTAGGTTATTTTTTAACAAGGGGGCAATTACTTTTTCACACAGGGCCATGTAGGTTTGGATTTTTTTTCTCCCTAAATAATAAACACCATCATTTAAAAACTGCATTTTGTGTTTACTTGTGTTATATTTGACTAATGGTTAAATGTGTTTGATGATCAGAAACATTTTGTGTGACAAACATGCAAAAGAATAAGAAATCAGGAAGGGGGCAAATAGTTTTTCACACCACTGTATGTCCAAGTGTCTGTTGATGGCATTTTCATCTGATAGCTAAGACTCGGCCAACTCTCTGGCACTTTTTGTACTGGCCTTAAATTTTACTCAGGAATAAAACTATTTTATGATACGTGATTCGTTTTTTCTCCCTTCATGGATCTCCAACTGCAAATATGCAAACCGTATCACAGACCTTCGCTTCCATATATATATATATATATATATATAAAATCGAAAGTCTTGTCTGTATGTCTGTCCGCTTTCACGAGAGAACTACTTAACGGATTTAGATTGGGTTTTTTTTCTATAATTTCCATAACATTCTGGTTGATTTTGCGACTTCTCTCATTGTGCTATCAAAGTTCGCTTGCAGTACCAATTTATTTGCGTGAATCCGAGAGGAGAGTGGCAGGGCCCTCCTCACTCACTCGCCAGTCTCCATTCGACTCAGTCTACCTCTGGCCACGTGTTGGAGCGTACCCTGTCTCTGCTTAGCTAGCGAAACCTGTATGTTCAACAGACATTATCATCTACAGATTGTTAAGGAGTAACGTTTGACGTTTTTGAGAGAGAGATCACAGCTACGTGTGTTATAGAGGGTAGCTGCTGATTGCCAGAGATATCACGGCCACGTGCTTTTCTCCCCACGTAGAGGACGCTCTCCCGTCAGAGCTGAATATGATCAGATACACTGCAAATGTTTGACGGTGGTGCATATGTACCTTCTGCTTGACCAGTGGTACATTTTTTAAAATTTTGCATTGATTTTTAAAGTTTGTCCTGTTTCACTTCTACGTGGCCAGAGCCGCGGGGGAGAGCTAGTATTGTATAAATTGCATATATACTGTAAGTGTACATACTGTATATGTTCCATGCTAAGTACTGTATACTGTTTATTTATTATTATTATTGCATTGTAGTTAGTGTTTTGTTCTGAGGAGTCCTACAAGTATACATTTTATTGCACTATGTACACAATGATAAACTTGACTTGATGTGACCTCTCTTCCATGTTGTGTTTGCGACACTCTTGAGTCTTCACCCTCACATTCGGTCTAAAGACGTACCTTTCCTCTTTGCCATTGTTTTTTGTTTTCCTTCACTTATGAGCTTCAACTAAGCTTCTTGCTGACGTAGACTGAAATGTCACCACAAAGCAAAATGCAACTTAAATTAAGAGATGACATGATTGAAGTGTTCAAATTATAAAGGGAATTCCAGCTTTTACTTTAAAACGAATTTAGCAAGAAGAGGAAAACTACTTAAGGGTAGATTTTGCACAAAGCTACGAAGACTTTCTTCACAGTAAGGGCCACAAATACAGCAAATAAATGACCAAGTAGTGTGGTGGAGAGAACAGCTTTAGGGACCTTCATAACTCAACTTGATGCTATTTTAGGGAAAAAAATATGTGCATAAGATTGGAACTGAACTGAGTGACCTGCTCTTGTTAAATTGTTATAAAATGTTCTAAAAACTTCCAGTGTTAAATTAACACTTAAGGTGTATACAGGTACATGTTTAGCAGTTATGTTAACACTATAAGGGTTAATGTAACACTGGAAATTTTATGTACAACAATATATGCTGTGCTAATCTGATCTGCAAGCTTTACTCAACAAATATTTAAATTTATTGTCTACATCCTGAATGTTTTATCTTTGCAATTCTATTAGAAATGTATTTGATTAACACTCTTTTTATGGCAGTGAGATACACCCTGAGTGCCTTCTGGTTTTTGCTGGTGCTACATTTTCAATTCTTACTGGCTGTGCTGCTGTATTGAACTGGCGCCCTGCCCGAGGTTTGCTTCCTGCCTTGCGCCCTGTGTTGGCTGGGATTGGCTCCAGCAGACCCCCATGACCGTGTGTTAGGATATAGCGGGTTGGATAATGCATGGCTGTGCTGATCAATACAACGTATTGTCATTCTGCTTCCGTACAGTCCCATCTGATGGCGTCTGCTGCAAACGGTTCTACAGAGCTTATCAAAAATATTCACATCCCCTGGGAAGTTTTCACATTTCATTTTTCTACAACATTGAATCACAGTGGATTTGATTTGCCATATTTGACACTGATCATGCCAAACTGAAAACGGATCTCTGCAGAGTTTTGTAGAATTAATTAACTGTGAATTTCCCCATGGGATTAATAGTGAATCTCAGCGAAAGGCAACCTTTTTCGAGTTGCGGCGCACTAAGTCCAAAAATTTTCTTTCGCGGCGCACCTGAGGGACTGCCTATAAATAAAGTCGTGATGACACAATCAATGGACAATCGCCAATTAAAACAGTTAATTTTATAAGTTTGAAAGACATTTTATTAATAAAGGAATCAAAGGATAAATCTTAAATTTAATTAATGTGAACGTTGAGATTGTTTTTCAGCACATATGAGATTGATGCGAGGACCAATTTTCGAAAGACAGACGCGCATTTGCTTGTCGATCATTTGAAGTCTCTTGCGTTTCTTAGACTTCATTTTCGTAAGTGTTGAAAAACCTTGCTCACAGAGATAAGAGCTTCCAAAAGTTCAAAAACACTAGCAATTTTAAATATTTTAGAAAAGTTTTCGCGGCGCCCCTAGAAAATTCTGCGGCGCACCGCTTGCCCGACAGTGGTGTATCTAATGTAATAAAATACAAAATAATTGATAGTGTTAAGTATTCAGCCCCATTAAGTCAATTTTTAGTAGATTCACCTCGAGTCTGTGTCTGTGTGACTCCACAATTTTTTCCCCATTCTCCTTTCCAACACTGCTCAAGCTCTGTTGCAATGCATGGAGATTGTGAGTGAAGAGCCTTTTTCAAGGACAGCCACTAATCATTATAAATTCTTTTCGCATTTGAAACGGAAATGACGTATGACCACGCGATATGGAAATTACGTTGAGAACAAAGTGGACGCTGGGAGGCACGGAATGTCGGGCTGCTCCGCCGAGTCGAGAGCTTCGCAGTTTCGGGCAGCATCCTCGCACTGTTTGTGACACTTCAAGTGCCCCGTCGGCTCCTGGGAGAGTGGAAATCTTTGCAAATGAGTGTATTCGGCGCCATCAAAGCAGGACTATGTTTGTAAATTGCCCTGCACGACTACTTACTGTCCCTTAAGGTGAGTTCAGGTCACTAAAACCCCGCAACATTCAAGGTTGCTTTTGTAATCAATTATTTTAAGAAGATGGAGAGTTTACATCTAAGAAGATGTACAGACTTCTTCATGTAAAGTGTTGGACTTGGGAATTGTTTGGACCTTCTGCCCGTTAAGCATGGAAGGTCAGCGTCCACATTTATCAGAATTACTTTTTGTTTGAATCACAGGCACATAGTGCAAGGTTGTCAGGCACTGTACTGAACAGGGACTGAATGGCCTGTTCTCGTCCAGTTCTCATCCAGATTGTTCTAATGTTCTATGAGACAGATATCTTGTGGACTGTACAAAGATTTTCCGTGTTTTGCTGCCTTCATTTTACCCTTACACTGCAAAAAATGCACGTGCAAAAGCAGGACAAGAAAACTTTAAATGGGAGTTTTGCTTTTATTTAGCAAAAATATCTGCCAATGCAGTAGGCAAAATTTACTTCAGAATATTTCTTAAAGTAAGCTAAGTAATTGTAAATTCAAATTTTTGGATAAGTCAATAATTCTTACGATAAGGGAAACTAGATTTAATGTCGTGCTATGAAAACTTTTCACTTGCTTAGATTTCAATTTTTGCAGTGTACAACCCTTGCTATATGGTTGAGAGACATGGACGCTATCCAGTGACGCAAGACGAAGACTGGACTCCTTCTGTACTGTGTCTCTTCGGAGAATCCTAGGGTACAGCTGGTTTGACTTTGTGTCATATGAGCGGTTGTTCACGGAGTCCCGAATGAGGCACACTACCTGCATTATGAGGGAGCGTCAGTTATGGCACTACAGTGATCCCTCGCTATATCGCGCTTCGTCTTTCGCGGCTTCACTCCATCGCGGATTTTAAATGTAAGCATATATGAATATATATCGCGGATTTTTCACTGCTTCGCGGATGTCTACGGTCTACAGTACGTGTGCTTCCTCAGTTGATTTGCCCATTTGAATTCAAACAAGGGACGCCTTTGAATTCAAACAAGGGACGCTATTGGCAGATGGCTGAGAAACTACCCAATCACAGCCTTCGATTAAGTTCCTGTGTGCTGCTGATTGGCTCAGCGACGGAGTGCTGCATTAACCAGGAAGTCTAATCTCACTCATTCATCATTAATGCACGTTACTGCTACAGGAGCCGTGTCCAAGCGCCAACAGAAGATGCAAACGATTGCAGAAAAGGTAAAAGTTTTGGATATGTTGAAGGAAGGAAACAGCTACACCGCTGCAGGACACCATTACAGCATCAATGAGTCCACGATTCTTTTTATTTAAAAAGGAGTAAAAGAATATAAGATCTACGGCCGCAGTGTCCTTTAACCAGGGTGCAAAACGAGTTGCAAGTGGACGTGATAAGGCAGTAGTCTGGATGGAATCTGCTTTAGGGATTTGGATTGAAGAGTGATGGAAGAAGTACAACGACGGTGCTACACAGTCGCCTGAAGAGGCTCCTTTAGAAGAGCTGTAACGCTATCCTTTGTAGTGCAGTAAAATTAAACTCATCGTTATCGGACAAGTCGTCATGTCATTGTTGGTGAGTAACCATAATTAATTATTTACGTACAGTACTTATTACATGTACATAGTTTAGTGTCACTGTACACACATTTTACTGTATACAATTTTTCTTGCATTGTACGTATTTATTGCTGGTGGCCTGTCTGTCGTAATGGCTGTAACATATGTGATATCATATGTGATATGTGAGACGCTCGATATCTTTAAAATAATATTTAGGTTTTACTGTATGTAAACTGTGTTTACATACATAATTTCAACAAATCTTACCTAATATCTAAGAGAATACAAAGGGTTTATGCTGTATAATTGTGCGTGAAATGTTTATAATAGTGTGGGAGAGTTTATAAGGGCTTAAAATATATAAAAATAACCATATAAACATATGGTTTCTACTTCGCGGATTTTCTTATTTCGCGGGTGGCTCTGGAACGCAACCCCCGTGATGGAGGAGGGATTACTGTACTGCCATTTGGTGCGATTCCCTGAGGGTGATCCTGCTCGTAGTGAGGATCCGAGTGGTTGGAGCAGGCCAAGGGAATGCCCACGTAACACCTGGCTGTGGCAGATAGAGAGTCATATCTGCCTGGGGGTGGGTGTGGGGTTGCCAACCAGGATCCTGAGCTGTTTTGTTGTGCGGCAATGCGCTGTACCAGTGTATGCTCCCCAACCTAACCTGACATGACAACCCTTTCAGGGCCTGCTACAGAGAAGACTCCCCACTGCCTGATGCTGCCATCAACATGCTTCACCGTGGGGATGATGTGTTTTTGATAATGTGCAGCATTCAAACATGGTGTTATGTCTGATATCTAAAATTTCAATGTTGGTCTCATCAGACCATAGAACCTTCTTCTGACTTCATAGTCTCCCATGAGCTCACTTGCAAGCTCTAGCCGAGATGTCATGTGCTTTTACTTGTGGCTTTCTCTTTACCACTTGGCCAACAATTATTGCTTGCATAGTCTTTCCAGCGTCACCATGTCTAGCTTGTAAACACTTTCAGAGTTCTCATAGGTCTCTCAGTGGCCACTTACCTCCTTCTTGCATAATCAATTGGTTTTTGTGGATGACCTGCTCTTGGCAGATTTACTTCCCTGTTATTCTCTTTCCATTTCTTAATCATTGATTTAACTGAACTCCAAGGAATATTCAATGACTTTGATCCTTTCTTGTTTTCATCCCGTGGAGTGTCCTTTTCACTGAGTTGCTTGAAGTGTTCTTTTGTCTTCATTGGGCCACCATACTGACTCCCTGCCAGTTGGACCGTCCACCAAAACTGAACTGAGTTGAAATTCCAGACAGGTGATCTCCATTGAACTAATTCTGGAACTTCTAAAACCAGCTGGCTGTACCATTGATGGTTTAGATGTATCGTACTAAAGAAGGTGAACACTTATGTGTTATTTTGTTAAAATTATTTTGTGTTTTATATATGTATATGAATTTAGACTATTTTATACAGATCTGTTTTCACTTTGACATTAAAGAGCCTTTTTTTCTGTTGATCAAAAAAGCTAAATTAAATTCAAAGTCGTATAACTATAAAAAGAAAAAACTTCCAAGGGGGTGAATACTTTTGGGCACTTCTTATGTGTAAAACGTCTGCGCGTGGAAGTGTGTGTCTCTGTCTGGCCCGGAAGTGAGAGATGGGAGTCGGGGTAGGGGCTCCACCGCCGAGGTAACAGAAAACTAAACGTCTAAGTGTGGGAGTGTGTGTCTGTCTGTCTGTCTGGACCAGAGATGCGAGGCTACTACAGCATGAAGCTCAGAGAGCCGGCAAGGCGGCTCCAAGTTAACGAGTTGGAAGAAGAAAACGATTCAGTTGCCAAAGTAAAACCGCTGAGAAAAGAGAGAAACTCTTACGCAAGCGAGGCGAGCACATCGCCAAAACGAAACCTCTGAAGAAAGACAAAGTCATTTAGCCGCTAATGCACAAGCGAGGCAAGCACGTCGGCAAACCAAAACCTCCTAGGAGAGAGACACCCAGAATAGTTCCTTTTAATTACCTGACAGCTCTACTTTTCAGTTTTTTTCCTGACGACTTCAATAGTTTCTAGGACCCCGGGCTTTTTATAGCATGGACTTACACAGCTAGTTTTATATAAAAGTCTGTTTGCTCGATTGAAGCTGAGCTGTCTCTGTCACTCGAGCTCCATCAAACATAACCTAACAATCTACCCTCTTTCAAAAGAAGTCTCTCGTTGTTACCATAAACAACATGCAGCAAAGCCTGCCCGCCATTTTTACACCTGACCCTGAGCACGTAGCGACGTGAATGCCTTAGTTAACATTTTTTTTCCATTTCAACTGCCCAAGTGCAGTATTTCCTTGTTTTTTTTCCCTACCACCTGTTCACATAACACTGGCAAGGAGTGGCAAAAACAAAGTAAAAGAAACTCCCCCTGGTAGAAATGACAATGACAAAAATAAACAAAAGAAAAAACAAAAAGGAGTGCCTAGACTATTTGTAACAAATAAGACAATGAAAAAATAAAACCGTTTTGAGCAGCTGGCATTACCAATCTTTGCCAGCATGCAACATCCAAGGACAAGGAGCCTGCACAGAGGAAGCCATTTTCACAGACCATGTGTTGCACTTGTGGCGTTAAGGTTAAGGACACCTACTGGAGCAGATGGTGAAACTGCTAAAAGTACAGATGCCATTTTTGAGCTGATTAATATTTGCTAATATTCTGGCAGAGAGTAAACTGAAAGACACGTGTGTGAGCGTGTGTGGGATGGCTTAAATAATTAGAGCTCAGAGGAACACTCTGGAACTGTACATTCATTTTTATTTCTTGACAAAATGTGTTTATATAGATTAAAAAAGTAAAGTGCCTTTTTTTTTTTTAAAATGGAACACCAACAGTCACACCAGAGACAAGATTGCCATCAGCCGAAACAGAGGTCAGAAACATATCATGAAAAATACATCCAGCAGGGGGCGATGTTCTCTAAGAAAATACAGGGTGCTGCCTTTTACTAATGTAGAGAAGACCTTCCCCTCTTCAAATACACTGTGCTGGACTGGAACGAGAAACACAACAATAACAGTAGAAACACTCTTAAAATGCAGTAAAAACCATTTTGTAAAAAGAAAAAAAAAATGACTGCAGCCACACAAATTCTCTGATTGAACCTACTGAACACAATTCAGTTTCACAGAGAACTGAGGAAATACCTTGTCAGGCTAGTCTGCTATTTTCTCCCCAGCAGAAAGTGACTCTTAGCATGACAGAGCCATACTTTGTCCAAAGAGACCTGAAGGGAACCTTTTTGTCATGTCAGCATAACAAAGATGGCACATTGGTCACAAACAGCTGCACTTTAGCATTCCAGCTACACTGAGCCCTATGCTGTCTTGACAACTAGGAAGAGCCAAGCTCTGATATGCCAGCTGGAAAGAGTGGAACCTGTTAAGCCAGACGGAATAAGGCGGACTTGGCATGCCACCGAGACAATTCCATACATTGATATGATTGCCAGAAGGATCTCTCCAAATAGGTGGTGCCATGGTACAGTACCCGTCCTTGACAGAACTCTACCAGTCAAATGAGACAGAAAAAGCCTGCTTAGTATGCCAAAGAGAGACAGACACAACCCCACAGAGCCAAACCATCTGGTGGCACAAGAGCTGCAACCTGGCATACCAGTGATACGGTACATCTGCATAACAGACAGACATCACTTATCCCGCAGCATGCTAATAAGGCTGTGACATATTTCAACATGGCACTGACATAGGACTGTCCCCCTCTTTTAAAAATAGAACAATGTAACATATACAATCATACCCTGGCATAGCCATGTGACTGAGCCCCTTGTTTCTGGGAGCCTGCAGAGAGGATCCAGAAATCTGGCATACTTCTTGGATTCAGGCTCTTAATCAACTGAGCTGCAGGAGGAACTCGAGAGACTATAAAACAAATACAATGGTATTTAATTATTCCTACTTGCGACCATCTGAGGCCAGCTTAATCTTTTCATGCTACAAACTGAGCAGAGCAACAGCACTGGACAAGTAAACTGCTATGTGTCAATGTGTCCCTCTAGTGGTCTAAGTCCAGAATGGCAGACACCGGCTCTTTTGGGCCAGTAATCTATCCTCCTTTTCTGGAATGAATGCAATGTTGACCACCAAAGTTAGGAACCACACCGTACACTTGAGTTTAGAAATTTTAAGAAGAGAATAACTAACGGCAATTCGGCTCACTTACTTGATCATGGATTCCATGCTAACAATTACAGATCTGTCTTGGAAATAATGATTTTGCCTAACTTATCCTATCCAGCCTGCTATCTGTCTTAACATGGAGTTGGTGTTTGTGAAATATGCATGTGGTAAGTTTGTCAGCAGCAGCAGGCGGGAGCGTCAAGCCTGTTGGCAGCATGATGGCTGCTGGCTAAAGAAGACCAATGAGGGAGGGCAGGGTCACATTTCTAGAGTAAAGCTATCCCATGCATTAACTCATACAGTAAGTAAAAAGTTCTGCCCCAGGAATTTCTGCCAGAAGATGCTTGCCTCCCCACTGCTTCGCACTTCTCCATTCACACACAAAAAACATAACTTTAAAAGAAATGAATTTGCTGCTCTGAGGCTGATAACAAGATCATCAGTCACTGTTATGGCATTCACCTCGGCCCAAACCCGTAATGATGCACACCGCTCTGTAACCATTCTTATAAACCGATTCAGATTGTAATCAATAAATTAATCAATAAATAGAATTAAAAAGAAAAAAAAAACAGTGTCACACATACACTCAGCAGTTATCAGAAGAGGCGAAATTAAAAAAAAAAATAACGCCTGCCTCTTTCCAGTAACCTACAACTGACATCTTCTTCCCAGGCCTCTAGCCGGTCAAAAGCCTCAAAGTTCCAAAATCCAAAGCTTCAAAAAGCAGCCATACAAACTGAAGCATCTAAGAATTTTCTATACCCCCATCCCCAAAGGTTTTTAGCCATCTTCTTCTAACCAGGGCTACACTAGATACCCCAAGATGCCATGCTATGCATGAGTAAGGAGAGCCTTATATAGCAAAATGAAATGTAAAGATATTCAAAATGACAGAATTATGAAAATATTAAAGTTCCTTTCCTTGAGGAGCTATCACAGCTAGCCCACAGTAGGCTGACGTGTAATCTTATGCTGTTCCTCTTTTCTCTCACCACATATGCAGTCAGTAGCCTACTTATTATCTCTTGTTCCTTCTAAATCTTCTGTAACTTTTCTGTTTTTTTGCTCTGTTCAGCACCCAAATTGTCTACTACCTTCCGGATTCTTCTTCACACCTATGTCCTATTGCACTCCCACACATCTGATGAAGATATTCCCACCCTCTGCTAACCTGGCAAAATTTCAGGAAGCATGGGTCAGATTATGGAGGCGACAAGTAAAACAAAGAAACAAAATGACTCGATGGCCTGATGATTAGTGACTTAAGAAAAAAGAATCAGGCTGTCGCCGTCCATCCTGAAGAACTGTGGAACGTCTTCTGTTGCCTTTGTATGCAAAACATGAGAATGAGCCAGTGGTCAACTGGACATTGATCAGCCCACCACCATTCACAGGTGATATTCAGCTTGGCAGGAGCCAGTTTTCAAGCACATAAGATATGCTGTCCCAGTGCTTCCACAGGAAGACAAGGAAGAGAGCTAGGAAGATACTGCTAAACACCCTGAGCCGAGTCTTCATGAGTGGTGTGATGAAATTGGCCAGCGTTGATACAAAGACCAGAAGGACAGCCATCAGAGCCAGAATGACATTGATGAATTTGCCCAGCAGTGCTCGAGCATTGGCATTCTCAACTCCTTCCAACTGGACAACCTGCTGTTGCTGTTGCTGAAGCTCAAGCTTGGTGATGCGAGTCAAACACGACTCCACAGCTTCCTGGAAAGGCAAAATCGGCAGAAGATTATAGGCCATCCTCGCTACCTAAAATAATTACACATGTCAAATTAGCAAAAGTAAATAAATTAATGTATTTTTTCCAATAATTGAAGAATATTGCCACCTGATGACTGACCTCTCCCAGACGTTCGGCTGTATTAATTTGATTTTTACATTTATAATGTGCTTGTAAGTCCTTTTATATCTGCAGTAATCATATATGATCCTTTAACCTCCTTAGCATTAGACCTGAGCATCACTCACGCTGTAAAATGTGTTAAATACGCTAGTCTCGGTATAGACATGCCTCATGTAAGACCCAAGATTTACTCAGTCTGCAAAAACGGCAACAGCTTTAGTGTCGAACATTACTCGGGAAACGGTATAGGTGTGTCTTGTGTAAGCATCAGACCCGAGCACCACTTGGGGAACGATGTAGATGCGTTTTCTCCCAGCCTCATAATGGCGTCTCGCAAGAAACACCTCTCATCAGCAGTGATGATGAGGTGAATCTGTCTTCAGGTAGTGAAATTGAAATGGACAGTGAAACCAAAAGTGATTCTGATTAATCACTTGCGTCACTCACACATGTACAAGTGTGCTGTTCATATTATTATTATTATTACTAGGGGGCTCTGCCCCCTGTTCGCCAACCCCCGGGCAGGCGCTACATGCTAGCCACTTTGCAGATCTGACGTATCCGGCTTGCGTATTGGGAATTGGCTCGCGTATTGGGAAGCTGATTTACAATTTAAACAGATTGTTATTTTCATGGGAATTGTTACAGTGGTGTGAAAAACTATTTGCCCCCTTCCTGATTTCTTATTCTTTTGCATGTTTGTCACACAAAATGTTTCTGATCATCAAACACATTTAACCATTAGTCAAATATAACACAAGTAAACACAAAATGCAGTTTGTAAATGGTGGTTTTTATTATTTAGGGAGAAAAAAAAATCCAAACCTACATGACCCTGTGTGAAAAAGTAATTGCCCCCTGAACCTAATAACTGGTTGGGCCACCCTTAGCAGCAATAACTGCAATCAAGCGTTTGCGATAACTTGCAATGAGTCTTTTACAGCGCTCTGGAGGAATTTTGGCCCACTCATCTTTGCAAAATTGTTGTAATTCAGCTTTATTTGAGGGTTTTCTAGCATGAACCGCCTTTTTAAGGTCATGCCATAGCATCTCAATTGGATTCAGGTCAGGACTTTGACTAGGCCACTCCAAAGTCTTCATTTTGTTTTTCTTCAGCCATTCAGAGGTGGATTTGCTGGTGTGTTTTGGGTCATTGTCCTGTTGCAGCACCCAAGATCGCTTCAGCTTGAGTTGACGAACAGATGGCCGGACATTCTCCTTCAGGATTTTTTGGTAGACAGTAGAATTCATGACTCCATCTATCACAGCAAGCCTTCCAGGTCCTGAAGCAGCAAAACAACCCCAGACCATCACACTACCACCACCATATTTTACTGTTGGTATGATGTTCTTTTTCTGAAATGCTGTGTTCCTTTTACGCCAGATGTAACGGGACATTTGCCTTCCAAAAAGTTCAACTTTTGTCTCATCAGTCTACAAGGTATTTTCCCAAAAGTCTTGGCAATCATTGAGATGTTTCTTAGCAAAATTGAGACGAGCCCTAATGTTCTTTTTGCTTAACAGTGGTTTGCGTCTTGGAAATCTGCCATGCAGGCCGTTTTTGCCCAGTCTCTTTCTTATGGTGGAGTCGTGAACACTGACCTTAATTGAGGCAAGTGAGGCCTGCAGTTCTTTAGACGTTGTCCTGGGGTCTTTTGTGACCTCTCGGATGAGTCGTCTCTGCGCTCTTGGGGTAATTTTGGTCGGCCGGCCACTCCTGGGAAGGTTCACCACTGTTCCATGTTTTTGCCATTTGTGGATAATGGCTCTCACTGTGGTTCGCTGGAGTCCCAAAGCTTTAGAAATGGCTTTATAACCTTTACCAGACTGATAGATCTCAATTACTTCTGTTCTCATTTGTTCCTGAATTTCTTTGGATCTTGGCATGATGTCTAGCTTTTGAGGTGCTTTTGGTCTACTTCTCTGTGTCAGGCAGCTCCTATTTAAGTGATTTCTTGATTGAAACAGGTGTGGCAGTAATCAGGCCTGGGGGTGGCTACGGAAATTGAACTCAGGTGTGATACACCACAGTTAGGTTATTTTTTAACAAGGGGGCAATTACTTTTTCACACAGGGCCATGTAGGTTTGGATTTTTTTTCTCCCTAAATAATAAACACCATCATTTAAAAACTGCACTTTGTGTTTACTTGTGTTATATTTGACTAATGGTTAAATGTGTTTGATGATCAGAAACATTTTGTGTGACAAACATGCAAAAGAATAAGAAATCAGGAAGGGGGCAAATAGTTTTTCACACCACTGTACATATGCATAATAGAACTAACTATTTTACATTACAGCGAGTAATTAACCATAGTAAAAAATAGTAAAATGTAATAAATTGAAAAAAAATTATGTTTCATGTTGCGTTAGATGTATTCGTTGAGTTATATGTTTTCGTTCTGTTTGGCTATTTATTAATTAACTTTTCGTCAATATCGCATTGAATTTTGATTCCGTGTTTGGACTTATATTGTGACAATGTATAACTGCCCGTGAGTAAATATCATTTCTTTCTCTCTAATAAATAAACCGACTTTTTCGAATGTTTGTCCCTGTGAGTTGTTAATGTCATAGCAAAAGCTATTCTAACGGGAAACTGTAAACATTTTAATAAGAACGGCATATCACAATCTCCTTTGGTGTCTAATGTTAGCTGCGGAAGATGTACTACATTACCCTTCTTGTCGCCAGTTAAAATTTTACTCGCAATAACATTACAACACATCTTCGGTGGTGGAAGACCGGACGGTGTTAATGGTTGTAGATAGTGTTCGGGATATTGTAAGTTGATGTTTTCATCTTCCGCACCATCACCACCAATTGTTTCAGTAGTCTATTGATACGCATTTAACCAATTTGCCGTGTAACTGATCGACAATTTTCGCGTTGATTCTTTTGACTTCATCATTTCTCAGTGCTATGATTGCCCGTGTACTCATTTCTTCTGTTGATAACTCTTCGGGATGAAATTCTTCAATAAGGTTTGGATGTAAGTCTTCTTTTATTGGGAAACTTAAAGTGAGGAAAATGTAAAAATTTATAAGAGCTGAAAGTGCAGGAACTGTGTCTGACAACAGCATTCATACGAATGAGAGGTCAAAGGACAGTGGGCATGGTTGAAAATGGTTGAGAGGAGGGCGAGACTTGAAAAAAATCTCTTGGCAATAGTCTTGTCTCAAGATTATCTTTTATAAGAGAGATTCATCATTAGTATTATTATTAATATCATTATTATACTTTCTACACTTCTGACTTTGTCCTTTTAGTGTTTTGCACGTTTTACAGTAGAAAGGTGAGATTTAATAAAAATGTCATTTTTAAGCCAAAAAATGCAACGCTTTTTACATGTTTTTTTGAGAAAAAATGTAATGCTAAGGAGGTTAATGAATATTCACTCACCAAACAGAGCAATGCATCTTACAGACATGGCCAAAAATATTGGTACCTGTGCATTTTATTCAAGTAACGAACCATTCATCTTGAAAGGTTTTGAAATTATTTTTGTTGGTTTACAGTGGAACATAACAAAAAAAAACCTGTGAAAGAACTCAATGTTTGCTTATTCTACAAAGACATTCCAAAATGGCTGGGACAAAATTATTGGAATCCTTTAGATGTTATAAGGAATAACCATCTTGTAGTGATGCTTCAAGTAGACTAACGTCTATAAATGTTCATTGCAGGTGTCTTCAATCCTGTATACACTCACTCAGCCAGTTTAAATGGAGAAATGAATTTACTCAATTGTTGTGTTTTACACTAAACATGGGAAAGAGAAGGAAAACTAGAGAGTTATCTAAGGAGGCAAGGCAGTTAACAAACACCAATCATGGTTAATGTAAAGGCGACAAGACCACATCCAAAGAGCCTTATGTTTCTGCGACCACTATTGTCAATATTATCAAGGAGTTTATGGCCGATGCAACTGTAGCAAACACTGCTGGACATGGACACACAAGAAGTTTGACTCAAGATTGAATAGAATGACCAATGAAACCTTCAAAACTGGCCCAAGCTGTTCTTCAAGCTCAAGGTGCAACAGTTTCAAACCAAACCCTCTGTTAATGTCTGAACGAAAACAGACCCCATGGTAGAAGACCTAGAAAGACCCCACATCTATAAGAGAAACACAAACAAGCTCTGGAGTTTTCCTCAATGCATGCTGACAAGCCACAGTCCTTCTGAGAGAATGTCCTTCGGACAGACAAAATGAAATGAGAGATTTCTGGTAAATCACACCAACTCTGTGTTCACAGTAAAACAAGAGGCATTCAAACAAAATAACACCATCCCTACTATGAAACATGAAAGGGGCTCAATGATGTTTTGAGGTTGCTTTGCTGCTTCTTTGAATCAGAGCAGGGCCCAATAAAAGACTAACAGGGTATTCTAGGGCGAAACATCCAGCCTAGTCTCAGAAAGATGTATCTCAGTTGCAGGTCACAGGTCCACCAACTGGGTAATGACCTGAAACATAACTCAAAAAGTACCCAAGAATGGAGGAGAAGAAAACATTAGACCATTCTGAAGCAACCTGAATTGAACATCAGCGGAACCAGCTGAAATTCACAGTTGGGAGAAGATGCCCATCAAACATGAGGGACCTAAAGAAGAGTGGGACAAACAGGCAGTCGAGAAGTTTATATATATTTCACTCAGAGCTACAGAAAATACTTGATGGCAGTTATTGTCCCCAAAGTCTGTACCACGAAATAATAGGTTAAGAATGCCAATATTTTTGTCCATGCCAGTTTAATCTCATTTATTTAAAATAATATGTTCAGTCATAAATCAAAAGCAACATTTCTGTTTCTGTTGTATTAAATGTGAAATAAAGGACTATGGATACCAAACAATTTTGTCAGTTTCAACTTAATTTTTCAAGTGAAAGGGTACCAATGTTTTCAGTCTTGTCTGTAGGTCATGAACAATGTTTAAAAAACAGGGCAAGAATACACAGCAGGTTCAATGACAACTCAATCTTACAGATTCTGCAATCTAAAAATGTTGAGATTTTTTAAAATTCTAACCAGAATGGTTCCTATAAAAACAAAGTTAATTTTGTTAAAAAAGACAGCATGATAACACACTGCTACCTCCAATCATCCAGTGACCTGGAATTGATATCCCAGACAGCCACTGTCTCTCGTTGTGTCTAAAAGTGTTTTGTCTAAGTGCTCTCTAGTACATGTGAGCCTGGCCTGGTGTGAGGGAATTGAGTACCAGAGTGTGTGAGTGCACTGTAAGGGGTCCTTGGCTTTTTAATGTATGCTATTTGGATAAATTCTAGCTGCCTGAAGTCCTGTAATACAAAAAGCATAGAAAACATACCTGAATATCACGAGCCCTCTCATAGGACTGGTAAGCCACCTTCTCTTCCATACTTGCTAGCTCCTGTTTTAGGTTGGTCATTTCATTTTGATGGAGCTCTGTTAGATCATTCAGCTGCTCCTCCAGACGCTCATACCTGCAGAAATAAAGATAGCCCCTCATTTCAATCAGTGGGGAAAAGAAAACTTGTAATCTTCTAAACCAGTGTAAAATTAACATAGTATAAACGGATACACTTCTATACTCCATGTTGCGAGGTACAGCTCAAATTCCATCATTATATTTTCTGATAACACCACCAGCTTTACCGATGGTGATGAGATGGCCTACAGAGATGAAATCTGCATTGTTACACAGGGTGTACAGACAAAGTCTTATTTCTTAATGTCAGTACAACCAAGGAGCTGTTCAAAGACTTTGGAAGCTGGAGATAAGACCACATTGTCATCAACATCGGGGGGATGCTGAGAACAAAGTCAATGACTCTAAACTACTTGGAGTCAACTGCAACTGAAAAGATAATATATTGCACAGTATAGGCTCTCTGCCTTGCTGCCCCCTTCCCATTGGGGGGTCTCATCACTTGCTGTTGCATATCCTTAGATGTACAGGTTGGCCACAAACTCAGGACCTCTTGAGTGAACAAGCTTATACAGCTGAGAAAAAAAGGGAACTTCTGGTGGCAAAGCAGTAAACCAGGCCTGCTGCTGCCATCTCAGAGAGAATGGGCAGCTAAAAGGGGAAGAGGTGAGTGAAATGGAATCGGAAAGTGCAGTAGAACCTGACAGAGAGAGAGAGAAAGAAAGAAAGGGAGAGAGAAAGAGTCTGCAGCAAGGGCCCCCCATGTACTCAGAAACCTGATAGACTAACAGATTACTCCTTAAATATACACGCACAAAAGGTGGCTTTATAATCTAGGGCCCCGAGTTCAATCCCTGCCACCAACACCACCATTTTGGAATTGAGGGGGAATTGGGTTAAGGTGGTGGGTATCTCCCTGAGAAAATTCTGTATTGGGATATATTGCTAGCAGCCACTGCAAACATTACACAAATTAGTAACATTCTCAAAAATGGCTGAAGAAACTCAGCAGACCAACTCATTACTACAAAAGGAAACCCTAGTGAATTCAAGAAGATAAGTAAGGAACATGTAACCAACTCTGAAAATGTACGATGAAACACAGCAGAACATCCTAACAAACACAAAAACAAAAGTTAGCCTCATCTTAATCCCGTTATCCCCTAGTCACCTGTATCTCTCCTCTTGGAGACACTGGGTCATGTATGTATAGTCTCTCTGGAGCTGCGTCTTCAGGTCATCAATGGAATCCTCCAGGTGAGACTGGCTTTCCTTAATCTCACGAAGCTCATCCAGCAGGGTGTCCAGACTGATGTGATGGTGACTGTCCAGGGTGTTGGACTTGGGGCTACCTATGTTTGGGCCCAGACCTGTTACACCTGCTCCTGAATTACTGCCTCCAGCTGAGCCTGAGGTGGCACTGGAGCACTCATCATCACTGCCATTGTACTTAGGGCTGGAGACCAGAGTGGCACTTCCGCTAAGTGCCCGTTGTGATTCCTCCGGCAGTGGATCATCCAGAGTATCCTTCAAATGAGCAATGTTGTCTGCACTGCCAAACTTGTTTCGGATGAGGCTGGCAAACTCGCGGGGTTTAGATACAACAGCAGTGTGAGAAAGTGCTGACACACCACCTTTAACTCCTTCTACCACACCTCCACCAAATCCACTGATGCCAGCCCGGACATTTGCACCCACATCTTTCAGACCTTGCTGCATGTCCCGCAGAACATCTTTGGGTTGCCGAGTAGGTCCGTTCTAAAAAAAAAAAAAAAAGAAACACACATTTGATCAGCATACAAATGAAGACGGACATTATAGCTTCTTCCTTACTTGTCTCCAGGTTTGTGAGTTCAATGAATCTGACAACCATGAGAATGGCACAAGATATTGCAGCTTGATTTGGTTATACTAAAGACTGATACAGCAAGACCTAGTCATAAATAAGTGTTTAAACTTCACTGCCTTCCCATCTGACAACTTCTACTAGCCTTGAAAGACTACTAAGAAGAAAAAAAAGAATGCAAAAAGATTATTTTTAAATAAAATCAACAGATTTTTGGGGCAACTTACAATGGCCAAAATAAACAGATAAGCAAATTGTGTTAAAACAAATGTATATAATTCTCATTGAATGTACTGTATGTACTGTACTTCACCATTTTTATTTTAATGCATTGTGCCAAATGTTGCCAGCATAATCTCTCATAGCTCTAAATTGGATTAATTGGTTTTATTTCTTCAAAGTCTGGCTATGTACTGTACTGAGATAATCTTTCTCTATGGATGCAAACAGTACTATGAAACAGAAATACTTGGTCTACCTGCTCAATTTCCTTCAGCTTCTTGTGGTAATGCTCAAGTTTCTTGTGAAGCTGTGAGATGGTTTGTGCTGACTTCTGGTTCTTCTTCTCAAAGACCTGTTTAATGCGTGACGCCTGCTGCTTATCAGCGTTGTGAGCGAGCTTGAGGTACTCTGCTACATTCTCATCTCGGGCCTCCTGCTCCACTCGAATCTGTTCAGTGATCTTCAGAATTTTCTGCTGCAGGTGCTCGATTGCGGCTTTAGTGCGATGGGGGTCTGGAGCTTCTGGTACATCCAGACTGATATTCCCATCCGAGCCGCCATGGCCAGTGTTGGCAGGAAGACCCAGTGTGGTCAACTCTCCCTTTTCCAACTGCAAGGCATAACCAAAACGAGAGTTTTAGATTAGATATACATATGTATACATATAAAGAGAGATAGATTGATCTAAGAACTTACTAAACAGAAGTTAACCACCTGGTTACATTGAAAATTGTGAGCCTGATTTGAACATGTGTGAGAGGCTGTTCACATTACAGCAAATAAAATGCTTATATAAAATTACTTGTCTCCTTTTTTAACTTCTTCTTCAACTGCTGCCTACTCTAAGAATGCCATGTGTCCTGCATAGCTCTTTGTTTCCCGTCAATTCCTTATTTTATATTTTAGTTCTCCTTTGCCCTGAGGCAGACAAGTCGTCTCTTTATTGTACAGTACTTGTTATTTAGTAAATCCCACTGCACGGATTTGAGCATTTTCCATATTTGCTATTGTGACCTTGATTCTATGAGCAATAACCACTCTATCATCTGAATACTATATTTCAGAATGTTCAGTTATGCTCAAACACTCAATCAAAATCAAACAACTTTAGAGATTGTGCAACTTATATCACAGATACAAGTCATTAGAAAGCTTTCTTCAGACCCTCTGTGCCATTTGTGTATTTTGGGACAACTACATATGTTCATGTTTTTGTATTACCCTCTGGTACTTTCTTTTCGGATGGATAATACCTTAGGTCCTTCAGATATTATTAACTACAATTTGCCTTATACTCTACTCATTTATATATGTCAGTCCTCTCCACAGAAGACTACTTTTCTTTGGTGTATGATAATACTGCTGTAAAACTCCCGGTAGCTTCATGATGGAAGTCTCTTGACAAGCTAGCTCTTGGAGAATGGTAAACCTACTTATATAATCAGCCGCTTTGGGAGTTATATGCAGATAGGATTAATGATGCAAATCTAAAGGGGCAGCATAGAATGGAAACTGAATAGACATTTTTGAAATTCAACATTCAGTAAGGTGTTGTTTTAATATGTTTATGATTCAGATGAGAAGCAGGACTACAAAGTAGAAGGCTGAACATAAAGGACTTGGTAATAATGCTCTGTACCTTTCATCTCTGATTAATTATCTACCTTCATATAAGGAATATTAAATTCTTTTTCATATTGTAGTAATAGTGGTAGTGATAGAAGAAATAATAGTAGTAGTACTGTCAGGTGTAAAGAGTAAAGTGAAATTCTAGCAACACTTCACCACTATCCAGTGTCATAATAAACAAAAAAATATTAAAATATTACTATTATTAAATTTGTCTATATATATATATATATACAGTCATATGAAAAAGTTTGGGAACCCCTCTTAATTCTTTGGATTTTTGTTTATCATTGGCTGAGCTTTCAAAGTAGCAACTTCCTTTTAATATATGACATGCCTTATGGAAACAGTAGTATTTCAGCAGTGACATTAAGTTTATTGGATTAACAGAAAATATGCAATATGCATCATAACAAAATTAGAAAGGTGCACCCGAACAGAGATATGACATCAAAACTTAGTTGAGCCTCCTTTTGCAAATATAACAGCCTCTAGACACCTTCTATAGACTTTGATGAGTGTCTGGATTCTGGATGGACCATTCTTCCATACAAAATCTCTCCAGTTCAGTTAAATTTGATGGCTGCCAAGCATGGACAGCCTTCTTCAAATCATCCCATAGATTTTCGATGATATTCAAGTCAGGGGAGTGTGAAGGCCATTCCAGAACATTGTACTTCTCCCTCTGCATGAATGCCTTTGTAGCTTTCGAACTGTGTTTTGGGTCATTGTCTTGGAATATCCAACCCCTGAGTAACTTCAACATTGTGACTGATGCTTGAACATTATCCTGAAGAATTTGTTGATATTGGGTTGAATTCATCTGATCCTTGACTTTAACAAGGGCCCCAGTCCCTGAACTAGCCACACAGCATGATGGAACCTCCATCAAATTTGACAGTAGGCAGCAGGTGTTTTGCTTGGAATGCAGTGTTCTTCTTCCGCCATGCAAAGTGCTTTTTGTTATGACCAAATAACTCAATTTTTGTCTCATCAGTCCAAAGCACTTCGTTCCAAAATTAATCTGTCCAAAGCACTTTGTTCCAAAATGAATCTGGCTTGTCTAAGTGAGCATTTACATACAAGCGACTCTGTTTGTGGCGTGAGTGCAGAAAGGGCTTCTTTCTTTCTCATCACTCAGCCATACCGATGTTCTTTGTGCAAATTGCGCTGAATTGTAGAACGATGTACAGATACACCATCTGCAGCAAGATGTTCTTGCAGGTCTTTGGAGGTGATCTGTGTAACCATTCTTACAATCCTGCGCATATGCCGCTCCTGTATTTTTCTTGGCCTGCCAGACCTGGTTTAACAGCAACTGTGCATGTGGCCTTCCATTTCCTGATTCCATTCCTTACAGTTGAAACTGACAGTTTAAACCTCTGATATAGCTTTTTGTAGCCTTCCCCTAAACCATTAGACTGAACAATCTTTGTTTTCAGATCTTTTGAGAGTTGCTTTGAGGATCCCATGCTGTCACTCTTCAGAGGAGAGTCAAAGGGAAGCACAACTTGTAACTGACCACCTTAAATACCTTTATATCTCATGATTGGACACACCTGTCTATGAAGTTCAAGGCTTAATGAGCTAATCCAACCAATTGGGTGTTGCAAGTAATCAGCATTGAGCAGTGACATGCATTCAAATCAGAAAAATTACAAGGGGACCCAAAATATCTGCAATTTATCACATTTGATTCAATTTCATACAACTAAATACTGCTTCACTAAAAATCTTCGTTCGGAAAACACTATACTCGAAACCAGTACTCAGATGTTCCTAGGAAATGAAAGACATACCACTGTTATGTTTTTTGTTGAAAGTAGAGTAAATTATTATGCAGGTTGAGAGGGGTTCCCAAACTTATTCATATGACTGTATGTGTGTGTATATATATATATATATATATATATATATATATATATATATATATATATATATATATATATATATATATAGTTGAAAATAGTTTTACTGTCAAATAATGCAAAGAGTATGCAACACGTGTTTTGCCCTAATTCTGAGCTCATTCACTGCACCCCCCTCTTGGGGAACCGAACCTCGGACGTCAGCGCCAGAGGCGAAGCCTCTAACGTTGCACCACGGCGTGTGGTTCATTCATTTGACAGCATGTAGATAGGGGTAATCACATTCATGGCATTCGTAGTCTGAATCACAATCTGATTATAATGGGTGGTTACCTACCAGGTAACGCTTGTGGCTGATCAGCAAGTCGGCTAACATCCTTGCAACTCAAAGAGGGCACCGTGGCAGATGTTACCTGGTAGATAACCACCCATATAATCAGATTGTGATTCAGACTACGAATGCCATGAATACAGTAATCCCTCGCTATATCGTGCTTCGACTTTCGCGGCTTCACTCTATCGCAGATTTTATATGTAAGCATATTTAAATATATATCGCAGATTTTTTGCTGGTTCGCGGATTTCTGCGGACAATGGGTCTTTTAATTTCTGGTACATGCTTCCTCAGTTGGTTTGCCCAGTTGATTTCATACAAGGGATGCTATTGGCAGATGGCTGAGAAGCTACCCAACCAGAGCGCGTATTATGTATTAAATAAAACTCCTCAAATATATTGTGAGCACGGGGGCTGTTCGCACCCCTAGAGGATACGGCCACTCCTCAAAAAACGCTGAAAGATTACCTTCACATTGCTCTCTTCCTTGCTGGGCTTACATATGGCTGCTTTGTCAAGCGATATGCTTCCCACACTGTGCTTCGCATACTTAAAAGATCAAAAAGCACATATTGATTTTTGATTGTTTGCTTTTCTCTCTCTTTATCTTGCTCTGACTTTCTCTGGTCCTGACGGAGGGGGTGTGAGCAGGGGGGCTGTTCGCACCCCTAGATGATACGGACGTTCATCTAAAAATGCTGAAAGATTACCTTCACGTTGCTCCCTTCTGTGCAGCTGCTTTGTCAAGCGACATGCTTCCCGCATGGTGCTTCTCATACTTAAAAGCTCTAAGGGCACGTATTGATTTTTGATTGTTTGCTTTTCTCTGTCTCTCTCACTATCTCTGACATTCTCTGCTCCTGACGGAGGGGGTGTGAGCAGAGGGGCTGTTCGCACACTGGCCTAGAGGATACGTACGCTCCTCTAAAAAATGCTGAAAGACTACCTTCACATTGCTCTCTTCCTTGCAGCTGCTTTGTCCGGCGGTGCTTCACATACTTAAAAGCCAAACAGCCCTATTGATTATTGATTGTTTGCTTTTTTCTCTCTCTCTCTGACATTCTCTGCTCCTGACACGCACTCCTTTGAAGAGGAAGATATGTTTGCATTCTTTTAATTGTGAGACGGAACTGTCATCTCTGTCTTGTCATGGAGCACAGTTTAAACTTTTGAAAAAGAGACAAATGTTTGTTGCAGTGTTTGAATAAAGTTCCTGTCTCTCTACAACCTCCTGTGTTTCTGTCCAAATCTGTGACCCAAGCATGACAATATAAAATAACCATATAAACATATGGTTTCCACCTCGCGGATTTTCACCTTTCGCGGGAGGTTCTGGAACGCAACCCCCGCGATCGAGGAGGGATTACTATATATATATAATCCTTGCAGACATGTCTCTCTATTATAAAAAAAAATCTTGGAAGGCTTGGAAGGAGATGAGACGTGATTTTCTCGGAGACACTTTAACGTCCTGCGAGACAAGGCAGTTAGACAAAAGGACAGCTGCTGTACAGGCTTTTAAATGTTCGAAGCACTGCGTGACATTCAGATCACACAGCACGGCACAAGCAGCAGCCGGAGCAGCAGCAGCAAGCCAGCTGATCAAGCATAGAGGAGGTAAAAAAAAATGTATTTGTTTCACATTGTATTACCGTTTAAGAGGGGGTTTTGGAGGAGCGACCGCATCTCCTTAGCGTGTGTTCAGCCCCCCTCTGCACAACGCGAGTGACAGAGACGTGAAGCGGCTGGTGCGTAGCGCGCCCAAGGGGGGGAAGGAGGTGGGCAAGCGAAGCGAGCAGGGGGCAAAGCCCCCTAGTCTATCCTAATATTTAACAAGACAAACCAAAGACAAACATTAAGAGCTACTATATAGTGCCAATAGAAATTATTCACCTCCTAGTCAATTTTGACATTTTATTGTTATTGAACATTGATTTCAAAGTGGATTTAATTTTGCTTTTGAAACTGTTCAACAATAAAGACCCTTTAATGTTAAAAGTGATGTTCACAAAGTGTTCTAAACCAATTACAAATATACAACACAGAATAATCGATTGCCTAAGTATTCATCCTCTTTAATATGTCACCCCTAAATCATCACTGGTGCTGCCAAGTGGTTTTAGAAGTTACAGAATTAGTTTGACGGAAATCACCAATCTGCAGTCAAGAGGTTTCAATTGATTGCAGTATAAATGCTCCAGCATGTGGAAGGTTCAACTTGTGGTATGCCAGTATGGTGGCCTAACCTATGCAATAAAGACAAAAGAACATGCCGACCAACTCCATGAATTGGTAATTAAAAAGAACAAGTCAGGGGATGCAGACAAGAAAATACCCAAATACACACCAATATTTCTTGGTGTCGGGCAGCACAGTGGCGCAGTGGGTAGCGCTGCTGCCTCGTAGTTAGGAGACCCGGGTTCACTTCCTGGGTCCTCCCTGCGTGGAGTTTGCATGTTCTCCCCGTGTCTGCATGGGTTTCCTCCCACAGTCCAAAGAAATGCAAGTTAGGTGGATTGGCGATTCTAAATTGGCCATAGTGTGTGCTTGGTGTTGTGTGTGTGTACCCTGCGGTGGGCTGGCGCCCTGCCCGGGGTTTCTTTCCTGCCTTGCGCCCTGTGTTGGCTGGGGTTGGCTCCAGTGGACCCCCGTGGCCCTGTGGTTGGGATGGAGCGGGTTGGATAATGGATGGATGGATTTGTTGGTATCCAGTTAAACCAGTCATTAAGAATGGAAAGAGAATGGCACAGGTGTAAATCTGTCTATAGCAGGTCATCCACAAAAAATTATTTAAATACATGAATAAACATTTGTAATTAATTTAGACCACTTTACAGAGATCTGTTTTCACTTTGACATTAAAGAGTCCTTTTCCATTGATCTGTACCACAAAAGCCAAATTAAATTTACTGTGATTCAATGAATGAAAACTCTAAAGGAGTATTTTAGGCACTTTTGATGACAATGCCTATGTCATTTTCCATAGTTCTGTTTGTTATAAAACACTCCAACTTCATACTTTAACTCTGATGGTAAAGTGAACTAAGAGCTTAAATGGCTGTGTTAAAAACTAAGGCTTAACTTGAATAATAGCCTTTGTGTTCTTTGTAGCCACATGAAAGTTCCATCCTTATTGTGTACATAAGTGTGACCACATTTTTGGAGGGTACCAGCCTTGAGTGCAATTATGCCAGGACACACACCACTTTCAACAAACCTTAACTGGAAAAGCGGTTTTGAAAATGGACGGATTGATGAAGATTTGCTGGACCCTGGAGAGCTAACACCCATTTAGAATTAACAATTAACCTAACACACAAGTAGCTAGAATGTGGGAAGAAACCACAGTACATGGAGAAAATCCACATGGAAAGGAAAGCAACTGCAAATTTGAATCAAACAGTTGTAAACCCGGGAATCAAACTCGTGCGTATGAGGTAGCGGTACTGACCACTGCGACAGTGAAGGGGTAATATATCTAATTTAAGAATGTCTTAAAAGCAAGATTGGTTCTTGCCTTGAGCATTAAGCTGCTGGGATAGATTCTAGCCCCTGTAACCCTGAATTTGATTAAGCAGCTCAGAAAACGGATAAAGGGATTGATAAGTGGTTTATTACAAGATGGGGAGATGAATACACCCTGTGATTTTATTCTTATTTTCCATAGTGTGCCACCAATGCTGTCCTCCTTGGCTCTAGTGAAGGGTAAGATGTGTCAGCTCTGAAGAGTTAATGCCTACTGCCTTCTCTGCTCCACATTCCCCCTCCCATTGCATATCACTTCTCACCGTAACGAAAGCTGTAGGACTTCATCTCGCCTTTTGCACAGAGCTGAGATTCTAAAAAAAATAAATCTTTAAACTGCTAATTACAGTGCCACTGTCTCTCTCGTTTGTGTCGCTGTCTGCCTCACGCTCTCTGTCACGTACCGCCTTGCTCGCACACTTCAGGACACTTGATTCAGCAGCTCTGTGACCCAGATAAATCCATGCATTCTTGTGCACCAACTTCTCATCTGAACTACTATAGCACAGGCTAAAGACCATAGCTGCTGGCAGCTGGAAGAGAATATGGACTTGTGGGCCTTTGAAAAACAATGTAAAAGCAGTTGAATCACACCTGGAATCCCCTAAAAGCAATGGCTGGAAATAGGTATTCCTGCCTAAGGATATTACTGTCAATTTTAAAGTGACCAGGGAAGTCTAAGTCAACACGTACAGTAAAGTAAGGCAGATGCGTCTAAATCTGCCCCTAAAGAGAGCCGACCAGAGGCAATGACATGACCGAACTTGGAATTGCACTCCTGGTCGTCTTTAAAGCAAAATGGAGACAGAGGGAGATAACAGTTGATATGGGCATAAAAACAACCCCTCAGCCTCTTTTAATGCAGAAAAAGGAAAGAGTCTGATGTTAGAAAGGAATCAGCAATGCTAACCAGTTTTGAAACTTTTTTGTCTCTCACAGTCTCCACTGAACCACCAGGAGATGACCACTGATGCTAGACAGTTACCCTTCAGGCACAAGAAGCTGAAATGATGTGCCGATGGTGACACAGAGAGACAGTTGCTGAAATGAGACTAGATTACTTTCTAATACTACACAGCCTTCTTTGCAGCACCAACTGGTGAGGAAACTGAAATCTAGAAAAATATGACCCTGGAGTGAACGCTTCTGGTTTCTCATAGGCTCTTCAGAAGCATCTTTGATACACAAAGAGCAAGTGGACAAAGGGAGTTTGAATTTCTGTGGACAACAAACCAGCAGCCTAACCCCTGTGCTGAAATGAGCAGTTGAGCTATTCTTGGCCTGAATGAGACTTAAATGTATTCTTCAAGGAATATCCATGCTGCACTTCATAGAGATGATGAAGATTTTAAGCTGAGTCAGTCTGTCATTTCAGAGAAATAATGCACACAATCCATAACACGGGCAGCATTATCCAAAGCTGATGAAGGGACAGTTCAAAATAAGATGAAGCAGGCAGTATGGCGCACTGGCTTAGGCACTGCCATTTAAACTACAAGGTTGCCTCTTCAATGCTTCATTGTATGACCCCAAACAAGTCTATTAACCAGGCTGAGATCAAACTATAAGGAAAATCCTTAAACAGTTATAAAGTATACTCATCTTGTAAGTTACCTTAGGTAATGGGGACAGCCTAATTCACAATAATAATAATAATAATAAGAAGAAGAAGCTCCAAACCTAAAGCAAGCACCCAAGAACATAATAAACAGAAATAGTACAAAGAGTTCAAAGGATAAAGGAAAGACCAGGCATTTGTCACATTTGTCTAGCACAGAGCCCACATGCCCAATTTCACTCCAAGAAAGGATTATGAAGAACCTGAATAACCAAACTGGCTTGCATGGCAGTCATATCAAAGCTCAGGAGAGCACCACTGCTAATTATTTTAATTTATACCACCATCTTTATTAATTTTTTAGTACATTCCTCAGAAAAAAAAAATGAGAACAACGCCCCCATTCTGACACCAGACAAACCTAAACATTTTTACTAATGCCAGCTCAGAAAGCAAAGCCACATCACTTCTCCTGGCCAATGCCTCCCAGCCCCACAACCCAGCTACATTACCATGCTGCTTCATCCCAGGGCTCCGTGGTTCAGTTTGCTACCTTAGTGACCGGTCAGTCCCATATTTTAAAAAATAAAAAATAAATTGTGTTGTACTGGTCAGAAAGAGCCTAACAGTGGCTGAATTCCCAGAGAAAAAAGCTGAACCTTCTCTCACGCTCTCATTTTCTTCCATGTGTGCTGACACACCAGTGAAACTACAGAAATGCTCCTCTTTTTCTATTCATTAAATTTTTAATCTTCATGTGTTAAAGGAGATGTGAAAATTCAGACTGTCTGCACGGTCCAAGTCTGCTCGGCTTGCAGCTGCTTCTCCAACTGCAGCAGGGCTGTCACACTCTCTCTCTCTCTCTCTCTCTCTCTCCCTCCCCCCACCCCTTGTGTCTCTCCAAATCCTTGGATGGGGGGGCTGTGATGCGCAGAAGGACGTCTCAGCACTTCACTGAAATGAGCCCAGAAGTTTCTCATGTGCCAGGGTCCCAAAGGTTCTGCTCTTGCTATTGAAACAAGCAGTAGCCTGGGGGTTTACATTTCATGGTCTCGAACAAATCATGACCTGGTTATACTGCCTATGTTTTTTTCTGTCAGACACTCAAGAAGTGAAGGCGTTTGGAGATGTTTTTAATTTTTGTTTGGAATTACAGTACAGTATTTCCAATTTCTTTCAAAACAATTCATCTTGTAAGTGGATGCTCTTCCTGCTCTTGGGGTGACGGTGACCATTCTTTGAAACTGATCAGTACAAACAGAAGGTAAGTAGGAGTGCAGACTCGAGGCATTGACAGAGGTTTATAGGAGTACAGAAGGTTGTCCCCAGAGAATGTGTTTTGTGTGTCTCTAGCTGCTCACTTGTCACTGATTCTCCATATCGCAGCTGTGCTTGCTGTGTCCCTAGGGTCTTGTGCTATTTAGGCATGTGTTACAAAATACTGAGAGGTGCCCTCTATCATCCTGGCATCATCAAGAATAGGTTCTGCACCAAAGTGGGTGTAGGGGCTGGCACTCCACTCAGGGTGGTGTGAAAATGACTAGACCTAGGCAGAGAAGAACAAGTTTTCAAATAATGACTGGTGGCACACCTTAGGTAGCTGAAGGAGAACAACTGCCCATTCAGGCTCAAGAGTAACTGGGCATTCTGTTATGTCTCACTGGACAAACTCAGTGGTCTGTCATATCCAATCAAATAAAATATGATTCTGATGCTATATTAGGATCTCTCTTCTCATAATTTCGACCAAGGTAAAAAATGAAAAATATGTGTTGAATAAACATACAAAAAAAAGTGAGAAAGTAATAAGGTTTAGAATAGAAATCCATGAGGCCAGCAGAACAGTAAAAAATCACAGGACGTGAAGGTTTTTTTAATTCTGACATGTCAGCACTATTGAAGATTCTGACGTCAGAAAGGAAACCCCACCAGAATACAGGAGAGGCTGGTCTGCAGCCAGAGAATCCAGTTACTATAAGTATGATTAAGCTTGAAGGCATGTGTTAGATGCCGCTATAATGACACTTAATATCACTGCAGGAACGTGAACATGCAAATAATGCAAATATTTTATTAAAGAAATACCCGTGAACAGACATAAAACCATCTGTATTCACCAGACACATCAGCCCATCTTTAAACACTGTTGACGTGTCAGCAGTTATCAAACTTCTAACATGGCTCTTTGGGCATGATCAGCTACAAAAGGTTCTGACTACATGAGACACAACCCCGATACTGTCCTCACTGCTACTATTATGGACAACTTTCCAAAACTGAAATCCTGCAGGACTGAAATGGATGTAGGTGAAGGGAAAAAAGAAACACTTAAAGGCACTGAATCTTAGAAGGCAAGACAACTGAAACAAAGGCAAAAGAAGGAACTTCCTTTAGCAGCAGTAATTGGTTACTAATTAAAAAAGGGGCAAGAAGCCAGTCTGGCTGTCCGAGATCTGAGTCTGATACTCCTGCTATAAAGGCAGAACAGGTATGTCTACATGGTGATCAGCACGGGGTGATCAGCTTCTACACAGGCCTGGTACATTACAAGGTCATGAAGAATGGCAGAGGATTGCAGTTAGAAGAGGGTAGCATGTAGATTCTACATATTATTAACAGACCAGTAACATTGCACTGCACGATAACATGCAGTGAATACACTTGACTTGAGCATTCCTAGTTTTCATCCTCTTTCTTTGTATGTTTAGCATTTGTTTACTCAGAGGTTGATGCGCTTGCAGCTTCCTGAGCAGCTCTTCTTTTCTCCACCCTAGCAGCCTGTTTCTTTTCTTCTTTCGTCTGCATCTTTTTGCATTAAAACTGATTAAGTCAGTGTTTGTGTTGCAATTACTTAGTACGTGTTCTTAAATTTTTCACTTAAGCTGGCACTTAAGTCTTCAATCTGCCTCAAGAATGATTTAAGATATGAAGTGGTAGGGGAAGTGACGTAGAAGGTGGTAGGGATGAGAACGGTGCCCGTACACATGTGCCGCACAGCTGCCCTGCTGGCCGTTGCTGAGAGTTGATTCTGCAATAAAATCAAATAAAAATAAAAATATAAATAACCTTGGAGGTCAATCATCACCCCGAAGGCGGATAGTAGACGTCACGTAGTATATGTGTACCAAATTTCAGGTCAACAGGTCAAACGGTTTGTGAGCTACAGGTGATTTAAAATCCTGGACATACAAACGAACAGCCACGGTAGCGTATAATATATAAAGATATCCTGGTGGGAAGGGAGGAACGAGAGGTGCAGGAACACCTGAGGCCTGTCAGAGGAAAATCTATGCACATAGCTGCGGAGCTTCTGTATGGCAATTGTAATACAAAAAGTGACCTTGGTTTGGGGCTGTAAAGGTGTCCTTGTTTCCATTAGTCCACTCAAACTGGAGTACAGAGCAGAGTTAAAGACGAGGCTCAGTCTGCCAGGAAGAAGACAGGCAAGTTTGTCGAAGATGGTGTGTTATGTTTGGAGGGAGATAATAAGGGACTTGAATCTTGTATGTTTGGGAAGCTTCATCAGTCACTCCATGTGCTAGTTAGGGCCCTCCACATGAATACACTACAGGTAGTTCCCAGATTACGAACACCCAACCTACAACATACGAACGGGGCCGCAACTGCGACGCATGTGCCTCAGTAACTGCCGCTCCATCATCTTCAGCCCGGGGACACTGCAAGCGATGGCTGGACGGAGGCTGGAGGGGGTCGATTTCGCTGCTCGTGCAGTGTAGTGTCCGTCGGGCGGCTCCCGGTGGCAAGCGGTTTCACTGCCCGCCCCCCGCTGCAAGTGGTGACCCTGTTGTGGCTGAACAGAGGCCATTGAGGGTGAATGGGGAGGCGGGGGGTAGCATTGTAGTATGCCTCAGATGGCTGTGTGTTGAATGGGGGCGGTGGTGCGGCGGGACACTGCAGGTAACATACTGTACTGGAGGTGACTGTGAGGTGGGCTGGTGATGAACCGCCCCTCGCTGCTCCCATTCATTCTCAATAGCATGCCTGCTTGTACTGTTACGCACATAGCAGGAAGTTGTCTCTTGTCAGTACAGGGCGGTCCAGATCTAATTCTGCAGATCCAGATCGTCTGGATGACTTTGATTTATGTGGGGACGATTCCAGTTCGGTGCGAAGATGATTCTTCGTGTCGTCAATTTGCACACTTCTCGATTGTCCGGGATTTTTCGGGTGATTTTCTATGTAATAAACTGAATAAGTTATAGCGTAATGAAAATTGCATAATTAGATCTGGACCACCCTATACATCAGACGTGTTGACGACTGGTGCCTAATCTGCTGTGATAGCATGTACAGTGCTGTATGGAAGAGCTCATCTTAACCTTTTGTCTTCACCCCTCAAGAATGTCTCTGAAACACGAATCTGATGCAAGTGCTGGTGCTACAGTAAAGAAGAGAAAAACCATCACCATTGAAAATAAAGTAGAAATAATAAAAAGGTCAGGAAGAGGTGAAACTCCATCATTCATTGGCAGAGCACTTGGTTACAGTCGGTCAACAATAACATTTATTAAAGTAATGTACCTGTTCTGACTTACGTACAAATTCAACTTAAGTACAAACCTCCAGTCCCTATCTCGTACGTAACCCGGGGACTGCCTGTAGCCTGGCCTAGTGAGGTTTACCCTTTATTATTATAGGTTTACAGGATCCATATTGTCACATGTACAAAGCATGATGAAATTGTAACTTGCATGTATTAATCAAAATGCAAAATGTCACCATGACAAGTGACTGTTACTACCTTACCTTGGATCTTTCTTAACTTGAAATTTATGTCTTCTTTATATATAACTACCTTACCTCAAAGTTAAAGCTGTATACTTTATCTAATATTTACAATACATGTAATTGCCCTTGGCGTGCACTAAGTGAATAGCATTATGCAAGAATTAATCAAATTATATCAAGTAGAATTGATGTTACTAAAGAGCGCGCACATGCAACCTATTTGCCCCTTAAAACTGATACTCCCGAGAAGCACACTATCACGTCAGTCTTTATGTTACCAAGTCCATGTTCACACTAATTATCATTGAAAAATTATGTTTTTCAATGAAAACATTCTCCATCCACACTATATGAGTTTTCACATCATTTCTGAAAGGGTTTCCGCTCACACTAAAATTAATAACAAATGCACATGAGATAGTCATTTGCGTAACTGGGCATGCACACTTCAGCAGAAACAGGAAGAGGAAATGACCTCCATTCTAGACATTCATTTGCACTGGCAATGGCAACTGTGATTGCAATGATGATTACAAAAAACTAAAAAACATTGTTTTGTTTGGACTGACAATGGGAGTAAAGCACAAGTATAAGGCGAGCAAAGCAGCTGAGAAAATGTGATGAGTAGAAACAAATCAGGAAAGAGACACATAATAAGCACAAACCAATTTCAGCACAATTAAGAGTTTGCAGTTTCAAAGTGTTGTTAAACAAACATATAGAAGTGTGGATATATCCTAAGAGGCAGAAACACAACAATGAAACCCCAGTAACAGGCTTTAAAGTGGGACAAACCTGTCCCATACCGGCAATGCCACTTAATATGACAGGAGCGGAAACACAGGCATATGAAAAGCACCAGATTATTGTATTACTAACACAGGCATATGAAAAGGACCAGATTATTGTATTACTAACACAGGCATATGAAAAGGACCAGATTATTGGTATTACTATGAAGGAAAGAAGTATCAGAGCTCTGTTATGAACATAAATTAAAAGTGGGTAATTAAGGCTTTAGTTTTAATCAAGACTACAATACACAACTAGAAGGGAACAGAAGAGCCTCTCCCTGATGTTATTGCAAGGGTGACAGGTATTCTATATAGGGAGAACAAGCTGTATAAAAAAATGGCTTTTAATCTTAAAACATTCAGTAATATATCCACAGAACACACAAACCACAAAGTATGCGATGGGAGGACAAAATACGTGAACTCTGGAGAAAAGCAGCACTTAGTATCTTGACTTTTAATGCTGATTTAACTTTGTGAAAAAAAAACTGCTTTAAAACACTGGAAGGCTATACACTAACATCAGCAAAATATGAGTCTCTAGTGAAGACAGAAGGAAGCGTCTTGTCTGTTATGGAGTTCTCGACTCTTCAGAAATATCCAGCAGACTTGGTTTTGAGATGAGATCCAAAGGCTAGACAACATATAAAATTTCATAACACTGACACTCGGATGTTATATAATTGTGATGGAGAACCTGCAGAATATATTTAGAATTCCATTATGGCAAATACAGATTATTTTTTGTTTAAATTCTGAATTTTACTACTATCATTTTTTTTAATTACTGTCAGGATCTCACTTAGGAATTTCCAAATTAATTTCATTTCTGGAATTATTAAAATTGTAATTTTAGTTGCTAAGAATTTTTTATTTTTGTGATATCACCGTGGAGTCATTTTGTTTGAGGTTTTGTCAAGTAGTGTTGCCATTTGGATTTGTTATATTTTATGGGCTTCACCATGTTGTCAACACCAACAACACCCATTATCAACCACACAGGTCGACAGCAAGGCAATGCAATGCCCGATATCATCTAAGTGCTACTATAAAACATAAGAACAGACACAAATCCACATCCGAAGTTTTGGATCAAAAAGAAAATAAACTGCAAGAGCCAAGCACAAAGATATCTATAAATAAATAAATAAATAAATAAATAAATAAAGATTTTGGGCGGCACGGTGGCGCAGTGGGTAGCGCTGCTGCCTCGCAGTTGGGAGATCTGGGGACCTGGGTTCGATTCCCGGGTCCTCCCTGCGTGGAGTTTGCATGTTCTCCCCGTGTCTGCGTGGGTTTCCTCCGGGCGCTCCGGTTTCCTCCCACAGTCCAAAGACATGCAGGTTAGGTGGATTGGCGATTCTAAATTGGCCCTAGTGTGTGCTTGGTGTGTGGATGTGTTTGTGTGTGTCCTGCGGTGGGTTGGCACCCTGCCCGGGATTGGTTCCTGCCTTGTGCCCTGTGTTGGCTGGGATTGGCTCCAGCAGACCCCCGTGACCCTGTGTTCGGATTCAGCGGGTTGGAAAATGGATGGATGGATGGATGGAAGATTTTGTTTAGGTAACAGCAAAAAAAGTTCTGAGTTAGCTTTGATGAAAGGTACAGTAGGAAAAACAGATAATTAAAAGCTTCAGTTTCATATGAACTAAAATAAGACATCTGGCTACAGTATAATTTTTAACTCATGTTTTGGTTTTATTTTGCTTGACTTCTTACTACATCCATAATGGCTAACACGGTACAACACCCTAGTACTACAGGTAAAAGAATAAATAGACTTACGTGAATCAGACCTCTGCATGTTTAATGAGTATTTCTTTGTCTTACCCAAATATTAACGACTCATCACTCTGCTGTTCAAACAAATTTCATTTTACAAACGTTCCCAATTACTTGTTGAGATTTATAACCCTTTTCAAGTATGATTAAGAAAGTTTATTCCAATAAATGGTGTTTCTGCAGTAATTGTACCTTCTTCTCTCTTTCTCTCTGTGAAAAGAATTCTATATCAAGTTCTTGGTTATTCTGTATAAAGTTCTCGAGGTTGACCTTCAGATCTGTTATAGGTCAGTTATAATTAACCTTGACTTTGGTTATTTCCACTTGAAAAGGGCCTTGTCTCACATTTATAAAGATCATTGTCAATATTGTCTACAGTAATCCCTCGCTGTATCGCGCTTCGCCTTTCGCGGCTTCACTCCATCGTGGATTTTATATGTAAGCATATTTAAATATATATTGCGGATTTTTTGCTGGTTCGCGGATTTCTGCGGACAATAGGTCTTTTAATTTCTGGTACATGCTTCCTCAGTTGGTTTGCCCAGTTGATTTCATACAAGGGACGCTATTGGCAGATGGCTGAGAAGCTACCCAACTTACTTTTCTTTGTCTCTCTTGCTCTGACTTTCTCTGATCCTGACGTAGGGGGTGTGAGCAGGGGGGCTGTTCGCACACCTAGATGATACGGACGCTCGTCTAAAAATGCTGAAAGATTATCTTCACGTTGCTATCTTTTGTGCAGCTGCTTCCTGAAGCGACATGCTGCACAGTGCTTCGCATACTTAAAAGCTCGAAGGGCACGTATTGATTTTTGCTTGAAAAACAAACTCTGTCTCTCTCTCTCTCTCTTTGTCTGCTCCTGACGGAGGGGGTGTGAGCTGCCGCCTTCAACAGCTTTGTGCTGCGGTGCTTCGCATACTTAAGCCAAACAGCCCTATTGATTTGTTTGCTTTTCTCTATCTCTGTGACTTTATCTGCTCCTGACGGGCACTCCTTTGAAGAGGAAGATATGTTTGCATTCTTTTAATTGTGAGACGGAACTGTCATCTCTGTCTTGTCATGGAGCACAGTTTAAACTTTTGAAAAAGAGACAAATGTTTGTTTGCAGTGTTTGAATAACGTTCCTGTCTCTCTACAACCTCCTGTGCTTCTGCGCAAATCTGTGACCCAAGCATGACAATATAAAAATAACCATATAAACATATGGTTTCTACTTCATGGATTTTCTTATTTCGCGGGTGGCTCTGGAACGCAACCCCTGCGATGGAGGAGGGATTACTGTATAGTATTTTAGTATAACCTAAAATACTTTTATACATTCGGAAACATATGAGAACTGAAAGTAATATGAAGTCTTTACCATTAGAGGACGCCAAGATATTAAATATTAATGTGCAACATATTAGATCCTTACTCAGAAATTTGCAATTGAAGTGCTTTAAGATCCCCAGGCTTCTACCTGGCAGCAGCAGTACTCGCCTGTTAAGACCCAGACTCAGACAGAGGCTCCTGGGAATTGTAGTCATTGTAGGAGTTTCTGTTATGCTGCATTCACAGGCTACCGTCCAGGTTGGAAAAATGGTTTCCCAGAAATTTCACATGAAGGACCTTCCAAGTTGGGAATCCCAGGCAGTCTACCCAAATTCCCTGAGTGTGAGGTTAATGATGACCTTTTTATTGGTATTTGGTACACTGTACTATCACGTCAGTCAATAAAATAAAATTAACAAATAACATAGTCAGCCCAGAAATTATATTTTTAAGGTTTAACTGTATTTAGAGCAATGTGATACACTTTTAATAATTTAGTTTGCTCTTTATTTTTATTTAAAAAATTATTCGTTATCTTTATTTACGCTTTTGTGTGGACCAAGTAGCAAATCAAGTGCGGCCTTGCATTTGTCCCAAAATGTCAACAGGAAATGAATGAACTTGAAAAATTCTGAGTATGTAAACATGGCATTACATATAAATGTGATCAGGAAGTGCTTCCTGGAAATACCAGCAAGCCCCCGATTCTCGAAAGAATCGCAAATCCAAGAATGGCAATCACTTTCAGTTCCTTCTGATACTTGAAGGGATGAAATATCATGGAGGGTGGGTGCGTCCTGGGACAGTTAATTTAATTAAATAAACATATTTGTACTAAAGCGGTTTCTTTTTGGAGCTGTGACTCAGTTGTAGGCGCCTTCGTTTATTGTATTCAGCCATGCAGTCGCGCGTTTGTTTTTCTATGGCTGTGCCGTCAGCGATAAGTCGTTTGCTGATGGCGGCGGATTCGCGTGCTGAAGTGGCCACGGCGGCGGTTTCGGGCATGGAGGCCTACATTACTAAACGAATGTGGTATATGCGGTGGTGTGAGCGGTCGCGCTCGGGCGGCTGTACACTCTGGCGTGCACGCTGCACCTCAGGTTTAGTGTACAGGTTGTAGCCATGGTTAAGGTTTCATTTAATCAAATAAACGTATATGTACTACAGCGGCGTCCTCCGGGCATGGAGGGCTATATTACTAAACGAACGTGGTATATGCGGTGGTGTGGGCAGTCGCGCTCGGGCGGCTGTACACTCTGGCGTGCTCGCATGCTGCACATCTTTTCAACCTCGCTCCCTCTGTCTAGCCCATCAATTCTTTTCTGCCTCCTTAGTGTCCAACCTCTCATATAATTCATCATACACCTTTTCTTTAGCCTTCGCCATCTCTCTCTTCACTTTGCGCCTCATCTCCTTGTACTCTTGTCTACTTTCAGCATCTCTCTGTACTAAAGCGGTTTCGTTTTGTGGTGACGTGAGTCTGTTGCCTTCGCTGACACCGACTGCTTGAACAGGCTGTGTTGTTTGGGTGCCACCTACTGACTCTGGGAAGCCGCTGCGTCTGACTGTGGGGTTGAGCCGTGACTCCTTTCTTAAGCGCGTTGTCACAGCATGGACCTTTGTTTTGAGCCTGTGAATCCTTTCGTTTTTGAGCCGTGACTCCTTTCGCACAGCATGGACCTTTGGTTTGAGTCTCGTGCGGTGTCATAGAATGGGGATTCGGGGATTCCGTACATCCGGGGATGCCGGACATCCGGTGAGCCCTGCGCCCATCCGGTTTACAACCTTCGGTTAGTAATATGGATCCCTGGGTCTGCGCTTAAAAGGGGCTTCACCTCCTCAGGCAGACAAGAAGCAAAGGTAAGAGATAATCTAGAAAGGGGGCTACTGGACTGAGGAAGACAGGGAGGTATAGGGGAGCATTTTAGTTAATCAATCTGGTAGCAAGACTAGGCAAATGTAGAGAAGGCCCAGCAAGGGCAGTCTTTTTCATTTTCTTCAGACTTTTTATTGTGTACATTCTTTCAATTCACCCTCACTTACACATCTTCTGTTGTTTAATAACCCTTCGTAACCCTTATCTGAACTTCACTGTGTGAGTGTGAAACCTGCTCTACAGTGCTCCACCTGTCTGTGCAAATACAGCAAACACACAGAGTATATTTATTTGTCTTCATAGTGATTTAAATCATAGTCCCACAACAATGATTGGAACTATTGATCACTGAACTATGATCTGTCATTACTCAGTGGTACCACTAGCACCCACTAAAAGATGCTAGTGAAAAAGCCTGGTAATTCCAAACCTTGATGGTATTATGTTGGAATAACAAACACATGAACTCCTTATGTTACAAAGAAGGAGACAGGCACCATGTGGGCACTCCAGGTCCTGATAAATGTGTGGTAGATGAGTATACCAGCTTTTTGATGTTATACAGGTTAAGGCTTTGGAGTTTGGACTTCAAACCTTGAGGTTGTGGGTTCAAATCCCACTGCTGACACTGTATGACCATGAGCTAGTCACTTCACCTGCCTGTTCTTCAACTTGAAAAACAATAAGAAATGTAACAAATTGTATCTCACATGATGTAAGATGCCTTAGATAAATGTGTCATCCAAATAATAAATAATAATAATACAGAGACACAAAGGCACACCACTGGATTCATCACTGATACTACAACTATTAAGAAACAAACTGTACTGCTTGAACAAGGCAACCGCAGTTTTGAGAGAGAATGGATTCAGAAGGTGGCAGGGAGAATTAAGAATTTTTGCAGGGGTCGCAACCAGGTAGACAATAACTAAATAAATAAGCTCAGAACCTGTAGCCAAACTTGTAGCTAAAGAGCAGAGTGGTAAGTCATAAGCCAAAGAGGGTACATGCAACTAAAGCAAAGAAACATGAGATATAAATCAAAATCAAAGGGCCACAGCAGAACGTGAATTATTTTTAGCTTGTTAAAAACAAAGGAAGCAAAAAATGAACATAACAAATTCCTTGGCCTCAGAAACTCAGAAAAGCAAACTTAAATAATTTTAAGTGGTCAATGAACAGTTGGAAAAAATATAATTCATAAGCCAGATCATGACACAGGCTAGAATCCCATATCCTCATACTACTCATGTACAGTAAGTGCTGCACTGGCACAGAAGTTCAGCCACTGTATATGAACAGACAGGCATGTGAGATCTTGATAGGTACCCTAACAACATCACGGCTCAAGTTGCTACCAATCAAACAGTTTGTTACAAAATGCAATAGTTGATAATCTCCAACTTCACCAAATGTTTTCACTGAAGCAGTGTTTATGTCGCATATCCAGTTACGCCAATAACTGCTGCCCCCAATTCGCTAGGCTCCACAAGCTAAACTCATCAAAAGGCATGCAAAAGTGTACACAGACTCCCAAGTTACATATGTTGTACAGTACAGGATAGAATAATGCAGAAATATAGCATGGTCTCCAATTTTTTTTTACTAATATTACAAGCTGAATGGTTAAACATGCTTCTAATAGCTTATATACATATTCTTTAAACACAATTCCTTTGAAAAGGCTATGATAATTAGAGTAAAGGCCTGGTGTTAATACCTTATATTTATTTCTTAAATTTAAGAGATTTGCATTGCAAAGGACACTTGACAATACTGCTTATCTCACTATAATATTATAACCAATAAAATTAGCATACTAGCTTCCACATGGCCCATACATCAAAGATTACCTACAAGTGGAGACCTCAAATTTTTGCCCCTCAATCTGGAGGCAGTTGGAATGCTGCAACTGGATTGACTGCTGCTAGGCCTCACACAACTGTTGAGATTTCCTTTTGTTGGGATTCCGTGTCCTTCTTTATTCTGCTTAAATTTTTCCCTTTGAAAATCAAGCCATTCTCCTGCTGGACTTAACCACCTTGAGAAAGCTGTCTCAATAATACAAAAGGATACTCACAAAGACTCCCAGGACCGAATTCAAGAGGAAAGCATGCCTCTCGGATGCTGAGCTAGGACATGGGGCTTCGTGTTCCACGCCACCAGTAAACAAGTGCCCCTCCGTGCGCATATGGGAAGACCGGAAACGAGGAGTGGGTGCCCCTCTGTCCTTTGATTCTGACAGATGCAGGAAGGTTTACTGTCACAAAGCTACAAAGGTAAAAAAAAAAAAGGCAAAAAGAACTAAAGGCTGTGTCTCAGTGGCCACTTCTGGGCTCGATCAGTATTCAGAGGCAGGCACAGCTCTGGAAACTCATTATCCCCACATGGCTCTGGCTGCTGGCGGTTCTGCCTCTTTTCCTTTCTTCTTTTCTTTTTCTTCTGCTCAGATCCTCGGATGGGGGGGGGGGGGGGGGGGGGGGGGTTTACTGGTGTAGCGAGAAGCAGCAGACTGAAGAATTAGCTCGACAGGAGGTCCTTTAATGGCTTTTATCTAACAAGGACCTTACTCCTATCCTGGAAAAGGTTTTATTTATGTTCTCTTCCAGCTTGCTTCCCTAAAAACATGCTGTGCTGAACGCTGATGTGAAAGGCAACAGAATGAGGAGGTGGGGGAGATGGAGCTGCTCTGGAAAAGTCCCGATTCCCCATACTGCAACATGCTCATTCCCTCAGTGCCAGCACCTGTTGCCATATTAAAAATAGAAAAGTTCAGCTCCCATTTAACCCATCTGTAGCTGCTCTTGTGCTTATCAGTCTTGCACAGGACCGAGTCCTTACTTTCTGTTTCCAAACTCCACAAGCTATGAAAGACTTCTAAAAGTACAACTAGGAAGCTACCAACTGTTAAAATATTGTTTTCAAAGATAAATCTGCCACAAGAGGGTGAAACATGGGGTCATTTGGAGAAAGGCAAACCCTTAAGACGCCAATAGACTACAGAACACAGGGCAATATAGCCTCTTTCACTTTTAAAACTAAAATCTCTGTCCACTAATTCACCCTGAGATCAAGAGTAAATTTCTTAAGATTGCCCATTACAGAAATAAAGGAATATACACACTTGTAATTCATAACTAGTGTGGATAAAATATCAGCTAAGTAAATAAATGTAAATATAAACTACAAAAATGGTGCCACAGTGGGTTCAAATTCTCAAATTCCCTTTGTCTGCACTGTCTTCTCTCCAGGTTCTCTGATTTAGCCTCTCAACAACAGGTCTGTTAAGCTAATTTTGCCGAGTAAGAGTGAATAGATCCTGCAATGTACCGGAGTCTCATCCATGGCCAGTTCCTGCTCTGTGTGCCAAATGCTTGCTGAATGGGCTTCAAACCTCTGTAACACTGATTTGGATTATGACGACCTGGGAGTGTTGAGTTATTTAAGAAACTAGATAATATATTTTAAGGTTGAAAAGAAACCATACGACATAAGATTCCATGAATCTTTAACTCATCTCTTTGTATTTTATTGTGATAAGAGAATTATTGAGAATATGTGATAGAGCAGCAAAAATGTTAAGGGGTCCCACATGTTGTGCTACAAATTAATCAGGTTAAAGAATAAATAAAGCTATGCTGACTAAATGCATTATTACTTTGGGCCCTTGACAATTTACGGTACTGATTCAGCCATTAGCTAGATCACTAAGAAAAAATAATGTTTTTTTTTTAATGAAATGCTAAAAGGAAGCTGAGACCCACTATCCTTACTTTACTTCTGCAGCAGAGAATGATGGCGTGTGCAGAGGGAGATGGTTATATGAAACATGTTGCGTATGAGGCATTGTGTCAGAAAGTGACAGAATGCCCACTCCCCACCATGTCATTGCAACACATGTATCCTTTTTGCAACATGTAACAGCGGGAGCTTCCTGATGTACTAAACTGCGGTAAAAATGATATATGAAAACTTCTCCTTCCTGACAGATTTCTACCAGTACCATGCACCACTACGAAATATGGTAAATTACTTGTGCTTTTTATTATCCATTCATTGTATGTTTTAAGGCATTAGATGCCTAAGTTCAGGGTATTTTTAGCTATATATGGCAAATTTCAGACAAATATTTATGGAGTTCTAAAATTTATATCTACTGTAAATTGTGATTATGAACTTATCTGAAATAATATGACAAGCCTCTAATTCTGACATTGTCATATGAGTGCTTTCAGATTTGCATACCCACATCTTGTGTTTATAACATGGATATTCAATGCACACACACACGTCAAAACACTACAGTCCTATAATTGTGTATATTAAAAGTAAAATATACAAATTTTTACGTTTTTAATAATCTATTTAACCTTTCTCTATTTTGAATGGTTTGATACAAAAGCAGAAGTACTCTGAAAAAAGAAACACAGGAAGAAAATATCTGGAAAAAAATCCAAGAGAAATTACAGTGAATGCAACAAATATTTTGAAGAGGCCAAGCACTGACAAGTCAGACCACCATGTTTATACTGTTGTTACAAATGATTATCAGTACAGCAGTATACATATAATTTATTGACCAGATAGGACTTTTTTTCTTTTGCTATAAATTCTTGACTGAATATGCTCTCTTTATTAAGACACTCATCACGATGAAAGCACTCTGTCCTCCTGCTGTGCACGTAGCAACACAGTCAGTCAATCAAACTCCAATGTTCCTTTATAATAAAGGTGTTTAACACCAGCAGTAAACATAAAAATTCTGTGATATGTAATCACATTCTTGCATTTACTATAGAAAGATTTACATGTAAGAAGCTTAGAAAAAAATACAGTATAATCTAAGGAAAAGTGGTGTAATTATTGCTTAGTGAAACTAAAAGAGGCATCCATGGCAAAGAATAAATAAAAGTTGCCAAGTAAGAAGAAGTGACAAACATTTCCAAGAAGAAAATACTTAATTTTGCTTACAAGTTTCAGCTGGATATATACTTCCATTTTGATAAAGATGTAATTTAAATATTGTAAAAGAATATAAAAATGGTATAATGAATATTACAAAAGCAATCTGGACCAGCACCTACAAGGGTACCAATGTTTCCTCTACTATTGAAATCAGTGGGCAGGCCACCCAATAATCCACAGGCCCAGTTGGTGATGGCAAGTGAACTGAAGTAACTGTGATCAAGGTTCTTCACAGTGTTACAGCTCTGTTTATACTGAATAGCTGCCAAAATCTCTCAAGACGCTTGCATTAATTACATATACAACTCAATGTGTATCATGGATTCAGTTTGACAATTGGTAGCAACCTCGTAATTAGTCATACACTGTGAATTGTCTTGTGGTGGCAGCTCCAGTGGGGAGATTTTAGTAAATGCAGTCCTTAAATGTGACATACCTTCAGTGTAAAACTTATTGAGAGTTGTTTCAAGATGGAAATGTGATACTGCCTTTAGGTAATAACATTATCCCTCTTGCCCACAAAGCCCATGCTTTCCTGTATCTCTCACAAACTTTCAATGATTTAACTTATAACGTGAATTAATTAAAAATGTGTGTGTGTTTTTTGGGCATGGCTTTTATGTGGGTATGCTTGTATTTTTTTAATACATTTTTATGTATTCCTTTTTGTTGTAAAATTGCTTCAATTATTTATTTGTTTTTGTGTCGCTTCTCTAAGAGATGCCCATCAATCTGGCAAACCAATTGCCCTCACTAATAAATATTTTCTATTGGAAACACAGAGTATTGTGCAGTTAAATAAAGAAGTTTACTTTTCATAATCAAGCCACTCAGGTCTGGCTCAAAGTCAGCATGTGTTTCTAAAATAAAGATGCAGTAATACTACATCCTGCTCTACACATTATTTAAGTAATTGCCTAAAAAGAAACAGCATGTTTGTATAACAAAAAAGGTTGTGATAAAACACATCTGGGGTCTGTGGCAGTGTGTAGTTTTATAATAAAAACAGTGCGCTCAGGCTCCACAAGGGTGTGCACTGGTGCAGTTTTGGGCATCCGCAGGGTGTTTCGGTTTGGACAGTAAGGTGATTGTTTGATTAGGTCAGCTGCTCCACAGAAGCACTCTGTTGGTTGCAATTAAGACACCGCACCCATAGGAGAATGGGAAAATGAAATCAAGGAAATTGAGAAAAGAGAAAGAAAGAGAGAACAGAATTGAGTGGAAGCTAGTGATTGTGAGAAGGCAGCAAAGCTGTCGGGAAATTTCACATTAGAGTAGTGCGAGGGGCACTCCAGGGGTAGATTGGACTGCTCCTGCCGCACAGTGGAGAACAGGTGGGATTGGGGCTCTAAGAGATCCAGTGAACGCCAAGGTGACAGGGAAAATGGAGCCAAGTTCACTGTGTCTCGGAGGATGCCGAGGGATGTTGACTTGGAGTGGAGTCAAGAAAGGGGCTCATAGGGAACCACTTGACCCCAAGACAGTAGTGAAGATGAAGCCGGGCTAAGCGCATCCCAAAGGACACTGATTGATGGTGGTCAGGTCAGCGATTCTGTCTTTTGCTTTGATCCTTGGTTTTAATGAAATTTTAATTTCTTGTTATTTACTTGACTTTTAGCATATTTACCTGTGCTGGATTTTTATAGATGGATTACTTATTTATAAGTATTTTGCACTGCACTTTATTTTTCATTGGACACTGTTTGGATTGTTTTAATAAAAGCACTATGCACAATTTTGCACCAGTCTCTTGCTGTGTTGTGTCATCATTCAACCTAATCCATCTTAGTTCCAAGACTATCAATGTCCCAGGTTCAAGGAGGATTATGCCAGCTACAGGCAGTGCAGATAACCCAAGAGTGAACAATGTAATGGCAAAATGATAGTAAGGCACACCAGATCATATACCTGTATATGTCCGCTTAAACTGTGGAGAACAATTACATCAGAAAAATCTTAAACCTTTGCCTGTAGAGCTCAGATAGTAAAGCAGCTTCCTTTCCCAGTGTTCAAGAAAGCTGTAAGCACAATGAATTGTGTTCATTAGCGAAGAGAAATATGAGCTTTCTAGTGAAAAATCTGACATAAATCCCCTTCCCAGTGATAGATCCCAGTGGGACAATTGAGGGATAAATTTGTTATCCAAATTCACAAGAGTTGTAACACAGCACTGACCTCTCACCTCATTTCATTATGTAAGTTAAAAAATAATAATCTGCTCAGCAAGAAATGTGGCATTTGGCCATCACACGGTATTAAAATCAATGCAACCACAGCCTGGAGCATTTCCTTTCCTTTTTATTTTCAAGGAAAAAAAATACGTGGTAACCTTTATTTGCTTTTTGGATTGAGCACCAAATCAGTTGTAACTTTTCAGTCCTTCTAAAAACTCCAACTGGAAATGCAGGTAAACAGAACAAAGGTGTGCAGTTACAAATGATATTTCTGAAAATTCACGCAGGAGGCAAACACTACATAACGCCAAATCTGGGAGAAGGGTGAACCCAATTTCACTTTGCAAAATCAAAGAATATACAGAAGTTGCCAAAAAAGAAAAAAGAATAACATTTACAAGCTGAAAGTACTATATTTTTCTTACAAATCTTAGATGGCAACATCCTCCCATTTTAACAACGATGGATTTAAAATAATGCTGAAGTAAAAAGTTAACCTAATTACCACAAAAAAAATATGGACCAACACCTATAAAAGAATACCAGCATTTCCCCTATCATTGAAATCAGTGGATGGGGTCTAGCAATCTTGATCATCCACCCAGCAATCCATATACAGTATGTATATACTGTACAGTGGATACAGAAAGTATTCAGACCTCTATACTTCCTGCACTTTATTATGTTGCAGATTTACTTTTAAATGGATAGATTTGTAATTTTTGCACAACAATCTACACTCAATAATCTCTAATGATAAAGGGAAACATGTTTTAAGAAGGGTTTGTAAATCTGATAAAAATCAAAAACTGAAAATTCTCATTCATATAAGTATTCAGCTTCAGTAACTTGTAGAAGATACTTTGGCATAAATTACAGTTTGAGTCTTCCTGGGTAAGTCCTACAAGCTTTGCACACCTGGATTTGGGTAGTTTGTCCTATTCTATTTGGCAGATCCTCTCAAGCTTTATTAAATTGGATGAAAAGTGTCTGTAAACGGCCTTCTTCAGGTCTCTCTAACATGTTCTATGGGGTTTAAAAGTCTGGGCTTTGGCTGAGCCACTCAAGGACACTCAGAAGCTTGTCCTGAAGCCACTCCAGAGTTGTTTTGGCTGTGTGCTTCAGGTCATTGTTGTGCTGAAATGTGAAATATCACCCCAGTCTGTGGTAATGTGCACTCTGGTGCAGGTTTTCTTTAAGGACCTCTCTGTAGTTGGCTGCATTCATCCTTCCCTTAATTCTGACCAGTCTCCCTATACCTGCTAATGAGGAGCATCCCATAGCATGATGCTGCCACCACGATACTTCACAGTGGGGATTGTATTAGACAGTTGATATGCAGTGCCTGGTCTTGGCCAGACATAGTGCTAGGAGTTCTGCCCAAAGAGTTCAATTATTGACTCTTCAGACCACAGAATCTTTTCCCTCGTGTTTTTAGATTTCTTTAAATGCCATTTGGCAAACTCCAAGCAGGCTGTCATATGCCTTTTACTCAAGAGTGTTTTCTGTCTGGCAACTGTACAATAAACACATGACTGATGGAGTACTGCTGAGATATTCTTCCTTCTGGCAAGTTCTCCCATCTTAGCTGAAGACTCCAGAATCTCTGTTACAGTGACTTTTAGGTTCTTGATCAAGTCCCTGACTAAGGCCCTTCTTTTTGGTTACTCAGACGGTTCCAAACTTCTGCCATTTCACAATTATTTAGGCCTGTGAACAATCAAAGCTTTAGAAATGGTTTTATACCTTCTCACGACAATTTGATCAAGGAGTTCCTTGAACTTCATGGCTTGGTTTTTGTCCTGACATGCAGTGTGAATTGTGGAACTTTATATACAGAAGTGTGTACTTTGCAAAACAATGTGCTATGAATTCAGTTTGCCACAGGTCGACTACAATCTAGTTCTCGATAAATCTCAAGGATAATAAAACAAACAGGATGCACCTGACCACAATCAGCAGTGCCACTGCAAAGGGTCTGAATATTAATATGAATGAGAGATTTCAGTTTTAGCTTTTTAATAACATTTGTAAACATTTCTGGAAACATATTTTCACTTTTCATTATGGGTTGCCAAGTGTAGAGTGATGGGTAAAAATGTCAAATTTACCCATTTAAAATTAAATCTACAATATAATAAAGTGTGCAGAAAGTGAAGGGGTCTGAAAACTTTGAGAATCCAATGTATATTATGGACCATCATAACATAAGATACAATGACAGTACTTCTCTATATAAAGCTTTTATACATTCTACTTTTAACAGTATTCCTCATATAATTTTTTTATGAAAAAACTAGGGGGCAAATTGCTTGCTTCGCTCGCCAACACCCCGGCCTGTACTACATGCTAGCCTCTTTGCGGTTCTGCCGCTCACATATGGGGATGTACAATTTAAACAGATTTTTATTTTCATGGGAATTGTTACATATGCATCAATGCAACGTATAACTGCCTGTGACTGAATTTCGTTTTTCTCCCTATTTAATAAAATTACTTTTTCGAATGTTTGGCTCTGAGATTTGTTAATTGTCTTTGCAAAAGCTATTCTAAACGGAAACGGTTAACATTTTAATATGAATCACATATTAAGATCTCCTTTGTTGTCTAATGTTGCACTACATTACCTTTCTTGGATACATCCTTCTTTCTACAGTAATTTGTGCGTTGTAAGACCGGACGTAGTTAACGGTTGTAGATATTCTTTGGGATATTGTAAGTTGTTGTTTTCATCTTCTGCATGATCACCACCAACTGTTTCAGCATAGTCTATTGATACGCATTTAACCAATTTGCCGTGTAGCTGTTCAACATTTTTGGACTTACTTAACCAATTTGATGTGTAACCGATCGACATTTTTGCCGTTAATTTGTTTGACTTCCTTGTTTCTCTGTGCTAGGATTGTGCATGTACTCATTTTTTATGTTGATAACCCTTCGTGATGAAATTCTTCAATAAGATTTGGACATAATGTCTTCTTTAATTGGGAACTTAAAAGTGAGGAAAACGTTAAAATGTATAAGAACTGACAGCGCAGGAAGTGTGTCTGACAAAAGCATTCACACGGATGAGAGTTGAGGTCTTGTTTGAAAATGTTTGACAGGAGGGCATGACTTGGAAAAATGTCAAGGCAAAAGTATCGTTTCCTGGGACTTGAAAAAATTTCATCCACAAAAAGTCTTGTCGAATTGAAGGATTTTTTAATATAATAGAGAGATATACAACATAAACAGAACAGAACAAAACAGAGTATTTTCCTTACTTCATTTCACTCTTTTCATTTTGATTTCTCTACAAACACCAGGCCAGCCTGCAACTGTACCTTTTCTATCTGTCCCTAATTCCAATACAAATACAAATTGTCATGCTGTCTTCTTGCCTGCTGTAGCAGCACTGCTAGTTGAGACGCAGAAATTCTGAACAAGGTAAACATTATACACAGGTGTGAACAAAAACTCTGCTTATGATCAAGAAACTGACACACCATGTCTCCAGCATGTTAGATACAATGATACCTGTCAGAGGCTACTATGAGCAAATATTATCGAATAGAAAGGTACCTGGGGAAGATGCTGATATAATCAGCTTTCCCTTAAAAGTTAATTTAAAAACAGTATTCCTGAATTCTTAACACCATACACATTTGGTAAGGATTTTTGTTTTAATTACAGTGTAACATGTCGTGTTGCCATTCAATGTATTTTTTAAGAATGAGGTTGATGTTTTTGTAATTGACTATCTGAACGAGCAAACTTTAATATGACAAGGCCCCCTGCTTGTATTTTTTTCAATGGGTTTTCAAATCAATTTATGCAAAGCAAGTTAATGCTTTAGCATCCTATTGCAAGCTATGTAATAATAAATTTGAAAAGAAAGGTGACAGAGTTTTCATGATATACTAATATTGAAAAGTTGCATTATTTTTGAATGGCACTTGCATCCTTAAGTCATAATTTGAAGAAAAAAAAAAACTACAACTAGAAATATATGCATTACTGATTATGCAGCAAGGCTCAGTTTACTGAGGTCCTTGAGAAGCAAAGCATTCTGGTGAGCAAGCTGAGATTCTAGCCTGTGTATGAAATAACATGCCTCTCAGTGAAGCAACACAGGACCATCTTCTCTAATTGCAGTCTAAATCCAGAGAAAGATGGCATGCTAGTTACACCAAAAGAATGTAGGCTGGCTAATGATGGAATGAGACCGAATTTACAAAGATTGCCAGTTAACCTTTTCAGTACCTTGTACCTTGATTTCAGATGCAAATTTAGTTTACCACAAGTTAGGTTTGTATTGTTATAGTTGAAAGGGCCATCAAAGGTCTTTATGATGTGAGACGTACAGTCAGTGCCACTGGTCTGTAGTCACTAGGTGAACAGGCCCAATACAGCTTTTGGAACAGGAACAATGTAGGACGTTTTCCACTGCGGTGGCATTTTTTGCAGCTTTATTAATAGACTGAACAGACAAAAGAGAACACCACAAAGTTGGTCAGCACAAGCTTCAAGAACTTGAGGACTAACTCCGTCTGGTCCCACACCATTTCCTGTGCGTAGCCCCCACCATTGTTTCAACACTTGGTCATCAGTTATGGACCAAGTTCCTATTGATAATCAGAGGTGGACTCATTACTAGCCATTCCAGTTGAAGTAGTAGGATTTGGTTATGTAGTAGGTAGGTTTTGCGGGGACTGATCATTGGAGGAAATATCTATTAAAAATTGGTTCAGGGTGTCAGTCTTGTCCAGTCCATTCCAGACATCTTTCATGCTGGCAACACAGTGAGAATTATGTTTTCTGAATTCTCCAGTGCCTTTAGTATCATCCAGCTATCACTGTTAAGTGACAAGAACAGAGCTATGCAGATGGATGAGCCTATGGTGTCCTGGATAATGAAAGACTGCAGTTTGTGAAACTCAAGGACTGTGCCTCTGCTCTGGATGTGAGCAACACTAGGAACAGTCCTGTCTGGTTTTCTATTCACTCTGTATATCTAAGACTATACAAATACATATAGTATACATATACATACATAAATATAACACCAGATCATTTCATTTGCAGAAATTCTCTGATGATTCTGCACTTATAGGTTGTATTGATAAGGAGGATGATTTAACATCAGCAAAAGCAAGTAACTGGTTATGACTTTTAGTGCACCAATCAACCTCTACACCTGGTAACTATTCAGGGAGTACATGTCGAGGTGGTGTACTTTACTATGCTTAGCAGGTCCATATCTCTATATCTCTATACAAGGAACTATATAAGAAGGGGCAGAGTAAACTTTACTTTCCTATGAGACTGTATTCTTTTAATGTGGGTAGTGACACATGTCAAATATTTTACAAGTCGGATGGTCAATGCAATTTAATTTTCTAAGTTGTGGTGTGCTGGGCCGGTAATATCACTTCAGGACAGTTGCAATGAACCAACAGGCTAATTGAAAGAATAGGCTCAGTTATGGGACACACTCAACTCCCTGAAGCAGTAGCAAAGGAGAGAATGAAGAAAAAAAATGTGTCAATATGAACAATGCTGCACATCCTCTCTGACACACTAACATGGAGTACTTTCAGTCAATGAATTGTTCAGCAGAGGTGTGTCAAGAAACACCACTGAGGCTCCTGTATATCAATGGAAATAAGCCTTTATACCACTTCACTGTGACTGTAACTGCCAAGTCAGAAGTTCTTTTTAGTCATTGTGGGGTGTGTGTATGTATATATATTTGTGTGTGTATATTAAATACAGTATATATTAAGAATGACCATTCACACTGTGCCTTGTCTCCTGGTACAGTATTTGCCTTGGGAAAGACACATTTTTATACATCGTTCTTTTATACATTGTTCCATTGCAAAATTAAAGAAACATAACCTCAGATTGTCAAACACTCTTCTATACAGGCATTCTAATGTAAAACAAACAAAGCCTTGGATTACATAATGTAGGATCAGTTGCCGCCGGACCATGTAAAGCACTTATTGCGTGTTGATACGAGTCTTTAAAGCCAGTTTACTCACCTGTTGTTCTGTTCTCTCTCTGTCCCGGACCCTGCTATGCTTCTCCCTGTGGCTGAATCCCCTTGAGAAAGACACCTACGGGTTCTTTTAAACTTGAGAAACAGAGTTGGAGAAACAGAAACAACTTGAGTTGTCTGCTTTGCTGTATGTTGAATAAAGGCTCATGTATTGAATAAAGCTTGAGTACTGTAACTGCAAGTACCAAAATAAAAGATTTGTTTGCTCAAACTTCTGCAGCCTGTTTTTTGTGCAACCCCCGTAACCCTGACACACTATAATAAACTGAGGTGTTCTAAAACTTTTGAGCGGTACTGTGTGTGTATGTGTATATATATATATATATATATACTGTAAGTATTCACAGCCTTTGCCATGAAGCTCAAAATTGAGCTCAGGTATATCCTGTTTCCCCTGGTCATCCTTGAGATGTTTCTGCAGCTTAATTGGAGTCCACCTGTGGTAAATTCAGTTGAATGGACATGATTTGGAAAGGCACACACCTGTCTATATAAGGTCCCACAGTTGACAGTTCATGTCAGAGCACAAACCAAGAATGAAGTCAAAGGAATTGTCTGTAGACCTCCGAGACAGGATTGTCTCGAGGCACAAATCTGGGGAAGGTTACAGAAAAATTTCTGATGCTTTGAAGGTCCCAATGAGCACAGTGGCCTCTATCATCCGTAAGTGGAAGAAGTTCGAAACCACCAGGACTCTTCCTAGAACTGGCCGGCCATCTAAACTGAGCGATCGGGGGAGAAGGGCCTTAGTCAGGGAGGTGACCAAGAACCCAATGGTCACTCTGTCAGAGCTCCAGAGGTCCTCTGTGGAGAGAGGAGAACCTTCCAGAAGGACAACCATCTATGCAGCAATCCACCAATCAGGCCTATATGGTAGAGTGGCCAGACGGAAGCCACTCTTCAGTAAAAGGCACATGGCAGCCCGCCTGGAGTTTGCCAAAAGGCACCTGAAGGACTCTCAGACCATGAGAAAGAAAATTCTCTGGTCTGATGAGACAAAGATTGAACTCTTTGGTGTGAATGCCAGGCGTCATGTTTGGAGGAAACCAGGCACCGCTCATCACCAGGTCAATACCATCCCTACAGTGGAGCATGGTGGTGGCAGCATCATGCTGTGGGGATGTTTTTCAGCGGCAGGAACTGGAAGACTAGTCAGGATACAGGGAAAGATGACTGCAGCAATGTACAGAGACATCCTGGATGAAAACCTGCTCCAGAGCGCTCTTGACCTCAGACTGGGGCGACGGTTCATCTTTCAGCAGGACAACGACTCTAAGCACACAGCCAAGATATCAAAGGAGTGGCTTCAGGACAACTTTGTGAATGTCCTTGAGTGGCCCAGCCAGAGCCCAGACTTGAATTCGATTGAACATCTCTGGAGAGATCTTAAAATGGCTGTGAACCGACGCTTCCCATCCAACTTGATGGAGCTTGAGAGGTGCTGCAAAGAGGAATGGACAAAACTGGCCAAGGAAATGTGTGCCAAGCTTGTGGCATCATATTCAACAAGACTTGAGGCTGTAATTGCTGCCAAAGGTGCGTCGACAAAGTATTGAGCAAAGGCTGTGAATACTTATGTACATGGGATTTCTCAGTTTTTTTATTTTTAATAAATTTGCAAAAACCTCAAGTAAACATTTTTCATGTTGTCATTATGGGGTGTTGTGTGTAGAATTCTGAGGAAAAAAATAGTGATGCGCTGTGAATACTTTCTGGATGCACTGTATATATATATATATATATATATATATATATATATATATATATATATATATATATATATATATATATATACATACATACACACACATACATACATACACCCACTACCGCTCAAAAGTTTTAGAACACCTCAGTTTTTTCAGTTTTTCTGGTAATGCATGCAGTTTAATATCTTAATGTTTCAAGAAATCAAGGTATACAACAAATAAGCAATGGCAAATAAAAAAAGTCAAGGAATTAAAGTGTACAAAATTTAATTGAAAATTTTGATTAACAAAAGTTGCCCTTTTGATTCAGAATGCAAGTCACCAAGTCTGCCTCCAGCAAAAGAACCCCAGACCATCACACTTCCTCCTCCATGTTTGACAGTTGGTGTCACACACTGAGGAATAATCTTTTCACTAACTTCATGGCATGCAGTCACACTGCATTATGAACCGAAGATTTAAAATTTTGATTCATACTTTCTTCCATCCTGCAGTAGTCCACAGTGGGTATTTCAAGGCCCTATTTTGTCCTGTAAGGAATGGCTTTCTTACTGCCACACACCCTGTCAAACCTGCAGCACAAAGTCTCCTCTTCACAGTAGACACTGAAACTTGCTTTTGTCAACCTGCTCTGTTAAGTTGTGCTTGAAGCTGTTGTGCTGTGAGGCTCCTATCACGCTAGCTGGTGACCCTCAGAAACTTGTCTTCTGATTGGGTTTTGACTTTGGGTCTGCCAGTCCTATTAGAATTTCTTCCAGTTTCCAACTCCCTTTGGATTGTGTAGGACACCAATGTATTCACTGACACTTCGATTTTTTTTTGCAATTTCTCTAAATGAAAAGCCTACACTTTTAGGGTTAATAATGCTCTAGCTCATTTAATTTGTTAATTGCTATTTTCTTGCCATTATTACTGGAATTTACAACTAACAACAGTGTAATATTATCCACATAATACTTCAGAGGGTGTAGTAACACAGTCTGTTCCAACTTTGTTTTAAAACAGACAGAGGGTTTTTAAGTAATCAACAGAAGTTGGGACACCTGTGCAAATTGTTTGCTTCAACTTGCAAGGCTTAATTTACTCAAATTGCTGCAGAACACCTGTAGGTTGTAACCTATTAGTTGTTCATTGAAGAAGGCCCATTTGTAATATTCTGAAATTTTCTTTTTTTTCAGTTTTTGCAAACTGAAACTTAAAACCTCTGTTAGTTTACTGCTTACCTTTTCACCATTTTAGGCCATTCATTGCATTTCAACTCATTATATTTAAAAAACTGAAAAAACGGAGGTGTTATATATATATATATACACATACACTGCTCCAAAAATTAAGGAAACACTTAATCGTCACAGTTTAACACCAAGTCAGGTAAGCTTCAGGGATATCAATCTATCCAGTTATGAAGCATAAGCGATTGTGAGTCAACTTCACCTGCTTTGGTGCAAATGAAAGTGACAACCAGTGCACTGGGGAAGCAACAGCATGGCAAGCTCCAAAAGAGAATGGCTTTGGAGGTGGTGGCCATTGCTCTCTTCTTAACCGTTAAACTTCTCTAGTTTTGTGTTTTGCTAGTGTTTTCAGTCAATACTGGTAGCATGAGGCAGTACCAGCTGGCAATTCAGGTTGCACAGGCAGAAAAGTTTCTTCAGGATGGCACAACCATATGCGCTGTCGCAAGAAGGTTTGCTGTGTCTTCCAGCACAGTCTCAAGAGCAGTGAGGAAATACCAGGAGACGGCCCGTTACACAAGTAGAGATGGGGGATCTGCAGACCAGTCAATGGCATCAATTCTTTCTTTCTTAGGCAGTCATTATTAAATTCACTACTGTTATAATAGACTATGGCTTTATGTGCCTGAGACCACAGAAATGACCATCTTTAATGAAATGTTTATTTTGTTGCGGGTGTATCACTTTTCCGGGGGATCAATAATTAAGAAATATAATATACAAAAAAACAATTTTAATATTTTGTATCTTTAAACTTATTAATGCTCCTTGGGATGGTTTCAAAAAAATCAGATTGGCAGTAACACTTTCAACATATTGTATGACCCTGAGCAATATAATATTTCTTCATTTGGTACACTGGAGTTTTCCACAGGGTATTTTCCACGTCATTTCATAAACTGGGAGCACAACTGACAAAAAAATGTGGAAACAGGGGTGAGGTATCCATATTACTAACCGAGAATGCTAAACCGGATGATGGACGCAGGCACATCCGGCCATGGGCCGTAGCTGCAAAAAGACGTACTGCGCAGGCGCAAAAAGAGTCCGCGAGAGTCGGCTGAGGAGCCGAGAAAGGCGGACAAAAGAGGGAGTGAGAGGCGGATGAGGGTCCGCGAGAGGCGCAGGCGCAAAAAGAGTCCGTGAGAGTCAGAGAAAGGCGGACAAAAGAGGGCGACAAAGGCGGATGAGGGGCCGCGAGTGGCGGACAAGACCACAGAAAAAAGGAGTGAGCACATACAAAAAGGAGAAATGAGGCGCAAAGTCAAACGCAGGAAAAGCACGAAACACACTGCACACGAAACTAGACCCAAAAAAAAAAAAAAAAAAAAAAAAAAGAGGCTCGCGCACAACAGCAAGGCACCCCCCCCCTACAGGCACCGGACGGGACACACACCAAGAGGGGGATTCAACAAGCCCATAGAACACAAAAAAAAGAACACAAAACCACCCCACAGACCCTACAAGCGAGGGACGGGACACACACAAAGAGGGGGATTCAACAAGACACAGGAACACAAAAAGAAAGAAGACGCTCGCGTGACAACAATCCCCCCCCCCACCAACATCCATAAGAAGTCACACCCAAAGCCACATATTCTAAAGTGAACGTCAGCACCTTCACACTAGACAGCATAGGTGTCAGCATTGGTGGATCTCCTTACAATAAAGCACTATTAACCGTTCAACTGCAGAAAAGGAAACATATTAACAGTGACTGCGACCCTCCTTATTACTTATCCATATTTCGGATGCTGAGAAAGAAACAAGTCATGAATACACGGTCACGGGTACAAAACGAAAAGGAAAGGATAACAGGAACAAACACACGAACACGAAAGAAACAACAAAATAGACGGCTATGCAGCATAGGTGGATCTCATTACAATAAGGCACTATTAACCGTTCAACCGCAGAAAAGTCTCCATATTAACAGTGAGTGCAATACTCCTTATTACTTATCCATATTTCTAAAAGAAAAAATGTCTCGACTCCAAAAATGCAAAGCTCAACTAAAGCTTCTAACTAACGATGTACCTAAAAGTAAAAACTTTATGAACTGCGTTAGATCCTACAATAGTTCATTTGCTTTTAGTAAATATCAGGCCACCAAAAGGCAATGGCCCATACTGCTTTCCCATATGTGCACAAATACTGCATCGCATTGGAACAGTGCACCCTGAAACAAATCAACAACGCAAATATGCACAAATCTACATCCTAGATCCACATGACGCAATCTATCAATCAAAGTGCTGCATCGCAACAGGCATGGATTCAAAACGAAACACCTCACGTCTCAGACATACGTTAACGGCAAGGAAGGCTACAACGGGCGTCTCACACAGCACAGGCAAATCGATTACAGCTCCAAAACAACACGTCCCAAATACTACATATGCAACAACGCGCCTCTCAAACGGCACAAGCAAAACATACACCGGGAAAATTCATTCGGATTAATGAATGTCATTTGCAATCATTGTCATTCAGTTCACTTCCCTGAAGAAACAACTGGCAATACAAGTAATACATTTAGACGTTGTTGTCAAAAGGGTCAAATTAGACTGCCTCCTTTACATTCATATACTGAATATCTACAGAAGATTCTAACTGACGATGTACCTGAAAGTGAAATCTTTATCAACTGCATTAGATCCTACAAATCGGTATCCACTATGAACATTAACGGTGGCACTGCACGTGACATCCGTCTTCAAAAAATGTTGTTTATTGATGAATGTACAATGGCATGAAGTCACTTACTCAACACCATTCATAAACTTCTACAAACGTTTATGAATAATAATATTCGATTTGGAGGAAAGGTACTTTTATTAGGAGGAGATTTTAAACAGTGATTAGCTATTCTTCCAGATGGCATGCACTCAGCTATTGTTCAGTGCACCTTAAAATACGCAGACAATTGGCATTGCTTTCAAAAGATACAGTTAGTAAAAAAGATACGATGTCCAGAACCAGATCATAACAATTGCTTATTACAACTGAGAGATGGTACACTCACCAATACAGATGGACTTCAGCCACATATTATTACAATTCCTCAAGCTTTATCTGCGACGACTTAGTTACAGAGAGATTTGGAACAGCAATCTCATTAGACCAACAAACTTGACTCTGATCACAACAATAACCATCTTCATTGACCTTACAAGTTCTGAGCTGGAATTACCTTTTACACTTAAACGGCGTGTACAAAGAAATTTTCCAATAAACCTTTACACTGTGCCACACACTTTATTGTTTGCTTTCTATTTGCATCATCTACACCGTCACACTATTCTATATCTCATTCATACATCACGCTCTTTGTCATTCACAACACCAGGGGTTGGCGAGCGAAGCGAGCAGGGGGCGGAGCCCCCTAGTTTGTTTTCTAATATACAAAATGAGGTTATGCATTTTCATAAATTCTTATTTATCGTGATAATGGAGAGCAGTGACATGTTGGTCAGATATGTAAATTAGGATTTCACTGTACTCTGTATATGTGACGATACTAAAACTACTACAAAATGCCATTTATGAGGAATAAACCCTACAGGTAAATTAAACATCAAAATCAAATATGCACAGAAACTTTGAAAATTGGTGCTTAAATACTTAATTTCCTATTAGATTCTCCTTCTATCTCATTTCAAATTGCAAAAGTAATCCTGCCAGACTTAGATATATTACTTGTTTCTTTTCTGTCACTCAAACATATCCAACTGCAGGCAAAATTCAGTAGTTCCCAAGGCCACCAGTGCTAAAACATCTCTCTTTGCTAGAAAATAACAGAACAATTACATTCATTTAGCTACAAAGTTGTACGGGTAGGCATGTGGGCTGTAATCTGTATGACAGAACCTAACAATTTAGTTTTTGTGCTAACCCTACAGTATATTGCCTCTTACTGACAGGGGATACTCTTCACTGTTGATTAAACCTAGGTAGTTAAAGCACTGAAAACTGAAATTATTGAGTTAATTAAATGATGCTATGAGAACGGCTCTTTAAAATAAATCATTCCACCAAAATGGATTCCCAGAAGGCTTTTTTTAGTCTTAACATCTGTATCTGGCTGTAACACCCACACTGGATGTAATAAACTTCTGCTCCAAACAGGTTTAGGCTGACAGAAGAAAATATTGTCATGAAATGATTCCTACCAGATGAAAATATACCTTCCCAGAATGTCTCAACTTCAACAAATTCTGAAAAATCACAAAAAGAATCTCAGAACAAGTCAGGAAGAAAACGCATAAATTCTTTCAGGCCCCCTGTGATGATGCGAGTTTGCTGCATGCTCCCATCTTCTGTACGGGAGCCCTTAAACCCAACACCGTCGGTAATGCTACCGATGAGCTAAGCAGTGAGGCAACATAGCAAGGGGATGGTGCAAAAGTGTCAAGTGCTTTTATTAAAACAATCAAAACAATGTCCAAATAAATAAGTGACAGAACAAAATCGTGTTCAAATAAATAAGTGCAGTGATTCAAAGTCTTCAAATAAATAAATAATCCATTAAACAAAACTTGGGGGTAAAAATCAATAAATAGAAAAAAAAAACACAATCCTTTAAAAATCGAGGTTAAAACACAATGCTGGAAGCAGTACTTTAAAAACACAATTCACAGCCCAGTGCTTCTTTTACCCTGGCGTCTCTCCCGCTTCTCCCGTTTGGGCCCCGCAACAGGAGAGTCGCCCTCTCAGCAGCTGACCTTTACTCCGCTCGACTAGTCTGGAGGCCTCCCGATTCCTGGCTTCGGTCGAGCGCTCATCCCAGACCAAGACTGTTTCCTTGACGACCAGGACGCTCACATCAAGGACTTCACCCACCAAGCCTACCGACTCCTGCTGCCTTCACGGCCTTACGCGGCCTGTCGTCCTTCAACTGGTCATTCCAGCTCCATGTTCCCTCAGCTAGAGCGACCGCTTCCTTCCGCCACCAAGTGTTGGCCAAACACCCTTCTTGGAGTTCACCTTCCAGCTGCCTACCTGCGAGCCTGCATTTGTTTGCTTGCTCACACCGGCTCTTTCGCCACACTGCTTCCTGCTCTCCAGCAACCTCCGTCTTTCTTTTTTCCTCCCTCTAGCCGACTCGCACTTCTATATATCAAGAGGGCATGGCAGCTGTAGCAAATTAGCAGCCCCAGGAACAATCACAGATGCGGGCGGTCTCTCACCTGTGCACTTAGGTGAGAAACGCCCACACTGCGAATCGCCCTGAGAACCGCTTCATCCACACAACCACCACGCCCCCTCGCTAAGCCGCGAGCGCGGTGATTATTTATTTTAAAAACTGGCCTTAGAACGGGAGCTGTGGACCCGCTATACCACACCCCCTAGTGACAGAACACAAATCTTGTCGCAATAAAATTGTTTTTTGATCTGTCACCACTGTTAATTTCAGGGGTGGACCATGTCCTTATAAGCAAAAAAAAATGTTACAAAATATAATTTTAGAAAATAGTCAATAGAATAAATTAATATACTGTTAGAAAATTATTAATTATTAATGAAACAAAATGAAATGAAAGTTAGGCAGGTCTCGAATTTCTGCTCAGAACTGTCCGGGCTTACTTTTTAAAAATCCTGCATAGTTTAATTGAATAAAACAGAAAAATCAAGCTGTGTTTTTAAAACTGCCACTTTAATGTCATTATATAATCAATTGAGGAATAAAAATATACAATTCATGCATGCTTTGAGAGTCTGATGATGTGATCAATCACCTGTCAGATCACTGATTGGAGAGATTGTTGGCTTTTTAATACAGTGTGTGATAGACATCCGGGATAGATTATCATCCCTCCTGGGATGGATCTGGTTTTCTTGATTGGCCAGGAGGCCAGTGTAAAGGCACTCCCTGTCACAGCCATTAGGTGGACATGCCATGCCAACTTGGAAGGACAAGTCACAAATGGATGGACTGGCATCCTGGTGGGGTTGGACAGAAGACCCTTGCCAGGAGGCCAATGTGGTGTGGACTGACATGGGGAGACAGCTTTCAAAGACTGTATGCTCCCCAAGTGTCCTGGGTGGCAGCATTCCGGGGCTGGTGTTCTCATACACACACCCAGAGGGTATTCTGGGAATTGTAGTTCCATAGAGCCAGCTGTCCATTACGAAGCATAGAGGTGTTCATATGTGCACTTGGCACCAGGACACCCTAGGACTCAGTTTGATGATCGACTTTGTGGTCGTGTCGTCGGACTTGCGGCCACATGTCTTGGACACTTGGGTGAAGAGAGGGGTGGAGCTGTCAACTGATCACCACCTGGTGGTGAGTTGGCTTCGATGGTGGGGGAGGATGCTGGTCAGGCCTGGTAGGCCCAAATGTGTTGTGAGGGTCTGCTGGGAACGTCTGGCAGAGTCCCCTGTCAGAAGTAGCTTCAACTCCCACCTCCGGCAGAACTTCGACCACATCCCGAGGGAGGTGGGGAACATTGAATCCGAATGGGCCATGTTCCTTGCCTCTATTGTTGAGGCGGCTGACCGGAGCTGTGGCCGTAAGGTGGTCGGTGCCTGTCGTGGCGGCAATCCCCGAACCCGTTGGTGGACACTGGCAGTGAGGGATGCCGTCAAGCTGAAGAAGGAGTCCTACAGGACCCTTTTGTCCTGTGGGACTCTGGAGGCAGCTGATAGGTACCGGCAGGCCAAGCTTTGGTGGTTGCCGAGGCAAAAACTCGGGCGTGGGAGGAGTTTGGGGAGGCCATGGAGAACGACTTTCGGACGGCTTCGAGGAGATTCTGGTCCACCATCCGGCATCTCAGGAGGGGGAAGTAGTGCAGTGTCTGTATATGGTGGGAATGGTGCGCTGCTGACCTCGACTCGGGACGTTGTGGGTCGGTGGGGGGAGTATTTCGAAGACCTCCTCAATCCCACTAACATGCCTTCCAATGAGGAAGCAGAGCCTGGGGACTCGGAGGTGGGCTCCCCCATCTCTGGGACTGAGGTCACCGAGGTGGTCAAAAAACTCCTTGGTGGCAGGGCCCCGGGGGTGGATGAGATACGCACGGAGTTCCTCAAGGCTCTGGATGTTGTAGGGCTGTCTTGGTTGACACGTCTCTGCAACATCGCATGGGCATCAGGGACAGTGCCTCTGGACTGGCAGACCGGGGTGGTGGTTCCCCTCTTTAAGAAGGGGGACCGGAGGGTGTGTTCCAACTACAGAGGGATCACACTCCTCAGCCTCCCTGGAAAAATCTATTCGGGGGTTCTGGAGAGGAGGGTCTGTTGGATAGTCGAACCTCGGATTCAGGAGGAACAGTGTGGTTTTCGTCCTGGTCGCGGAACAGTGGACCAGCTCTACACCCTTAGCAGGGTCCTGGAGGGTGCATGGGAGTTTGCCCAACCAGTCTACATGTGTTTTGTGGACTTGGAAAAGGCATTCGACTGTGTCCCTTGGGGAATCCTGTGGGGGGTACTCCGAGAGTATGGGGTACCGGACCCCCTGATAAGGGCTGTTCGGTCCCTGTACGATTGGTGCCAGAGCTTGGTCCACATTGCCGGCAGTAAGTCAAACTCGTTTCAAGTGAGAGTTGGACTCCGCCAGGGCTGCCCTTTGTCACCAATTCTGTTCATAACTTTTATGGACAGAATTTCTAGGCGCAGCCAGGGCGTTGAGGGGGTCCGGTTTGGTGGACTCAGGATTGGGTCACTGCTTTTTGCAGATGATGTTGTCCTGTTTGCTTCATCAGGCCGTGATCTTCAGCTCTCTCTGGATCAGTTCGCAGCTGAGTGTGAAGCAGCTGGGATGGGAATCTGCACCTCCAAATCCGAGACCATGGTCCTCAGCCGGAAAAGGGTGGAGTGCCCACTCAGGGTTGGTAGCGAGATCCTGCCCCAAGTGGAGGAGTTCAAGTATCTCGGGATCTTGTTCACGAGTGAGGGAAGAATGGAGCATGAGATCGACAGGCGGATCGGTGCGGCATCCGCAGTAATGCGGGCTCTGCATCGGTCTGTCGTGGTGAAAAAGGAGCTGAGCCGCAAGGCAAAGCTCTCAATTTACCAGTCGATCTATGTTCCTACCCTCACCTATGGTCATGAGCTATGGGTAGTGACTGAAAGAACAAGATCGCGAATACAAGTGGCTGAAATGAGTTTCCTCTGTGGGGTGTCTGGGCTCTCCCTTAAAGATAGGGTGAGAAGCTCAGTCATCCGGGAGGGGCTCAGAGTAGAGCCGCTGCTCCTCCGCATTGAGAGGAGTCAGATGAGGTGGCTCAGGCATCTGATCAGGATGCCTCCTGGACGCCTCCCTGGTGAGGTGTTCCGGGCACGTCTAACCAGGAGGAGGCCCAGGGGAAGACCCAGGACACGCTGGAGGGACTATGTCTCTCGGCTGGCCTGGGAATGCCTTGGGATTCCCCCGGAAGAGCTAGAAGAAGTGGCCGGGGAGAGGGAAGTCTGGGCATCTCTGCTCAAGCTGCTGCCCCCACGACCCGACCTCGGATAAGCGGAAGAGAATAGATGGATGGATGGATAGTTCAATAGATACAACCAAATGGGAGTTGCAGGGAATGGCTGTCCCTACTTTGAACACTGGGAGTACTCCTGGTCCTGTATAAAAGGAGCTGCCTCACATAATTTGGGGAGTCAGAGTCAGGAGGAAGAGGACAACACTTGCCTGGAGGAGATTTGAGGTGGAATAAGAATTTGATGATTTGAGGAATTGGAAGATTTGAGGAAAGAATAAAAATTATGACTTTGTTATGGAAAAACACCCTGTGAAAGGTACTGTGCATAAATAATGAATAGCTGTTTGAAACTAGGACTTTGCCTGTATGGTTGTGTCTGAGCTTTAAGAGTCTGTATGCCTCTTAGTGGTCACAAGTGTCATACAGAGCCATTGAGGCTTCATATTTATCCATGGAATGTTATGCGAAGGGCGGCACGGTGGCGCAGTGGGTAGCGCTGTTGCCTTGCAGTTGGGAGACCTGGGGACCTGGGTTCGCTTCCCGGGTCCTCCCTGCGTGGAGTTTGCATTTTCTCCCCGTGTCTGCGTGGGTTTCCTCCGGGCGCTCCGGTTTCCTCCCACAGTCCAAAGACAAAGCAGGTTAGGTGGATTGGTGATTCTAAATTGGCCCTAGTGTGTGCTTGGTGTGTGGGTGTGTTTGTGTGTGTCCTGCGGTGGGTTGGCACCCTGCCCGGGATTGGTTCCTGCCTTGTGCCCTGTGTTGGCTGGAATTGGCTCCAGCAGACCCCCGTGACCCTGTGTTCGGATTCAGCGGGTTTGAAAATGGATGGATGGATGGATGGATGTTATGCGAATGTCTGCAGTTGTCCATCCAACCATCCAACTTATAACCATTGTATCCAGTTCACAGTTACTGAGAGTTTATACCTATAACAGCAGCAGTGGGACAGGATGGTGTGCCAACCTTGCACAAATCTGTCTACACATATTTCTAAAATAAAAATATTATTAGTGTTTCAAAATGTCCACATTGGACAAACATTCTAGAATGTTCTGAAGCACAACACAATTCTCTCCGATCATACAACACTCAATGTATTAACAGAAGTTAATAAGTTCAGAGACAACTAATTAGCAGAGCTATCCTGAAAATGTGAGGTTCATTTGTATGGTGGGGTTCTGCAACCAAAGTAATGTTTATTAGTTTATTAGTGTAACAACTACAATGTGAGTAAAACACATACAACATGTCTAATGGCATGCTGTCTCCAGGTATGGATAATTTCTGCATTTATATTCTCTCCAGTTCCAATTCTGTATTAACTAGGGGGCTCCGCCCCCTGCTCGCTTCGCTCGCCAACCCCTGGTGTTGGGAAATTACAAAGAGCGTGATGTATGAATGAGATATAGCATAGTGTGAAGGTGTAGATGACGCAGATAGGAAGCAAATAATAAAGTGTTTGGCACAGTGTAAAGGTTTATTGGAAAATTTCTTTGTAAACAACATTAGTAGTAAAGATGGTGTCTTGTCGTTGAATGAGTTTTCCTTGGCATGGAGCATTTATGACCTTAACTTTAACGTCAGATGAACGTCGAACTTGTGAGAAGGCCACATAAAGTTGTCCATGTACAAAAACGGGCTCAGATAGGTAGATGCCAACCTTGTCCATGGTTTGTCCTTGTGATTTGTTGATGGTCATGGCAAAGGCAGGTTAAATGGGGAATTGTTTCCGTTTAAGTGTAAAAGGTAATTCCAGGTCAGAATGCGGGTTCGTGTTTGTGGTCCCGTTACTCGAGCTGTCTAGTTTTGTACCCGTGATCGTGAATTGATGACTTGTTTGATCTTTATCGTTAGGAATATGGATAAGTAATAAGGAGGATCGAACTCACTGTTAATATGCGGACTGTTCGTTTCTTCGTATTATCACCAATCAGGTCTCGCGCCTGTATATGTATTGTAGTTCGGTCTCTTGTTGTTTATGTATGACGTCGTCGCGTATTTTAAGGTGGACTGAACAATAGCTGAGTGCATGGCATGTGGAGCAATAGCTAAGCACTGTCTAAAATCTACTCCTAATAAAAGTACCTTTCCTCGAAAGGGAATATTATTATTCATCAACGCAATGCCAATTGTCCGCGTATTTTAAGGTGGACTGAACAATAGCTGAGCGCATTGGAAGTGGAGCAATAGTTAAGCACTGTCTAAAATCTCTTCCTAATAAAAGTACCTTTCCTGCAAAGGGAATATTATTATTCATCAACGGTTGTAGAAGTTTATCAATGGTGTTGAGTAAGTGACTGGATGCCATTGTACATTTATCTATAATTAATAGTGTGGCAAGACGAATGTCACGTGCATTTTTACTGTTCATTTTCATAGTGGATACCGATGTTTCTGTTATTGGGACCGGTATTTTGAATAAGGAGTGACATGTGTTTTTGGAGCCGAGACATTTTTTCTTCCGTGGTTTCAGAAGCACGTTGTAGGTTTCGACGTGATTTGTGCATATTTGCGTTCTTGATTTGTTTCAGGGTGTACTGTTCAAATGCAATGTAATATTTGTCCACATACGCGAAAGCAGTATGGGCCATTGCCTTTTGGTGGCCTGATATTTACTCCGGTAGATGCAAAAGCAAATGAACTATTGTAGGATCTAATGCAGTTCATAAAGTTTTTACTTTCAGGTACTTCGTTAGTTAGAAGCTTCTGTAGATATGCAGGATATGAATGTAAAGGAGGCAGTCTAATTTGACCCTTTTGAAAACAACGTGTAAATTCATTACTTGTATTGCCATTTGTTTCTTCAGGGAAGTTAAGTGAATGACAATGATTGCAAATGACATTAATTAATCCCAATTAATTTTCATGAATAGTGGACTTATTATTGAACGCGTTGTCAGCTAACTGGCGCAATCGTTTAGCAGGTGTCTGTTGTTGATGTCCTTGATGTGTATCTTTTGCTTGTGCCGTTTGAGAGGCGCGTCGTTGTATGTGCAGGATTTGGGACGTGCTATTCTGGAGCTGTAATCGATTTGCCTGTGGTGTGTGAGAAGCCCGTTGCAGTTTACGGCGTTCATTGTTTGTATTGAGCCTTGCCCGTTTTTGTATGTTTAATATGGAGCCTTTTATGTGGTTGAACGGTTAATAGTGCATCAGTGTAATGAGATCGATCTATGCTGCATAATTTGAACGTGTTCAGATGACGTATGTTTAATACGGACGGTTCGTTCAGTAATGGGGCTTTGTGTCTCAGGTCGTGGGTCTGAATCGTCCTTTTTGTGTACGTTTCGCGTGCTATGTCCGTAGTCTGTCCCGTTTCGTGTCCAATGGGCTTTGTGTGGCGTTTGCGGCTTCTTTTTTTTTGTGTGCTGGGGGCTTGTTGCCTGAGTTTTTATTTCTGTTAGTGGAGGGGGTGTTTGTGTGTCGTGGGGCTGAATCGTCCTTTTTGTGTGCGAACCGTTTCGTGTGCTATGTGGCGCCTGTGTGTGACTCCTTTGTTTTTGGTGTTCTAGGGGCGCGTGGCCTCATTTCTTATTTCAGTTACTGTAGGGGGGCTTTGGGTGTCGTGAGTCTCAATCCTCTTCTTTATGTGTGTCCCGTTTCGTGTGCAATGGCATCGTGCGTTTACGTTGCATTCCATCTGGCCGGTTTCCGTTGCTTGGAGGGGGGGGGGTGTTTGTGGGGCGCCTGCACAGTACGTCTTTTGCGTCCACGGCCCATGGCCGGATGTCCCTGCGTCCATCCGGTTTACCATTCTCAGTTAGTAATATGGATACAGAGGCATAAGCAATCACAAAATCTTACCATTTATTTGAGGTGCTTGAAAACAAGTTTGAATTCACAAAAGTGGAAAAATCTAAAATACAGGAAAAGATTTGGAAAATGTAACTGAACAGGGGCAGTCAGAGGCAGCTGTCCCTCACTGGATCTCCGTGGGTCATTTAGTGCACCTTTACACACAAGACATAAAAGGAGTCTGAGCATTATAGGAAGGGAATGGTAACAAAAAGGAAAGAATAGAGAGACTGAGACAGCATGGTAGAAAGGAGGGAAGGCAATCTAGAAGAGGCTCTGTGGGGAGAGACAGGCATGGCGCTTCAGGGGAAGGTCACTCCTGCTAAGCTTCCAGGGAGCAGGAGCAGCCAAAGGGCTACAGACCCCTAAGGATGGTGCTGGGATGATGGAAGTGGGACTTAAGCGTCCCAGTGGGAGACCGACTGAAGTGGCTGGGACAAGAGCCATTTTAAAGAATGATCATGATTGCCAGTATCTCAGTTCAGCAGAGAAGACCCAAAGGGTGTGCAGGAGAGACGAGTGACAGGGACATACTGAGCTTGCAGGAGAGAGAGAAAGAAAAAGGTTTGAGAAAGAGTGGCAGAATAATTGGAAGGAAAATTAAGGAAGACAAGTGAGTTGGAGAAAAGAGAAGTAAGATCAGAAATGTGAACAGGTGCATCGGACAAAAGGCAAGGCTGTCGTGAAGAAGCCCTGTGGCAAGTGAGAGAAATGGTGTTCCTGCTGAGAATCAAGCGAGCAGGAGCAGGAAAAGGGCTTCAAGGGATCATACTGCGGATGCCTGGGATGGTGGCAGGATGATAAAGCCAGGCTTTAGCAAACCCAGCAGTGATCACATATTGTGGCTTCTCAGCCCTGCTGCACAAACCTGATGGGTGAGCGGGGCAAAGACAGGAGGAAAGAAGGCATTGAGGCTCCGGGAACCCAATTATAACTGTTTTTACTGTATTATTTATTGGATATTTATTTTAAAAAGAAATTAAATGCACTTATTTATTTGGACAATGACTTATTTACATGAATAAACTGCACTAAGAACTTTCGTTGCACCAATCTTGTTGTTGTATGTCCTTATCGTGCTAGTTCATCCTGGTCATGACTATTAATGCCAAGAAGATGCCAAGGCTGCAGGCTCCTGGGCATCACACTCCTTCATATACTGCTGTAAACATAAATCTCACAACAGCAAATGCCAAAAACCTGACGAAGTGATTTTTTCTGGTAGAAATAGTGAATTGTTACAAGTCTGTGTAACTGAGAAACCCCATAATTATCTTGATGTTCAGTAATTCATGTGACAATGACTATGTTTGAAGCTTTAGTATTATTTTCAGCTACTAGAAAGAAAACATCAGTGAATAAATTTAGTGCATGCACATGTCCATGATAGTCATATCATTCTTTACAAACACCCCAAGCCAATAAAATCTCCCTATTTGTTGTTACAGTAAGTGAAATCCCTCTCTCTGTCACACAAGAAATGTAAGCCTTTAATGGGAAACAAATAACAAGATGTCAAGATTTCACAGTTGACTGACATAATAACATTAAATTTACAATTAATATACCTCACTGTCGATGATAATGATAATGTGAATAGCGTTAAAGTTAATAACAACACATTATACTGGGACTCTTCATTGTGATATTGTGGTACCTGAGCCATGCCGTGATTAGAATTTGTTTTTCTGTAACTGCTGAGCTTCAACTTAGTTGAGCTTGAGGTTTAAAACTGGATGCATGAAGCAGTGAAAGTCACCTACAACATTATTTAAAGAGGCTCTAAACTATGCGAAAGGCAAAAGAGTAACAAGTGAAGACATGGTTCACATGCTTGAAATTTGATACATGAACTTGAGCAAAAGGGGATGAAAGGGCAAAGCAGGAATCTGTGTCAAGAAATAGTGGAAAGTTTAGGCTCAAGTGAATCTTAACCAGATCCAAAATTATAAAGTAATATAAGGAATAAAAAAAAGTTAGTTACATAATTGGCTTAATACAGAATAAGCCCTCAAGGGAGGACACCAAACCACTGGAGACAACACTGGCAACAACGGCAAAGCTTAGTCAGTCAGACTACTGGTTGGCTACAACGAGCAACTTCAAGGTTCTCCTGTTTCATAAACACTCTTTTTAACCCATCCATGCTTTGAATTGGGAATGCACTGTGCAATTCTGGCACAATTCTAAGACTGATTTGCAATTGCCAAATGATCTTCTGAGTCAGCCTAAATTTCATCTTCATTGGTCATCATTTCATGCGCAGTATAGGAGGGGTTGTGATGCCCAACTGAATCTTACGACTGGACCATTGTACAACTGGAAGAATTTCTGTCATGCCAGAAGTCCTATTCAGCTGTCTTGTAGTGTGAGAAGCTTCACAAGCTGATGTTTTGATGTCACCATCAAATTTCCTGAAATTTACTGTTCAGCAACCACAGTCACATTCATTTTCACATTTTTGATATCAAAAGGCGATCATTTCAATGGCCAATGACAAAAGTTAACTTAGGAAATGTTTACTGGAAGTATCCGAAATAAACATGCACACTCTCTGTAAAACAGACAGAAAGTATTGTCCGCACCTTCCCTTCCCAACTATCTGTGTGTCTAGTTAAGCCTTTCTCTTGTCTTTGTAGTTGTAGAGCACAGTACAAGAAGAGTCAGCTTTCTTTATTGACATTTTGAGAAGCCTGTAGCCATATTGCTTTTTTTGAATGGGTAAAGCTTTATTGCAAAATGTCATTCCATTAAACCGATACTACATAAGGAACGACAAGGTCATTTTTAAAAAAAAAACATTTTATAGTTCACCCAACCACTAATACATAAGCAGTTTTCATAACTATACACAAAAAACATTTTTTAACATTATAACTAGAGCACACAGACTTCTGCCTTTATATTTGAGCACAAGGCTTCCAACATGCTAAATATATTTATAAAAATGTAACAGGTCAGGTAAACAACCCTTAATTATAGGTAACAGTCCATAGGGTCCACAAAGCCATAGTATCCAGGATTTGAACTTCTAACAATGAATATTCATATTGTTGTCCAACAGGCCAATGTGTTTCTGAACTCTACGCCTTCACCAAGGCTGGACAAACTGGAAACTAAAAATGAATAATTTTCACATCTCAAGACACGGCAAAAATACATACTCAGAAAGGGGTATTCACAAAAACACTAATGGGCAAACCAGAATCTTTTAACTAGTTAGTGTCATTTAAATAGTGGAGATGTCTGTGATTTTAAATTGCAGATGCCTTGCCTGTGAAGTGTTTCAATATCTTGTATTTCTGGTGAGGTTTCTGGTACCTCAACCCAATATTGCTCAAGTACATGTCATATTCTCAGCTGGACTACCACAACTATCACACAGATGGACTGCCAGATTGTGCAATCAGACTGCTTCAGCTCAATCAAAATGCAGCTTTTGCCCATTTCTATAGTTAAATAACATTCATTAATCATTCTCTACTTAGTATCTATTTCACAGCCCATCATAATATGAAATAAAGTCAAAAAACAAATGTCTGTTGGCCAACAAGTACATCAGCCCCAGCATAACTTCAGGGGGCTGTCAAAATATTTATCACTTAAGTCTTGTCAGTTAACATTCAAGGGGTATTTCATTAGGCCACTATTAAGCAAGAGCATATTTATTCACTCCTAGAAACACAGTGGTGGGATGGTATTCCCAGCACAAAAAGAAATTTAAGTTCCAACTCTAGCATTTGAAAAGAACTAAAGAATAATCTTTACACAGTTTATGTAGCTTCTTATGTCTGACCTACTATCATGGATTCTTTGTAACTGTGTCCACGACTCGCTAAACAATTACTTGTATATTATAGTACTCTAAGAAAAATGTTTTAATAACTATTTGTGTACAGTAATCCCTCGCTATATCGCGCTTCGACTTTCGCGGCTTCACTCTATCGCGGATTTTATATGTAAGCATATCTAAATATATAACGCGGATTTTTCGCTGCTTCGCGGGTTTCTGCAGACAATGGGTCTTTTTACTTCTGGTACATGCTTCCTCAGTTGGTCTGCCCAGTTGATTTCATACAAGGGACGCTATTGGCGGATGACTGAGAAGCTACCTAATCAGAGCACACAGTTAAAGTTCCTGTGTGCTGATTGGCTCAGCGACGGAGTGCTGCATTAACCAGGAAGTCTCATCTCACTCATTCAGCATTAACGTACTCCTGCTTCAGGGGCCGTGTCCAAGCGGCAACAGAAGATGCAAATGATTGCAGAAAAGGTAAAAGTTTTGGATATGTTGAAGGAAGGGAACAGCTACACCGCTGCAGGACACCATTATGGCATCAATGAGTCCACGATTCTTTTTATTTAAAAAGGAGGAAAAGCATATAAGATCTACAGCCGCAGTGACCTTTAACCAGGGCGCAAAACGAGTTGCAAGTGGACGTGATAAGGCAGTAGTCTGGATGGAATCTGCTGTAGGGATTTGGATTGAAGACTGATGGAAGAAGAATGACGGCGGTGCTACACAGACGCCTGAAGAGGATCCTTTAGAAGAGCTGTAACGCTCTCCTTTGTTGTGCAGTAAAATTAAACTCATCGTTATCGGACAAGTCATCGTGTCATTGTTGGTGAGTAACCATAATTAATTATCTACGTACAGTACTTATTATATGTACATAGTTTAGTGTCACTGTACACACATTTTACTGTATACAATTTTTCTTGCATTGTACGTATTTATTGCTGGGGGCCTGTCTGTCGTAATGGCTGTAACATATGTGATATCGGAGGCACTCGATATCTTTAAAATAATATTTAGGTTTTACTGTATATAAACTGTGTTTACATACATAATTTCAACGAATCTTACCTAATATCTAAGAGAATACAAAGGGTTTATGCTGTATAATTGTGCGGGAAATGTTTATAATAGTGTGGGAGAGTTTATACGGGCTTAAAATATATAAAAAGAACCATATGAACGCTGCGGTGGGTTGGCACCCTGCCTGGGATTGGTTCCTGCCTTGTGCCCTGTGTTGGCTGGGATTGGCTCCAGCAGACCCCCGTGACCCTGTGTTCGGATTCAGCGGGTTGGAAAATGGATGGATGGATGGAACCATGTGAACATATGGTTTCTACTTCGCGGATTTTCACCTTTCGCGGGGGGTTCTGGAACGCAACCCCCGCGATGGAGGAGGGATTACTGTAATTACCTTTATTCATCATCATCTTTAACGGTTTACCTGCTATTTTCTAGGTTTGCCGAGAATACCCGCATATCCCTCAAATCTGTTTCCTTCACTCTCTGAGGTCTGGGTCATCCTTTGTGGTGAGACCCATTCATGTAATCTTTCTCCACATCTAACCATTTTTTCCACTGCCTCATCCCCTCTACCTCCATCTTGGGATATCAACTGTATTTGTTCAGTCATCCTTGTTTTTAGTTCCACATGCCCAGAAAAACTTAGTTTCTCCTCAGCAGAACCCCTATCATCTCCACACCTAGCCTTAACTTCACATTTGTCTTCCATTCACTCCACGACACTCCACACATCCACCTGATCACTCTCACCTCACATTCTGCTTACATCGGCTACGTCTCTTGCCCGTATAACACTACTCTTCACACAGCTTTCATGAACTCTTCCCTCCAATGCTAGAGAGGTTACTTTAAAAGTCAGAATACTTAACAACTCCTGGAATTGTCTTTCATGTTCCCTCACTATCACTGTTATGCCTCTAGTCACTTAAGCAGCAGATCTTTCCTACTTTCTCCAAAACAATTCCACTGCCGATATCTAAATTTACACTTACTACATTAGCATTCTACACCCTTTTCACGCACTTCTTAAAAAAATGTTACACTTGCTGCCTGCAAATTTCCCTTCACACCACATCATTTATGCACCCCACTTCTGACAACCCGTGCCACCTATTCTTAGATTCAAATTGTTTTTTTAAGCTGTTTTAAGCTTATAGTTTTTAAAGAGGTAGCTCCCCAAATTATAAGGGATCTGGATTTGATTCCAGCTCACTGCCTGTGTGGAATTTACCTGTCCTCCTGATGTTATTACTTACCTACAAACATGTGGAGGTTCGGTTCAAAGGCAGTTATTACAGTGGATGCCAGCTGTTACTATAATATAGCACCTCCAAGTAAAATACTTAGGCAAAGAACTAAGTTGGTTACGGGTAAATGTATGAAAATTGCTCTTCACACTAAGAACTATACTGTTTAGACAGGAGTAATGCGAGAACCTTCACATCATAAATTGATTGTATTTAGTAAAAACTGGGTGAATAGATCCTGATGAGCTATACTGGGCTGAGTTGCCAGTTCTTTGTTCTTTAATATAAGTCACTGTTACAGTGTGTGTGTGTGTGTGTAAGGTACACTGGGAAGGCCAGCTGTCAAATCCATGACTGTTTTTCCCCACTCAATACTGAAAAACTGGGTTATTGAATTAGAGGATATATGGATATTTTTCCTTAAACTTTAACATTCTTAATGAATGATATATTAGGAGTAGGTTGTATGGCCAAATATATAAACAATAGGGTTGCTTCAATAGTTACATTTTTAAAACATTGATACATTTAGGACAAAACTTCTATAATATCGATTACACTGAATTACAAGGCCCTTGCCATCATATATGGTTATGACATTAAGAATATATTTTCTATTACTTTTAATTCTCATTTACAATATATTGTTATTATAATATATGTTCAAAAATCAGTCTGATATTAGCACTTTCCATGTAGAAGGTTTGCTAAGACAACACTTCATTGTGTGAGACGTTTGCTTTGCCATATAATGTGATCTCACATCATTAGGGAAAAAGCCCTAGACATTTTAATAGTTCGACACTGCATGTTACATAGGCTAAATTATTCAAAACATATGATTTACTTTTCTTCTTTAATTTTTTTTAATCATGATTTATTGCCCAAAGGAGTAGGGTGCAGGACTGCAGCACATCAGAGTGACAACGTAAATAAAGGTGCAAAGGAAAATAAACATACGCAAATAATAATAAAGAATTCAAGCACACATAGTAATTTACTAAAACACCTTAAAAAAAAGCAATACATTTTAGATTTTCTCTCTCTCTCCCTGACTGGCTTAATCAATAAAAAAGTTGTTTTTTTAAGCATGTAAATACTGAATTTCACATCTGAATTAGACAAACTGAAACAGGCAGATCTGAAGTAAGTGATTAAAATTCTGCACACTGCAGTGAAAGCTGCATTTCTCCCTTAACTTTATTGTATAATTCATGGACTGTTGATTTACTGATGAATTTTTCAACCAGGCACTGTAATGGAAGTTAAATGAATGGATCACATCTTTAACAGTGGCCTTTTCTACTGTGTGATAAGGGAGTGAATATGGGGTTAAAAATGGGTAACAACACTGGCGCAAGCCTTCCATCTGACACTATCTTCTATGTATTTTGCTTGCTTTGCAAATAAAAACTATGTCTGTCAGATCCTCTGATGAGCCTCCATGTGAAGAGTTCATGCTGATGTTCAGCATAACATACTGTACAGGATGTACTAGTAAATTAATTTATTGCTTTTCCTTAATACTTTTTTACTGCTCAGCTAACAAACGGCAGTACTGGGATTAGCCGCCTCACTGCGTTCATTCTGTTCAAAACTGAAAAAATGCTGAACATGTGCCATGAATTTTTTTTTGGACACATCATCATGCATTTGGCAGCAAAAGATAGCATGCTCTGGTGTCGTCACCGGAATCTTATTTTCTTATTCATGTGCGAGTTTGTATCCCAGCAATCCTTTTTGATCCAGAATCTTTTGTTTCTAATCTGCCTATAGTAATTTTGAAGGTCATTTATAGTTGTTAAAGGAAATATGAAGCCTAAATTCCAATTATTTTAGTAGAGAACAAAACTGTCGATAAAAAAGCAAAATACCAAATCATTAGATGATATATACAGTACTTCAACCAACAGACGTTCAGCTTACTCATGCCAAGCAAAAACAGGACAATACATGGATTTTTGTCTGACCTTACTCCCTGTTGAAAATTGACAGCTTCAAACACCCATACGTTGTCAAACCTGCTTAAGTAAATGCAGATGTGCGTAAGGCTGGAAGGACTTGCCAATCACGTTTATCCACACATCACCCTGGGTAATATTCTTAATGGAGTAGGTACTACCCATAGTCAATATACAAGTCCATACACAAGACATTACCTTTAAGACACTATTACACTGGAATAAAAACTCATTTCCTGTTTTCTTTCTGCATGTACAGATTTACACATTTGTGATATAATGGGTTTTATTTTTAACTCTTTGAGGGCTGAATATCTTTTCCAAAAAAACAACGGTTTCACAAAGAAATCAACATAAAACGTCTGTTGCTGCAAGCTGTGGCTGCTGGTTTGCCGAGAATGAGCGGCAGGCTTGCTGCCAGGCTGTCTTTGCGTGGCTGGGATAGCAGCAGTGGCAGTCACGGTCGCAGTGCAATACAGTCTGATTGTGTGGCAGTCCTCCCTGGCGAACATTGTCAGTACCACAACTAGCTGGGGACTGATCAGCTGAAGCTGGAACCTCACATTCGTTTTCGATCACTTGTATCAAAATCCGAGTCCGATAAGTCATAGTCCAGATCAGAGATAATAGGCAAAACATCGTCCACGGAGTATTTTGCTTTTCACGTTCGCTTTGATTTCTCGCCAGATGTCACTGCCATTTTTGCCGTCGGGTGTGCCTTGCTACTCTTGTGTGCGCAGGGAATCTCAGTCCAACAAATGAATCTAACTTTCCTTCTAGCAATGAGAGTCCAACGTAACGCTTGGTTTTGTCACAGTTTACAGCTGATTACCATTGTCAACTCCTCCTTTTGACATCACCAATTTTTTGTATACCAGTGAAACATTTCTTTGAAAAGTCACACTGCACAAAGAATTGTATCCTTGTATTCAAGATCAATCAATACATTACCCACTCCTATGATATACAGCTAGCTAAAATGTGGTTATAATAATACTTTAACCACTGCTTTTGCATTTGCTCTTATAGCCTTGTGATTTGTAAAACAGTTTGAAAAAATGTGTGCTAATTTATTTAAATAAAGTGAGAAAAGCAGTTTTGACAGGTTTAATTTCAGTGCTGAAAAATGTCAAAAAAATCCAAAAATAGGTATTTGTATTGGTCCATAAAGATGGACTGAAAAATAAAAAATCAATATGCTCTTAGTTTTCTTAAAACCTGCACATATTGCACAAAGTCATGATTCATAAGACAAACAAAGGATAAATGAGGGCAGTGTCCTCTTTGTGTGTGTGCTGAGCTTGAACTAATCACCACCTGCACCCCCAATGCCCACACCATGTGCACAACAGCCACCTCTAAAGCACTGTGTGTCCTGGTCTGCCAGAACTCTTGTATTTGTGCTCAGTGCTACCTTGCATATGTGTCTTGTTTCTTTGGTTATTTTTGAGTATAGTTGAGCCTTTATCTATTTATTTTTTGTTCAGTCAAATAGCCTCTGAATGCATGATTGGACAAAAGAGGTTCTGACATGGTCATACGATCATGTGGAATGCAAGGGCACAGTGAAAACAAAATTTAAATAATCCCAGCATGAAAAGCGTGAAGCTAAGGAAAGTGTTGTTGTTCTATTACATAAAACTAAGATAATTGCAATACTGGTCATTATTATGAAAGTTATCAGTTCTTCTATTGTATTCACATTGTGAATGTTGTGGCAACAAAGCAAAGGCCAGAAAACAGTGAAGCGCAGAGCTCTATTGGAGGGCACATTCATCACACACCCAAGTTCATTCACAGACGGCTAATACAATTTCCAGTCAGTTTTCAGGCTTTTTGGACTATACACGGTCTAGTAATTGTGTATGCTGTTAATAGCCTTATATATATGTTCATTGACTGGCTGCTGCACAGCGACATCCAATAAATTAATTACTTTACAAAGCAATTATTACAAAAAAGAAGATTAGGAACATAATAATCTCAAACCCGCAGTGGCAGTGGTATACGAGTACATATCAAGAGTACAAAACAGGAGTGAGCTTTAATAACAGTACTAAGTTGAAATAAAAAAAAGAGGAAAAACAAAATAATAATGTTTTGTTAATATTTAATATTATCTTTAAATGTTTGGCTCATCTTGGATCTTGTGTTATATTACTATTAATAATCATACTTTAGTATAAACAAAAAAAAGAGCTTCAAAGAAAGTGAGGACAATGTTGGTGGTGGTGGTGGGAGATTTTGCTTCTTCTGTAGACCTCTCTAATGACATAACTGTGGCTGGCAATCATATTTGGAAATGGAAAAACGATGGAGAAGCCTTGTGTGCTTAAATGTGCCATCACTTAGCACCCAGATACCAGGAAGCTCATTTTGAAATAAGAGATGTGGCATCAAATATGGTTAACCAAAGAGAATCAAAACTGCTCACTCCTGCTTTTTAGCTGTTGTGTGTGAATCAATCCACAGCAACAAGACTAGTTACACATAATTGAATCTGGTTCTGTATAGAAAATGTGCTCACTTCCAGTCTGGCTCAAATCTATCCCAGTAGTAAGATGATGACACCCCCACGTGGACACCAAAGGAACAACAGTTTTGCTCAGCTGGGAGAAGAAATTATTGTGTCTGTACTTTTGGTGCCACCTTGTGGCTAAACATATTATGGCAGGAGGTTAAAACAATTTGGTTTCAGCATTTTAGATAGATAGATAGATAGATAGATAGATAGATAGATAGATAGATAGATAGATAGATAGATAGATAGCACTATCTATCTATCTATCTATCTATCTATCTATCTATCTATCTATCTATCTATCTATCTATCTATCTATCTATCAGACAGACAGACAGACAGATAGATAGATATGAAAAGCACAATATAACAGATAGATAGACACAAATAATCCGAAGTTTACTAACCATTAATCACACTGTAAAGTGTTTTAGTGTGGAAGTGTGGCAGACATATATTCTTTAAGCTTCAGTCTCAAAAAGACAATGGCAAAACTCAACAAAATACTACCAAAGTGCCCTTGCTGCTATATGCTATGAGGTAAAGGTTATAATGTTTGAAAAAGATCTGGAGTTCTGTTAATTTCTGAATTCCAAAAACTGAACACCATTGATAATAAATAATCTACTTCAACCCCACATACCATCTCAAAGAGATACACTATTATTTTTTTATGTGCAAGACTCTGTAAGGCCTCAAGGTGGCCAGCTTCTGTGCAACAAATGACAGATTTATTTAGAGTCATGTGGCATCTAACACCCAAGGAGACAGATGCACCATATACAACCCATATATATTCCAGGCAGCTCTATCAATTCTTCCTTTCAGGTGACCTACCTGCGCCTGCACCATTCTGACATCTGTTCAAGTCCAGTCAGTAAGAAAAAAGCCCTGAAGGGCTCAGCTAGTCCCCAGGTTCAAGATCCAGAGAGGGTAATTTCTCTTAAAGCCCAGTTTTTGAGATCCAACAAAAAAGTAAATGAAAAAAATAAATAAAACAAGTGGCTGATAAAAACATAAATCCCCCAGAACAAGAGGACACTTGAAATGATGGGGAATGACCTCGACAAAGAGTACTCTGTCCGCAACAGGATCACAGAAGCGTCTGAGGACAGGCTCACGGCTATAATCCACTTGTGTCTAGGCTACAGAGCACATGGCAGGCCAGCAGTAGTGCAGAAGGGGGCTGGGGTGGGGGGAACGAGTGATCATTCAACCTTGTAGCAGAAAGTTAACATGCCCAAGAATCAGCTGCCACCAGATTTACAAAGTCTAGCAGTAATGTGTGAAAATTTGAGTTTAAAGAAAAGAATAGCATGTCACTAGATATTAAAGCATAAACGGAATGAGCTATATACATTTCACATGTGGTCTTCAGCATAGGAAAAAGAACTCAAAGAGCAGCTGCAGAAACAGTCTGTGTAAGCAACTTCATATACTAGCTTGCTTTTCCCTCTGTGCCCACATGATGACTGCGCACCGACCTTTAATGCAAGTGCATCCAAAATGCCATCAGGCCACTGCACTCCATTTTTAAACCTCAATAATTCAAACAGACAGGGAGCTGTTAATCCTCATTACCATCAAACAAATGCATCCATGTCTAATCCACCCGTGTCTCTTTTTACTTGTCAAACCTCTGACACCTCACAAGTATTATAAGTGCAAAAAAGAAAAACATGAGGGGCCAGGAGGTGTTTATTTATGCAGCAAAGACTGCTAGCTTACTCCAGATTGCTATATCTGATGATGAGAGTCTGTCCTATCAATTACAGGCACACACAAAACTTTCTTTGCACATACAAAGGCCACACTTGGGTAGGACTCCAGTTCCTCAAAAGACACATTCGCTAACATTTCTGGACAATTTATAAGGAACAGCCTTGTTTTAAGAAATACAGGAATAAACTCTTATGAATATAGGAAGACATAAATACTGTTTGCTCTGCCACAAAGCCACACACACCTGCACTATAAATCACCACACAGAGCTGCTCTCACAGTTGTGAGCAAGATTCAGCAGGCTTAATTTTAGACAGTTCCTGATGTAGCAAGCACCCAGACAATCATTATTAAATATAAGTGAGCACAAGTGTTCTATTACCACTAACATTTACTGTGAAAGACACTATGATGTAGGAAAGTAGGAAGGTTCTTCTACTTAGGTGACCTGTTGAAAGCTGTATGAGGAGTTAAGGCTTAGGACTTCAAACCCCGAGGTTGTAGGTTCATATACCACTACTGACACTGTGTGACCCTAAGCAAGTCACTTTGACCTTCCTGTGCTCCAATTGGAAAGCCAAAAGAAATAGAACCAATTGTATCACAAATGTTGTAAGATGCCTTGGATAAAGCATCAGCCAAATAAGTGAATGTAAATGTAATGAAGACGTAACATGAAGTAACGTTGGAAAGACCAGAGAAGAGAACGGTCAAGTAGATGTTTGAAGGATCATGAAATGAGAGGAAAATAAAAGTTCAGAGAAGGAGCTGGTGTATACTGGATGCAATAGATGTTGTGGTGAAGAGAAGCAGACTGAGGTGGTTTGGTCATGTGGAGTAAAAAGGCAGAGGATGACTGGGTGAAGAGGTGTACCAACATGGAGCCAGTGAGAATGAGGCCCAGAAGAATGTTGGTTGACAAAAAAAAAAAAAAAAAGTCTTTCCCTAAAGAAAGCTCAGGATGGTGGGCAGTGTAGGAAGTCCAGGCTAACCTGTACCCAGAAATTGCACTGCAAAAAATGCATATGCAGAAACTGGACAAAAAACCTTTAAATGGGAGTTGCTTTGCTTTTATTTAGCAGAAAAATCTGCCAATGGGGTAAGCAAAATTTACTTGACAAGATTTCTTAAAGTAAGCTAAATAATCGTAAATACAAATTTTTTGACAAGTCAATATTTCTTACAATAAGGAAGACAAGATTCAATGTCATACTATAAATACTTTTCACTTGCTTAGATTTTATTTTTTGCAGTGTGGTTCTTAAACTGGTGATACTAATGATGAAAAAACATTACAATCAGTTGTTCAGCAGCATGGCACAATAAGCGCAACTGATCAACTGGCAATCTTTAGGGTGACTTTCATATACAGCTATGTCATTCATTCAGAATCCGTATTACACTATGTAAAATCACTACGAACCACACATTATGCTATTTTCATGATTTACAATTATTTCATAAACTGCCCTTTATGGAAGGCATCTATTATCTTTTTCATGAAAAACTTTCTGCATTGAGCAATATTACTCATTCAAACTTTATTGTACTGGGTCAATGAAAGAAAATATTAAATATCCATCATTCAGTACAATATAATTCACAGTAAGGTTATTGAAGCAATCATATGGAATAATGTGTATAATCCATTGTTTTCACAACCCACTAATCCATGGCAGGGGGTCACGGGGCACAGGAAACCTATCCATCAGTAACAAGGCAAAGACAACATCTACACAGGGTGAAATGCGCACAATGATTTAAATACATTTTTACAACGTATTTCTCATACTAAGCACTTCCAGTATTCGCCTTCTGCATGTCTTGCCTTGAGGGTTCAAATGTTCAAGAAACATGCAATGGGGTGTCTTTTGTCCTAAGTGCCATGAGATTATTTTTATTGTGTCCATTTCCTCACTATCGCACACAACATCTACTTGACTGTACTATTAATCAATTGTTACACAGTGTGTTTCAAAGCGGAAATTATAAATCAGTTATTGAGTGCCTTTCATGATGACCATTGCCAAGTGCTAAGTCTAAATACTCTACGTAGCTTGCTGTTAAAAATACTATCAATCACTATTTAATATAATATTTTTCATGGTGAGAATCATAAATTAATCTAACGACTTTCTAAAGTAAATAATATTAATCAGTCATCACTCTTTATAGATTTTTTTATAGCGAGCAACACCAATCATTCAGTTTCATAATTTTACTGATTCTACAATACAAGTCAATGGTAATCAGGCTACGTACCGTTGATACAGAAGGTTTTCAAGTTCAGTACTGGGCTTCAGGTTTCAAGTCAACCAATTTCTTCTTTTATTTGGACTCCTTTCTCAATTAAGCAAGCGGTTATTTCCCAGTTTCTATGTTTATTTTAAATCAATCAAGAAATCACAAACTCGTCATACTAAATTTTGACAGTCAGAAGCAAATTTCTATGTGTGTTAAATAGGTAAGAATGAACTTTTTACACTTTTTAATATTTTGCTCACATTTAATGATTTGCTGTTTAAGCCATTATTTACTAACAAGCACACAAGCTGGTACTAAGCACTGAGTGATAATGGCACAATTTACAAAATAATGTAAGACAAACCATAAATATTTTATTTAGCAACTTCCAAGGACAGGAAATCTTAACATAACCCTACCATTTGTTTGAATATCTACTCTCTCTATATAAAATCCTACCCTAAAAGTGCAACGATTTAGTGCAATGATTTTATGTGACGTTTTTATGTCATGTTTTTTGACACGCTTTCAATTGGGCATATTTTAAAACCTACATATATATGTTTGGTATCATTCTTTTCAGAATATATCGAACTTTAATGTGATGTTGTTAGATTTTCTGATTCTTATTCCGTTTTTAAATTATAAATTAAAAAAATATCAAGAATTCTCATCCCCCGAGACAAGACTTTGTGCCAAGAGATTAAACCACGCCTGGGGCCGGAAATAAAAGCCAGGCTTTTAAATGTTTGAAGCACCAAGTGAGATGCAGATCACGTGGCATGGCAGCAGCAGCAGTAAGCCTGCTGGAAACATTGTATTTGTTTCCATTGTACCACCGTTTAAAAGAGGGCTTTGGAGGAATGACTGCGTCTCCTTGGGGTGCGTTCAGTCCCCCTCTTCACAACCCAAGTGGCAGAGATGCGAAGTGGCTGGCGCATTGAGCAGGCCAGGGGGATTGGCGAGCGAAGTGAGCACGGGGTAAGCCCCCTAGTGTATATATATATATATATATATATATATATATATATATATATATATATATATATATATATATATATATAAATATATATATAAATAAAACAGAACAGAATGTCTGTGTTTCTGTATGTCACCTATACAATCATAAACCTTGTGACCGAAATTTTGCATACAAGCAGTTGCCCTCTAGGACTATATGGACAAGATAGACTAATTTTGAACCCAAAAGTTTGACCTGGGGGTCCCATTGTGTGTTTTTTTTTTTTTTTTTTGCTGCTGTGCATTACAGTTTGCATACCCTTGCCATCTGCTAACTCAGAGCAAGTGAAACATCCAAATAGACTGCAGCTAGACAAGCAGACAAAATGATCGAAGCTTAACATTACTTACCCGGGCAATGGTGTGTGCGGCTTCTGTCTACTGTAATATAAAAGAAGTATTGTGCACTTTTGCGAGGTGGGGGGGTATTGGGTAAGGCCTGATCGTGAGTGGAAGTGCAGCACAACACAAAGAAGAATAATAGGTTTGTTGTTTAACAACATTTGTTGTTGTCAGCTTTTCGTCATAATTTAAGCAATACAAACTGTCCACCTTGAACTAAGAGGACCAGTCAGACCTGACAGCACTTAAGGTTATAACCCAGCAAGGAGTTACTATTTTGGAATCCAATAGTGTCCAAAACGAACATTCTTCATGGGACAGCTAGCAATAACAACAGGGTTACCATTTAAAAAAATGCAACGCATAAACCTTTGCTTTCTTTCCTTAACACATTCTATAGATATACCCAGGCAGCTCTGGGCACTTCAACTAGTAAATGAATTTATTAATTAGTCTGCAAAACCAAATTTGAAATGTATTCAGATTGGTCTGTTTTGAGGCCAAATAATCAGTCAATCTAAGGTCACACTACCCTTTAATACTCAGGCAAGGTAAAACGGTTTACCTAGTTACTGACTATCTACCCAGGTACGAAATTAACTGGGAAGCAAACAATGGTTTCAGCTGGATACAACATTAAGCTTCTTGTCAAAATTTGGATACTACAGCCATTGTGAGTAGTGAAAGAACAAACTAATTAGATTATATAGGAAGCACCTTAAACACCTACATTTTCACCCACCTGATCAGATGGTTCACGAGGACCATAATCCTAAAGATAAGTTGAAGAGGGGAGGGGTGTATGGTTATTTAACTGTATTGATAAATGCCAAAAATGTCACCTATTGTACAGAACTATGACAATATATAAAATATGTACAAAGAAACCAACATATCATAATCATGTAACCACCAGGTCCTAAAGCTCCATAAATGATAATTAACACCAAGCCATTCTAAGCTGTCACATCTATGGTCCTATGCTAATAATTCTAAGTTGTTTTTGATAAATGTGCAACTGAAAACATATATTGGTTTTCCTATAGTGAACAGCAACTACAGGTTCAAACTAATTGCAGCAATCAACTGATCTTGGAATTGGGAGAAGAAAAACAGCTATGTGGTAAGTTGTTTGCTTGCTAAAATTAGAATTCATACCAAGAAATGTTCCCCACCGAGTAAAAGGTGTTAACTGTTTGTACATTGCAGGTTCAAGTTAACCACTTCCTTGAAGTCATCGTGCCATAAATGCTCCTACTGACCTCAGACTCTGGTTAGGTCTGAGAAGTCACTTGGTCATTGCCATTACTTTGGAGCTACATGTCAAGGACCAAGGCCCAGCTTTCTGCCTCTGGCCACATTGAATGGATAAAAAAATGCAGTGCTGTGTAAGAGGGGTGGCTCTCCCAGCTTTTGAACTCATTCAACTAAGGACTGAGTTCATTTGTGTTTCCATTACATCACTGCCCTAACAAAAGGCCCTGGTATCACATTACTGCTATTGCTGTTGTTCTCTCACAGTGTTAGGACCAACTGCTTCTTCAGACAAAAAATATCAAAAATATAGATTCATACTAACTTGCAGCTGTTGCTTGGAATTTGTGGACAGATGGGCTATCCATCCTAAACCAAAGAGGCACAGTTGCCTGGAAGGAAGTGGTGTTGTCTTAAAAGTCAATGCCACTTGTTCAGTGATGTTTAGTTGATCTTCACAACGGCACTGTCACCCAGTACTCACTTCCAAACTCCCAAAAAGATTTCCAACAGGAATGCTACTGTTCTAAAGACTTCATGCCACAGCTCTAATGTTTATGCCCTTACAGCCCAACTCTAACATCACCCCCACCTCACCTTCCCCTTAGGCTTCCAGGACATAAGCCAAGAAAAAACATTTTGCTTGCTGAAAGGCTCCATTGAGTAAATGTTTTTCAGTTGAAGAGATGGAATGGCTCCCAGTCTTAAGTCACTTTAGACACAGTCAAGAGGTCACTCCTCCCCGCCCCCAAATCTGTCCTTCAGAAAGGCAGTTTACTTTAGCTTAAAAGACTGGCTAATCATTAGAGAAGGGCTTGGCATTGGGATGTTTAAGTCGGACAGTGACCTTGCAGTTAAAGCACTGGACTCCACGCCAGTTGGTTCAATCTCCAATACTAACTAAATGCATGACCCTGTGTGCATCACTTCAAAAGACAGCATTCATACTGTAGAAAAGATACAATTGTATAATTTTGTATAATTTAGTACTGATTTGTATATTACTTTGGATAAGTATGCAAGTTAAACAAATGCAAATGTTTAAAAGGTTCATTGGTTTACACTGTTGCCTAACAGGTCCAGGGACCTGCACTTACAAGGCAGCCTGACAATTACTTGCATGAAGGGTTTCCCTGTGTCTATGTTAATTTTCTTTATGTACTCATGTTTTACATCCTAAAGCTTTGTATTATATGTGTTTTGGTGAATCAAAATTGGGTGGCACAGTGGTAGCGCTGCTGCCTCGCAGTAAGGAGACCTGGATTCGCTTCCCGGGTCCTCCATGCGTGGAGTTTGCATGTTCTCCCCATGTCTGCATGGGTTTCCTCCGGGTGCTCCGGTTTCCTCCCACAGTCCAAAGACATGCAGGTTAGGTGCATTGGCAATCCTAAATTGTCCCTAGTGTGTGCTTTGTGTGTGAGTGTGTGTGTCCTATGGTGGGCTGGCACCCTGCCAGGGATTTGTTCCTGCCTTGTGCCCTGTGTTGGCTGGGATTGGCTCCAGTAGATCCCCGTGACCCTGTAGTTAGGATATAGTGGGTTGGAAAATGAGTGACTGACTGAATCAAAATTTTATGCATGTGGGTGGATATGTGCAGGACTGTGCCATATGTGAGGAAGGCAGGCTCTATTGTAGGCACAGAGCTGGACAGTTTGACATCCATTGCAGAGCAATGGGTGCTGAGCAGGCTCCTGTCAATCATGGAGAATCCACTGCATCCACAAAACAGTATCATCTCCAGACAGAGGAGCAGCTTCAGTGACAGACTGCTGTCAATGTCCTGCTCCACTGGCAGACTGAGGAGATCGTTCCTCCCCCACACTATGCGACTCTTCAATTCCACCCGGTGGGGTAAACGTTAACATTATTCAAAGTTATTGCCTGTCTGTATACCTGCATTGCTATCACTCTTTAATTTAATATTGTTCTTTATCAGTATGTTGCTGCTGGAGTATGTGAATTTCCCCTTGGGATTAATAAAGTATCTATCTATCTATCTATCTATCTATCTATCTATCTATCTATCTATCTATCTATCTATCTATCTATCTATCTATCTAGCATATGATGGACTAGCACCCTGTAAAGGGTTGCCTCACGATGTTCACCTGGAGCTAAAGGGAAAAGCTGCAGTCCACTGCAACCTTGTATTAAAATAAGCAGTGTCACACACGTGTGCCTGGGAGATGACTGCAACTGCCATTCCACCCCAAGCCATAGGTTGGCGCTGCCTCCTAATACCTCTCTTCTCCTTCCCTCTGCATATCTAGGAAATCACAGGTAGATAAGACATGATGTAACTTCTGGGGTTTGGAAGCCTGAACCAGCCCCTTCTGCCTCATCAACTTCATAACCGGTACCACCGCCATCTCTTCCCAGTCTGGTCGGAGACTCTCATCTATAAGGATTTCCTTTCTGTGAGAGTTTTTCTTGTCAGACTGCATAATATATAGGGACACCATTCAGTGCCCCAACTCTTTACCTTTGTTCAGGTTCAGGAAATGAAAGGATTATGTAACAAGTGAGTTTGGGCTGGTGATATTGCAGTGAGAATTACTTCTATTTATTTCCATCCACCTGTTGATGCACATTACCAAACAAAGCAAATGGTACTTGTATTATGAAGAAGAAAAAAAAACAATATTGATTTTGTAACTAGTATTCAGTGTTAAATGATGGGCATTCCTCTGGATTCCCCCCAACAAGTGGGCTGGCTACAGAGTTCAGGTGGTGCATATACCATTCACTGGAAGCAGGGGTGGCAGAATAGTGACACTGGAAATATATTGGAAAAGGAGTGAAAAAAAAAAAATCTAGCACTGATTTTGATCCAAAAAAAAAAAAAACTTCTAGTAGGAGTCTCTGAAAGTGGTCAAAAATCTCTCAAGATCAGAGTGGTTTTCATGTACAGCTGCGGAGGAGTCTCTCCTTTTCAGAGTATGAACTAGTAGGCCGCACCAGTGCTAATTTCAGACTAAGCTTCTGGGAGGACAAAGCCATCCCTGTGATGAAAACGCCTACATAACCCGGCTGTTTCACAAACCACACTAGCGTGTAAATGATGCCTCAGAAAAAATAGCTGCTGGGGGTAAAGAAGGCATGTGGAGGGGAGTGCTATGATTGTGTCTGCGTGGCAAATGCAATTCATTTTCTCATCAAGGTATGCAAATTAGACAACAGCTCCAAGGTGAGATCCAGAGACCTAGTGATCAGGACACATTCTCCTCCATTTCCCAGATAGGGAAGTTATTAATAGAGTCAATCTAAAATTTCACTAGCCAAAGCAGAACACTGCATTTTACAGTAAATATGCCCTTGACTACCAGCAGCAGCCATCATTTTATAGATTATAGCAGTTGTCAGGAAGAAGCCAACAAACAAGCTAACACAGATATATAACACAGACACGGTTGTTTAAGTTACAACCTCTTCCTCAAACAGTTCTTATGTTTCCTTCCGGCCATTGTTTTTTTTTGCCTTAAGTCTTATAACCAGGAAAGGCAGCAGTGTAAAGAAAGAATTACTTCAAGCACTTAGGATGCAAGTGGTGAAATGAGTTCCTACAGGGGAAAGGCAACTATGTACTCGGAAGGGGCTGAACCTAAATCTGATATCACAAAGAAGCAGTCCTTAAGTCTCCAACTGTATGTCTCTCAAAAGCATTTTGGGACATATCTGAAAGTCAGAAAAATTACATAGGTATGCCTTACACCCCAACACATTTATAACTCTATACATCCACCCCCCGATGAAGCATCCACTTAAAAAATCACCTTTACAACCTTTCAATTAGAGGTAGACTTTTTGTTCTGCTTTGTGGTTTTCTTTTCAATGCTGAGTGTTGCTGATTCTCACTTAAAATTCAGAGAATAATATTTCCTGCAGCTGTTGCTTATCTTTAAATTAAGGGGGGTGGAGGATATAAAATAGTTCCTTTGTTTCATTTAAGTGAGAAATACACTGCAGAAGGGCTAAACAGCATGCAAACTCTTTCATTTTATTTAGATCCATCAAAGATGTCTCACTGTAACCCATGAGTTTCCAAAAAAATGTATATCATACTTACATAAAAAGTTAAATGAAGTGAGCGAAAAGAAACCAGCTACCGATATGTGAACCGTGACCACTTTCCTGGATAGACTCATATTTTTTTTGCACTGTGTCTTGCAGGCATTTTGCTACAGTTTTAATAGCTTAGGGGCCACTGCACAATTGGGTAGCCACTGGAAGGCTAAAGTACAAGCCACAAACCACTAAATGGCAGCTTGGTAGAACCTCTGGATGATTTTTTTTTTAATTTTCTCTCCTCTGTTATCAAATAGCTTTACCAGATTCTCTCATATATATATACTAGCTATGTAAGTAAAAAGCCTACGTGCTGTAAACAGCCCAGGGTCCTAGAAACTATTGAAATCATATGAAAAAAATTGAAATGTAGAGATGTCAGGTAATTGAAAAGAACTACTTTGGGCATCTTCACCCTAGGCGGTTTTGTTTTGCCGAAGTGCTCGCATTGCTTGTGCATTAGCGGCTAAGTGAGTGTCTCTTTCTTCGGAGGTTTCATTTTGCCGATGTGCTGGCCTCGCTTGTATTATTAGCAGCTAAGCGCGTTTCTGTTATCTCGATGGTGGAGCCCTTACCCTGAATCCACCTCTCACTCCCAGGCCGGACAGACAGACACACACACTTCCACGCATAGACATTTATATATCTGTATATATACCGTAGATACTCGCGTATTAGTCTATCTCGCAGATAAGTCGAGTGTATTTTTAAGCCGAAAATTACGAAATTTGTTATGACCCGCGTATAAGTCGAGGGTAAAACTTGACAGCTTGCGACCTTTAACACTATGTACCAGCCGACAGGCACGCGCGATCGTATCCGCTAGATGCCGGCTTGCTCCGGCGACCTTTAACACTATGTACTGGCCGACAGGAACGTGCGATTGCAGCCGCTAGATGCCGGCTTGCTCTGGCGACCTTTAACACTATGTACTAGCTGACAGGAACGTGCGATTGCAGCCGCTAGATGCCGGCTTGCTCCGGCGACCTTTAACACTATGTATCAGCTGACAGGCACGCGTGACGGCAGCCGCTAGATGGCACGTGGCAGCTAATGGTATGTTTTTTATCCAAAACCTGCAAAAGCTAATGCTCAAATTCAAGTATTTCACAGTTTAAAGAATTATTTAATGAAATTAGAAAAAAAACTAGCTAATTTGCAATAGTATTGCTGGCTTATAATTATTTCAAAGACCATGGGAAACGACAGATGACCGGTGACTTAACACCGTGAAGCGTTGAGTGTACAATGTCATTACCCAAATTCTATGGACAATTGTGTTGCTCCGTAGATAAGTCAACCCTGTTTTTTCGACTTATACGCGAGTATCCACGGTATATATATATATATATATATATATTGTCAGAAGAACGACCAAAAGACATCGAGAAGGTTTGGGGCAGCCACCCATTTAATCGTTTATGGCTGCAAAAGCTATTAATTAACAGAGACATGTTCATTCAATCGAGTCCAAAACAGAACTGACTTCCAGGTAGCAAGATGGCAGCTTTAAAGGCCAGTAGCGGAAGTGATGTCATCCCGACCGGAACCAGAAGTGACGTCAGTGGCTGCCCCAGAGCCGGGTGGGATTTCCCTAGAATGGTCTGTAAAAGATCGAGTGGGAAAATTAGTGCACTCCGCCCCCCCCTGGTCTGGCATGGAACTACCTGTATTTAAGCCCTTTAGCTGTCTCCTAAACACACGTGTGTGACAGGGCCCCCCCCTTAGCCCAGACCCGTCGGGTCGGGCGTCCTGCACCGAGAGGTCGTGAACACGGGAGAGAGCGTCGGCATTGGCGTGTAGAGAACCCTTCCGATGAATGAGCGAAAACTTGTAATGTTGCAAATCGAGGAACCACCTCGTGACTCGCGGGTTAGACTCTTTGTGTAGGGCCATCCACTGTAAAGGGGCATGGTCCGTGACTAGAGTAAACTCCCGACCCAAGAGGTAGTATCTCAACTGTGTGATTGCCCACTTAATCGCCAGAGCCTCCCTCTCCACTGCCGCGTATCTGGTCTCCCGATCCAACAGTTTCCGGCTCAGAAACATGATGGGGTGTTCAGCACCATCGACACTTTGGCTCAGCACTGCCCCTAGGCCTGTGTCCGAAGCGTCCGTCTGGAGAATAAAAGGCCGTGAAAAATCAGGCGCCTTTAAAACAGGTGCCGACGTCAGGGCCCTTTTTAAGTCACTGAAGGCTGCCTCAGTCATATCAGTCCATACCACAGTGTTAGGAGCCCTCTTCTTTGTCAAATTAGTCAAGGGCACGGCTCTCTCTGAAAAACGTGGTACAAACCGGCGGTAATACCCCGCTAATCCGAGAAATGCCTGGACTTGCCGCTTGGTTCGCGGACGGGGCCATGTCAAAATGGCTTGTATTTTAGAGCACTGTGGCTTCACCGTACCACGACCCACCAGGTAGCCCAAATACTTGGCTTCCTCCAATCCAAAGAAACATTTCTTTGGGTTGATACGAAGACCGGCTTCTCCCAATGTCCGTAACACGGCTCCAACATGCTGTAGGTGTTCCTTCCAGGTGCTGGAATAGATGACGACGTCATCCAGGTAGGCAGCACTATACGTGTTATGGGGGCGGAGCACTTTGTCCACCAGACGCTGGAAAGTTGCAGGAGCCCCATGTAACCCGAATGGAAGGACACGATACTGCCAGTGCCCACTAGGGGTGCTAAACGCGGTTTTACCCTTTGCGGAGTCCGTTAAAGGAACCTGCCAGTACCCTTTGGTCATGTCAAGTGTGGTCAAGTATTCTGCCTGTCCAAGCCTCTCAAGGAGGTCGTCCACTCGAGGCATGGGATAAGCATCAAATAGTGAGACCTGATTAAGTCGACGGAAGTCATTGCAAAACCTCCAACTTCCGTCGGGCTTAGGAACCAAGACAATTGGACTGGACCAGGGACTATGACTCTCCTCTATGACTCCTAGATCCAGCATGCGCTTGATTTCCAGTTCCACTTCTGCTTTCTTTGCCTCGGGAAGACGGTACGGGCGTTCTCGGACTATGACCCCGGGTTCAGTCACTATGTCATGGGCAACCAGAGAAGTCCTTCCGGGGATTTCGTCAACCACCTCCGGGACAGACGAGATAACTATCTCTAGCTCCCGCCTCTGTCGGTTATTTAAATTAGACCCGAAGTTAAGGGTATTACTTTGAGCAAAAAGGGAGCGGTGCTGGCCGGAGGTGGGATCAGGGTCCCGTTCCTTCCACGGTTTCAGCAGGTTCACGTGATATATCCGCTCTCTCGGTCGACGATTGGGTTGTTTCACCAAATAGTCGACGAGCCCCTTTCGCTCTTTAACTTCGTATGGCCCTTGCCAGTGGGCAAGTAGCTTAGAGTGGGAGGTGGGAACCAATACCATGACTCGATCCCCCGGCTGGAACTCCCGGAGTGTCGTGCCACGGTCGTAGTAGTGGGCCTGTGCTGATTGCGCCTCTTGCATGTGACTTTTTAATATGGGTCGAATCTTTGCAAATCTATCGCGTAACTGCGCGATATATTCCAAAATATTAGTTGTGGGAAGGGCCTCTCCTTCCCAACCTTCCTTTAGAATGTCCAATATGCCCCGGGGTTGTCGCCCATATAACAATTCAAAGGGTGAGAACCCCGTTGAGGCTTGCGGGACTTCCCGGTAGGCAAAGAGTACGAGGGGGAGGAGCTGATCCCAATTCCTCCCATCCCCGCTGACCACCTTGCGAAGCATCTGTTTGAGAGTCTGATTAAATCTCTCTACTAAACCATCGGTTTGAGGATGATACACCGCAGTTCTCAAGTGCTTTATTTTGAGTAGCTTGGCCGTTTCCTTGAACGTCTCCGAGGTAAACGGCGTCCCTTGGTCCGTAAGGACTTCTTTAGGGATTCCAACTCGCGCAAAGACCTCCATTAATGCCCGTGCGATTGCTTTAGAATTAGCTGAGCACAATGGGACAGCTTCTGGATATCGGGTTGCATAATCCACGAGGACTAATATATATTTATGTCCTCGGGCCGAGGGTTCCAGGGGTCCCACTATGTCGACCCCTATCCTTTCAAAGGGGACATCAATTAAGGGGAGGGGAACGAGAGGAGCACGGTCCCTCCTAGGAATTTGCCGCAGCTGACATTCCGGGCACGAAACACAGAAGCGGCGAACCTCCTCGTTAATTCCCGGCCAATAAAAGCGGAGCTTAATACGCTCTAAAGTTTTTTCGGTGCCCAAGTGGCCTCCTAGGAGATGGGCGTGCGCTAACTCACAAACTTGCCGCCGGAAAGTTCGTGGAATTAGCAGCAACTTCCGCACTCCCCCCTCGTGTTCACTGACCCGATATAATAAGTCATTTTCTAACACAAAGTGGGGTCCTTGTGGCATGGGCTGATTGGTGCGTTGGCCGTTGGCGAGGACTACTACATTCTTCGCAAACTTAAGGGAATCATCATTCCACTGCTCCCTTCTAAATGATGCCGGTGTTTGTCTGAATTGGAAGCTCAGATCTGAGAGAGGGTCCGGGCTGACCTCAAGGGGCGGAGAGTCATCCCGCTCTGGTGAGGTGCGGACTGATGACGTATTCGCCCGCGACGGGCCGGGAAGCTCTCCGTCCTCCTCGGGGTTTCCCATATCTCTCTCCACCGGCTGCGTACACGGTGTGGAGACAACCTGAGACGGTGTATTCCCATCGGTTACTAGGCCTAATTTTGAATAAGGCGAGATCAGTACTGCACCGCTTTTAATGTCAGACCAGTCCCGCCCGAGAATCACCGCACACGGGGGTTTTGGATGTACAGCCACAACGAGTTTTCGTAGTATCCCTCCGTGGCAGATGAAACACCGGGCGGAGTCATAGGCGCGGACATCTCCGTGTACACAGGTAATTCTGGTCTTTGTTTTTAACCACTGTCGCGGTAGTACATATCGGCAATCAACAACAGAAATGTTGCTGCCGGAGTCAAATAAGGCTTCTACCTTGTGTCCATTTACTATGACCTCACCTTTATGAGCCAAAGCCAGGGGGTTTGAAAGCGCACACAACCCATCCCTCTCTCTCCACTTACATTCCGCCTCGCCTCCGAGCGAGGACCGCGCCCGCGGGATCGGGGACTCCGATGCAAACTCCGGTGTATGTCGAGAGGGCAGTGTAAGAGGGACGTAATCTCTACGGCTTCTACTTAAGGACCATTCCGCCCTCTCAAATTGCGAGGCTGCCCTCGATGTTTCTATGAGCTCAATGAGCTCGTTTATGTTTGCAAATTCCCCCCAGACCGGCTGGGTGAAATGCTCTGGCAGGCTATTTATGAACAAAAAGCAGGCTACTTTTTTCACTACCTGAAAGGTGGTACATTCAGCGGGCCTTAACCAGCCGGCCACCTCTTCCCATAGAAGGTCTAGCTGTTCTTGGGTAGACCGTTCAGGGTTAAACTTCCAGTTTTTAATTTTCTTCACCTGCTGGTCTGGGGAATGTCCACCTTCCTCTGGGACCTTAGCCCCGGTGGAACGGACAACTCTCTCCTCTGAGAGAGCATAATAAGTCCCCATCGTATCCCCCATAGAGACCAGCCCACGTCTGTGTGTCCCAACGACACTCTCCCTATTCAATTGAGGTGACCCAGAAATAGACAAAGGGAGCGGAGTCTGCACCGGTTCTTTCCGAAACCCGAGACGCACTCCCCACCCGAAAGCTCGGCCCAGGTACTCTCCCACCTGGACATGATTCAGGTCCGGTCCCGTTCTCTTCAGGGATTCCTCCATCCTGCCGACTACGCCACTGTCAGAAGAACGACCAAAAGACATCGAGAAGGTTTGGGGCAGCCACCCATTTAATCGTTTATGGCTGCAAAAGCTATTAATTAACAGAGACATGTTCATTCAATCGAGTCCAAAACAGAACTGACTTCCAGGTAGCAAGATGGCAGCTTTAAAGGCCAGTAGCGGAAGTGATGTCATCCCGACCGGAACCAGAAGTGACGTCAGTGGCTGCCCCAGAGCCGGGTGGGATTTCCCTAGAATGGTCTGTAAAAGATCGAGTGGGAAAATTAGTGCACTCCGCCCCCCCCTGGTCTGGCATGGAACTACCTGTATTTAAGCCCTTTAGCTGTCTCCTAAACACACGTGTGTGACAATATATATATATATATATATATGTATATAATTTGCAGCTGGAGATCCACAAAGGGAGAAAATTAATCACGTATCATAAAGTAGTTTTTATTCCTGAGCTTTCAGCTCCTGCCAGGAGCCATCATCAGAGGATAATGATTAGACATACAAGAATCAAAGGCAATATATAGCAAAATAAGGGGGGGTAGGTTGAGTGTTGGAGGGTTGCAGGTAATGAGGTGGGGTTGGGAGGGGTATTGGTCGTAAAGTTTTATTTATTATGAGGATGTTCTTCTTAAGTTTGCATATGCTGGGTTTATGTCCAAATGTCTGTTAATGGTGTTTTCGTTTGATAGCCAAGATTCAGCCAGCTCTCTGGCACTTTTAGTACTGGCCTTAAATCTTACTTGTACATTGTTAAATTTATGTCCGGTTGATTTGGTATGCATATAAATCAGTGATCGTTAGTCCTTACTTCTGATGGCGTTGCAATGCTCCTGAATACTTTGATATGTGATTCATTTTCTCCCTTTGTGGATCTCCAGCTACAAATATGCAAACCGTATTACATACCTTTGCTTCCATATATATATATATATATATAATAAACACACATGCATTTAAAAGTTTGGAGACACCTAGATATTTTCAACTTTATGATAGACTTGACACATTTTCAAGATACCATTAAATTGATTTAAAAATTCAGCCAATACATTACTAATGTTGTGAATGGCTAGTGCTGCTTGAAATGACTGATTTTTATTTTATTACTCACATATGACTGCAAAGCCCCATTTTCAGAAGCCATTCCTTCAGTGTCCCAATGGTCAACTCCCTTAGCTTATCCTTAATTGGTTATGTATAAATGCTAATTTGTTATTAGAGAAACCTTTATAATTGCAAAAGTCGAGCAGAAACCTGATATTCTGTACACTTGGCTTGCAAGGTACTGGCATTTCTAATGTTCAGTTCTGGATTCAAAAATGGCCAAAATGGAACAGCTTTATCAAGAAACATGTCAGTCTACTGTTTTTTGCAGTATAAAGGTACTCCATGTGACAGATTCCCAAGAAAATGAAGATTTCAAACAAAGGTGTCTATTACTGTCGTGAGAGAAGAAGGCAAATTGGACTTAACAAAGGGCAGAAAAAGATGGGGACGGCCCAGATGTTGAACTGCCTAAGAAGATAAAGACATCAGAATCTTATTTTGAGAAACAAAACGTACAATTTCTCAGTTAGCTTCTTCATTATATACATGCCAAATACTGGTATAGTCTGCAACACAGAAAAGATGATATCAGGATTCTGATCATAATATGTTTTTTCCAGTTATCTTCTGTTCAATGTATGTGTTCTTTTGCTCATTTTAACCTTTTCTTTTAATTTGTGAGTTTCAGATATGGCTTTTCCTTTGAAACTACACCTCTAAGGCCAGCATTCCTAGCAACCCACGCAAACAGAATAACATGTTTCAGCAGTGCTAACTTGATTACAGAGGTTTCTCTAATAACCAGATAGCATTTAAAATGGCTAATTAAGGATATGCTTTCAATGGTAGAGTGCCACAGTTTGGTCTCAATGGTAAGTTCCAGCGAGGGTGGCAGAGGGTTAAAGATTGCCTTGTAACAGAACACAATAAGTCTATACTTAAGTGGAAACAATGGCTCTCCGGCACTAAGGCCAGATTCTAGAGGTCAGAGGAAATGGACGAGCAAGAGGAAACGCAGGTCAGATGCTTTCCCATACACAAGTATCCCCATACTGTAAACTGGACCTATACAATACGTCCAAGTGATTTACTGTTTTTGCAGTGGGAAGCTGTGCTTTAGCTTTCACTCCATATTTGCTCTTCCCTAAATTAATTTAATAAAAATACCATCAAGATAAAAAATAAAGGTGTCTTTGACTGAAATTAAAATGTACAGCAAGGGTACTCCTAGAAACAAACGGAAAGTAATCCCCATTACTCCAATATTTTTCTCTGCTCACCTCCAATATGTACTAATTTTGGACATTTTTTAAATCCTTTCACTCAATTAGCAATACACATTGTAGTACCATAAAAATCTGTGCTCTCCCAGAGTCCCTTGAAATCATACCTTTTCTGCAGTGCGCTCCGAATCCTCCACACTCCAGTACAAGCTTGGTTCGCCTGCGAGAAGAGCGGTGTCTGTAGTAGAAGATGATCTTGGTCTGCCCTGGTGATGGTGGAGCAGAGCTGTCAGTGAGCTATCCTGGGGACCCTTACGGCCCAAGTGGGGACTGCTGCCCTTCTGAGAGTCAGCAGAGGTTCCACTCTTGGTCCGCCGGCTGCTGCTATGGAGGCTTGTTCCTCTCTTGATGGATGGCCGTGCCCGAATTTGCTGTAGCACTCGATTAAAAGCAGTGGGACGTGCTGGCAGGTCATGCAGAGAGACTGCATAAGACACCCTTTGCATCTCTGGGGAGCGCTCTTTCTCATCAGCAGAGTCATGATCTGAGTGGCCAGTGGCACCAACTGGGGTGCCATGGGTGCTGGATAGCTGCTGGAACTGGGGAGAGTCCTGGGAACTCTGGTGATCACGCTCCCTGGAACGGCGGCGGCTATGGAACAAGTGCTTCAGCCCATGGCCAAACATAGAGCCTTCAGAGAGTTGTTGGATTTTCTGCATAGGCAAGGACAAAAAAAAAGAATGTCTCTATTTAAAAAAACATAAACAAAACTAACATTCTAATGTAGCACCCTATGAACACTGAGTTAAAATGAATATCAGAGACCTGGCCTAGCTTTAAAACCCAACTGGTTCTTTAAGAGGCAAGTTTGCTGGCAATGCACATGGAGAGAATTTCTAAACTTACAAAACTAAAATGACTGACCCGACTCTCAAGTAGATGAATGTGATATCTATAATGAAATTATCCTTGGGTTTGTGACAGTCTGGCATTTACTCTGTTTTAAAGACAGGGGGCTACAATTTATGAAACAATTCATCCATCCATTTTCATAACTCGCTTATCCAGGGCAGGGTTGTGAGAAAGCTGGAGCCAGTTCCAGCAAGCAAAGGGCGTATCCACCCATTGCAGGACAAACACTTGCTAGTTTTAGGAATATAAATACATAGATAAATGTAGAGATTCAGAATCTCACAAAAGTGAATACACCCCTCACATTTTTATAAATATTTTATTATATCTTTTCTTAATATTTTATTTTATCTTTTGTTTTTATTATATCTTATGTCTAAACTGCTGGGAACAAAAGTGAAAAATGTCCAAATTGTGCCCAATTAGCCATTTTCTCTCCCCAGTGTCATGTGACTTGTTAGGTCTCAGGTGTGAAAGGGGAGCAGGTGTGTTAAATTTGGTGTTATCGCTCTCACACTCTCTCATACTGGTCACTGGAAGTTCAACATGGCACCTCATGGCAAAGAGCCCTCTGAGGATCTGAAAAAAACAATTGTTGCTCTACATAAAGTTGGCCTAAGCTATAAGAAGATTGCCAACACCCTGAAACTGAGCTGTAGCACGGTGGCCAAGACCATACAGCGGGTTAACTGGACAGGTTCACCTCAGAACAGGCCTCGCCATGGTCGACCAAAGAAGTCAGTTAACGTGCTCAGTATCATATCCAGAGGTTGTCTTTTGAAAATAGGCGTATGAGTGCTGCCAGCATTGCTGCAGAGGTTGAAGGGTTGGGGGGGTCAGCCTGTCAGTGCTCAGACCATACGCTGCACACTGCATCAAATTGGTCTGCATGGCTGTCATCCCAGAAGGAAGCCTCTTCTAAAGATGATGCACAAGAAAGCCCGCAAACAGTTTGCTGAAGACAAGCAGACTAAGGACATGGATTACTGGAACCATGTCCTGTGGTCTGATGAGACCAAGATAAACTTATTTGGTTCAGATGGTGTCAAGCGTGTGTGGCGGCAACCAGGTGAGGAGTACAAAGACAAGTGTGTCTTGCCTACAGTCAAGCATGGTGGTGGGAGTGTCATGGTTTGGGACTGCATGAGTGCTGCCGGCTACAGTTCATTGAGGGAACCATGAATGTTAACATGTACTGTGACACACTGAAGTAGAGCACGATCCCCTCCCTTCAGAAACTGGGCGGCAGGGCAGTATTCCAACATGATAACGACCTCAAACACACCGCCAAGACAACCACTGCCTTGCTAAAGAAACTGAGGGTAAAGGTGCTGGACTGGCCAAGCATGTCTCCAGACCTAAACCCTATTGAGCATCTGTGGGGCATCCTCAAATGGAAGGTAGAGGAACGCAAGGTCTCTAACATCCATCAGCTCTGTGATGACGTCATGGAGGAGTGGAAGAGGATTCCAGTGGCAACCTGTGAAGCTCTAGTGAACTCCATGTCCAAGAGAGTTAAGGCAGTGCTGGAACATAATGGTGGCCACACACTTGACACTTTAGGCACAATTTGGACATTTTTCACTTAGGGGTGTACTCACTTTTGTTGCCAGTGGTTTAGACATTAATGGCTGTGTATTGAGTTATTTTGAGGGGGAAGCAAATGTACGCTGTTATACAAGCTATACACTGACTACTTTACATTGTATCAAGCTATACACTGACTACTTTACATTGTATCAAAGTGTCATAACTTCAGTGTTGGCCCATGAAAAGATATAATAAAATATTTACAAAAATGTAAGGGTGTACTCACTTTTGTGATATACTGTATATTTAATGCTATTCAGTAACAAAAACTCTGTCATACTTTGCAGTCTGGTAAACACATCTTGCTACCTGATGAATGATTATAACCAACTACTATACTCAAAACTGTCATTTAAACTGGAGCCAGAATTCAAAATGGTTGTAGAGATTCAATCCCCATGTGCTTCTACCACGAAAGTCTCACTTAGGAAAACAAAGAAAACTAAATAAGGCACAGACAATTGAGACATGGGTTAAAATGATGTTGAAAATGAGATGGTTTCTTGTCTGGCTATGCAAGAAAATTGGTAAATAAAGCCTCTCCCACAACCAGCTAGTAGACACTAACACATTCATGTCAAGTAGTGTTGATATAAAGGCACTGCAACACATTAATCACATCAACTAATCACAAATCGTTTTAGACATTACTTGCAACTAACAACAGACCATTTAATATAACATTATTTTCCTCTCTGTAACTGCTCAAGACAGCAAATTCATGGTAGAGTCTATAATTCCACTTGTTCATTTGATTGCCTTTTGAATGAGCAATCTATACACAGACAGACAACCCAACTGTAATGTTAGTACATCTTAAGTCTACTTTGCTCAAAACTTTAAGGTGGCTAACAGAAAAAAATATTGCCATTATACACACAGAAGCGACTGTCATATCTAATGGATTTATGTGTGCCATGCTATGCAAATAATGAGTTTTTATGTACTGGCATTGTAGCCAACACCCACACATTAACGTTGCTCGTCAGAAATATCTATCTGCAGCTTTAAATATTCTGTTTGGCAGGTATGATAGATGTTCATCTTTGGTTAACACCTGTTGCTTGTGTCAGATAAATTACAACTGTTAGGATTTAACAAAAGGCAATCTGAACTTGAACAAATGGGAATAAAAAATTATTACAATGGTAGCATTCCTTTATACTTCTTGGTTTCCTAAAATTCTCAGTAAAGATAAATGTATGCATACTCTAAATAATACCATCTTGTACACTGAGTAAGAATATAAAGCCTGCCTTAGACTAGATAAGGCTCCAGCTCACTGCAACCCTGATCTGGACATAGCATGTTTAGAAATGGATAGATGGATGAGCAATATAAATGTCTAAGAGGTAATACATATTTTTTCAATATTTTTGCCAAAGTGGGATTAGCTTCTTATGCTTTCTTTGAGAAATATTTTCAATATGTCTTTTACTTGATCCTCACTTTGTGAGACTTCCTTCAACATTTGCCTTAGCAACAGAGGTAGGCAGCAATCAGTGGGCACTAGATCAGCAAACCTGACACAGAAAGATGTGAAGAAACTTAAATGGTAAAATTCTCAGGATCACTGTAAGAACTCTTAATTTAGTGATTTTTAATTTTTTCTTGTATTTTAACAGTCAGAGCATATTAATCTACAAAAAAGCAGTATAATATGCAGTATTACCAATGTACTTTCAATATCACCTAATGAAACCGATTTTTTCATTAGCCTCTACAATATGTGCACTACTGCAGATCTGTGTGAAACGGATGGAAAATTGTATTTCTGTTGCACACACAGGACACACGACTCTTGTTAAAGAACATGTTGTAAAATTTAGGCAAACTGGAAGTTCCCTGTTTCAAACTAAGTTTTGTTAAAAGCAGTTTGACCTTTGTGGTTTGCTTGGGCAATATAAAAGAAGCCAACTCTCACCGAGCATTAAATTGAAGACCGCCTGTGGAAGCAAAAATGCTGACAATGCAAATGGGCCAGAGATTCTCTTCTGGTGCACCAGAGCAAGCAACCTGTGCTATCATCTGCATGAAAGAACTCTCATTACTAAAAGGACAAATCTGCAACTGGGTACACCATATAAAGTCAGGCTGACTGATGACTTGGTAAAATGGCTGGCAGTTGGGTTGCCAGATTTGTTACGCTCCAAATAACACAAAGCTCATTAAACATTTTAACAAATGGTCAGAAAGCCATGACACTTGGACATGTTTCATTAAACCATCTTTATTTCTCTTTCTCTCTGTGTAAGTTGGTTGCTTTCCCTCTTTATAACTTTTTAAAATTCAAACTTATGTTCACGTTTATGGAGCTGCAAAAAAGGGAATATATGTGTTCACAAATTTTCACTAAACACTGGTGGAGCTGTGAGGAAATATGCTAAGAACATAAAGTATAAAAAAAAAAGTTTAAAAATTTGGACCACAATAAGGCAAACATCATCTCTCCATCCCCTATGGCAAAGATACAAAAATGGCCCAATTGGCTAAAAGTATTAAGTATGAATATTCTCCCCCACAACAATTTTGACTGGAGACAGGACCTGCTTTGCCGCTATTCTTTTCTGCCAAATCAGTTCTGGCATAACAAACCAAACCCAATGCTCAACATGTGCAAAATATTAAGGATAAGTCTTCATTTAATTTCAGAAAGCTGAAACCTAAGGCCATTATAATTAAAGTTAAAAGCCCAGACAATTGCAGATGTGAAGATGACCCTTCAACTTCTGTTTCCAGTAGTAATGACTGGGCATCGGTCACTTCTTTAAAAAAGGCAAAGGCCGTGAGAATTTTTTATTTTTTTTTTTAAAATAAGATGAAATATTAACTGAGCAAAAGCACTTCCCAGATAGCCAGTGGCCCAGAAATGCATGGCAGTAAAGTATGGCAAATGCAGCTTATGTCTATTTATTCACTGAGGACTGACACACCACAGTAGGTTCTGTTTAAGTTAATAGATGGCCGTGGCAGCAGCACCTTAACTTCTGCAGACATAAAAATAGAACTGGCAGGCCAGCTCTCAGAGTGAATTATTGCGAAAACTCTGAAATGTGACAACTTCCCTGCAAGTGTGCACTACTAGAAAAACTAGTAATTACAGTGAAACCATTACTGTTTCCTCTCTTTTTGAATGATACCCATCCTTTGAAGTATCCACCAGAGAAAAAGACAAAAAGGCAGGAAGCAATGCATTATTCCCACAGGCTTTGTGACCAAGCTGAGACAATAATGGAACACAGATTTTTGACTTGGAACAGATCTAAATAATGTCAGCATGAGGTTGTGTGAGTATAGCAATGACTATATGAAAGTGTCAAAGTTATTCTGACACTATTGCTATGAGTGTGTATGTACAGCACAAAATTGTTTATGTGAAACTAAATATAAAATGTTTGTTACTGGAATCTGTGCAAGTGCCCAAGTATGAGTATTACTATGACTGTCTGAATCTCATTGTCATTAGTATTTTGAGTCAATATGTGGTAATATGTGTATGTATACCTATACAGTAAATAAGGGAATTTGTGACAGAACAATGAAAATGTGTTTATGTAACTAAAATTTGGGAGAGTGTCATCATTATTCCAACTAAAGGTACAAGACCAGAGTTTGTGAATCCAACCATAAACCTGGTTTATTCCCATAAGAAAGCGTAAATGCCAACATCATTCAGAGTGTGCATGAATAAATTCTTCAGCAGCTGAACAGCATGAATGAGAATGGCTGTGTGAGTGATGACATGTTTTTCTAAATGACTGTCGTGTGTATGTACATGTTTGAAAGACTGAGTGAGAAGCTTACTTGTTTTCTTAAGCTGAAGTGAGAATGGAAGTAACCTGTGAATGTGACTAAGTTCATCATCATTACTACCACCAATACTATTATATGAACAAGTGTGTGGTTAAAAGTAAGCGTGACTATAAACTCAAATAATCACAGACCTTCACAAATGTGACTGCTGTATATGCATGGGAAAGATAGTGTGTGACCATGCTTGCACCTCTATCCATGCCACACTTGAGAAGTGATTACGAACATGCATGAAACTAAACAGTGGCTTTCAATGGAGGCATGTGGATAAAAAAATTAATTTGTTGTGTATGATGGGGGCATAGGTATGAAACAATTGAATGTTTTACGAACAATGCATACATATGAATTTCAAAAATGTGACTGTAACTTTTCTATTGTGACCATACTGAAACTGCCATGAATTTATATGCATGGGACAGAACTGCAAAAATATGACTGTTTGTAACTATTCTGCTGTGACAGTGATGAGCCTAACTATGAATATGTATTGTATTTGACTTAAGTATGCAGGAAGACCAAGCTGACTAGCCAGTGTGGATATGTGGATTGATGAAGGCTTTGCTTTGTAATTAGTAAAATGCATTTCTGGAAGTAATGTATATACTCTGAGTTTGTGTCTGTGACAAAACTGGGAGCAACTGAAATTGCTGACTTGTTCAAGCTATGTTTCAGTCCATCATAAATACTGTTGGGTAAACAAGATTTCTTATACAACCTGCTCAAGACTGATTAATCATGAGCAGTGTGCTGAATTAGGGAACATAATAAATGAACATAGACAATTTGCTGTTGGACAAATGTCTAAGAGAGTTTAAATGTGAGCATTCCAACCTGAATTATACTTCTGCTAAAATCTTCAAAAGAAATATTTGATGCTAATCAGGAGAATTAACACTTATCTGATCTGATAAGTTCAGATAAAATAGGATACAAATAGGAATTCATAAAAGTAGGAATTTTAAACACAGTTCTAGGTGTCATACCTGTGACTGTGATGGAGTCAGAATGAACACAGCTGACAAGAAAAGGTACCTTGGAACAGATAATGTGAATTCTGTCCATAAATACAATGTGTAATTGTAGTGTCCAAGTTCAACAATGCACAGCTATACAAGTAGGTGTGATTGTGCAACGGAAAACTACTGCATGTGTGACTCAGACTATAATTGCCACTGAGCTTTGCCAGTTTGTGTGGGACTAGGTATATGTCATGCAGATTGTTTGTGTCTCAATCCATTTTAAGAATCTGTTTGTTGTCTCCTCTCTGAAGCACCACACAGAAACAAATATCCATCTCTTTCTTCCCCTCAGTCATAGCTGGGGGTGCACAGCATTTACAGTGTGGCCACTGCATAGCACCAGCTTACATTTCTGCAATTTCAAAGTATTGCTGAGTAGCTCAAAAACCAATGACATAAGACTGACAATCATTCTTATCAGAAATTGTATTCTGTGTAAACTGGTGATCCCATACCCTAATGAGTATGTTGCTTGTCAAAACAGATGAAGTGTGTGCTTGGTTACATTGAACGTACAGTTTGGGAAGGTCCTCCGTTACAGCTTTAAAAGCCTCATAAAGTGCATATCCTAGGATACTCTTTAACGTAACTTAGTGTAGTACAGAATTTAAGGCAATACATTTTAAGTTAGTTGCTGCATCATGGATCCAGAACCCTGGTTGTTATCTGTGTGGAGTTTGCATGTTCTCATTGTACCTGGGTGAGATTTTCCTCAGGTATCTCACTTTTCCACTCATATCCCCAAAGAGAATTTATGACTTTAAACTGGCCCTGTGTGGGTGAGTGCATGAGTGGGCTCCGTAATGGTCCAGCATTGTGTCCAGGGATAATTCCTACCTTGCGCCTGGTGGAATTGGTTCTGCTCCCTTCCATTTTTAGCATGTTATTCTTAAGAGGTATACCGGTACTTTGCCCATGTGGGACACTGAAGTAAAGGTACAGCTCAAAGATTACAACTAAAAAAGCACATATTTAAGTGTCTCGACTTCAAAGGGTTGGGTATACAGTACAACAAGGGCCATTGTATTAATATAAAAGTACATGGTTTACTTTAGCTATACAAATGTGGCCATGAATGAGCGTGAGCAGCACCGTACTTGAGCACTGTAAGTGAAAACCTAAGACTACTACCTGTGGCTGTTCATCAAAAAAGTGTGTCATTCTAATTAACCCATTGCCGCTACAAGTGCATTTGCCAATGTAAACAGACCAATGAGTTTATGAGTGAATCATGCCTCAGTAAGCAAGTGCACTTAAGTGGCGGTGTCACTGTAGCTGACAAAATGCAGTAATGATGATCGTCCATCTGACACAGTAATAAAGTGACTGCAGCTATGGGAGTTTCACTAGGCAGTAACTATGAATAAGAGTGTGTGGCTCTAAGTAAATCTGCTGCTTTAATAGACTGTCTTGATAGGTGAGGGTGTGCCAATAGCGAATAATTCCGCCAGTAACTAAGTGTGTTACAGAGGCTGCGACAAACAGAATGCGACTGTCAGCATAAGCGTTTCACAGGACCAAGATGAACAATAAGTGGAACAAATGGCGCGTCTTTGCCTGCACCACCACACGGATCCTCCCACAACCATGTTTCGGGGGCGCGGTACCTTTAAGTCCGGCGGCTTGCTACGGCCGTGTGGAATCGGTGCTGTTGTGCCAGTCTCGCCAACATCTCCGGGCTTCACCTCTACAATCACCACACTTGGGGCGTCCTCACCGACAGCCTTGCCTCCTTCCTCATCGGGGGCGAAATCGTCCGATTTGCAGCGTTTCATGTTGAAGGCACGGCAGAGGCGTAACTAGATGCACATCTGCAGGGCACTTTTCTTGGTTGCCGGAGCACAGAAGGAGCTCTTTAGGAAAGCCATACTCATCATAAGAACGAGCCGAGGGCTCAGCGGGCAAATGTGGCCCAGGTCGGAACGTCACTCACGTGCGCACACCTGCTCTGAGAATGAAATAGAAATCCATTATGCACAAGTTTTCAGGTTCTTTCACAAATCCGAAATGTCCAGAAATCCGGAGATGTTCATGGGTGAAGAGGCACAGCAGGAAGCAGGTGTGTGCGGCCCGGGAAAGGAAGGAACCCTTACTCTGCGGGGTTAGGCGAGCCGTCTGCCCCCTCCTCGCTGCTACATCCGCATTCGCCCTGACAGGGGAGCGCATCACAAGTCGACTCAGACAAGTCGAGTCCTCGTCTCCTTTATATTACAAAAAGTGGATTTTTTTGTCCTTTGGTCCCTTCTTTCCGGCACGCACAAAAGGTTTTAATTCCTCTTTCTGTTCGCCTCTCAGCGTTGTTGTGTAATTTAGACCGCATACCCTGGGAAAAAGGGACGAAAGGCGGCTCCACCTTCATAGTCAGACTAGCTATCTGGGATTGGATGATAGGTAAAGGGGCGTGGTTTGGAGGCCAATGATCTGCAGGCCCATCCCAATAACGGTTTTTTTTTTCGGCTGCCGCTGAAAATGCGCATTAAGTCAATCCGTCTTGTAAAGTAGCGGGATGCGTTCCTAGATACACGAGGTGCCGGGAGTGACTTGTGCAGCCGTGGACGTTTATTGGTTAGTATTTCAACACTAGCCAATTAAGTTCAACAGTCGTGCAGCGTCTGTGCAGCTTTGTCTTGCATTTCGTGGTCACCGTTTAAGCACGACAATGCAGGACTTCGTACGCCTTTATTTGTACTCCAGCTGAAGTCCCCAACTGTAAAAACATGTAATCTCGCAAGCCCATAGGTCCAAAATGCAAAACCAGAATGAGTTCATGTATTATTTTTTTCTTTGAATAAGGTACAGTTTTTACTTTCAAATTTAGGTTTGTGATAATGAATTATTTGCTTTTAAAGACTTCTAAAACTCCTCAAAATTAAGTACTTTTGCCATATTTCTTGACTAAGAAGGAGTAGTTACAGAAGGCTAGAGGACACCACTGTGACTGTGTGCACACTAATGAATATGCCTAAGAAGACAATGCCTTGTTAACACTTTTCATGCACAAATTCCAGTTTTAGATATCTTCTGTGCAATTAAATGTTACTAGTTACATTTCGAATTAGAGAGACTTATATGAATTCGAATTTGCAGATATCTGAAATTCCATTTTGACTAGTTAGAATTTGCAGATTTTTCCATATTGATTTCTGTTGAGGTTTTATATACATAGATATATCTGTAATTCAGATCTAATTAAATTATGTAATATAATAATGTTTGAATTAAAGCTACAATGTATAAAATGCCATTTTAACTATTCAAAATGTTGTTGATGGTATTGGTAATTAGAGTTTTGACTAGCCAAAATGTCAGTGAATAATTTTCTTAACCTGCTTTGTCAAGAACAGGGCTGTCAGAGGTGCTGGAGCCTATCCCAGCCAGCATAGGGAGCAAGGCAAGAACAAACCTTAGACAGGGCACCTGTCCATTGCAGGGTGAACATACATATACACACACCCCCAACCACACACTAGGGCCAATTTAGTATCGCAAACTAACCTGCATGTTTTTGGACTGTGGGAGGAAACTTGAGCAGCCGGAGGAAACCCATGGAGACATGGAGAGAACATGCAAACTCCGTGCTTGCACTTTATAATTTCATACAAAATTCCAAATACCACCAACTTTCATTGTGACTAGACATCATTTAATGTACAATGGCTCTCTTATATCTACTGACCACAAATATTAAGTACCAGTACAAGACCGATACCCTGGTTTGAGGTGTGTTTTCACTACATCGAAGAACTTGAATACTGTATATTAAAAGAAAACTCCACCCAATAATGAAGATCCACCTCTCCTCCTCATTCACTGATTAAGACTCCTGTTTCAGTTCAAAAACACAGTATTACAGAAATGCCTTTCTTGTTTATGATGTGCACTGCTTTTTTTTCCAGAAGTAACTATTTAATTACATTTCAGAAAGAAAATGCATGAATTTTGCACATTTTCAGCCTTCAGCTGGGTAATGAACGTGTCAGTCAGTCATTTTCCAACCTGCTATATCCTAACACAGGGTCACGGGGGTCTGCTGGAGCCAATCCCAGCCAACACAGGGCACAAGGCAGAAACAAATCCCCGGGCAGGGCACCAGCCCACAGCAGGGCACACACACCAGGGATAATTTAAGATGGGAGTAAACTGGAGTACCCAGAGGAAACCCACGCAGACATGGGGAGAACATGCAAACTCAACGCAGAGAGGACCCAGGAAGCGAACCCAGGTCTCCTTACTACAAGGCAGCAGCGCTACCACTGCGCCACCATGATGCCCGTAATGAACATGTGGATTATGTAACACAAGTAACATGTTGTTTTCTTTTTGTTTTGTTTTCTAATTTCCATGGATGTTTTTCACATTGTTTATCATTGTACAATATCAGTCACCATTGGGTTCTGTTATATTGTCAACTTTATTCTCTCTGTTTTGGATGAAAACATGAGATTAAAGTTGTTTTCTCAACCATCACTACAAACTACATGGGGTAAGTAACACAATTTTTGGATTCTCATAACAATTTTTTGTGACCAATTATTTATTGTAGTTACCGTAAATAAGAAAAGGACCCCGTTAAAACTGGTACAACTCAACAAATCACAATGAAGATGAATAGTAAAAGGAGTAAAAAAAAACACCCCACCATATCACCCTTCCCACACTAACTACCAAATAAAAAGGCTTCTAGAGCATCAAAAGTCATTGATGCCTTTGCAGAGCAGAAACAGAGGTATTGCAGATACAGAAAGGTAGAAAACAGAACACATACAGAAAAAGGGACACAGTAAAAATTAAGACTGGGAATGTGAGGCCAGTCACAGCCAATTACCTCTCAATCTCACAGTAGACTGCCACTTCTCCATTTTGGAGCCAGATGAACTGTCAGTGCAGATCAATGTGTAAAGTATGGGTAGGATAAAGAAAAAAAGTTGGTAGAGAAAAAAAATTACTGCAAAACACTGAATTTCCATAAAGAAGCAAGGATTACACCTTGCCTGATGAAGGGGCCTTAGCTGCCTCGAAAGCTTGCATTTGTAATCTATTTATCCATCCATTATCCAACCTGCTTTATTCTAACTACAGGGTTACAGGGATCTGTTGGAGCCAATCCCAGCCAACTCAGAGTGCAAGGAAACAAACCTTGGGCAGGATGCCAGCTCACCACAGGGCACACGCACACACCCACCCACACACTAAGAACACACTAGGGACAATTTAGAATCACCATTGCACCTAACCAGCATGTCTTTGGACTGTGGGAGGAAACCAGAGAACCTGGAGGAAACCCACGCAGACACGGGGAGGACATGCAAACTCCATGAAGGAAGGACCCAAGAAGCAAACCCAGGTCTCCTTACTGCAAGGCAGCAGCGGTAACACTGCACCACGTGTCGCCCGTAATCTATTTAGTTAGCCAATAAAAGGTGTCATTTCACCCTTCTTTCTCCTGTATCAATCTATGGCTAACACTCTACAACACTCTACTGCTGCTGATTTCATAGGAAGAGTCACAAGAGAGATGAATGTCACTGCCGTGGTAAGTAAACCTTCTCAACAAGGTCGACACTCTCTCCACAGGCAGACTCACTGCTGATAACTCAGGATGTCTCACAGGGCAGCTCAATCAACTGAAAATCGACAAAGGCTGCAAAGAAACTCTGCCGACATTCTCGTTTGTGCTTGATGAGAACCCTCAGTGCCAGGATGCAATCGATGGTAAACTTCTTAGGCATAAAAACAGACTGCCACAGTCACTGGTAGGACAGCAAGTGATCACGGATCCTATTAAAGATGACCCCACAATGCTATCCCCTTGAAGTTGGTGCTTTTCAAACTTGTTTGATGTCTTTTTTCTTCTTACAGTTTTAGGCTGATAAGAACTCTCATTTCTGTCAACCTCTTTGATATTCCACTGAACACTCTTCCTTCACTATATAAGTTTCTGATAGACGTTCTTACTTTGGATTCTCTGGTTTTCCTCACACCTCCCAAAAGATGAGTAAAGTTAAAAGGCAATTCTAAAGCAGCTGTATGTGGTTGTGTTTGAGTGAGCTCGGTAAAGGAGTGGTACCCCATCTTTGGTTGTCTTACCCCCAATGGTATAGTGGCAGGCTCTGCCTACCCTATCCATGACTCTAAAAAAAATATATAAGCTATATTTCAAACAAGAAGATTCCAGTTGGTGGTGGTGAAGAGGTGTTTTTTCATCAGGGTATGAGTTCTGTTATTAAATTAATGTACAATTCTATTTTATTTATCATACTGGAAATATCTGATACATTATTTATTTTTTATTTAAAAGTTGTTAGGTCCATAAATATTTGGACAGAGACAACTTTTTTCTAATTTTGATTCTGTACATTACCACAATGAATTTTAAATGAAACAACTCAGATGAAGTTGAAGTGCAGACTTTCAGCTTTAATTCAGTGGGGTGAACAAAATGATTGAATAAAAATGTGAGGCAACTAAAGCATTTCTTTAACACAATCCCTTCATTTCAGGGGCTCAAAAGTAATTGGACAATTGACTCAAAGGCTATTTCATGGGCAGGTGTGGGCAAGTCCGTCGTTATGTCATTATCAATTAAGCAGATAAAAGGCCTGGAGTTGATTTGAGGTGTGGTGCTTACATGTGGAAGATTTTGCTGTGAACAGACAACATGGTGAAGAGAAACCCCTTCACAACAGCCAACCAAGTGAACAACACTATCCAGGGGGTAAGCGTATCGATATCCAAGTCTACCATAAAGAGAAGACTGCATGAAAGTAAATACAGAGGGTGCACTGCAAGGTCCAAGCCACTTATAAGCCTCAAGAATAGAAAGGCTAGATTGGACTTTGCTAAAGAACATCTAAAAAAGCCAGCACAGTTTTGGAAAAACATTCTTTGGACAGATAAAACCAAGATCAACCTCTACCAGAATGATGGCAAGAAAAAAGTATGGAGAAGGCGTGGAACAGCTCATTAGCCAAAGCATACCACATAATCTATAAAATATGGTGGAGGCAGTGTGATGGCTTGGGCGTGCATGGCTGCCAGTGGCACTGGGACACTAGTGTTTATTGATGATGTGTCACAGGACAGAAACAGCCAAATTAATTCTGAGGTGTTCAGAGACATACTGTTTGCTCAAATCCAGCTAAATGCAGTCAAATTGATTGGGCGGCATTTCATGATACAGATGGACAATGACCCAAAGCATACAGTCAAAGCAACCCAGACATTTATTAAAGCAAAGAAGTGGACAATTCTTGAATGGCCAAGTCAGTCACCTGATCTTAACCCAATTGAGTATGCATTTCACTTGTTGAAGACTAAACCTCAGACAGAAAGGCCCACAAACAAACAGCAACTGAAAGCTGCTGCAGTAAAGGCCTGGCAGAGCATTAAAAAGGCGGAAACCCAGCATCTGGTGATGTCCAGGAGTTCAAGACTTCAGGCTGTCATTGCCAACAAAGGGTTTTCAACCAAGTATTAGAAATGAACATTTTATTTCCAGTTATTTAATTTGTCCAATTACTTTTGAGCCCCTGAAATGAAGGGATTGTGTTAAAAAAATGCTTTAGTTGCCTCACATTTTTATGCAATCATTTTGTTCACCCCACTGAATTAAAGCTGAAAGTCTGCACTTCAACTGCATCTGAGTTGTTTCATTTAAAATTCATTGTGGTAATGTACAGAACCAAAATTAGAAAAAAGTTGTCTCTGTCCAAATATTTATGGACCTAACTGTATGTGCAAATGTTTAAATATCAGCATAGAATTATACTTAAAGATGTTTAATTAGATACATCTATTTAATTGCAAGTTGGTTCTATATTTGACTTAATTCATAGAAGTATGAATATAACAAAGTGTTTAAAGTGTAGCACAAGGGTACTGTGGCATGTCAGCTACAATTTTACCTCACAATAATGCAAATTTGCTAGTTGCAGATCTCTATACTGAATGGGTTATTCCTTATCATCCCACATATACTTAATAGGATTGAAATATGGTACATGGTGAGGCTCCTAAGTTTAGATGAATTTACTGTCATGTCCACTGAACCACTCCTGGGACTTTAGCATTGTGATATGAAGCATCATAACAAAGTTCAAATAATGTGTGGTATTTAAATTTTGGTCTGCTTCTATCAAGGGACATGTACTACAAAAAACATGCACAGTGCTATACAGGGTGATTCAAAATAAAGTGAACATTTTCAAAAAGTATCACCACAATCTACAGGGACAACATAGTGTGTTCTCACCAGCTGCATTACGGTTTAGTTTGGCAACTGGCATGTCTCTCACTGTAAGGACCTAAAATGGATAGCGGACACAGCAGAAAGATCATTGTTACATCTTTAACCTCCATTAAAGACATCTTTATAAAGTATTGAATCCGTAAAGCGTTAGCTTTGTGACGGATGGCTCTGACCCCTTCCACAGTTTCTTTGTCCCGCTTCGATCTGGCATAAGACACTGTAGCATCTGAATCAGTTCTTCCAGCATCTACAACAGCTTCTACTCCTTGGCTGTCCTGAAACTCTGAACTCTTTGCTGACCCCCCTCATATATGTTCCTTTTAGTCTGTTTATATGCAGTACATTTGTTATACTTGTTACTGATGTCAATTTTATTATTATTAGTTGTTATTAGGGCAGCACGGTGGCACAGTGGGTAGCGCTGCTGCCTCACAGTTAGGAGACCCGGGTTTGTGGAGTAAGCATGTTCTCCTCCTGTCTGTGTGGGTTTCCTCCGGGTACTCCGGTTTCCTCCCACAGTCCAAAGACATGCAGGTTAGGTGCATTGGCGATTCTAAATAGTGCTTGGTGTGTGGGTGTGTGTGTGTGTGTGTGTGTGTGCACGTGCCCTGCGGTGGGCTGGTGCCCTACCCGGGGTTTGTTTCCTGCCTTGAGCCCTGTGTTGGCTGGGATTTGCTCCAGCAGAAACCCGTGACCCTCTAATTAGAATATAGTGGGTTGGATAATGGATGGATGGATGGATAGTTGTTATTATTTATTTATTTATTTATTTATTTATTCATAGTGTAGTTCTTTACTTGTCTTGCACTTGTCCTCAGTGTTTATTTATATGTTTTACTGCAGTCCTTGGTTGTGTTATTTCGTGCCACTGTATATTGCAATATTACGTATAGATGGTATGACAATAAAGCCACCTGACTTGACTTTAAGTCACTAAGTATCATATCAATGTATAGTTTACACAACTTTTGAGTTACTTTTACTTTTATGCACATTTTAGCACTTGAGGAAATCAATGAATGCATTGTTTCTGCTGTGCCATCCATTCTTGGTGATATATTACAAAGGGTTGAATTTCACTACAGGATTGCTATGTGCAGTGTGTAATCCATGGTATATATTCAGTACTTTTTTAGAATGACATGACTGAGCTGTTTAAAACTATGAAGGGATCATGAGCTGTTTAAAATTATGAAGGGATTTAATACAGTGAAGCCCAGCTGTTACTTTAAAGTGAGTTATTCAATAAGAACACAGGGACACAGTTGAAATGGTAAACGCCAATGTCACACAAACGTTAGAAATCTTTCTGTCACTTACAGAACCACAGACACATTGAATAAATTACAAAAGGAGTGTGGTAGAGTGTAGGGGCTAGAGGGACTTTCAAAACTCAGCTAGATGTTATTTTGCAGACATTTGGTGAATAGGATAGGTGAGCTTTGTTGGGCTGTATTGCCTGTTCTCATCACAGTTGCTGTAATGTTTTAATATCAATCATTTGTAATATTAAAAAAGTGTGATAGTTCATATGAAAGGTCATTAGTCACTGAGTAATAAATACATTTTTAAGAGTGTTCAGTTTTTTTCATTCAACTTTACTACCACTTCCATCTTAAATTGCTGACTGTTTTTAAGACAAACTCTTAGACCCTAGTCAACTGCATAATTTCCATGACGGCATACCATAACAACTGTCATTACATCATGATGACAGTGACACAAAATAGCAGGCCCTGGGAAAAGCAAAATGGTGAAGAAAATGATGCAACATATTTTCTAATAACTGAAAGCTATTTCTAAAATAAAGAATTAGTGCAAAAGTCAGATTCAGGCACCTCAAAAATCTATAATATCAATCAACCATTAATTAAAAGATTTAAGTGTAAAACAATATTCTGGTCCTCTAATCAGTGGAAACATTATGCAAAGCAATGATTTCTTTTTCATCAGTGACCTTTATTTTTGTTCTTTAGCACAGTAAACCTTTCATTACTGTGGAACCTGGGAGGGTCTTCTGGTACCACAGTTATACTTGTGTTAGTTGACTGGCTTCACATATGTATTACTCTGTATAAACTATGGTAGCCTCCATGTACCTGTGCTATCGGCAAACTGTATCTTGTAACAAAGCAACCATTTACTGCATGATTCTTAGGTTGGCATCCCTTCTTGATAAATGTGTACAACTTCACATATGAAAACAGCAGGGTTGCTATTTCTGATACATTTATAGCAGTGTGGCTGTTGTCTACTAACAGACGGCATTTAAAACTACTTAAATCCTTTCATTAGCCATGTGCATTCTTCCTCTGAATTGCTTACACATGTACAATGTGCCTTCCTAGCTCCTTTAGGCAGCATTGTTTACACATTCACTGCTGTCACTGTCACTTATGTGTCACTTTAATGACTGTATCTAGTAAAGTGGCTACTCATCATATAGTTCTGGTTCTATGCAGAAAAATGTCCAATGTATGACACACAACTTTAACAATTTGAACCTTTACACAATCTTGTACATGTTTACAAAGCAAAACCTACTTCTTTTTAAAGTATTAACAACACTTATTGATTGACTCTTGACTGCTTCTTTCACTGACTATTTTATTTGCTGCTATTGGTTCTATACTACTACTGCAACTACTGCTAATTTTACCATCTTATGACTCCCCATACCTCTTTAACTTTTAATCTGATAATTAAAATTAATGGAACAATCTCAACTAATGAACAGTGCAGTCATACAATAAAAAAGTAGTGGACAAAGAGTAACTTTCATTATTTCATTCGGTTTTATCTCATCATTTGTATTTAAAATGTTATTATTAATGATATAATGTCTTATTGAAAATTCTAATTACTTACAATGAGGACAAATTTTATTGGATTATAATATATTACTAGGGGGCTTTGCTCCCTGCTTGCTTCGCTTGCCTTAACCCCCTCACACCCACCCATCTCTGTGAGAGAGATAGACAATTAGAGACAGAGGATGATTATGGGGCCAGAATGAATAAGGCTGTGATGGGCAATTTAGCTTGGACATCGGGATATACTTTACTCTTTATAAAGATTTCTCAGGGATCTTTTTTGACCACAGAGATTCAGGACCTCGGTTTTATGTCTCAACCTAGGAAGAACACAGCAAGGATGTTGGTGTCTGACTATTTTACGAACCTGTGCATCCAAGTCTGAAGAAGGAACTTACTTGAATCTGAACTTTTAACTTTTTGGACTATATTTTTGTTTATTGTATTGTTTTAAAAGTTCTTATTTTTTAATGTCCTGATTTTACATGGGGGCATGGGTTTGGATTATTGTTGGTTTTATCAATGCTTTCAGTGGTTTTAGTGTAGTGCAGATAGGCCATGCCACGCACCTTGGCCACCAGTTGCACAGGGTTGGTTTGAGTATGGAGCCTTCCCATGCCACTGACAACTTATGGGGGGAGAGGTGTGAGGGGAGAGGTTTGCTTGGCTGCGCATTTGAAACAAATAAATGAAAGTCTCAAAGTAGGTGGAGGTGCACATTGGAATTCCACTTCAGGGTTGTTTAGGGTGCCTGGCTGATTGTGCATTCATGTGAAATGTGGGCAAATCAGTCAAGTGCTTCATTCACACCTTGGGGCAGGTGATTGTGGCACCTGTGCCCAGATGCTGTTTTAAAAGGAACTTGTACAGTGAAATTGAAAAGGAGACAATAGAAGAATGAAAAATGATGGAAGTGAGAGGGTTGTAGTGGAGCAATTGTGGTGTCCATTCTAGGGATCCCAAAGATGCTAGGAAAGCATGATGTTAGACAAAAGGACAGTTGCCCCTGAGTGGTTCAGCAAATGTCAAGGGATGCAGCCATGATGGGAGCCAGAAGTGGCAATTGTAGCTGCAGATGTCCCTGCCGGCTGAGCGACCTGTTGGGTGAGTTGAGGAGTTAGGGAGTGAAAGATGTGCTGGACTCAGGGAGGGCAAGAGAACAGACCCAATGTCTGTTTGGTTTTATTCCAGTTTCAACATTGGAGTATTTCAATTCATGGACTTTCACTATTTTTATCCATCCATCCATCCATCCATCCTCTTCCGCTTATCCGAGGTCGGGTCGCGGGGGCAGCAGCTTGAGCAGAGATGCCCAGATTTCCCTCTCCCTGGCAACTTCTTCTAGCTCTTCCGGGAGAATCCCAAGGCGTTCCCAGGCCAGCCGAGAGACATAGTCCCTCCAGCGTGTCCTGGGTCTTCCCCGGGGCCTCCTCCCGGTTAGACATGCCCGGAACACCTCACCAGGGAGGCGTCCAGGAGGCATCCTGATCAGATGCCTGAGCCACCTCATCTGACTCCTCTCGATGCAGAGGAGCAAACAACCAGAGATGAAAGTCAGCTAAGTGTAAACAAACCTCCTATGTTGAATGAAAACTTTGGAAGGCGTTTTCCCTTGCCCGGAAGTGGGTCACCGGGGCCCCCCTCTGGAGCCAGGCCTGAAGGTGGGGCTCGATGGCGAGCGCCTGGTGGCCGGGCCTACACCCATGGGGCTCGGCCGGGCACAGCCTGAAGAGGCAACGTGGGTCCCCCTTCCCATGGGCTCACCACCTATGGGAGGGGCCAAGGAGGTCGGGTGCAGTGTGAGTTGGGTGGTGGCCGAAAGCGGGGACCTTGGTGGTCTGATCCTCGGCTACAGAAGCTGACTCTTGGACTATTTTTATGGATTATATATTTAATGAAAAGAAGCACTATACTTTGGACACTCTATTGTTTTTGTTTGTGAATTAAAGCATTGAACATTTTCTGCCACATCTTGCTGACTGTGTGTGTGTGTGTCCTCTTTTGCCAAACTCGTCCTCAGCTTCATTATCACCGCCTCCAGGTTTAAGATCTGCCAGGGACAATGGAGCCAGCCCAAAACGTCACAGTACTTACTGTAGTTATATTCTGTAGTCTGCTAGATGTAGTAACATCAGCTAAAGGTTTTGTGGGTTGCTGTCTAACATACCAGGAAGTATAGCTACATTACAAATTAGATCCTGGGCTCAGTGTTAAATCTGCACAATGTCCTGAAGGAACTGTGTCTTCTTCCTCCTAATCTTTTCCTTCCCCACATAGACCCCATCAGCAAACTTAAAATATCATGTCTCAGGTCTATCATTTAATGATTCGTGATAGCAACGACATGAACAAGCTCACAATCTACTTTTCTTGACAGGCTCATCAACAAGGCGAGGTGGTCATCTGTAATTAGTTATACCCTCGAGAGCAGTAACCTGATTCAGCTAATAGATTAACAGAGATGAAGAGTGACAAAATTGAATTTATCAGAAAAACAGCCTGCTGACCAGCATTTCATGTCATAGCACTTCCTTCCTTATGTAATTTTCCAGATTCACCAAGGACATGCCCTTTTCTTGGGAGGGCAAACAGAAGCTCTCACTGATATGCTGTTCATTGAGACTTTTACTTAACCTCTTTATATAGAAATCTGCCCACTGTTTTTACCTTTAGCCAAATCAGAATTTCCTTTTCATTGTGTTAAAGCATGGATGTAAATCAGAGGAATGCATCATGCTAAAAATAAATGGTCAGTTTTGCTCACATAACAATAATACAATGGTAATAAAGGATAGCTTGCTATCTGGGACATCTAGCTGACTCTGGGCTGATTTATTATTGTAGACAAGATATATTTTAGAAATTGTTTATGCCCAGGTTTGGCCCTCGCAGTTATTCTCATAACATTGTCTGTAATGATAAACATGTGTATTCACTATTAATGGCTCTAATGACAGTAGAGGACTATGAAAGAAATGTTGAAATGTTGATCTATTTCATTTTTCCTTACACATCTGTACTAAATATTAAAGAAAAGAAAATTGTTACCTGAAATAAGAGTGAACAGTTGCTGTGTTATTTCCTCTGTACATTAGAGATAAAATGAGTATGGAGTTGAACTCTTAATATTTCAGGGATTAAGTGTTGAATGCAGATATCATGATTCAGTTCTGACATATAAGGCAGGGTAGAGCGATGAGTGCAGATATAGTCAATATACTGACATGTGCTCTTACAGAGCAGGCAGGGCAAACTGTCGATCACAGATGTTTGGAAAATATTGATTTAGATATATCCTTTACTGAAGCTTGCTTAATCCATTCCAGGGTTGCCAGGGCAAGAGTCTAACTGAGCAGCATCAGATTCAGATCAGGAACCAGTCTTGGACAGGGTACCAGTTCATGTTAGGACATCATATGCTGACCTCTGCACTCCTGGAGGGCCAACTTTGAGCCACCAAATAAACATAACACACTCATCAGCTCTGTTTAAGAAAGGGTAGAGATGAAAGTCAGCTAAGTATAAATATCTGAAGGTTTCTACTTTAACAGTCAATTCAGAGTGTGGGGCATAAAACAGCCAACCTGCAGATAAATGTCCCCAGAGATATAAGGAGAATGTTGAAATTCCACACAGACCATGACTGGAATTTTATTATCCTTAAGGCAAAGCTCTAAGTATTACATGTTCCCCCTATGTAGAGATTTGCAACATTATTTTTTATTTAGAAATTGCATATTGCAATTTAAATACTTCTGTTTTAAGCTTGTGATTTTTGTGCTTTTATAATAATTTAAGTATGCAGCAGTTTGGGCTTGTTCTATGCAATAAAAAAATGAACAGACTTGAAAAAAAAAGATGTTGCTTTCAGGTCTGACAACATAAACAGCATGTAGATTTACATGTTTGTTTTTAGCCCTAACAAACAGGGAAGACAGCCCAGTGAACATATCCTGTTAATTCAAAACTGACAGAACCAACTGGGCAGAGAGTCAGGTTTTAGGAGAAGTACACAAGATGCTAATTTCAGCTTTGGGATGATACACAGAAGGGAGTGAAAGGCAGAAATATATTTGGATTTTATCCACAATATTACAGGTAGGACAAATAGGTAGTTTCCAATTATAAAAATGATAGATTGGTTAGCAAAATGTTAATTATTAATGTCTTTAAGTTGCAGGCCCAATGAGTTGAGCACAGTACAGATATCTTAATTCAGATGTGCATAAGATCCTGATTTTTATCCCCAACAGAATAATCTGTGGAAACTGATATGTGGAAAAATTTTTGTTCTAATAGAATAAACAGGCAAATCAGTCAAATGCAGATGTATACCAGCCCACAACAGGACAAAACTGAGTCAAGTGTACACATCTACAAAATGCTAAGGTTTAGATCTTATAGAATAAAAACAGAAGAGAGTCACATGTAGAAGGGCACGCATTCCTAATTTCATCTCTGACAAAATAATTAGAGGATTTAAAACTGCAAGGCTTCAGTAGAACCATAGACAGTTAAGTGCCAGTTTAAACTGCTGAGTCACCAGGGTAAAGGTGAGTTGCAAGATCTAGGCCCTAGAATTGACAGCCAGAGAGTTAAGCATAGACATGCAAGTTAATTTTAGTTCATAGAACAGTTAATACGAGTTGAGAGTCATTGCATTACAATTTGCTCTTTCTTAGTGTTAGAGATGTGGCTTATTATTCACAGGAAGTACTGTAACTCAAGTGCAACTCCACCACACCCTGGTCTAGATGACCTCAGCATTAGGTTATTTATCTCAAGGATTCTTTGTCATCGGCAGGATATTGAAACTGCACAAATGGTTGAATGTGACACTAGGAGCTTATGAATAATTAAAAGAACCTCACTGTGGCACGTTCTGACAAGCTGACATAGCCACTGTGCAGAAAATGAATAATTCATGTACAGTGTTTAGTTTGTGTCAGAGATTATCTGGCATGCATTACACCAATAATGCCAACATTGATGTGTCTGATGCATTTTTAAATTTTTTGTTATTTACGCTGCCTATCAATTGTTATTTCTTCAATGTCTGAGACATGAAGTTTTATGTTTGTGTCGTGGCTTACTCCTCTCCCGTTCCTCCGTCATTAAAGAAGCCTGAATGACCCATTATAGTGTGGTCACATGAAATACTTCACTTACAGGTAGAACATTGACAATAATACTATTATCCATGTAAAAAAGATCTGATTACAAATTGAAGTTCTTACTTTCACCTTCCAGCTTCAGAGACTCCCAGAACTCCTGCAAAAGCTAAAAGGGCCTGCCTTTCATATAATCCTGATGAGAGTCAGTAAGCTTAAAGTCAGTTGTGCTGCCTGTGCTAAGTAATTTTTATATTACACTGTCACATGTATTGTATCCTTCTGCGGCTTACTTTTCTTTTTAGTTCAAAATGGATGCTTAATCTCATATGTCGTGTCCTTTAATAAAATATTCATTTATAGAGTAAACCATGATAGGCACTTATGAAATAAAAAAAAAAATGACAAGATAACAGTGAAGTGAAGATTGCAGACATTTTGATAAGTAAGATGTTTTAAGCATCTTGTCCTGCCAATTGAGAAGTACATTGTAATCTATGTGAGATAATTTATGATGTTTTTACAATTTTAAGTAATTATTCTGTTTACTTGTCTGATTTCCTGACTGAAGGACAACAGTATTATTGTCGAGCATAATAATGTGTCAGAAACACAGTGGCATGGTAGCAAAGCCTACGCAGGCATGTCAAACTAGAATTCAGGAGGGCCGTAGTGGTTGTAGGTTTTGATATCAGCAATTTTTAAAATTAGGAACCAATTACTATACCTAATGGAACTTTCTCATTTTGCATTAAGATTCAGAACAGTAACCAGCAGCCAGACAATGATGACAACCAAAGAGAGCCAAGAGATGCTCAAGTTACTTGATCCCTACGGTATGTGTCCATCATGCAAAATCTGTTTTACTAAAATATCTCTCTATTATAAAAAAAAAAATCCTGAACAGAAACAGTAAGGCGTCGAGACGTGATCTTCATGTTAAGATCACGGAAGACAGTTAAAAGACCCACAAGGACCTTAAACATGAGACATTGCGCCAAGAGATTGACCCAGGACCGTCTCGCGATGACGTAGAACAAGAGATTCTTGCAAGGCACGCCCTACTTACAATCAATATCCAATAAGACAACGGGGAAGCAAAACATTCAGTCTTGTGAAGGATTTGAGCACACACAGATCCAGGATCTCAGTGCATATAAAGCGTATAAGGACAATACGTTATAAATAAAATGTCGACGACTAAGCGAAGAAGAAAGCAGCGTGGAGAAAAGAGACTCAAAAGCGTTGGAGAGAAAAAAGAGCAAAAAAGAAAAAATAATCTAGGTGCAAATTCAGAAAATAAGGAAAGTAATTATCAGTCCGTAACAAGTGGAATTGAAACAAAGCACGTCCAATCGGGCTCAGAATTAAAAGACAGAGTGAAAGACAAAGTAGAACTTTATAAACACGTTCACAAATGTTGGCGCTATACACATGCAGAGCAGATTATGAAAGCAGTGGAATTCGAAAGGCTCAAAACAAAAACGTATGCACGATACAAATGTGGAGAAAGTTAAACATTATGAAAGACGGAAAATTAGAAAGTATAAAAAAAAGAAACTAAAGATCGCAGTAGCGTAAACAAATGGAAATTATTACTCGAAAAAGGGAAAATAATCACCACGGACCAGGGGCCTCATGTATAAACGGTGCGTACGCACAGAAATGTTGTGTAAGCCCGTTTCCACGCTCATATAGATAGATAGATAGATAGATAGATAGATAGATAGATAGATAGATAGATAGATAGATAGATAGATAGATAGATAGATAGATAGATAGATAGATAGATAGATAGATAGATAGATAGATTAAAGAGTGATAACAATGCAGGTATATAGACAGACAATAACTTTGAATAATTTTAACGTTTACCCCCCGGGTGGAATTGAAGAGTCGCATAGTGTGGGGGAGGAATGATCTCCTCAGTCTGTCAGTGGAGCAGGAAAGTGACAGCAGTCTGTTGCTGAATCTGCTCCTCTGTATGGAGATGATACTGTTTAGTGGATGCAGTGGATTCTCCATTATTGACAGAAGCCTGCTCAGTGCCCGTTGCTCTGCCACTGATGTCAAACTATCTAGCTCCATGCCTACAATAGAGCCTGCCTTTCTCACCAGTTTGTCCAGGTGTGAGGCATCCTTCTTCTTTATGCTGCCTCCCCAGCATACCACCGCGTAGAAGAGGGCGCTCGCCACAACCGTCTGATAGAACATTTGCAGCATCTTATTGCAGATGTTGTAGGACGCCAGCCTTCTAAGGAAGTATAGTCGGCTCTGTCCTTTCTTACACAGAGCATCAGTATTGGCAGTCCAGTCCAATTTATCATCCAGCTGCACTCCCAGGTATTTATAGGTCTGCAATGTCTGCACACAGTCACCTCTGATGATCACGGAGTCCATGAGGGGCCTGGGCCTCCTAAAATCCACCAGCAGCTCCTTGGATTTGCTGGTGTTCAGGTGTAGGTGGTTTGAGTCGCACCATTTAACAAAGTCCTTGATTAGGTCCCTATACTCCTCCTCCTGCCCACTCCTGATGCAGCCCACGATAGCAGTGTCGTCAGCGAACTTTTGCACGTGTCAGGACTCCGAGTTGTATTGGAAGTCCGACGTATATAGGCTGAACAGGACTGGAAAAAGTACAGTCCCCTGTGGCGCTCCTGTGTTGCTGATCACAATGTCAGACCTGCAGTTCCCGAGACGCACATACTGAGGTCTGTCTTTAAGACAGTCCACGATCCATGCTACTAGGTATGAATCTACTCCATCTCTGTCAGCTTGTCCCTTAGGAGCAGAGGTTGGATGGTGTTGAAGGCGCTAGAGAAGTCCAGAAACATAATTCTTACAGCACCACTGCCTCTGTCCAAGTGGGAGAGGGATCGGTGTAGCATGTAGATGATGGCATCCTCTGCTCCCACCTTCTCCTGGTATGCGAACTGCAGAGGGTCAAGGGCGTGACGGACCTGTGGCCTCAGGTGGTGAAGTAGCAGCTGCTCCATGGTTTTCATCACATGCGATGTCAGAGCAACAGGCCGGGAAGTCATTCAGCTCCCTAGGACGCGATATCTTTGGGACGGGGGTGATGCAAGATGTTTTCCAAAGCCTCGGGACTCTCCCCTGTTCCAGGCTCAGGTTGAAGATGCACTGTATCGTGATGTATAAAACCTAAACTTGGCGCAAAGCCACACACATTTCCACGGTACCTCATACCCTGGCATACACAAGTTCTCCGCTCGGTTTTGCAGACTGGTGGCACCCAGCGTCAAAGCAGTGCTACTGTTCCTGTATCTTTTTCAGATCCACATCCCTGATGTGGCTTTATAAATACACTAAAATTAACCGCATATTGTTTATTAGTTTAATGCATCTGATTGTAATTAACCTGTAACAATATAATGGTCCACGGAATGGTCAAACTGTTCCAAATACCATAACTGCTTTAGCGTTGTTACTCTCACTGCACCTTCTTTTACTTCTTTCAGCTGCTCCCGTTATGGGTTGCCACATCGGATCATCTTTTACCATATTACTCTCACTGCACCACTCGGAGCAGCTGATCGGAAAGAGAATTATCGGTATACAGCATCATGCACACGCTGCCTCAGCCATGCTTCCTATTTGAACTGCTTCTCACACGGCAAAAGCTTCAAAACCTTTCCTGTACAGACCTTGCGGTTCAGAAAGAGTTTCATCCCAAGAACTCTAAACGCAATCAATCAGTTCATCAAGTGCTCCTTGTAGAACTGTTTGGACTTATAAGTACAATTACCTCACTGTAAACTTGCACTACAGTTATAATATTGCATAACCTGAGCCACTTTATAAAGCGCGTATTTACATATGATGACGATATCATTTTTAAGATGAAATGCAGCAAAATATGTTTATTATATTATACAGATAAAACTTTAACTTCATTTAAATAATCTATATTGTTAATAATTAAAGGACATGGTGTCGCTACGCTAGCAAGGACCTGGCGCTTGTTCCTGCCTCACACTGTATGCTTCACTGGGACTGGCATAAAGGATAGAATAATTAAACATGTACTACGAAGATATTTCAGTGTTCCTTAAAAGTTTTGACGAATCAGCGTTATAAACTTACAGATGGCTTAACGTCTATTACAGAGCTGATTGTGTGGCGATTGGGTATTTGGAGAAAGAAAGGTAAGGACAGGAATTAGGGGTTAGTACATTTGAAAGAGACAGCACTGCTGCAATAAATTCATCGAAGGTCACGCACAATCACTGTGCCACCGTGTTCCCATGTTTAATAACATGCTTTAACTCCTATCATCATGAAAATTATATCAAGTATACATCTCAGTATTTTAATTATTCAGAGAGCTGTAATATTACGAATGTACAGTAATGGATTCTGTGTCCTGTTGGAGGAAGACAAAACCCGGAAGCACGTAGTGATTCACACACATAATGCACACAGAAGAACACATACAAAACAAAGCATTTAACGTGCTACTTTAGTTATGATGGGATTTGACAAACTAGTAAATTAAACGATTTTAAGATGAAGTTTATGATGTTCTACTTTAATGACAAAATAAACTACATGATTAAAGTGGAAATTTTGAGATTGAAGTTGACATTTTGTGCTTTTTTCCCACTGTGTGCCTATTTTTTTTTCTTTGTACCCTAATAAGCTTTCATGTGACACTCAGACGGTGAGATACAACTAGCCTTTTCACGGCAACTTTGATATCTTACAACTTCTTTTTATTTCGGGCACCGTGCGACTTTGTGAACTTGAGCTTTCGAGTTTCTTCAACACTCTCTGTCACTCGATCAACTTCCTTTTCTTGTTTATACCACTGTTTAAACCAACAAATAGTACGTTTTTCCTTGCCTCCACTTGGTATTCGCTTAAATTCTTATATTTTCCCCCATGCTTTTTCCATTGTCTTTTCACAGAAAGCTGAGCTTAAGGGCTATTTATATTGATTTGCATATTCAAAGAGGCGTAATTCTGGGAGGAGTTGGGGCGGGACAGCAGGTGCGTGCATGAGCGTTACTTTTCACGCTGATCGGGATTTATTTAACGGTAGAACATGGAAGTTTGCATATGTACAGATTCCTGCATGTGGATTTTTCTGTGCATATGCACATTCCCGCTTTTGTGCTTACGTCATGTTATAGTGTGAGTTCTACGCATGGCGTTATACAGGAGGCCCCAGGTGTCATTGAAAAAAAAGCAGGACAAAGTGAGGTCAGAAATAAAAGACAGAGTAGAAAACAAAGTAAAATGTCATAAAGAGGTTACAAAATAAAGGGGCCAAACACATGCAGAGCAGGTTAGAGATAATGAAAACTGGAATTCAAAAGACTCAAAAAAATGTAGGCACAAAACATATGTAGAGCAAGATACAGAATATGAAAGCATAAAAAAATGACAGTGTCAAAAATAGTAAGTAAAAATCGCATTAGCACAAAAAAAGAGAAATTATTACTCCAAGAAATAACTAAAAGGCGAATAGAGATCGAATATATGGACACAGGTCATATGTCAGAAATATGTAAATATTGTAAGGCTTTGAAGTTTAAGTCAGAGAATTTCAAAAATGTGTTTTACCTCACATGCATTTATTGGTTATTTTGCAAAAAAAATTATTAACTGCTGATGATGTGGATCACTTTGTCTGTGCTGAAATTCCAAACAGAGAAACCTATCCTGAATTATGGTACAAAGTCATCAAACACATGTCTCACTGACCTCATTTAAAAGATTCAGCATATTGGGACTCAAAAGATTCCAAATATTGTTTTTACATAAGTTCTGAAATAAAAGTGAAACTAATGAAATAGCAACAATTCAAAGAAAAAAAAATCTTAAAAGTGTGATTCCGGAAAACTGAACACGTGTGTTGGCGAGCGAAGCGAGCAGGATGCAAAGCCCCCTAGTTTGAAAAATCTGAATGGTGCTCTCATTTTCATTGTTGTCGGCACAGTTTAATGGCTTACCCAGATTAGCTTGTTGCCCTTCTGTTCTCTTTCCTCATCTCTCCATAGTTCTCAACATCTTTTAAGGTAACACCCAATCTTTTCACATTATTCAACACCACCTCCAATCACTTCTTCTTTGGCCTCCTTCTGGACCTCAACCCCCTACCTCCAACATGGTTTACCTCTTCACCCAGTCATCCTCTGCCTTTAGCTCTACATGTCGAAACCTCATTAAGGTCCATTTATACTTGGGCACTGACATCTACAGACGCGGTTGAACACAGGGGATATGCACCTTAGTCTGTTTACAGTTCAACATTCAGTTTGCAGATTTTTTTCTTTGCCTTTACATTTCTAACTCTCATATATTGCCATTTCTGTGTACACAAATTTTAATTCTTTCCTAGGGTCTGGGCAATTTCTTCCCATGAATTTGAACACATTTTTCTGTCTCTGTGTGCTTTTAACGTTGGATTGTATAGGTGCAAGTAGCAAATAATCACTTCAGACAATTGTTCCTCGAATGAGCTCATGTTTTGTTTTCTAATACATGCGCAGTCAGTACACACATGACATTGCAGTCACAAAATTCCAGAAACATGTGGTCACCGATGCAAGGGTCTGTGCACTTTGACCGCTGCCAAAATGTACATCATGAACACCCTAGCAGACTCTTGTGACAACACGGACAAGCTAAGCATAAATGGTCTTTCAGCAATGTTCTCCTCGGAGCAACACCTTTGTCCACCACACCAAGTCTTTCTTTTAACTCAGCATTCATCTTCCTCTCACTCCATGACACTCTACTCATCCAACCGATCAATCTCATTTTTTTCAAGTTGTACCTCATGTTCTGAGGAGATGTGTTATGTTCTTCACCTGTCATGTCTTTTACAACAAATTAGACCTCATCACAGCTTTAATAAACTTTTCTCTTCAATGCCAGAGAGTTCTCTTATAAAAAAAAGTATTAAATAATCAGTTTAAGAAGCATCTAGTGTGGCAAAATTAATGTATAAGCAAGTCATAGAAAAAAATAAATGTGTTTCATTAACAAAAAACTTTGCTTTCTAATTAAATCGGTGGAAACAGAAATAATGGAGGAGTTTGATTCCTCTGAGTTAGCAAATTATCCTGTTTAAAGTTTTGGAATCTTAAAAAGCAAGCCAATTAAAATTAAGACAAGTCAATTCTATTAGAAGCAGTGATTGCATATGAATTTAAAGAAAGAGTCTGGAATGAAAACCTGTGGTCTTTCAGGGTCTTCATTTAATACCCCTGACCTACAGCATCACTTATAAAACAAAATGTCAAGAAGAGAGGATATCAACAACCAAATCACTCATTCAGAACGCTAGATGTACAATGACACATAGACACAGAACTGCATCTGTCATAAATAACCTCAAAGAGGAATGAGTGCCTTTTATTAATTATCAATACTAAAACCCACAACTTTTCAATTTTACATCTGTTCACAGACAAATGTCTTGTGTAACTGTGACATTGCTTTACATTGCAGAATTAATGTTTTTTTGAGAAAAAGAATTGAAATTAAAATTTTTATTCTCAATTTGTATAATTAAAGGGCTATATTTTTTCTTTTGTTCAGTGCATGCTGACTGTCTGGTACAAGAGAATGCTCAAATACTGCTCAACTCATCTCAATGTCTAGTTATGAAAGACATTGAATTTTTTGGGTTTACCCCCTATTTTTGTCCCCCTAGATCTGAAAAACCCTAATTTTTACGCAATTTGTGGACCATATTTTGTGCCGGAAATTATACCCTGTCACACACGTGCAAGCAGGAGGCAGCTAAAGGGCCTGAGTAATTGTAATTCTACACCTTACCAGAGGGCAGCAGGGTACACTGCCGGTATGTCTAAGTTCCTTGCAGACCATTCTCGGGAAATCCCTCCAGGTTCTGGTGTCTATGAAGATGTCATTTCCGACTCCATCACCTTTAATGATGTGGTGTCCGGTTCAGGCGCCTATAAAGATGTCACTTCCTCTACTGGCCTTTAAAGCCGCCATCTTTCCTCTACATAATCAGTGCTATTTTGGACTCAGTATTGTGAACAACTCTGTTCAGTTTTCAACCTTTTTGCAGCCAGGGAATATATACGGGTGGCTGCCTCAAACCTTTATGATGTCTTTTGGTCGTTTTTCTGACAACCCTTATGGTAAAGAGTAAATCAATACATTTCTTATGAATACCCCGAATTTTTCCTTAAAAGGTGTCAGCTTGAGAACTTAATTGTATCTTTACAAGCCAAGCAGTAGCCTATAAAGACGTCACTTCCTCTACTGGCCTTTAAAGCCGCCATCTTGCCCCTACATAATCAGTACTATTTTGGACTAAGTATTGTGAACAACTCTGTTCAATTTTCAACCTTTTTGCAGCCAGGGAATATATACGGGTGTCTGCCCCAAACCTTTATGATGTTTTTTGGTCGTTTTTCTGACCACCCTTATGGTAAAGAGTAAATCAATACATTACTTATGAATACCCTGAATTTTTCCTTAAAAGGTGTCAGCTTGAGAACTTAATTGTATCTTTACAAGCCAAGCAGTAGCCCTGCTCTCCGTTTCCTTGACTGCTTCTTTCACTGAGTGCTCGACTGTGCAGCGTTCTCTGCTGCTGCTGTAACAAGAGGGAGCAGGAAGGGGTGGTCTATTAGTCATCCTTCAACTTATTCCAAGGAGGTCACAAATCAAACAGTGAAAAACATTGTAGTGAGATATATGATGGCAAGGGATTATCAGGAGCAAAATTAATGCAAGTTGTGTGCTTTTACAAACAGCTGTCCTTCAAAAGACGAACATACACACTGGTGAGAACCAGTGATGCCAGATCTTATATGGTTACATACTGTAGTTTTGTGGATGTAATGAAACTGAAAGGCAAGTGGGAGAGTGATTATTAAGGACAGGCAGTATGCCAGCAGAGTTTCTCCAGATCAGTAGATGGCAGTCAAGAATTCCTTCTTGGGACTGTGGCCTATTTACTTGTGCTGTCTGAACATGCCTTCAGTGTGAGACAACATCATGTTGCTGCACTCAAAAGCTGGATCCTATTTTTTATATGATAAACGATGAGAAGATATATTTATTTGGGTTAGTTGATAAAACCCTATAGATTCATTCTGTCATTGCATACAGACTTAAAGTTAACATTTGTATCAGAAGTTTTAAATATGGTATTTCTAAAAAGATTTCTTGTTGTAAAATATACTTGGTTAATGTGTACTCATTTATTATGTATAATTTTTAATTAAATGTAAATATGTTTGAAATGTTTCAGGTAAGAAAGATGATAGTTATACTCATTAATCAAGTTGATTAGCTCATTCAAGTATGATTTTCACGGTATCATGTGACAAAACTAACCCTATAGATTCAGGTAATACAATATCTATTAATCTATTTTGTTAGTAAACGATCACAATAAGTCAAATAGTCAAATGCAGGTAAGCTTGTTAAAATACTGGCAAAAGACAAAGCTAAAATGTATATAATTGTAAGCACTGTCAATAATCCAAACCAAATTGCCTATAACCCAACATAATATTCATTGTTCCTTAAATGGCTTTCACAAAAACAAATAAGGAAATGATTTAATGAAAGGGGACAGTCTTAGGGGTGTGTTTCTTTTTTTCTTTTTTGTCCTTTTCCCTTTCTATTCCTATTATGTAACATCCAAAGAGTTAAGCTAATGTCATCTCACACAATGCCTAAATGCAACGTCTAGTCATGGGAATATCAGACTTGCTTACTGCAGTAGCTGATTTGAATGCTAAACCATGTCAATTTATGTGACTAAAAATCACTGCCAATGTCACATTTAGTGAATGCGTGCCAACCTTACAACAAAATCAAGTTTGTTACTTTTTGTAACAGCCCATAACATGTTGATTAACAGGTACGGCAAGTTGGGCCACAATTTCTGCCTTTTGTGTTCATTAAAATTAATTATGAAGGCTCTGAAATCACTTCATTTTTTTTTTGTTGTTCAGCACATGCTAACTCCCTGGTACGAGAAAATGCCCACATGCTGTTCAACTCGTCTTGCTGTCTAGTTATGCCAAGACATTGAGGAATTTGGGTTTACCCAATATTTTTGTCCCTCTAGATCTGAGAAGCTCTAATTTTTAGGCCATTTTTAGGCCATTTTTAGATGATATTTTGTGCAGGAAATTATACCCTTATGATAAAGAGTAAATCAATGCATTTCTTATGAACACCCCGAATTAGGGAGGCTTATATTAATTCAGACTTTTTCTTTTTTCCATTTTATCATGGTATCTTAAGCATGATGTCCAAAACATATTCCTTCTTCCTCGTCTCTTCATTTTTCGCATGTATTTCATGTACACAGGGTCTGCCCCATGACTAAAGACAATATTAAACCTGTTTTATTTTATCGGAGCTAGTCAACGACTAGTTGGAGTGAGTCACTGGGTATGTCGCATTATGTGACAGACTTCATGGGAGCATGACACTGAAAACTAAAGACTTACACCAACTATCTAAGATTATGTAAATGAATGCTGTGACTGAAAATGCTGGAAAAAGTCATCTAATGTGACATGGCTTTTAATATTGCTGTGACAACATGAGGAGGCAGGCAAGTAATACTGTATATATGTAAAAACCAGGAGATATATGTAAATCAAAGCAAAGGGTCAGTACCTGAGAGTTAGTCCTCCTTTCACTGAAGAAATCAAAGTCAAAAAATGTTAGCCAGGAGTTGAAAACCAAAATAATCTTAAGTGTCCACATGCCAGCAAAGTGACTTTTTTCTTGCACCTCTGAAATCACCCATCTCGCATTTCTGGCTTCGCAAACATAGAAGTGCTGCAATGGTAACAAAACGTTGACTTCTAATGCCAACACAATATAGAATCCTTTAAGACATGACTATAATTCAGAACTGAAATATTGCAAGTAGAGCATTTTAATTAATGCCAAACAATTCTCCATATCAAAAAAACACTGTACCTGAATAAATAGGGGGGATATGATACTGTGGACAGAATAATTTAAAAGTGAATCACTTAGTCCGAATGGAACTTGGCACAGTTATTATTTTATATTAATTTCAATAGATTTAAAATCGATTAGGTGAATAAGATTGATGAGCTTTGTTGGGCTGAATGTTCTAATGTATATAATAATCATTTTATTGTGCTCTAGCTGCAGCAGATTTGAGTAAGGAGTATATACATTTTTAACAGGATATGATACTTCCATTTCGTTCAGCATATTAGAAGCAGCTCTGAAAAGGGAAATCCCACTACAGAGACAAACTTGAGCACAATTTTCAACAAAACAACACAATGGAAGTGTGGAATGGGTTACAGACTATCACTGTCTACAACCAGGCTGTTAAAAGTGGTGAGGAAGGGAACAAGAGCAGTGCTAATGAACTGAACCAGTTCTTCAACAGTTTTGACCTATTGTTGTCAGTACAGCCTTCTCCCAACACTGCTAGCCTCTGTGAGCAAGCTAAGAGAGTTCTAGAATCCCAACTTCCATCTGCACCCTGCACGACCTTCCCCCACAATGACATCACGTCTCTGGTCTCCAGCTCCTCTCAAGTGTCTGGACTTTGTGTCTCTGCTGATGAAGTGAGATGAGAGCTGGGAAAACTCTGCATAAACAAGGCTTCAGGACCGGATGGAATCAGCCCCAGGGTGCTAAAAACATGTGCTAACCAGCTCTTTGGAGTCCTACAATACCTGTTCTCCCTTTCCCTGAATTTACAGAAGGTTCCTCAGCTGTGGAAAACATCCTGTGTGGTCCCAGTGCCAAAGAAAGGTCATTCCAGTGATCCCAAGTAATTCCAATGATCCAAAAGACTTGAGATCAGTTGCTCTTCCTACATCATGAAGACCTTTGAGAGGCTGGATCTAAAACTGCTATAGCTCCTGGTTCCAGAACAACTGGATCCTCCGCAGTTTGCCTGTCAGACACATATGAATGTGTGAAAGATGCTCTCATTTATATTCTCCACAGAGCGTACTCCTACTTGGACAAAGCTGACACCACAGTCAAGATAATGTTCTTTGACTTTTCCAGTGGTTTTAACATCATTCTGCCTCATTGACTAGGGGAAAAGCTCAGCTCAAGGCTTTGCATCTTGATGACCCCACATTCTCCTGGATCATGGACTACATGACCAAGAGACAGAAGTTTATGAGGATCAGAGACTGGTGTGTAATACAAATACAATACAAATACAATACAATACAAATACAATACAAATACAAAACAAGAATCGAAAATATGAAAAATACATCTATTGAAACCAAAACAAATGAACTTAAACTACATTCTGATACTAGAAAAATAAATATAGAGTTAGATAAATGTCGATAAAAGTTAAGTAGGTATAATAAAATATGCATCTATGATATATCATTAATTAAAAAAGAACAAATTGGTATTAGTGGGCTCCTTTCAAAAAAAATGTTAGAAGGGCGCGATTAAAACTGTTACGAAAACTCGGGTTGCAAATACTTAAAGGTTGAGAAACGCTGATGTAGAGAAAGTTATGTGATAGACACATTTCAATATTTTTAGCTTCACAAACGTAAACATCTTTTATTTTCCACTTTGTGGCAAATGGCAGTACATTTCTCAGTATTGACCAATATTAGGAGAATTTCTCAGAGTTAAACAGGAATTTACAGGCGTGGATTATCAACCTTCTGGAATGAAGTGCAGATCCCAATTGTCTAGGCTCCATGAATGTATTCCCTCTGATTATCTCTGCTTTCTCTTTTGAAATCTCAGTTTTTTTGCCTAATTCAATACATTAGAAGCAGCTCCCGTTAGGGATGAGACTAATTCCCTGTATTAGAAAGGCATTAGTGTTGCCATCCACTGTTTGTCAGAAAAAATAACCAGCAATCAATGACATCACTCATATTGAAGAAATTGTTCACTGCTGTTGCCCCTGTGTTTTGATTGGTTTTGTTGTATCTAATATTTGTTTTCCTTTTTGTTTTATAATATCCTTACTATTGTGAGCTATTTATAATAAATCATTAAGGTTCATAGATCTTTTCTGTCATACAGAATTATAAACACAGCTGGATAAATGTGTTTCTGGATGACTGTGACTGTGCCACCTTCCTACAACAAAAAGATATTTACCTAGGGCAAATACGTTAAAGTCGCCAATTAGTTTTAGAGATTTTGGGATATATCAATCAGTTTTCTGTTTAGTGCTTTCACTACTATCTGCATCCAAAGCAGTTTCCATGAAGGTTTAAATGGAGTCAGCTGGGATTTGCAGTGTAATTGTAAGTGAAATTGTGACAGTTTTTGTTGGATGACATGACTACTTATGTTTATATTCTGCTCACAGAATATTTTTTTCTTTATCAAGATGCTTAACATTTATAAGTGGCAAATCAAAACTATTAAAACTGGCCTGGTGGATGTGTATGTGATGTGTATGTGAGTGTGCGCTGCAAAGGACTGATACTCCATCCAAGATCCACGTTCAGATTTAAATCTGTTGTTGCATCTACAGAGTACAGTACACATATGTTCACAACTGACTAACTGCTTGGTTTCTGCCTTGCACTTGCTCTTTGTGGAATGGGTTCAGGACCTCACATTTTTTAACTAGATTAAGCAGGTTTGAAAACTGATGGATGGTTACCATTTATTCCTGGTGTTAAAACCTATAAAATGAGACTGTGTAATTTGAAAATATTTAGAACTGGAAAAAGCCATGAGGTTGTCTATCTCTCGTAAACTCAGGTACAAACCAATCACTTCACTGTTGCTACAAACTTTCTTTAGTATCCCTAGAGGCTGTATGAATTATTCAAGACATCTATTGTTCCCTCTGTAAACAATAACTGAACAAATGCTTTCTTTTTTGTATGTGTTGTACACAAAGTACATTCACCCATAGGATCTGGAAAGAAATGACACTTGTTTCGGTAAGAACGTCTGAACTTTGGATGTTTAACATCAGATGATTTAGAATGATGCTTATTATTGTTTCTGAACAAAGACCTTCACTTATGGACTAGAGTGTAGGTGATCTCCATGGTGATTTTCACTTAATTTTTTTGTGTTTTGCGTTAAATAATACATAAAAAAATAATAAAACTACATTACAGATAGACTTGTAGTACAATTAATCTTGAAAATCTATATTGTTATAATTTTCTCTCAGATTTAGGAGAGATGTCAACCAGCTTAAGCTTGAACCCCAAACTCAAGCACTAAGTCTTACAGATAAGGAAGAGAGAGGGGGAGACAGAAGAACGGTTTTTGGAGATCAGGAAAGTATTATAATCATTTCATTATTTTAATAGTCATATTATTTTTACTTTGCTGATGCCTTTATCCATGGTAACTGACAACATTTGAAAGATGCAATTGGTTACATTTTGTTTTGCCTACAAACTGGAGCACAGACAGGTGAAGTGACTTGCACATGATCACACCATGTCAGTAGTGGGATTTGAACCCACAACCTCGGAGTTTTAAGTCTAATGCCTTAGACACTATTCCACACTGCCTGTAATATTGTACTCTGTCAACAGAATTTGAAAATCTGAGAGCCATTTGTGCTCACAGAGGTTTCTGAGATTAGTAAAACTTAATTTACCATTTGCTGAAGACCAAACCTGGCCTGTACCTCAAAACTTGAAAAGTCAGCTGAGATTAAAAGTTACTATTAAGTTGGAAAGTCAGAGCTCAAACTGATGCCTCTCTTTTCCTGTTAGTGGGAGTAGCCACTCATGCAGACATGGAGATGTGTTCTGACAGTCACTTGTAGTGTTTTAATGATTTACTTCATTATAATGCATTTAAGTTGATAGGCAGAAAACGCTGTGTGTCATGAAATATAGTTTATTTTATTACTCTCTTAATCATTTTTGAAAATGAGAGTTGGTGGCAGATATAGGGTATGAGATTCCTTAACTGTAATACCAATAATTATCATAAACTATAGTTTATTTCTATGTTGGATAGTAAGCAGTAGTATATCCTTAAAAAATGGTTTGACCTATGTCCAACAGTAACTGCCATAGAAAATGTTATCATTCCTGCAGAGTGTTCCATTTAGCCTAAGACCAGGACTACTGATTTGCAAAATTGTTGCACAAGTAGTTTTTGAGAAGCATAATTTATTTAAATATACATGTATGCACACATGGAGGCATGTGTAAGTGCAAACATGCACACATACTTACACACTCAAAGATATTTATAAGTAAGATAGCTGACAGCTTGATGATGACAAGAAATTAAGGAACAGACACAAACACACATAAGGTCAACATGCTCAGATACATTAAGCCACTCCTGTACCAATCTATGCATATTATTTAAGTTGTTCATTTCATTCAATATTCTGTTCATTTTACTCTACATATATTTGCATACATAGGTAATGTATTTGATTTTATATTATTGTGGAGTACAATCCTGCGGCATCACTAAAGTGAAATTTAAGTGGAAATACTATATGGACTGGATCATTCCATGCCATTTTTTTCTTTTTATTGTTGTATCTGTTATCAGTAAGTTAGTCAGTCATTTTCCAACCCGCTGTATCCTAACACAGGGTCACGGGTGTCAGCTGGAGCCAATCCCAGCCAACACAGGGTGCAAGGCAGGAACAAACCCTGGGCAGGGCGCCAGCCCACTGCAGTGTCAGTAAGTTATGTTTTATGAAAATAGAAGGCATAATAAGAAATAGAAGACTGACTTTTGTTTTAGATACTCAAAGACATTATAAGATTCTCATAGCTGTATTAAAACTATAACAATTCATTAAACTAACTGTATGGTTGATTGACTGATAACTGAATTTCCTGCCTTGATTTTGTCCTACTTTATGGTAGACTATATAATCCTGGGAGCTCAAGATCAGGTCTATGTTTCACTAATTATTTCTTGATCGATTTCCTATATAGTGACAACTTTTTACATATTTCTCAGACATGCAAGTAAGAATTTCACTGTGTCACAATATTTTACCTTGAACTTAAATAATGAACAAGCATACAGTACAAGTAAATGTGATGGAGAGCATGCAGTAGACGTTTTGACATCTACAGACCACCAGGGGGCAAAAGAATCTATTATAGAATATCTAGCATGGGTATGGTAGGCTGCTATGGCTGCTATGCAGCCAGCATGTGTGATCCATGGAAACGGAAACCAGTTAATGCTGGAAGTGGTCCATCTAGACTACATATGAGAGATTAATCTGGATGCCCAAGTTATTCAAACGAAACTAACCAAACTATGGGAGTTTATGTGATTAGCGCATGTTGTGTATGTAATTAGTATTTTTTCTACATTGTTTGACCATTGTACCCTTTATTTATCAACAACCAAAATATGCAGAAAACAAGCATTAAAAAGTAAAATAAAAATACAATGGTGATTTTAAGCAGTTTAATGTATGTATAAAGTAACATTATGGACAAATATTTCACTTGCTGTTTTTGCAGGTCAAACCAAGCCAATGTTATTCTGTTTGAATTCATCCTTATACTTTCCCCATGTGTAAAATTAAGAACAAAATGCATTCTCTTCCCAGTATAACCAGGTCTGCTTATTATTAAGACATAATAACCAGCAGATAACTAGGAAGAAATAATAATGCAGCAAAGTATTAAGGAGTATTTGTGTATTAAGACCAAAGGTTAAGATATTTTGTAACGGTTCTAAAATATATATATCCTACTGTTGTAAATTTGATATTACACATTTAATCTGCAACATTTTAGGGATTATCAATTTATCGCTCAATAATTTCAAATGAAAAAAATCACGCACAATATTAGGGCTTTTGGTATACTGTGTTGCTGGCTTAGTCTCCAACTTCCTGTGACCCAACCAGTTAATTAAGTGAGCAGACAGAACATCTCCATCAGGCCTGAATTAAGATGATTTGGTAAATTTAAAAATGAGTGAATAAGGGAAAATTTCTTTTATACTTTATGAAAAATAATAGCTTAACCAAACAACCATAAATCAGTTTTAATCTTAAAAATTAAAAAAAAAAATCAGCATATCTAATACTATCTCCTCATGTTTATGGGGAAAATGGAAGTTTGAGTTGTATTGTTATTTATTCTTCTTACAGTTTACTGCAGCATTTGTTGTGAAGGCTGAGTAGCTGCAAACTTTTTGCTCAAGTCATCTCATTTATTTGTGCTAATAAACATTCTGCTTTTTCAGACCCTGTCCTTTCCATTTTTGGATCACAGGGAACGAGAGAACAATTCTAGATAAGATACCAGTTCATCACAGAATGCATATAGGCACATATTCACAGTGAAACCACACAGATACCACACACAAAGACGAAGAAATGCCTGCGACCGATGATCCACATGGTTCACTAGCATCCATATAAATTGCTAAAGTTGTATGATGTTGCAGTTGCAAATATTCTTACTTATTGCAAGGGCATATTGAACTGTACAGCTTCTTTTTTTAACAGATTCTTCAGCGTATAGCGTCACAGCAACATGGAGCTATATTTGGCATAATACTGGGACCAAATCCTGGATAAGATATCTTGGCTGATCTCAAACAAATCGTAAAAAAAACATGTACAATATATGTGAAGATAACTCGTTCAGACTCAGTTAGAACATGCATGTAAACTTGACTTAAGGCAATAACCGAGCAAGCTAACCCCTGTACCACCATGTGAACCGTGTTTTCTTATTCTATAAACCATATTCTTCTCCGTCTCTTAATAACTCTGAAAACTGTATGTCCCAGCAGGCCGCGCGGTAAGGGCGCGGCACTGTATTGTAGTTTTTCAGAGCGTCACTTTTGACAATCCCAGATTTCCTTTGACGGTTCAGAGTAAACTGGCTAGATCAGTTAGCCATATTAATTAATTTTCTTATATGGAATCTCAATGAAAGCGCCCGATCCCTACCACAGGCGATGATAGTTGCGAATAAACAGATTGAGTTCGCCTTACACAAGCTTACTTATCTTTAAAAACTCAAAATCCTATCAGGCATTGCGTTAAAGGTGTGTTGCATACGCAATATCCCACTGTAATTGTCATTACCACGCCTTTAGTATTTAGGCGTTAAGAGTGTGCAATGCGGGTAATCGTGCAGAATTATGCTGTGACTGAATTCTCCTGGAATACGGCTATGTTGCTATGATGGTCTTATGGCAAAGTTAGTTCTCAGATTCATGTAGAACACTACAAATCCCGCTATATGAGGAGGGGAACAGGGTGTGTACGCCAGATCTACTTCCCGAATTCCAGTTGAAGACTTCAATTCCCAGAAGGCTGCGGAAAGGAGCGTCTCTGTCTACCCTATGAAAGGTCCCGCCCCCGCGTATTGTTTGTTGATGTCTGTCTGCTGCTCTAATTTTGCCAGTACTTCAACGCCACTGCGGCTTGGGTGACGTTTATTTGGACTTTCTGGAATGCCTACGGCGTAGTGGGACGACTTAATCCTTTGGACTTTATTGCACAAAAGCTGTTATTTGTATTTGGTCCGTGGTAGGATCTGTCGAGCTTCTAGCGCCGGCTTCTTCCCGGTAGATAACGAGGCGGTCCATGGGCTGATTCCAGGCTGTCTGCGCCGGCCTCGCAACCTTTACACCTCCTGGCCGAGCGAGTCTTAAGCATCTGGGCGCTTCTTACCTAAGAAAAAAGAAAAACAAAAATAACGCCAGGACCTGAGTTGAGTGGCCAGTGAAAAGGATGTGGCATCGGTAGTTGAAGTCTTGGAGAACTAAAGGAGGTGATTTTTCATCCCTTTCATTGCCGCGCACTTCTATTAGTGCTGCCGACTTCAAGAAAGCCTTTTTTTTCTTTTTTTGTTTAATTTTTCGACGCGGGTTTGCACTTTATAACCCCAAATCTTTCTTCTTCAAAGAGATGGGACACAGGGGAGCGAGGGAAGGAGGCCCACTTTGACGTAGACTTTGGGCTTTAGCCCTCTGCTCCCCTCGTAACACTCAATACTGTATATTTACCCCCACCTCACCCTACCCCTTTGCCCCCCTTTCATGGGACTGTTTTTACTTGTCGCTTTGCTTCACTTCTTAAGATCACTGGCACAAGATGTATAATCCATTTGTCTGATACAGAATCTATTTTATTGTCTAACTTGCATCATTAAAGAGTACTTTGCCTTCAGGAGATTCGTTCTCATCCCCTGAACGTTTAGAAAGAAAAAAATGGAGGGCGCAGGGGCCACCGGACAGAAGATCAGTCCATTGGCCCGAGAGCTCAACCGTATTTTCAGCAACTACAATAAGCATTCCAACCTGTTGAAAAAGAACCTGAAGGAGACTAACAAGTTCTTCCGAGAAATCAAGCAGCACTACAGCAACTCGTGCGGCGCCTCTGCGTTGGATGCTGGTGAGTTTAACTGTCAATACAATCACATTGTCCACTTTGCTATCCGTCAATAGTGTAATAATAACTTCATTCATTCATCCATCCATCCATCCATCCATCCATTTTCCAGCCCGCTGAATCCGAACACGGGGTCACGGGGGTCCGCTGGAGCCAATCCCAGCCATCACAGGGCACAAGGCAGGAACCAATCCCGGGCAGGGTGCCAACTATCCTATATTTTCAATCTAAGAATGCAAAAGTACAACTTCAACTCAAAGTTAGTTTTTCTTATTAATGCTGTTCGAGGTTTAGCACAGAGCCGTTTGATTTGCAGAAGAATGTATTTTAATATTAGCCACATGTATTCCTCTTGTGAAGCACTGGTACATTGCAGTAAAGGGCTTCTTAATATCTGATCTTCATCTCCTTTTCATTCATCCAGCGGTATGATTGTATATTCCTAAATCATTCAAATATGTCACGTTTTGGAAGGAGTTTTGCTTTGCTTTAGTTCTTCGTTGCTTTGAGAAGTTTAACTGTAATGACACAAGTGTGTCCTATCAAAATAATATAATCAATTGAGCCTGGTTGTGGTTGTTTATTTCCTCTTCAGCTGTGGCAGTTTGTGTATGTCTAGGGCATCATTGACATGCAAATCATTTTTTTGGTCTACTGTAAATTAAATAAACCTTAATTTAGGAGTTAGAGCATGACACCAGATTAGGGCTCTGCACAGTGGTCCTCTTTTAAGAATATCATATACTGTATTCACCAAATAATAGACGTGACATGCTACTACTAGTACCTATAGAAAGTTTCTTAATGTTATAAGTGTTTTACTTTTATTCATCCATTTCTTGTACTAACCTCCTCCTTATACTATCCAGTTTTTTATTGCTGGATACTCCAGCCCATCCCAATGGAAACAGGAACAAGGGGCAAGGTAGATGTGTTTTGAACTTGGGTCCTTTACATAGTGCTTTCATACACATCCCACATTTTCTTATAAACGGAGCAAAGCATCATGGTGATTGTGTTTTAAGTACTGTATGTCCACAAATTTCTTGTATTTGATGGTTTCACAACTAGCTTTTGGAGTTCTGTTGGCTAATATTGTTTTGTAAATATTCTGCATCTCCTATAATCTGTTAACCTAAAATCAATGATGGAATAGCCCCCTTAATCCCCTTAAACTCATTGTTTGTTGTGGCTAAGAGAAGAAACAGTATAGAAAGTTATCAAAAAAAACCCCAACTTTTCAAACTGTGTGTTTTTTTTTTTTTTTTTAATAATAATGAAAAATACCGTCAAACCTGACAATGACAGTATAACAATTTGCTGATTAAGGTTAATTTATGGATTTTAGTACATTCTTGTTTTTCAGGTCACCAGATGCTGGTAGTGTGTTGTAGATTGGCTGCACATGTTAATAAGAATTTTATTATACTCTGCACACGTGACAAAACTAGAAATATTGCTGCTGTTACTATTTGGTTGAAGTTGACCTTACTTACACCAGGAGAAAACTAAATAAACTTTGGAGAAGACTACTGACTCTACGGATACAGTATTATCACTGGTAATTGAAACCACATTCAATGTGAGACACCTGCAGTGATGGCCAAAGCAGCAACACAGTGCCCAATTACCAAAATGAAAAATCATGATACATACAAAATGTTGGATAGATTATCAAGACAGTGAAAAATACTCTTGACTGAAATTAAAAGTCCACGGTAGAATATGGCAAGTTTACTACTGCAGTTACTCTCAGAGATTGATGGCAGTGAAGCAATGTGTAAATGAGAAGAGTAAAGCATAGTACAGTAATCCCTCCTCCATCGCGGGGGTTGCGTTCCAGAGCCACCCGCGAAATAAGAAAATCCGCGAAGTAGAAACCATATGTTTTATATGGTTATTTTTATATTGTCATGCTTGGGTCACAGATTTGCGCAGAAACACAGGAGGTTGTAGAGAGACAGGAACGTTATTCAAACACTGCAAACAAACATTTGTCTCTTTTTCAAAAGTTTAAACTGTGCTCCATGACAAGACAGAGATGACAGTTCTGTCTCACAATTAAAAGAATGCAAACATATCTTCCTCTTCAAAGGAAACAGAGAGGAAAGCAAACAAATCAATAGGGCTGTTTGGCTTTTAAGTATGCGAAGTACCGCCGGTACAAAGCTGTTGAAGGCGGCAGCTCACACCCCCTCCGTCAGGAGCAGGGAGAGAGAGAGACAGAGAAAAACAAAGTCAAAAATCAATACGTGCCCTTTGAGCTTTTAAGTATGCGAAGCACCATGCAGCATGTCGCTTCAGGAAGCAGCTGCACACAGAAGGTAGCAACGTGAAGATAATCTTTCAGCATTTTTAGACAAGCGTCCGTATCGTCTAGGTGTGCAAACAGCCCCCCTGCTCACACCTCCTACGTCAGGGTCAGAGAAAGTCAGCGCAAGAGAGAGAGAGAGAGAAAGTAAGTTGGGTAGCTTCTCAGCCATCTGCCAATAGCGTCCCTTGTATGAAATCAACTGGGCAAACCAACTGAGGAAGCATGTACCAGGAATTAAAAGACCCATCGTCCTTAGAAATCCGCGAACCAGCAAAAAATCCGCGATATATATTTAAATATGCTTACATATAAAATCCGCGATCGAGTGAAGCCGTGAAAGGCGAAGCGCGATATAGCGAGGGATCACTGTACTGTATTTACCAAGCTTAAGCTGTTCTATGGTGTCAAGTAAAGATGCTGGTCTTCAGGAGGTGCTTGAAGGTCAGTTGAACTAAGTGTGGTTCTGATGGTGAGGAACATCACACTTCAAAGCATGGGAGCAAGAAGAGTGATTTTTATTTATTTATTTTTTTTTATTTCTGTCAATCTGATAAAATGGTAATGTGTGTGTCTGATCCCTTGGAACAATCTGATCAGTCAGATTGGTTGTGGTTGCTCAGTCAAATGAGACTGAGGCAGAAAGCACAGAGCAAGGAGAGACATAGGGGAATTGCTAAGAGTTGTCTTTAAACATGGGTAGTATTTGTTAGAATGTTAATGATCTTTTCACTGAGGGTAATGGGGGCCTGTCTACCATTGGTGGTAGTCAGAGAGTGGAGAGGAGGCGAGCAACACACCTTGAAATGACGGTCTGAGAAGTAGGCTTTATGGGAATTAGATTGAGGAAAGTGGCAGCCAACACAGTTTAATACTTGTGACAACACTCATGGTACACATAGGATGAGATAGCAAATATTTTTATATTCTATAACCTGTATTTAACATATAATGTAACTTAAGTATACCTCTATGTATTTAAATATGCTGTGTTTATAGTGTGTTTGTGGATGAGAGATGAGAGTATATAGACAGGCTTTGGCAGAATTGTAGAGACATGAAGGAACATATAAAAAGATAAATGTAAATGTTAAGATCAATGCTAGGCATAGAGGCTGCATGTTAGAACAACATGCTGGTATATATTTGCATCTCATAAGCTCCTTTTAAATTTGTACTTTTTAATACAACAGCTGTTTGAAGTTTATTCTACAGAAATATCCTACTGCCCAAAGTGAATTTCCTCTCTACCATGTCCCTTTATTACTCTGTTATGCTCCATTATCCTTTTTCGCTATCTGCATGTAATACTTTTGCTCTTGTATTATTCGCTTCCAATTACTGTATATATATTCACATATAAGTCGGGTCTTGAAACCCTAGAAATCAATCATAAAATCCGATCCCAACTTATACGCCCGTTCAAGAATAAGACACTTAAATTTTTTTATTTACTTTACATCTTTTTGCTTCCTTCAATCTTTCACCAGTTTCTCAGACACTTTGAATTTTGTTGCAGCAGCACAGTTACCAATTTCTTTTGCTACTTCAATGACTTTTAATTGAAAACCAGCTTTATATTTTCTGCTGATCAAACACTTCTTCATAGATAAGGGATGCTCTTACGATAAAGGTGTATGAGGGTGTGAGATACACAAAATAGTACAAACGTCGCTTCTGAATAGTTCGGGTATTACTGTGTGGTCACGTAGGCACAATACATAAGAAAAAATAGGCAGTGTGCTCCGTGGTTACTCTCTCAGGTGCGCATTAGCATATAATAATCTCTTGGACCAATATTGTGAGTTTTGTGCATTCGACTTATATGACCGACGTTATAAAATACTGGAAATTATACAGTAAAACCAAGCCCCGACTTATCTGCGGGAGAACATAAACGCAAGTATATACAGTATGTGATGTTACATCAGATTCAGAGCTGTAATACTGATTAATTCTTTTTATTCATTCCTTTTTTGTTTTTCCTAGTTATGCAAGTGTGCATTAGAGCCTTATAAGTTTTCTTGGGCTACTTTCATGCAGAGGTTGCATTATGTTTGAGAAATGCAGACTTGGAGTGTTGAAGTGGATTGGGAAATGCTGTTCATGGAATATTTTTGTTTATTTAACTCTGTGTCTTTTCTGCTTTCTCTTTCTCATTTTTTTCAAGGGTAAATTGAGTACATGTTTTCACAAATTCGACTGCTGTAGGAATTTCCTGAGCCTGTTTTGATAACCCAGTCAGTTTATATATATATATATATATATATATATATATATATATATAAGTGGTACTTCATTAATCTTAAAGTACTATCCTTGGCTTCACACAGACACTCATTCAATGTCAAAATCCATTTTGGTGAATTTTAAACCACTACCATTGCACTAGTCATGTTTATGTACTAGGCACTTTTCTGTATGTCACTAGCAACTTTATCGCCACTTGGGGACTTATGCTACATCTATGATGTCTGTCTCCAAATGAAATTGAATCTGTTCAGTTTTGTGTGATGTTTGTCCTAAGACTGAATATATTTATTATTGAGTTTTAAAATACTTGTCTAACTTTTAGTCTTGCTTGTTTTAACTGTACAGCGCTTCGGTCAGTTGTAATGCTGTGTTTTTAAGCGCTTAACAAATAAAAATGGTATGGTATGGTAACTGCACTTTGTGCATTGTTCTGTCCAACCTTTTTTTTTTTTTTTTAAATATAAAATATAATCCTGTAGTACTGATTTCCATGAGCAGTGCTGCATTATTCTACTGTATAGCTGTAGGACAAGAAGTTTGCTTGACTGGGCACAAACTCCTCTTTCTTCCTAATGGGGCCATAACCTGTGAGTTTGTATTATATCATTCAAAGCCGCTAAATTCATTTCAAGGTGTCTTGGGTCATAGCATGGCATTATGGAGCATATAGCAGTAACCAGCTTGGTACAGTGTGCCAGTCCATCACACTCCGCACTTACTAACATTCACACAGAATAATTAAACCAGGATTGCTGCATTCGTGGAGCAGCAGCACTTCCTAATGGACTATGTATTTTTTTAAAATTAATTTATGATGCAGGTATTTCCTGCTGTTTTACATGTTCAAATACAGTTAGCAAAAAAACAAACAGTAACTTCTAATTTGCAGGTGTTGCTTCTATTAACTAGTTTTGGTGAGTTGCTTTATAGTGTCCTGCCACTTACCGTAGATACTCGCGTATTAGTCGATCTCGCAGATAAGTCGAGTGTATTGTTTAAGCCAAAAATTACGAAATTTGTTATGACCCGCGTATAAGTCGAGGGTAAAACTTGACAGCTATCAGTGATAGAGGGCGACAATCAGCTGTTAATGTCGACAAAACTCACTGTCATGTCACAGGCATTCCCCTCTGTGCTTGGAGAAATGCTAAACTCGTTGACTCTGCAACTAATCCTTGCGTGTGCGTGAGTTGCGAAATGTAAACAAAGGCAAGATGGCGTCGATATGTATCAAGGGAACGAAGCAAGTGCAGAAAAGAAAACACTCGGCAGACGATGTTTTGCACATTATCGCCGAGTCGGACTCTGATTTTTCAGAATCGGATTTTATTGACAGTGATCAGGAATCGAACAAGAGCGACAAAACTCACTGTCACGTCACAGGCATTCCCTCTGTGCTTGGAGAAATGCTAGACTTGTTGACTCGGCAACTAATCATTGCGTGTGCGTGAGTTGCTAAATGTAAACAAATTTAAACAAAGGCAAGATGGTGTTGATATGTAACAAGGGAGCGAAGCGAGTGCAGAAAAGAAAACACTCGGCAGAAGAAAACACTCGGCAGACGATGTTTTGCACATTATTGCTGAGTTGGACTCTGATTTTTCAGAATCGGATTTTATTGACAGTGATCAGGAATCGAGCAAGAGAGTGAGAAGCCGGAATCAGCTGAACGCAATCGCGCAGCCGATGCAGCTACCGGACTTCACAAGACAGCATGGCTTGCTGTTGGACACAACAGATCACCCGCTGCTGGACTACTTCAGGCTGCTCTCTCCTGATGCTGCTTTTCGGCTACTGTCAGACGAGACAAACAGGTAGGCAGAGAAATTTTTTGAATCGCGGGCTGCGCTTGCATCGCATTGATAGCATGCGTTGCCTTGGTTCTTTTGATTCCAAATCTGGTTGCACGTGGCAGCTAATGGTATGTTTGTTATCCAAAACCTGCAAAAGCTAATGCTCAAATTCAAGTATTTCACAGTTTAAAGAATTATTTAATGAATTTAGAAAAAAACTAGCTAATTAGCAATAGTATTGCTGGCTTATAATTATTGCAAAGACCATGGGAAAAGGCAGATGACCGGTGACTTAACACCGTGAAGCGTTGAGTGTACAATGTCATTACCCAAATTCTACGGACAATTCTGTTGCCCCGCGGATAAGTCGATTCTGTTTTTTTGAATGAAATTTAAGGCATACATTTTTTGACTTATACGCGAGTATCTACGGTATGTCTCTTCTTAGTATCTTTTAGTATAATTATTAGACTGCACAAAGCAGAGAACTGAGGGACAGCTAAAAAGGCATTCTAATGTATATTAGCATTAATTTTTTCCTTAATTTTCCTAACTCTGCTAGGCCATTATGGGGTATCTGGGATTTGCTGCCTATCATAATAGAATTAGGTGCAAATTAAGTGTCATGAATAAGTTCAGCATGCATCATTGGGATATCAGAAGGAAGCCAGAGTGCCCAGACAAAAATCCTGGCTTCTGGAACTATAAGGCAGCAGCTTTAATAATATAATTCCATTCCAATGTTAGTATTCATCCATTCATTTTCTGTGACTGGTCTGTCCAATTGGGGTATCCTGAGCCAATCCTGTCTGATCCAAAACTGTACAGGGTTGCATTCCCAAGACACACTGCTGCAGTCTCATAGAATCAGCTGGCTGGTTTAGAGTTGCCTTTTAAGTTTGCATCTTTGGAACGTGGTATGAAAAAATGTTACTGAAGAAAAACTCTTGCACATACAGAATTTCCAAACTTAATCCACTCCACGACAAGGCCCAGCAGTCAAATTTGTCTTCTGTACCTGTGAGGCAGCACTAATTATGTTGGTATACTCTTCACAGCATGGTAAATCACTAGGATGTTTGATTTTGCATTTGAAAACAGGAGGAAAAAGACCTAATAATTAAGGATGCGCCAACCATGTTGTGTTTTTTTTTTTTTTCTTCATTGACATCATGTTACTAGAATGGCTGATACAGGTTCTGATTTAAATAAAAAAAAAAAAAAAAAAAGTTCTCTTTAAAAATCTTCTCTTTAAAAACACTAAGCACCCATATAATCAAGTCTTATGTTCGATATTAAAATATTAAATTTGGTATTTTTATAATTAAACTATAGTTTATATGTGCTACTTATTAATTTTTGTTAGTGAAACTCTGTAAGCATATTGTTCAGTGACCATAAAATACAAATAAATATATAAAATACTCGGACATTGATTCAGTTAATTAAGATTGACATTCAAACACTGTTATATGTAAGTACTGTGTAAATGTACTTACAGATTTTAATGTTTAAATCATTAATTGCTGTACAACTCTTTTGCTGTTAGAATTATACTAGGGGGCTCCGCCCCCTGCTCACTTCGCTCGCCAACCCCTGGCGTTGGGGCATGACAAAGAGTGAGATGTATGAATTAGATATAGAATAGTGTGCAGGTGTGGATGATGCATATAGAAAGCAAAAAATACAGTGTTTGGCACAGAGTAATGGTTTATTGGAATATTTCTTTGTACACAACATTAGTAGTAAAGATGGTGTTCTGTCCTTGAATGAGTCTTCCTTGGCATGGAGCATTTATAACTTTAACTTTAACGTCAGATGAACGTTGAACACGTGAGAAGGCAACATAAAGTTGTCCATGTCCAAAAATGGGCTCAGAGAGGTAGATGCCAACCTTGTCCATGGTTTGTCCTTGTGATTTGTTGATGGTCATGGCAAATGCAGTTTTAATGGGGAAGTGTCGGCGTTTCAATGTAAAAGGTAATTCTAGGTCAGAACTCGTAAGGTCAATTCTAGGAATGAGAACAGTATTGTTAGCATGTGATCCTGTAAGAACTGTTGCTTGAATAACATTGTGTGTCATGGTGTTGACGACTAAACGTGTGCCATTGCATAAACCCTGTTTAGTGTTAAGGTTTCTTAATAGCATGATTATTGTTCCGTTTTTAAGGTTAAGATTGTGTTGTGGTAATCCGGCTGGGTTAATAGTGTTCAAATATTCTAAGGGGAAATTCAGATGTTCATTGTCGTCATCAGAGTGAACTTTGTCAGAGCTTAGAAAGAGCCGTGCCTCTCCAGGACGTAATGAAATGACCTGGTTATTAATGTGATCAACATTAATATTTTTTGGACATAATATAGTGCGTTGTGTTAAAAGGGGCATTTGGTCTAATGAGACCGCTGTTCCAAATATCTCCGTAAGTAAGTCGTCGCAGATGAAGGGTTGAGGAATTGTAATAATATCTGGGTGAAGTCCATCTGTATTGGTGAGTGTACAATGTTCTAGTTGTAATAACCAATTGTTATATTCGGGATCTGGAAATCGCACGTTTTGTACCAAGTGTATCTTTAGAAAGCAAAGCCAATTGTTCGCGTAACATTTTTTGTTCTGCGGTTTTAGAAGCGCGCTGAGGTGAATTTTTTTGTTTGATGCGGGTTCGTGTTTGTGGTCCCGTTACTCGAGCCGTCTAGTTTTGTATCCTTGATCGTGAATTGATGACTTGTTTGATCTTTATCGTTAGGAATATGGATAAGTAATAAGTAGGATCGAACTCACTGTTAATATGCGGACTGTTCGTTTCTTCATATTATCACCAATCAGGTCTCGCGCCTGTATATGTATTGTAGTTCGGCCTCGTGTTGTTTATATGACGTCGTCGCGTATTTTAAGGTGGACTGAACAATAGCTGAGCGCATTGTAAGTGGAGTAATAGTTAAGCACTGTCTAAAATCTCCTCCTAATAAAAGTACCTTTCCCGCAAATGGAATATTATTATTCATCAATGTTTGTAGAAGTTTATCAATGGTGTTGAGTAAGTGACTGGTTGCCATTGTACATTCATCTATAATTAATAGTGTGGCAAGACGGATGTCACGTGCATTGTTACTGTGCATTGTCATAGTGGATACCGATGTTTCTGTGATTGGGACCGGTATTTGGAATAAGGAGTGACATGTGTTTTTGGAGCCGAGACATTTTTTCTTCCGCGGTTTCAGAAGCGCTTTGTAGGTGCCGACGTGATTTGTGCATATTTGCGTTCTTGATTTGTTTCAGGGTGCACTGTTCCAATGCGATGTAATATTTGTCCACATACGCGAAAGCAGTATGGGTCATTGCCTTTTGGTGACCTGATATTTACTCCGGTAGATGCAAAATCAAATGAACTATTGTAGGATGTAATGCAGATGCGCCGCCGTGTATTTTGTTGTTTCATGCGGGTTCGTGTGTTTGGTCCCGTTATCCGAGCCGAATCGTTTTGTACCCGTGAGCGTGTATTCATGACTTGTTTGTTCCTCAGCATGCGAAATATGGATAAGTAATAAGGAGGATCGCACTCACTGTTAATATGGAGCCTTTTCTGCAGTTGAACGGTTAATAGTGCTTTATTGTAAGGAGATCCACCTATGCTGCTTAGTGTGAAGGTGTTGAGATGACGTATGTTTAATATGGACGGTTCATTTAGAAATGGGGCTTTGGGTGTCACTTCTTATTGATGTTAGTGTGTTTGTGGGTCTGATTCGTCGTCGTTGTGAACATTTCGTGTGCCATGTCTCGTCTCTAATGGGCCTGGCGTGGCGGTCACGGCTTCTTTTTTTTGGTGCGTTAGGAGCTTGTTAAATCCTCCTGTTTGTGTGGGTCCCGTTTCGTGTGCAATGGTTTGACTCCTTTTTTCTGTGCTCACTCCTTTTTTCTGTGGTCGCGGCCGCCTCTCGCGGAGCCTACTCCTTTTTTCTGTGGTCGCAGCCGCCTCTCGCGGAGCCTCATTTCTTTGGGTGCCTGCGCAGTACGTCTTTTTGCGGCTACGGCCCATGGCCGGATGTCCCTGCGTCCATCCGGTTTAGCATTCTCGGTTAGTAATATGGATTTTATAGGCTTTCTTAATTCTTGAGGTGCAATTATAAATATGGATTACCATTTTAATTATGCAGTACTTATTTACCAAAAGTTGTACTGTATGACGCACAAGCAAATAATAAACACAGTACAAATCTTTCAAAAAAACCTGCAGATCTATCTAATGTTCATAATGTTTTTCATGAAGATACAAGGCTAATATGCTTAACAGTTTTATACATAATATAGACAAATTTTGATGTTAAGCTAACAAACATGGTTTACTAAGCAGCATTTTCAAATTCTTCTTTATCTCCTTTTTCAAATTGAAAATGTCGCTGCCTATACTTAACACAAGCTCTTTAACTGTACAAACAAGACAAGCAGAGTACGTTTTAATTAAAAGACAAAATGGAAAGGTCTGAATTAATTTAAAGTAGCCTGTCTTTTAATTTGTCTAATTGCAAAGGAGACCTCCAGTTTCTTTTTTTTTGGTTTATAACTCCACTTTCTGTAATGTAAAGGCTAATATTCCAGTTTTCTCCCTCAATGATAGTCTTCCTTACTGCTCTCTTTTTACAGGAAATAAAAATGTGTGCTTGCTCAGCTGTCATAATACTTTGCGAAATGGAGTTAAACTAATTAAATGACCATAAAGCTTAGAAAAGCAGATGCTGAAAAAAATGATTTTCATGATCAGACAGTTTAATATTCAGTGATAGTCTTGTATAGTGCAAATCAACCAATTTAGATCAGTGGTCGATCGATCAGAGTATCACCATTAACAGTCCATAGTAGCAAATAACAAAAATATTTAGTTTTAACCCTGGCCCTGGCCTATACATCAAAAATTCAAACTCCTTCTTTAAGCCTGTTGAATCTTCCATCCTTTCATTTTCCAACCCGCTGAATCCGAACACAGGGTCACGAGGGTCTGCTGGAGCCAATCCCAGCCAACACAGGGCACAAGGCAGGAACCAATCCCGGGGAGGATGCCAACCCACCACAGGACACACACAAACACACCCACACACCAAGCACACACTAGGGCCAATTTAGAATTGCCAATCCACCTAACCTGCATGTCTTTGGACTGTGGGAGGAAACCCACGCAGACACGGGGAGAACATGCAAACTCCACGCAGGGAGGACCCGGGAAGTGAACCCGAGTCTCCTAACTGCGAGGCAGCAGCGCTACCACTGCGCCACCATGCCACCCCCCTATTGAATCTTGAATGTATCTATTTAGGTGAATTCAGTTCCTTCTTCGTATTAAAAAAATACTGCTCATTTCCTTTTAAATACTTCTTCCATCTGTCTCTAAACGGGCAGAGAAAAGTAGGCAATCCTGACTTTAGCTATGACTTTTTGGGACTGTGGGTTATGGCTTTATTATTTTGACAGACCTACATTCTTTAAAGTCAAAATATAGAATTGTGTATGTTTGGTATCTGGAAGTGGCAATGGGAATGTATATTTGAATATAAATAGATCTGGTGAATTTGGTTGATCACATTGTTTACTGTTAACTTTATAAGGTTACTTGCAGATGTAAACACAGCTTTCACTGAATGAGATGAAACTGAAATTGTGGCGGTCATTGTTCACTGCTGCTTTCATAATGGGCAGCCTTTACCAACTCTTGTCTATTTCAGTTAGTCTTTGAATGGAGTAAGATGTGTTAATTATGTATGTTCGTTCAACTAGCTTTGCTGTTCTAAGTATATACATTGCTCAAAAAAAATTAAGGGAACACTTAATCATCACAGTCCAACACCAAGTCAATTAAGTTTCAGGGATATCAGTCTGTCCCGTTAGAAGCATAAGCGATTATGAATTAATTTCACCTGCTTTAGTGCAAATGAAAGTGACGGCAGGTGCATGGAGAGCCAACAGCAAGACACTTCCCAAGAGGGAATAGTTTTGCAGGTGGTGGCCTCAGACAACTGTTCTCTCCTTATTGTTCCTAATTCTTTTCTAGTTTTGCATTTTGCTTGTGTCCTTGTCACTGCTGGTAGCGTGAGGCAGTACCTGCAGCCGATTCATGTTGCACAGGTAGTCTAGCTCCTCCAGGATGGCACATCAATACATGTCATTGCAAGGTTTGCCATGTCTCTGAGCAGTCTCAGGAGCATGGAGGATATACCAGGTGATGGGCCGTTACACGAGCATAGCTGGACAGGGCCGAAGAAGGGCATCGATCCAGCAGCAGGACCGATCTGCTTCTTTCTGTGAGGAGGAACAGGAGGAGCCCTGCCAGAGCCCCACAAAATGACTTCCAGCTGGCTACTGGTGTGCATGTTTCTGACCAAAGTCCATGAGAGTTCACAATGTCTCTTAATAGAAAATTACAATGGATATTAAAAATATTAGGAGAAATCTGCAAGCTATGAAAGGTAAATGTTTTTGAAATTTAGTATAAAAGTAGATACTTTATAGAAAAATATACAGTATAAGGTATAAGACTTTAATTCTAGTTAAGAACAATTTAAGACGTGTACTCCATAGAGATGTACATAATCAGTATTGGGTGCCCCAGATATCATTATCTTCATTAAGTTCTTGAAAATATTTAAAGTCACTCTTATGGAAAATGCAGGAAATATTAAAAATAATACCTCTCAAAATTCTGGCTTCTCACGATTCTCAGGAGTGTTAACATCTGTAACCAAATAAACTTAAAAACTGGTGGAGTACAACCAGCTAGAATGTGTGTGTGTATATTTTAAAAATTATTGAATACTGGGTTGCTTTGAGTAATGGCTCTATCTTTACATAATACTATTACACATGCTGTGAATAGAGATTTCTGACATGGTCACAAGTGTATAGAAATGAAGACTCCTCTTTTAATGACAACTTGAAGGCTTCTGCATATTCCATAGGTAGTACTTAACAGATCGGCCGTGTTTAATCTTTTTTTAAATAAATCATACTTTAATATATTTTATACACAGTTCCTTTATGACAAAAAATAGGCTGAAGAACTAAACACGTTTAAAGCTTTATTTCTTTGTTTCCTGCTTAACACTAGAATTACCAAAGCTTACGAAAAAACTTGTAAATCCGACCCACCTTAAATCCGCTTGCACCTCTCTTTCAGTGTCTTTTGTCTTGTAAATGTGTCGATAAGCCCAAGCAGCCTACTATCCCATCCTCCCACTGCTGCAGAAAGTGCAAAAATCGCTGTCTCAGCTCAAGTCTGGTTTATCAGGGAGTGAAGTAGTATCTAGAGTTGTATAGGCTAAAAAAATATATTGTTATTTGGAACACATGCATTTCACGTGTGTTCCGTGTCTACAAAGATATATGTAAGCGTAGGATGACAGGAAATGCAAGAAATATTGAACACATACCTAAAAGACAAAAAAAAAATGAGACAAACTTTTTCCATGTTTTAATACTAACGACAAAATGTAGACATGAAGTGTATAATGTGTGAAGACTGAAGTCCAAATATCAAATAAGCACTTTCACAAAAGGTATAAATATAACAGAACAAGTGTGCTTTTCTTCAAGACTATAACCGAAGAAAAAGAAACTGGGTTATTGTGGATCGTTATAACGACTTCTTTGGTAGTACAGCGGTAAGAGCTGCTGATTCCTATTTAAGGGGTCGCTGGTTCGAGCCTCTCCGCGTCTCAAAATAAACGTTTTGAGTAGTCAGCTGCTCTTATTGTTGCTATTATACAATAAAAACATACATTTGATTTGAGTCTGTAACAGCCGGTGTAAATGTATGGTACTTGTAAAAGTTAGCGCTTTTTTTTAATTCAGTTTTATTCTCTCAGTCGCATTCACGCTTGCCCCTATCTGACACTGTTAGTTTTCAAATAAAGACGTGCTATAACAGAGGTGAACTCTGATGAAGATGAGAGTTCTACATCAGAGAAAGAGAACATAAGCACCCCCCACAAGAAACGTCAACTCACATGCAGCTATAGACTCTTCAGTATGCAAGCAACTCTCCATGCTAGTGTTTAGATGTGGACGGTGTATGTGCCCAAAAAAGAAGTCTGACTGCATTCTCTTACCATTGATTGTGTACTGAAATGTTGGTAGGTGCAGTTATTTGCACTACAGCTCAAAGGTGGCATACAGCACGGGTAGGCAACGTCGGTCCTGGAGTGCCACAGTATGTGCAGGTTTTTGTTCCAACCCAGTTCCTTAACGAGAACTCAATTATTGCTGATGAAGCACATATTGCTTAAGTGACATTTTAATGCTTCATTTTAGTGGTCTCGCTTGTTAAGGTTCTCCAACCTTAATTGCTTATTTCAATCTTAAACTGCTGCATTCAGTGTTTTAATTGCTCCTTATTAGCAATAAGATGTAAAAGACAAAGCAGCCAGCAGTTCTCCAGCTAGCTTTTTTCCAATTACATCTGTGTGTGTTCATCATGCATGGTTTGATTTAATAAAACACTTAATAGAAAAATGTGACAGACTGAAAATGATCTGTTTTAGGCTTCAAATCATTTGGATGATATCCTTGGAAAGGAAAAAAATCTACAATATAAAAGCCTTACATTGCACAGACTAACAAGCCATAAAATTAAATAAGGTCTGAGATTGGCAATGATTGGTTTCTAATTAAGCAATTGGGTTGGAATGAAAACCTGTAGCCACTGCGGCTCACCAGGACCGACATTGCCTACCCCTGTTTTACATCTTATTGCTAATAAGGAGCAATTAAAACACTGAATGCAGCAGTTTAAGATTGAAATAAGCAATTAAGGTTGGAGAACCTTAACAAGCGAGACCACTAAAATGAAGCATTAAAATGTCACTTAAGCAATATGTGCTTCATCAGCAATAATGGAGTTCTCGTTAAGGAACTGGGTTGGAACAAAAACCTGCACATACTGTGGCACTCCAGGACCGACGTTGCCTACCCCTGGCATACAGTATGGTGCTCACAGGTGGCGCAGTGGTAGTGCTGCTGCTTTTCAGTAAGGAGATTGTGGGTTTGCTTCCTGGGTCCTCCCTGTGTAGAGAGGGCTTTGAGTAGTGAGAAAAGCGCTATATAAATGTAAAAAAAAAAGAATTGTGGTCTAAATGTGGGGTTTCCGAGTTCAGTTTTTGGGGCCCTTATAGCTGCATATTTTTGTTTCTTTGTAGTAAACAAGCAGTTATTTCCCAATTTTCTTGTGTCAATCCAGAAATTACAAAGAGGTTATGCTAAATCACTACTGGGTGAAGCAAGAATTTAGATGTGTCAAACAAGGGTGGATTAATTCTTTTTATTGTGCTGTTAAATATTTAGTGTTTATTTTAATGGTCAGGTTATTTAAGTCATTGTTGCTAATAAATATACAAGTGGATAAAACTGGAGAAGCTGCTGCCTTCAGTGTTCAGTGTTGTTTGCACCTGTGTCCATTCCACTCATCATTAATATTCACTTTATAGATGTAGTTAAAGTTGGGAAAACTCCCTCTAAAAATTGAATATAAAGAAAATAAAGTTAAGCATTTAGTACTATTGCAGAAAATCACTAATTTCTTTAAAATGAAATTTTCACACTAGTATACTTTTCAGAACACAAAATAAGAAGTAGATAAAGGCACAGCTAGTTTAACAAGGAGATTATTTAGTGGTAAATTGACTGATGTGAAACTGGTTGGAACAGAAACTTTTAACTTAATTGGAACCTTATGACTGAACTTTAAAACCACTGCTCTAAAATAACCACCCTTCCATGGTGCTTGTAGAAAATGCCAAAATGTGGTTAGCCTAGTTCTTGGGCTACAGATGCATCATAAATAACAATGTACTGTAAGTGTAGTAATGGAGACCTATTTTGTATACTGCCCATAGGATACAACAGAAACTTTCCAACTTAAATTGCACAAATATGCTCTTCTTTCAGACTGTTATGCAGTGTTGCAAAACTGTGTTGTGAATTGTATGAAGTTAACTGGAGGGATCTAAAACTGTAATATACATTTAGAAATAACTGAATTTTAATACATCACTCCTTGGTCGAATTGAACTGGGTTTAGAATCACAAGTGTTCAGAAATGAGAAGAAAGTCTTATTTTACAAAGTAGGCATGCTAAAAATGAAACCTGTTTAATTTCAGCTAACAGAATTATGAATGTGGCATCTATGATCAGTGATCTTGGGAGCTGATATCAGTTGTGAATGAAAAGTAGAGTCAAGTACAAGTGGCAAAACAAATCCACACTTTTTTATTCAATTACATAAGTTATACCTGTAGTTTTCTCATTCCTGAAATTTTTTTTAAAATTTTTTCCATCAAAATATATAGGAATTAGAAGAGTATGGTTTACAGATGGGCCATGATAGTGTATTCCTGGGAATTATACGCTTGTAAATACATCCAAGTAGAAATATTTTTGGCACTGGTGGTGTTGCACTCTATACATAGTGAGCAACTAATTATTTGTTTTGCTTCCAAAAGAAATCCACTCTGAAATCTGGCAAATAAAGTTTGGAATCTCTGATTTTTTTTTTTTTTTTTTTAATCTGTAATATCGATAAAATGTATTCGTAATGTATACTTAACTAAAAGTGTGCTATGATTTAAAAACAAATCGATACAAGTTAAAAATCTGGGAATTAGGAAAGAATGTTGGTGTATTATCGTAGTATTTCCCTCTACTTACCCTTTACCTGTTTTCTCAAGGGTAAATGTTCTCGTCAGGTTCGTTATCGGGTTGGTCTACTGTTGCACTTTAAACTGATAATACACACATACATAGATTCACACACACTCAGACCCTAACCACAACAGTGCCCTACAAATGACTCACACACAGTTGGCTAACTTTTAGCACTTAAAACCACACAAATGCTTTAAGTATAACACAACTTGTCACTCTCTCAGCACATCAAGAGACTTATTTATTTATCGGCACGGACAACGTATGATGTTTTAAATAGACCTCAGACCTAAATGTTACTTTTGGTCTCCAAGAAAATATTAAAACATACAAAGACTCAGTATCCTTGACTATAGGCCATTTATCAGCCAAGAATACCTTCTTATCATACTGCCCCCTAACTATTGAGTGGCGCCTCACTCTCAGCCTTAAAACCCCGCAGCACAGAGCTAATGGCAAAATCTCCAGCTACGCCAGGTGCTCTTAGAAATCTACCTTATTACTTCAATCACTCTAGACATTAAAACAAAGCATAGAATGTTAAAAGCAGCATGGTATTTATTACAAGAATAATAATAATACCACTGGAACAAAGAATAGAAAATAAGTACTGATAGGAAAGTCTGAATATATATATATATAGTCTTTAGGAAAAGCTTACGAAAAAGTTGAAATGACAAGGATGAATGTCCCAGGGAGGCGTTTGATTTAGCAATGGATGTTCATGGTGCCTTTCTGACGACCAATGTCGTCTTCGTCTGTTCCTCTTCTTCTTCTCCTCCCTCCTGCTCCTTCTTCTTCCTTCTTCTCCTTCTTCTCCCTCTTCTCCTTCTTCTCCCTCTGCTCCTCTTCCAGACCAAGGCATATTTATTATGAAATATCATGCCTTGGTTACACAACACATGAACCTGATTGGCTGGCTGTCAATGTGATTGATGAATTTTGCTCAAACTCTTTCCCAGATAATAAAGTTCTTTGATATTGCCTGTTTCCCTTTCCCAGGCCATAAATCCCAGATGTCCATCCATAAAGTAATCAATAGCCTGGGGTGTCAGCAGAGCATCCTTTCCCGGGTTGTAAAATAATTGAGCCCCAGAATGTCTTCCTTTCAATGTAGGAAACAGCTGTTTGAAAGTGAGGTGTGACAAAACCTGCTTTGATCTGTCTTCGTTCATCTGTTGTCTTGTCCCGAACAAAATATAATGGAAACCAAAATGTACAGATTTTATACACCATAACAGTTGGTTTTTGAATTTTTTTTTTAATCTTGAGAAATATATAGTAGTAATGGTTTCTAGAAGGATTAACAGGTTTCATTTGAAACTATAATGAACCTTCATGTGAGATTTGATGTTATTGATTTGCTATTTGTTGATGACATAAGGCATGTGGACTATATTAACATTAGAATCCCTGAAGCCTACAAAAAAACTCGAAATCGTGGGTCACCTTAAATTCCTTCGCATCTCTCCATCAGCATCTTTTGGTTTGCAAATGTCTCGATCAGTACATCAGCGGAGTCCATTGCAAAATTCTCAGAGCTCAGGTCTCTTTATCTGGCAGTGAGATGCTTGAATTTGTATAGGGTAAATTATATATCGTTAATTGGAATGCGTACATTTCATGTGTGCTCAGTGTCTACAATGATCTGTGTGAGTGTAGGATGACAGGAACTGCTGAACACATAGCTAAAACAGAAACTTTTTCCATGTTATACTGATTATGATGTGAAGGGTATAATGTGTGAAGACTTTAGTCCAAATATCAAATAAAAATGTGCGCTTTTATTCAAGAATGTAACCAAAGAAAAAAAAAAATTTGATTTTCATGTTGCTGTCAATGAGTTAAAAACCCAAGCTCAACTGTAAATTGACAGGATGTTGATATGTATTCTTGAATGGTGTAGAGCAGTGTTCTCCCTAGCGTCTTTTAGCCAGGCTAATTTAGTTGAGCGCCCGGCTGTCATCTTGCATGACATTGCGAGATGACAGCTGTAGATCTACAGACACAGGCAGATCTAATGATCTGCAGAGATGACAAGGGATGAGCATGCGGGTGGGAAAATAGGATGTGGAGGTGGGTGGGCAAGAGGAGTGATAAAATAAAAAAAGACTAGTGGAACCAGCCTGTCAGAAAAAAGGGCGTCAGGAAGTGACGTCTTCGATCTCAGTGTCAGTGCAGTTTGTGTAGTGCTGCTAAGCGTACAGCTGCTCTCTTCTTGTTCAGTACATAGCAAACCTATATATATATATATATATATATATATATATATAATATAAAAAATATACACACACACACAGTTGTTTAAGCATTAGGTGTGTTCTGTGTGCAAAAATCCTTGTAGCACTCACTGTGGTTCCTGTTAAAGTGACTCCCTCTGCTGCTTTTATATATTCTCATACTGAGGGGTTTATTAAAGTGACCCCATCTGTTGTTCTTATATTTGCTCATATTTGGACCTGCGTCCATATTGCAAGAAGTGTGCCTTAAACCTTGCAGCACATACTGTGTCCTGAGCAAAATTTTTGTCACTGAATTGCTGAGGGTTTTGTTAAAGTGACCCATCTGCCATTCCTTTTTTTGTTCATATCTTGCCCTGCCGTAGTGCAAGTGTGCATTGAATATCCAACAGGCTCCCACTTTCCCACTCAAAAGTCTCTTATTTATAGGTACTTTTAATTTTTTCCAAACTTTTACCAACATGAGTAAAAAAAAAAAGTGTTCAGAAAACAACACTGCTCAGTTATTTCAGAAAAGAGACGCCACAAACTATTGAAGGTGCAGTGTCAACTCCTGATGTGGCAATTTCAGACAAAGACATTGCAGAGGCTGGTCCATCAGGGGAAATCTCTTCAGCACACACTCTGCCAATTGATAAATCTAAGTACCGCTTATCCGGCATCAACAAACAATGGTTTAAAGATTTTGACTGGCTACTGGTCACAGAAAATGGTATGAGGTGCTCATTGTGCATGAAATATTCAAACAAACATCCCCCAAGGAGGGAGTTGCCTTGCATAAATGTGCCATGCACAAGAATTCGAAAAGAAAGCTTGCTGGACCATGAAAAAAGTAAAACGCACATTGAGTCTTCTGCTGACCTTTTAGGAAAGCGTGTACTAGAGCAAACTGGAATCTGTCAAACTGAAAGATCTGTGTTAAATAACTAAGAGTGATGCCTTTGTGGGTGCTTTAAGTGGGATTAATAAAGTATCTATCTATCTATCTATCTATCTATCTATCTATCTATCTATCTATCTATCTATCTATCTATCTATCTATCTATCTATCTATCTATCTATCTATCTATCTATCTATCTATCTATCTATCTATCTATCTATCTATCTATCTATCTATCTATCTATCTATCTACCTATCTACCTATCTACCTACCTACCTACCTACCTAAAGATCCATGAATCGGTTGGCAAAAAATGAGTTACCACATACAACGTTGTTTGAAAAGCTGTTGGAACACTGTAAAGAAATGGGTTGTTCCTTTTTACAGCATCTCAGTGTTGGTAAAAATGCAGATTACACCTCTGAAAGAGTAATGCAAGAGCTGCTGGATGTCTTAGCATCAGAAATAAAGTCTAACATGCTGAAAATTTTTTCAGTATTCTTTGTGATGAAACCACAGACATCTCACTTGTAAAACAATTAATTATTTAAATTAAATATGTTTGCTAGGTCACTGAGGAGGTCAGAATTAGTTTTGTATCAATCCGCAATATGATTGATGGCAAAGCGTAGACTATAACCAACACATTGAGTGAGACTATGGACACTCTAGGCTTGAAAACTGCTAATCTGGTTGGACTAGGGTCGGACGGGGAGCGGCTGTTATGATTGGGAAACAGAAAGGTTCAAATGACAACTCATGTTAAAATGGCATAGCGTCTTCAAATAGTGACATTATTGGAGCAATTTACTGCTCTCATATTGCACTAAGGACATCTAGTGAGAGTAAAGCTGCCTTTTGTTAACAATAGGCCGTGACATTCCATTAATGCACAAGTCATCTGTGATACCAAAATGAGACTGACAAATGTCATGGCTTGATGGCCTGGGTCAACCCAGGATTTGTTTATTTTGATCCAAAATGGCTTTGATAGACAACTTGTTGATGGTGCAGTACACGGTGGCTGATCTCTGGCTGAATCCTCAGTTTTTCATATGAGATGTACTATTCTTTGCAACATTAATTATGCTATTACATGAGGCAGGTACGCCTTTTCTTGACCCCCAGAATGCAGAGGAACGGTGCTATGCCACGCACGATGTTGCACAGTCAGTTGCTGAGGATGTTCTTGAATGCAGTAAAAATCAAAATATTCCAAACAACGCAAGTTAAAGTAACCTTTCTACAGGTAAATTCAAAACAATAAAATAATCTGTAATTGAAATCACAGTGATTCTCTGTTTTAAGATAGATGAGTTTGCAAATTAGCAAATGCTTTTCAGTAGAAGACTTTGAAGTCTCAAAACTCTGTACAGTAGCTGGTTCGTGGGTTTCAGTGGACAATATGTCTTCTAATTTCTGGTACATGCTTCCTCAGTTGGTTTGCCCAGTTGATTTCATACAAGGGACGCTATTGGCAGATGGCTGAGAAGCTACCGAATCAAAGCACGTATTACGTATTAAATAAAACTCAAATATATTGTGAGCAGGGGGCTGTTCGCACCCCTAGAGGATACAGACGCTCCTCAAAAAATGCTGAAAGACTACCTTCACATTGCTCCCTTCCTTGCTGGGCTTACTTGCAGTCGCTTTGTCAAGTGATATGCTTCCCGCACGGTGCTTCGCATACTTAAAAAGCTCAAACAGCACCTATTGATTTTTGATTGTTTGCTTCTCTCTCTCTCTCTCTCTGACATTCTCTGCTCCTGATGCGCACTCCTTTGAAGAGGAAGATATGTTTGCATTCTTTTAATTATGAGACGGAACTGTCCCCTCTGATTTCTCATGGAGCACGTTTAAACTTTTGAAAAAGAGACAAACGTTTGTTTGCAGTGTTTGAATAAAGTTCTTGTCTCTCTACAACCTCGTGTGTTTCTGTGCAAATCTGTGACCCAAGCGTGACAATATAAAAATAACCATATAAACATGTGGTTTTTACTTCGCAGATTTTCACCTTTTTGGGGGGGGAGGGGGGTTCTGGAACGCAACCCCCACGATGGAGGAGGGATCACTGTACAGTATACTTTATTCAAGATATCTCAAACTGAAGTTTTCCTAACAAATTTACTTGAATAAATATGGCAAGTTACAGCAAAAGAGGTACAAAGTAGGGAATCGGGAGCCCAGGATTCTCGGACATTTTTCATTCCCGGGAATGAAACTGCTGTAATTCCCAGGAAAATGGAAAAGGCCAAGCTCGCATATATAGCGTGTAAAAATCGATCAAAAAATAACAGAGTTATAGTTAAAAATAATTAAGGTGGCACCATTGCTGCAGCTTGCACTTCATCAGACAACAGCTTTGAACAGCAACTTGAAATTGAAATGCGTCAGTCTGTTGCATCCACATTATCTGTGCCAAGAAACTTGCCATCACAGAATGATGACAAGAAACTGGATGCATCAGTAAAAGCTGAAATGGCGGTGTTTCAGCACAACGGCAAGCGCGGGTGTTGTTTAGAACAAGTGTATCAGTATCTGATGATTGTGCCGCAGAGTGGTGGCAGAGAGTGCTTTCTCAGCGGCTGGCGTACTTCTGCACGAAGGTGCACTCTCGCATTGGACGACTGCACGCTGGACACCTTAATAATGATAATAATTCATTACATTTATATAGCGCTTTTCTCAGTATTCAAAGCGCTATCCACACAGGGAGCAAACGGGAAGCGAACCCACAATCTTGCACAGTCTCCTTACTGCAAAGCAGCGGCACTACCACTGCACCACCTATGAGGACGTTGTGCTTTCTACGCTCTTATTACCACAACTAAAGATACATGTACTTATATGACAGCATAAACTGCTTGTAGATAAGGTTAGTCTTTTATTTGTGTCAACATATTGCTGTAGTTTTATTAAAAATAAGTGTCGGTCGTTCTAAAACCGTTCACATATGAGATGCCCGTGCACTGTGTCATCCCCGGGAGCCTGGGATTCCCGGGAATTAAATGCGGGATTCCCGAATTCCCGGGAATGGATTCCCTAGTACAAAGGGTGGCAAGTTATTTTACTCTGACAAAGTGATAGACGGACAGACAGACATGGTGATCGTAGTAGGTGCTTTTCACATTTTATGCAATTGCACCTAAAAATGTGCTGATAGGAACAAAAGCTGTCTACTTGTAATACACCACTCTTCTCATTCAAATTGGGTCCTTTATACAAAGGGGAAACATTAACTTGTATTAACCAGAGTATCTGTATCTCAGACTTGCTTTTATTTAGTTAATCTGTCTGTATCTATACCTCCCTTTTATGTTTGTTTGTTTATACATACCTTCAAACACTGTCCCTGAAAGGAACTTTAGTACATTCAGTAGGATGTAAATTTATATTTGATGTCACTGTAAAGTCACATGGACAATAGGCAGGATGCGGAAAAGGATAAAACAAAACCAAACAGAGAAGACTTGCACTGTTTCTGTAAAGATACTGTTCATGTACAAATAACATTTCTTTCACTTAGCAGAAGATGCTGGTTGTTCAGCTATATTATTTTACTAAAGGTTATCTATATTTTAAGAAAATTTAATTGGATGAACAATTTGGAAAGTTAATGTATGGTTTAGGTTTGTGTAGTATACCTTTACTGGAAAAGTATCAAATAGTATGGCACCAGCATTTCTGGATTTTCGGTACCCGAAGTAAGCTTCAGCTTTCCTCTCAATCCACCCCCTGACACTCGCTATTGCAGTTGTGGAAAATCGTCCATTTCATACACTCCACAAAGCGAAACTACACTCTTTGACACAATCAGAACTTCACGGTGGACAAGACCCTTATCTTAACCTTATCTGTCACTCATTTTGCAAAACACATTCAAAAAACAGTTTCAGTCCATGCATTCATGGCATGGCCTTGAAGCTCCAAATGTCATTCTCAAAATTGAATACACGTATGGAGACAACCTGTTAAAATGTTTGTAGTAAAGGTAACATACACAGGGCTTCTTAATAAACAGCCACCCCCAATTGTTTCTGCCCGTGAAGTTTAAACTGCTGGGGAAAGACCAAACGAAATGGAACAAAAGACTTAATGTTGAGAGAAAACAAAAACCTAAAATTCATAGCACAAGCTAACTGAATCTTAATGATTAATTTGAAAGTTTTAATGAGTGCTGTGATAGAAGATTGGATTGGTTTAGAAATGTGACACTCTGTGAGCTGTCTAATATATGTTTGGCACACCGAGACTACGTGTAGCCTAGTAGAATAGACTACTGCACATGTGAATTAAATGCTATGATTGTTCTTTTTTTCCCTTGTGTAGTATTTAATAGATCTTGGAAGTTTCAGTTTGGTGACTTTTATAGTACAATATGTTAGATTTTTGTTCTTGCTTATACACGTGTTGCATAATTCACCTTAAAGCAGAGCAGTTGGATGTTTATCCATGCCCTGTAGTTCAGTTATGATTAGTATTTTATTTCTCTCGGATTCATGTGTTGTTTACATTAAGGGGAAGTGTCTGCCGCTGTCATTATATAGGGTAATAGTTTTTGTTGGTCTCTGTGAAAATTGTACAATATAGATCCTGTTGGCCACTTTGAAATGGGTAACTCTTACTTGCACTTTTTGATCACAGTAATACTTGCACTGTTGATTTTAGTGTTTTTGTATTGCTTTTACTTGAATGCTTCATTTTTAAGTAAATAAATAGCACCAGTTTCCTTAAATATGTTGTTTCCATTAATACTGTATCATTAATAAGCAGCAGTTAATGTCCTATTAACAAGACCAAGCCGGACTAAGTACAATATGACTTTTAAAAACACATTTTTGAAGGATGCGAAATGTTGTCTACTTATCAACAAAATCCCAGAATATATTTAGATTTTTTTTTTCTTTGCTCAATATCACACACCCCTACTTGTATCTCTTAAAGAATACATCTTTTCTCACCAATAAAATTTTTATTAAAGCCATACAAAAACTCATCAGGTTTTACCTTATTACAGTTGATTCATTGGACCCAGGACTGATTGCACTCTCTTGTTTTCTTGCAGCCTTTTACTTCTGGTAAACCTCATTATACATTAGCTTTTTTACATTATGTATTAATCTTGTTTAGGTGTTTGGTTTCACAGTGTAGGTAGTGCAGGTGAGTGTGTAGACTGCGGAAATACAAGCAGTCGTCTTTCCTTGTACAGTGGAACCTCGAGATACGATCACCTCTGTATACGAGAAATTCAAAATACGAGGAAAGTATGAGCGAAAAATTCAGATCTAAATGCGAGCATTGGCTCGCGTAACGAGCCACGAGCCAGGCTGTGGGTATAGCTCGCGGCTTAGCGAGGGGGCGTGGTAGCAGTTGCGAGCCGCGATCTGCGGTGTCTGCGTTTCTCACTTAAGTGCACAGGTGGGAAACTGCCCACATCCATGATTGTTCCTGTGGCTGATGGGCTGCAGCTGCCATGTCCTCCCCGCATATATAGAGAAGCGCGAGCCAGTTAAGGGGGAGAATAAGTAAAAGAAAAGAGGAGAGGAGAGAGAACGGAGGTTGCGGCAGGCAGGCAGGCGGGCGGTGCGGGAGAGCGAGCGAGCGAGCGAGTGCAGGCTCGCGTGTAGCTGAACAGGCGAGCCAAACAGCTGAAGCAGGACGGTGTAGAGAAGGTCAGCTGCATTAAGAGTGTCTCGCCTGTTGCAGAGCCCGCAGGTGAGACGCTAACAGAGAAGAAGCACCGGGGATTGTCATCTGTTTTTTAAAGACTGCATCCTTTTGACGTTTTAACCTCGTGTTAAAGGATTGTTATTCTTGTGTATTTTAAACCTCCAATTCACAACTGTTTTAAGGATTATTTATTTAAAGATTTATTGAATGCTCTACTGCACTTTAGACACCTGTTTTGATTCTTTTAATAATCAGTTATATTATTTACCAGTGTTATTTATTAAAGGTAGACTACAGTATATATAATTTATCAGTGTTATTTGTTAGGAAAATTGATTTTTATGTTAATATATTTGGGGTGCGGAACGGATTAACTGGATTCCCATTATTTTCAATGGGGAAGTTTATTCTAGATACGAGAAATTCGCTATACAAGCTCAGTGCTGGAACGAATTAAACTCGTATCTAGAGGTTCCACTGTATTAAGTTGAGTGACCTTTCTGGGATAATATAGGAATGAATGATAAGGGACAAAAACAGTGAGACTGTTGAAGTAAAAAAAAAATAAATGCAGTAATGTATTGCCCAATGTTTACCTTACTCCTATTTCAGGTGAGATTTTTTTTTTATTTAATTTTCCCATTTGTTGACTACATTATATTACTTTTGAAAATTAGGATTGCATGGAGTAAACTGTGTTATTGGCATGTTTCATCTGTTAACATGCTGCATTTGTGGGAGATCATACTAACTTTAACAGAAAATCCAGTGTAGTATTGCTGTATAAGCATATCTTCATGTATTTTGTATGTATAAATATATTGCTTAAACACATTTTGCCTGTTAATGTATTTCTCGCACTTGGAAGATTTCTGCATTTTCCTGGTAAATCAATGGTCAAACAGACATTTCTTTGTATTTAGAATCTCTTCGTCTTTAATATATAGTAGATTATTATTTTAGATTTGGCCTGTTTTGACAATTGTACATAGTAGTTACCAGATGAACATTTTAGATTTGTACTCTCCTTAAAATTGCTGCAGGACTCCATAGACCCTTATTAAGACATTAATCCAAATTTATGCATTACACACAGCATATCTTAAATCTCTTCTAGTAGCTGCATTAATAGCCAAAATACAATCACACTGAAAATAAAATCTTAACTATGTGCAGGCAAGCAAATCTGTTTCTGCAAGTGAAGCACACGCCTTTGCTAAATTCCTTAGAAAAATGCTACAAGTATTGGTTAGATATTTCTGGATTGACACATTAAATTTAGAAGGAATAACAGTAGCATTCTGTTAAGCAAAGTGTTCAGTTGCAGACAGGTGTTGCCCCCAATAACACATTGACTGGACTAAAAATGGCTGTATTTTGAATAGGAGATCAGGGCAGAGTTTGGTAGTGTACTGACTACTGACAAATGTTAGAGTATTAGAGGGATACATGTTATATTGAAGGCGTGTACTTTATATACAGATGTGATGGTTGAGATGATTAAACAATTAACAGCACATGATTCTTAAGGTAATATTAAAATATATGAATACTCATTAGGTTGCATGAAGAATGGTGGCTATAGTGATGTTGATGTCTTTTATTCTGGCATCCATGCCAACATTTCAGGAGAATTATGGGCAAAATGCTTGAGTGGGAGGTGCAACCATTGATTTGAGGGGTAAGGGAAAACAGACAAGCAACTTAACCATTTAACTGCAGATGTCAAATCAAGATGGGAGTAGGAAGAACTTAATGGGTTGAGATTGGTACACAAACCACTTTATAAACACTAAATATGTACTTTTGTTAATAAAATAACAGATAACACAAGCAATGGTCTTCTGAGCAAAAAAAAAAATAAAAATGATTTGGTCATCTGAGTCATCCTTCACCTTGTCCACAAAAAGGCTGTAGTCATATATCCTATCAGACCCCAAAAGACTTCTGCTGCCCTGAAAACTTGTTTTTTACAGAGAAGGGTTCTGAAAGCTCTTTTATTGTATTGGTACATTGGGTCCAGGGATTGTAATAGAATACAAAGGAAATGCCACTAATTATAATGCAATTGTTAGTGATTGTGTTCATTTTATAACTAAGCTAGTCTTATCTGATGGTTGTTGGATCTACCAGGATGACGGTGCACACATTTTCTGGACATGAGTGGCCCATTAAAAGTTTGTTAAGCATGGATGTCTCAGTTAACCAGATCTTAATCTTGTTGAATGTTTACAGAACATTCTAGAAGTGCTGTCACTAAAACATTAGCTGACAGAATTTTCAAATGAAGAAATGCCTCCCTCCTGTACCATTAAAGGTATCTGTAGCCCCTGTACCAGGATGGCTTGTAACTTTTCTGGTCCCTTATGTTGGCCCAATTTTATTTAGTCTGTTGCTTGATTTAGGCTAATTGCCATTCACTCCTAAAGTGTGTTCTAAACAATGATGAGTTTTCTAGCTGAATTTGAACACCAGTATAACAAGTATACAGCACTAATAAGGTCCTTATCTTCTAAAACATGAAATGATAAATCAAGTGATTGTGGCTGTAATACAGCATAGTATTTCTTGGAAAACATAATTAATGTCTAAAGATGTTGAGCACAAACAGTGCAATATTTACATGACTTGGGCGCCGCTGTGAGTGGCAGCCTTTCCAACAGCTCCGTGTATGACTTTATCTTTCTACCTTTTCTCTATTTCACTGATCACTCCTACCACTTTCTTTTATATGGACTCGTTCCCTGGACACTTTTTACTACTTTTTGTGAGTTTCCCCTTGGGATATATATATATATATTAGTGCCTTTCATATCTATCGTTAATTGCTCCACTTTGTGAAAGGTTTTCAAAGGTAGTCTGTGAAAACCTGAGTAATTCTACAGAAGCTATTTACTAGGATGGCAAAATGGGTACGGTTTCATTTAGAGGTGTATTCAGGTATTCCAGAAATTACTTAAAAGCATCTGTTCAAGCAGTATATTGAATGAAAAAACGCTTCCGTTAAGGGTCAATGCAGTAGTCTTGATGCCAAGTTTGTGAGTTAACAAAATGGGCCTACTTAATAGCAAAAACTCATTCTAAGCAGGCAGCATATGCGCCTTGCAAAAATCCCTGTTTTCACACAAACTTCAAGTGGCTGACCATACAGTAGAAGGCTTCATGGTAGATTATCAAATTTTAAGAATATGAGCAACAAATAAAGAATAAAGTTATTTCAATGAAGGGAAGATTGCTCATCAAAATAAAATCCAGCAGTCCTTGTACAGCCTATTCTGTTGAATCTATAATTGAAGTGTGAACAAGATTCTTTCTTAGTTGCATCATTTTTTTCCAAAAACTGAAGCAATATTTGCTTTTAAATGAAGATCAGCTTCAACACCACATTACAATAACCTAATATTAAAATATTCAAAATGCCTACCCTTATTCTGAAACTACAACCTTTATCAAGGCATTTGGATATATTCCTCAACCCAGAAGATCTTTATAGATAGGCACAAAGATAAACAGCATAATTTCAGTTTGTTTGTTTTCTCTTTATACCACAACTTTGTTTTTCAAGCCTCAGACTTTGGCATCTTAAACTAGTCTTTTGAACATTCAGCTGTGGTGGATTGCCGGCTTCTTTCTCCGGCCCTCACCCCCAGGCCGCCAGGAGGAGCTCTCCCAGCAGCGTGGACATGCCCCGAGTTCCAGCAGGGCCTCATGGACTATGTAGTTTTTATACACAGCCCTGCTGGATACCTTGGGGGCCACCAGGCGTCGCTGTAGGGGGTCTCGTAGGCTCGCATGTGCCCTATAACCCGGGAGTACGTCACGGTCACGTGACAGGAAGAAACGACGTGCTCCCGGGTTGAAGAAAAGGACTGTTTACCCTGACCCGGAAGGGAAAAGGAACTGTGGACTGTTGAACGGGAACACCTCCTGGTCAGGGTGTATAAAAGGACTCTGGGAAGCCCAGTACACTGCCACCCTACCTCCCAGCTCAGCTCAAAGTGTCTGGGCGAGGAGGATTGGTTAGTGAGAGAATTATTGTGTTTATGAGTGTGGTGTGGAGAGTGCTTTGTGCACGGTATTCTTATAAAATAAAGAATATTTATACTTTTACCTGTGGTGGTAAGTGGTACCTGAGGGTTCAAGAGGTGGACAAAGCCTCTATCTGTCACACAGCTTTTTGGCAACAAGGAAAGATTGGGGCTAGAATGAGCAGATGTAACTCAAGTTTGGTAACAAATTCGGATCACTGATCATATTCAGTCTAAATCCAATCTTTTTCTCTGCTTTAAATAAGTTTGGAAGTGATACCTGGATAAACCAGGAAAAAGTGCTACTTTTACAAAATAGTGAGTTTTATGAAATACTGTGACGTGATCTGTTGACATTAAAACAATGCCACACAGATCATGATGGTTATTACACTTGCCTTTCATCCATAAAATCTGTGTTTGATTCCAGCCAATTACATTACAATTTTTCTTTAAAGTTTTTCTTTAATTAAGCATTTCTCTGTGTTTTTTGTTATGCCCTCCAAGGCATTTCCTTTGAGTTATTTATTGCTATTTTCATCTGTCTTTGCACTAGAAGGAATAACCAAGAATATTGTGTAGGTAAGAGCTTTCCAGTGCTAACAATATACACTGAATGCAGCAAGGTAATATATTATTTGTAATTACTCTTTTCTTTCTGCCTTTCAACTTTCTCACCTGGGCAAATAGGGTAAAATTGGGCAATTCAGTATAATGTACTCCAAACCTGTTCTTCAGTTTCCTAAACCCAGTATAGGTAAGTGTGCTTGTGTACAAACATGTACCAGCAGTCGAATGCTCATCAATTAATTGATTGATACATTGCTTGTTTCCTTTTGGACAGGCCTGTACTCCTTAAGACTCTGTAATTAAATTAACAGGTTCATTAAGGGGGATTGATTATATTCACACTTGTTGGTGGGGCTAAACAGAGTCTTGAATTTGTGCTTTGGGTTTATTCATCATCACATTTAGTGCTGGGCATATTTAACCAATTAATTGAACAACTGTTCGATTATTTTAACTGTAATTACCGTAACTGAGGGTATTCCTTTCCCATCGTATCCAGTCAAATCACAACAACATCATTTTAATTTAGAGAAACTACTGAACACTTGTTCTGACAAAGAGTCTTATTGTTGCTCCTGCCAGGACAGTGATGAAAATTCTGATGAATGATTGTGCTGTTACCACTTTCCAACGTCACGTGTGTTATCAGACTTTTTAAGCTAACAATAATAAACATTTAAAAAAATTTTTTTTCTCTTTTCTTATTAATTGGTCATTTTGAAAACAATGTTTTAAACACATTTATTCAGTTTCTATTAAAAGCGGTTTTATTCCAATAAATATCATGCCTAGTGAACTGCTCAATAGACACAGATTTTTATCACTAAAGCCAAGCTGTTTTTGACAATCTGGTGCTTGAGTTATCATCTTTTTCCTTCTGTAAAGTAGTATTACATTTATATGCGTTCACATCCTGTGGCTTGCGTTAACATTCATTTAAGCAATATGTATGAAATAATTCTTCTTGTATGGTAATTTTGCTGCTAATTTCATATTTTATGAGTGTATCGTCAGTGTTTTACTAAAGCTTTCAATGCTATACAGTACATCTGTAATTTTTGTTCCTCTATTGAATTTGTTCTAAGCTGCACATGAGGATGCCATTTTGTTTGTTTAGCAGCAGTACTGAGCTATGGGCTGCTCCCTGTCTTCAATGCAGCTCTTCTTAACTGCTGCTGAGTAGGCCTCTTTGTAAACTGGACTTTTTGTGCATGTTTTCTTGATGAGACAACATCTTTTGGTATATTGTAACTGTGCACACATTTTATACATTTTTTTCCTTGCATTGTAGGTATTTATTGCCGGTGGCTTGTCTATCGTAATGGCTGTAACAAATGTGATATCGGAGACACTGTATAGTATCTTTAAAATAACATTTTGGTTTTATGTACAGCATTTACATGTTATAGATTTTTCACGTATTTTTATATTACCTACTCAATTACAATATGTTTAAAACTGTATTACGTATTAAATAAAACTCTTCAATGATATACGATATGTATGTTTGTGAGTAGTATATGAACTGTGTTTACATACATAATTTCAACAAATCTTACCTAATAACTAAGAGAATATAAAGGGTTTATGCTGTATAACTGTACGGGGAATATTTATAAACCATGTGGGAGAGTTTATAAGGACTTAAAATATATAAAAATAACCATATAAACATATGGTTTCTACTTCGCGGATTTTCTTATTTTGCGGGTGGCTCTGGAACGCAACCCCCGTGATGGAGGAGGGATTACTGTAGATTAATGAAGCAAACAGCAAAATAGTTAAAAGAGGTGCGTGAACATAAACTAAAAAAAACCAAAAAGTAATCATTAGGAAAGTGAGCAAATTTCTAAAGTACAAGCAGCTTGAGAATGACTTCAAAGGCACCTGAATTGTCACAATGGCTATACCAACACCTCTACCTTTTGGCTTACAGGATGCTTTTTGCTTGAGAATGTGATCAAAGTTGACCACAGCCTGGTTCATGTCAAAAAAAAAGTATTAATACTAGAATCCCTAAAGCCTACGAAAAAAGTCCTAATCCCGGGCCACCTTAAATTCCTTTGCACCTCTCCAATTACCATCTTTTGTGTGTGGATCAGCACAAGCAGCCTGCTATCCCATCCCCCCCATCGCCACAGCTCATGAAGGACAAAAAGTTCTCCCAGCTCAAGTCTGTTTATCTGGCAGTGAGGTGCCAGGAGTTGTATAGAGTAAATAATACATTGTTGTTTGGAACACATGCATTTCATGTGTGTTCCATGTCTACAGCAATCTGGGTAAATGTAGGATGACAGGAAATGCAAGGCAAGAAACGCTGAACATGTAGCTAAAACAGAAGCCTTTTTCATGTTGTAGTACTAATGACAAAATTTTGACATGAAGTGTATAATGTGTGAAGACTGAAGTCCAAATATCAAATAAACATTTTCACAGAAGATACAAGTACAACACAACAAGTGCACTTTTATTTAAGAATATAACCGAAGAAAAAGAAATCAGGTTAGGGTACGAGGCTGACTCGACCGCTTGGCTGGTGTAGAGGTAAGAACTGCTGCCTGATAATCAACAGATTGCGAGTTCAATGCAGGTTCCTTCCTAGTTTTACCGTTTTGAGTAGTGAGCTGCTCTTATTGTTACAATTATAGAATAAAAAAAATATATTTGATTTGTGTCAGTAACATCCATCCATCCATCCATTTTCCAACCCGCTGAATCCGAACACAGGGTCACGGGGGTCTGCTGGAGCCAATCCCAGCCAACACAGGGCACAAGGCAGGAACCAATCCCGGGCAGGGTGCCAACCCACTGCAGGACACACACAAACACACGCACACACTAGGGCCAATTTAGATTCGCCAATCTACCTAACCTGCATGTCTTTGGGCAGTGGGAGGAAACCGGAGTGCCCGGAGGAAACCCACGCAGACACGGGGAGAACATGCAAACTCCACGCAAGGAGGACCCGGGAAGCAAACCCAGGTCTCCTAACTGCGAGGCAGCAGCGCTACCACCGCGCCATCAGTTTTATTCTCTGTCATGCTCACGCCATATTCTGACACTGCTGTTTTCAAATAAAGACGTGCAATAACAGAGGTGAACTTGGATGAGGGTTATTCATCAGAGAAAGAGAACAGAAGCCCTCCCCGCAAGAAACGTCCAGTCACACATAAGAACAGCGCAGCTACACTTGGCGTAAAGCTGAAAGGTTGCACCGTGTGGATGCAGCAACAGGTTGGGTGTCATCGTACCAGAGAATCTTCCCCACACATGTCCTTCAACGAAACAGAAGGGCCTACAGAGCTTTCCAAGGTATTGTGCAAAGTTCCGTTTGCGATTGTTTTTTGATGGCCTTTATATGAAAAACATTTATAGGTTACTTATATAAACGCCACATTGAATGTTGTTTACCTATATTTATTTATCTTCCTACAGTATAAAATCAAAGTAGACTGCAGAGCTTCCTGTATTTGATTGACATAGGCATGCTGACAAAGTACATGTGCAATACCACTTCTTATTTAGGAAAAGATAATTTACATAAAGTGTGATGGCAGCATTCCACCTGCAGTTATAGACACTTAAGTATGTGATCAGTGGTACCGAGAATGCAGTCAGACTTCTTCTTTTTGGGCACACACACCATCAGCATGGCACTGCCAGATCTAAAGACTAGTGTGGAGAGTTGTTCTCAGCCCCCATTGATAATAATGCTTTGTATTCTATGTGATCATTTAAGAAGAATTTAGTGATTAACGATTACATCAGGGAACACGTAGGAAACGAAGCATTTAACATGGTACATTAGTTTTGATGGGGGTTGAGAAACTAGTAGATTAAACATCGAATTTAAGGTGAAGTTCACAACATTCTACTTTAATGACGAAATATACCACGAGATTAAAGTGGAAATTTCAATTTTTTTTTCCTCTCTGGCCCTCATATGCTTCTGTATCAGTGATTATGGTCCATTGTTCCACTAATAACTTCTGATTGAGAAACATTTCATTAAGTCAGCCAGGCATGCAAAATGCCTACTGAATTACGCTAACATCTGAAGCTGTGCATCAGGTGAATTATAATGGAGGAATATTTTGGACAAACTAGAGTTAAGGTGCAAATAATTGTGTTGTGAATTGTGACAATAAATAATATGAAAATGATACGTGAGCATAAATAAATGTCACCAAAAAGTGTTTTGCTAATTATTACTTTATTTAATTCTTTATTTTACTGACACCACAAATAACATTAAAGACACCATGAAATGAAAACTGTCAGTTTCACCCATCAAAGTTGAGAGGGTGGGCTGTAGAGAGTACACAGTACAACGGATGTAAATTATTTAGCCATCAATTGCCACATTTACAACAGACACTTCAGATGCAGACTTCTGAGAGGGTGATGAATTTGGAGCTTCTTGAGTTAAAGTAGCTGCTTCATGCAGTGTTTCTGAACAGCTTTTTCTTGTACTTGTATCCAATATGGATGCACACAGTCAACTTCGGTATGTTCTTTGCTTGCCTTGGGAACTCTGATCTAAAGTGCAGGCACTAGAGACAGAGTCTTTTAGAAACACTTAGCCATTCACTAGGCTCTTGTATATTGATCAGTTAAAATGACAGATTTCATTTCAAGGCACATTTCATGTTGTGTGCAATGTTATCGAAAAAATGATTAAGATGTAATTAAACAAATAAGCAATAAGGAACAAAATACATATTACCTGCATTTAATTATTTATGCTCATATTAGTGCTGGGCGGTATTACCAAAATTCTATATCACGGCTTTTTTTGGGAGCAATAATCTCTACCGCATGCCAAATGTGAAATAAACAAATAATATTTACTTGTATTGTTTATTTGTTTCTTCGGTCTACCTCACCTTTCCTTTCTCCTATCTGAGCTATTTGACCTGCCTACTAGTGTCCTCTGCAAGGTCTTATAGATAATAATAGCCAAAGAATAAATGACACACAAATGTGAACAGTGCAAATGTTTACTAATAAGCAATACTTCAAGTCCAGAATCTTATACACAACATGTGTAAGGAACACTACAAATACAAACACTGAAAATGTCTTACACGTAATAACACAAGAATTAACACAATAACAAACATTATAAACAATCATTTCTGAAATAATCCATTTCGCAATTAGTGTACAAATATAAAGAAATTAATTAATCTTCAAGTTCACTTTCACTAACCGTTACAATGTCAGCATCATTAGGCCAGCCATTATACTTTGGTCTGCACTTTTTTTTGCTGGCTGTCAAGCAGCGCTTTACACTGGGCTCTGGGTCAAAAAGTTCAAGTGTAGGGACCTCTGTACTGATCCTTACCAAGTCTTCCAGTGTTTCTACACTTAGGGAGTTGCGCACTTTTGATTTTATTCTGTTTTGTGCTGAAAATCCTTGCTTGCACTGAGCTGCAGATATCTGAAGCACCAGCATTATTTCGACTAAGTGAAGCAGATTTTTAAAATCGGTACAGAACGGCTCCTTGCTCAGCATCACTGTCCATAGGTCACTGTAAGTCTTATCCATAAACTGACCCTTCACTAATATTTTCAACATTAGCCATTCCTTCTGCACAGCTGTGACATCACAGCCATTGTTTGATAAGAGCTCCCTGTACCATTTAACAAGTGTGTCTATCTCACACTTGCCATAGCTATCAATGTCCTCTGGCCATGCATCATGTCAAAACACTGAAAATGACTTGATGATTTCTGATCCCTTTGAATGTCCGTGCTGTGTAACACTTGACATCATGTTTGCAAACCTGATCTCCAATTCTTTAACAGTAATGTCAACTGTTTTTTTCAATTGCGGCCTTTAGATCACTTCTGAATGTGGCCTGATTTTGGGGGCCTTTCAATTTAACATTTTGGAAAGTTATGACTGTGTGGCTACTTGCAGCCCTCTCACTCCTGCTTGTTGATGGCCCTTCCTGTTGCAGTGAACCTTCAGGCTGAGAACCTATGTGCTGTAAGAATTCCTGCAGCGTACTTTCTCTCAAAGCATTTTCCTTCAATCCTTTAATTGTTACCACACAGCCCACAATTGCAGCAACTGCCTGAGGAAGTATAAGAGAATTTTTTTGAAGTTTAAAGCTCAGCTTTGAGACCTCTGAAAAAAGGTCATGTAAAAAGTGACAAAAGGCAACGAAAGACAGGCTTTCCATTTGCTGAACAATGTTTGGCTCTTCCCTTTATGTCTATGTTTTGGATATGACTGCAAGGGGCTCCATATGATGATGCACAGCTGTGTACTGCCCCTGACCTGTTGCAAGTTTGGAGAAACACTGAGAGTGCCCGATAAATTTGTGGCAACCAGCTCTGAGTTTTTACTGTTGGTGGGTTTCATACTGTGCATCCTAACTCTGCTCCTATAGCCTTCAGCTCCTGCTTGCTTTTGGGACTGAAATGATACGTTTTCCACACTAGTTGCAGAAGGTCATAAACTTTTTCAATCATTGGCACTGACCTTTGTGTGTTTAGCATTGCCAGTTCCAGCCGATGGGGTAGACAGTGGAAAGACAGAGCATGTTCACCTATCTCTTTTCTGAAAAGTGCCCCTATTCCCCCTGTTGCACCCATGTTCACTCTTGCACCATCTGCTCCAAAAGCACTCATTTTATGTACCCACCAATTTGGGTTGGTTGGGTCAGCATTCTGAAGCAGTGATTTAATGGTGTTTTGAATCCCTTCTGCATGACCATAATCAATCTCAGCCAAACCTACTAGATGAGTCTTAGGTGTTCCATCAGATACATACCTACAGTATGTGATGACATTGTCTTTCCCTGAGACATCTGTTCCACAATCAGTTATAACAGAGATGGAGTTTACCTTTAAAGCTTCTTCCAGCACATTACTTTTTAATTCATCTGCAATGCAACCTACAAACTCTGTACATGCTGTATCATTATCATATGTTTTTGACACATCCATGCCATTCTTCTTCATCAGCAGAATTTGAGATTTAAACTTTGTGAACGGTATTTCTTCCAGTGCAATTATATATGCTGCATTGAATTTTATTTTTAATTCTTTCATCTCATTTTCTGTCACTTTCTCACAAGCACGTTGCACTGCCTTTGCTATGGGGGTGTCACAAGGAGCAGACCTAGCGATCACACAGTCTCTAGTATTCTTGTGTTTCTTACTCTCACCATGCTTTTTCAGTTTCCTTTTTAAAATGGCTCATACCACAAATGAATTCTGTTTTACCAGCAATTTCTTGTCCGGCTTGTGCACAAAAGCTGCAATACATCTTTCCCTTGTCATACCATAACCAAGCGAACTCCTGTAACCAAGCCGCTTTAAACTGTCTTTCAGGCGTCAGGGCTGCGGCGCAGAAGACTTTGCTAACGGGACGGAGTTGTCATCCTTTAATAACTGTACATTTCCGGATGCCGGTGGCTGTACCTCAGATAACCCACTGACTGAATTATCTTCGGTTCGTTCAGAAGTAGACAAGGCAGGATTTGGACGTGTGGGCATTGAGAAAAAGTCGGAAATTTTTCGTTTGGCCATTTTGCGTGTTACATGGAAAGTTAGGACGGAATTCGAGGAGTATTCGTGGCCCGATTCTCTTTTATTTCAGATCCCTATCCGCAGCAGTTAGCGAGATGTGTTTGAAGCAGAGTGGGAGTGTCAGATGATGCCTCGCTTCGGTTTGGCTTTAATCACGTGACAGTGTAATAGGAAAGGCAGACGCGGGCCGAGAGTGTCCGCACATAATTAAAAGCCGTTTCTGCTGCTTTAAATTTAAAACTTTTCTTAGATTGAGAGAGAGAGTGTCGCCACCGGCAACTGGAATGAAAAAACTAGTCGCAAAATAGAAAATCATGTCGCACTGGCGACCATTTTAGTCGCCATCTGGAGCCCCGCTAAGAATAACCTATCCCACTGTCGTGAGAACATTTTAAAAACATTTTAATGTGCACACAAGTATTAATACAGATTTGCATGGCCTCATTAAGTGATAGTCTTCAAGGGGGTGGCACTAATGAAAAGAAGGAATCACATTGCATGACAGATGCAGTCAAATAAAAATTTGCCTCTTTATTTAACAAATTTTGCAAACAACTTAAACTAAAATTTTGACAACATATTTTCAACCATCCAAAGAGGCATTTAAACTTAGTAAAATATCCAGAGGTGCTTGTCAAAAGTTGTATTGCACTGAACATGTCTTAGAAAAGGAATAAATAGTAAATATTTTTTGTAAACCAACTACACTTTGTTAATGTTAACAATCTCTGTCCACTGACATGTTAAAGTAACTTTTTAAACAACTTTTTAACATCATTAAACTGCATAATATTTAAACTAATAAATAACAACAATACAATAAATAATAGTGCAACTTACAGTAATAATACTATTACTTCCAAGACTTCAAAGCCTAGGTGCATTACACAGTATTCACCAAATTAAAATAAAATAAAACAAGTGCAACTTGGTGATGACATCTTTACCAACTGAACCATCATCAAGGCAAACTACATTAATATGGACATTGCTTCAAGCTAAGCTATATACATAAATAATAAAACTGCAACTTGCATTTATAATACTATTTGTGGTATAGCCCAACGGAAGCGTATTAGGGCCACAGTGAAGAAAAAAAAAAAACTATATGTCGAGATTAAAGTCGACATTTCAGCTTTATTCTCATAGTTTATTTTGTCATTAAAGTAGAATGTCGTAAACTAAACTTCATCCTAAAATCAATGTTTAATTTACTAGATTTTCTCAAACCCCATCATTAGTTAATGCAGCACATTAAATGCTTTGTGTTAAGTGTTCCCCGACCCAGTTGTTAATCACTGTACACGCTTCTTAAACTGACTTCTTATACACTAAGAGGATGCGCCGGCAGCGATCGCCGCACAGAATACATTCACTTTATGATATTCCTGCTCTCTGAAAATGTAGACTAAGATAAATTTTCATGATGAAATGCATTAAAGCAGGTATTAAACATACACGGTAGTGCTGCTCCCTCGCAGTAAGGGGTCCCCAGGTGTACATTCAGTGTAGAGAACTTTATGGCAGGTGTGACGAGGCTCCAAAAAACTGGATGTATGAATGGGTATCGACAGGTTTAACTTAAATATTGTGTAAATATTGGGTTTGTGATCTGGTGGTCGGAGACACGGAACACAGAATTCAATGCATGTTCTTCTGAGCGGGCTTTCTTTATTGCATGCGTGCTGTCTCTGTCTGATGTACCAAACCCGCAGTTCCTATCTTTCTTTTTTCTTTCTCCACATAACCAATCACCACACGATAAACGTCTTTGTGAAATTAAACGTAGTTATAAACTTAGACCATGGAGTGTTCAGAACTTCGTTATACATGTTTAATTATGCCATCCATTCAGGGTTGCGCCCATCCCAGTAAAAATTGTTTGCGAGGAAGGAGCAAATCCTGAACGTGGCGCCAGCACATCGCAGGGTGAATACAAGCAATACAGTAATCCCTCGCTATATCGCGCTTCGCCTTTCGCGGCTTCACTCCATCGCGGATTTTATATGTAAGCATATTTAAATATATATCGCGGATTTTTCGCTGCTTTGCGGGTTTCTGCGGACAATGGGTCTTTTAATTTCTGGTACATGCTTCCTCAGTTGGTTTGCCCAGTTGATTTCATACAAGGGACGCTATTGGCAGGTGGCTGAGAAGCTACCCAACTTACTTTTTTTTCTCTCTCTCTTGCGCTGACTATCTGTGATCCTGACGTAGTGGGTGTGAGCAGGGGGGCTGTTCGCACACCTAGACGATACGGACGCTCGTCTAAAAATGCTGAAAGATTATCTTCACGTTGCTACCTTCTGTGTGCAGCTTTTAAGTATGCTGCACGGTGCTTCGCATACTTAAAAGCTCAAAGGGCACGTATTGATTTTTTTTATCTGTCTCTCTCTCTCTCTCTCTGCTCCTGACGGAGGGGGTGTGAGCTGCCGCCTTCAACAGCTTTGTGCCGCGGTGCTTCGCATACTTACAAGCCAAACAGCCCTATTGAATTGTTTGCTCCTTTGAAGAGGAAGATATGTTTGCATTCTTTTAATTGTGAGACTGAACTGTCATCTCTGTCTTGTCATGGAGCACAGTTTAAGCTTTTGAAAAAGAGACAAATGTTTGTTTGCAGTGTTTGAATAACGTTCCTGTCTCTCTACAACCTCCTGTGTTTCTGCGCAAATCTGTGACCCAAGCATGACAATATAAAAATAACCATATAAACATATGGTTTCTACTTCGCGGATTTTCTTATTTCGCGGGTGGCTCTGGAACGCAACCCCCGCGATGGAGGAGGGATTACTGTACATTCACTAGCAGGGTTAATAAAGCATAACAAAACCCCACATCCTACATGACTTTGAAAGTGAACTAAAGCACGCCGAGTAAACCCACCAGAAAAACCTGCAAATTCAAGGCAGGGTACACCCGAGACACCCTTGCTGCGAGGCAGCAGTGCAACCTCCACGCTGCCGTGCCCCCACATGATTAATGCATGCTTTAATGCATTTCATCATGAAAATGATATCAAGTATTTATCTTAGCATTCTAAATGTTCTGAGCAGGAATATCATGAAGTGAATGTATTCTGTGCGGCGATCGCTGCAGCGCCTCTTCAGTACAAGAGGAAGTCAGTTTAAGAAGCACGTACCGATTTAACATGGCTTGGGGAACACTTAACACAAAGCATTTAATGTGCAATATAACTTATGACAGGGTTTGAGAAAATCTAGTAAATTAAATATTCATCTTATGATGAAGTTTAGTTTACGATGTTCTACTTTAATGACAAATTACGAGAATAAAGTCAACATGTCAACTTTAATCTTGACATAAACGGCGAGAATAAAGTAGAAATGTCAAGAATAAAGTCAATTTGTCGTCACACTATTACACAGTACCCAGGTACATTACACTGTATTGAAAATAAATAAAACAAGTACAACTTGGCTTGCAGTATTATCCAGTAGTTTAGAAACAGCATTTACACATTTGAACATAATGGTCCACATCTGACCTTTTAAAACCAAAGTATCTCCAGGCAACAGACCTGACTCCTTTTTTTCGGCAAATGTTCTTCTGTGTCATCATGTTCAACTTTATCGTCGGCTACAGCTTCAGTTTCGGAATGTTCTCTGTCCATTTTCACCGCGCAATACTTACACTACCACTACCCTATTTAGCGGTGTAGCAGTGAAAGCGAGTCCCCGCGCAACAACTCTGTGATTAGCGGTGTAGCAGTGAAAAAGGTCCCCACTTGAACAGTTTCCTGCTGTGCCACGTTCCAAATGTCGTTTAGGCAATTTAAACCGGTGTTGCTGTATAAGAAAAATCCATATCATAACAAAAATAAAAACGGTTTTCGGTATGAACCAGTATACCGCCCAGCACTAGCTCATATGTCATTTTGTTTTTAATTATTTACTGTCTTATTTCACGTACAATATGTATTTATTTATATATTTTTTTCCAAAATTCCTCCGTAAATCATGTGAACCTTTACATGTAACCCATAGTTAATTTTCGGAATGATACTGTCAGTGCTGATGTTTGTATTTGTCAGTGTTTTTTCATGATCTGATTTTATTGATTTGAGCAAGGTATGTTACTTCTGTATCAATTGCAAAGAAGAAAAAAGGCATAGGAGCAATGTGCTAACTCTGTTTATGAATTTCAAATGTCTTCATGTTTTTAACAGGAGGCTTACTAAATAAGTTTGATGCATCTGGCTCTACTCATTTGACAATGGAAAAACTGCAATGACTTCTTTGCGCTCCATTTTGCTAAACTGCTGCTGTGGCAATTGGTACCAGATGTGGTGGTGGGACTGCCAGATTTCTTGTTGCTACAGGCCACTACATAAGTTGTATGTCTCATTTAAAATCTTTGGGAGTGGTATATGATTTTACTGTATATGTACAAACAGTAATGCTTGGATTATAATGTATTTTTAAAATATAATGCTCCTGAGTCATAAGTACTTTTCATTAATTGCAGACCCTTGAGGATTCTTGTCCATGTTTTCTCATAGTCAACTACTGTAGTGAATTTTTTTGCCATGATAGTACTAGGGTGTTGTACCGTGTTAACCATTATGAATGTAGAGAAAAGCCAAGCAAAATGACACTTTTTATTGGCTAACTAAAAAGATTACAATATGCAAGCTTTCGAGGCAACCATGATACAAATAGTAGATAAGATCAATGACCAAAAGCAAGGAAACACTAGAGCTTTATTGCTGTACTATCTCTGATTCAAGCATAAAAACTGTAAAGGAACATATATAGTTAGGACAAGGGAAACATTATACTATTTAGATAACAAAGACTAGAGTATGTTTAAAGATGATTTTTTAAACTAATTCTGTTACAGGCTTGTTGCGCAAAAAGCCATTAGCAGAGTTGACTCGGAAAACCAGATGGATGCCTCTCATCTTCCTTTATAATAGAGGAGCATGATGCAAGATCACTTTTCAGCATGTAGAACTGAAGAAAAGCTCCAACAGGAATATTGGAGTCCTATACTACCCAAGTGACTGCTATTTTACAGATAAGGCTAATCTTTCTTGAAGAAGCGCTATACCTCTTTAATATACAGTATTCCAAAGACCATGCCTTGACATTTGTTGTAATAGCCATCTTGCATATAGACAATGCATAGTGTCTGGGGCTTTAACAGACTTGTTAACAAACTGACTTAAACCTGTCCCAGGTTGAGCATATCCAAAAGCTATAGACTACACCTATTGTATGTCTAAAAGAAGTATGCATTAAAATCCTGATTGACCGGCATTACTTCTACATTTGTTGTTTTATACAAACAACCAAACTAGTTCTAGAATTTTTATGTATATATTGTAAATTATTATCAGTGTGTTACAAAACTTGGCAACAGTATTACATAATTTACAATACTCACAAAAAAGCAATCAGCAATTCTAAGACAATAGCATAGTTCACTACTGCAGTTAATATCCTCTATGGGTCATTTCAGATAGTAACACTATCCATTTTGAAAGGAAGCTCAGTATGGTAATTATTCCACAGGCCACTTTCCAATACAAAATGGAAGTATACATACCAAGAGTTGTCTTCTCTCTCCAACGGTTTGATTTACCCCAGAATATTGGAGGTGTGTCTCCTCTATGTGACTGACGTATGTAGGGCCCTATGATTTCCATGATGCGAAGAACACAAATGGAATCGCGGAATTAACGCATAAAAATGAATTTTAGATTTCAAAACAGAAATGTCCGGAATTTAGAGACAGAAAGGATGACTGTTACAATACTTTCCAATATTTTAAATATTCGAGTGATCTGTAGTTCTGTCATCCAGATACTATTTTCTAGTTTATTGTTTTTCAAGCAAACACAATTCTTCACAGAAGTCCAATCGTGCCTCTATTTGTGCACATGTTTCTGCATGTTTTCTCATTAAAGGCACACAAGTTAGCTAGCTTAATAAGGCAGGCAGAAATGTAAAAGCGAGCAGTATCACATACCCCAACTATGTCCAAAAAACTAACAAACACAAGTTTAACTGAAAACTTGAGGGCAAGACAGATTCCTCGGTGACATTTACGAATCTGGATAACAACTTTTCTGCAAGCTTTGGCAGCATACCATAGACTATACACCAAAAAATACTTGCAAGGACCCTGTCCAATCTAAAACCCATCTGAAGAACAAGAAAAATTTAAGATTACTGAGTGTTCCCCTTCAGGTAACAACAGAGGAAACAACAAAATCATCAGATGCAAGATGCCAGTTTGTGGAGGACTTTATGGCCATGGGTGCATAGTCAGACATACCACTTGAAAAAAATGATGAGGATGCGTCCTTTCTTTATTAAGCATTGTAAACAATGAGGCACGCTGCCTGAAAATGAGAACAGTCTTCATCAAACTCATTCACCCTGTGTCTTTGAGCAACAGAGTAGACTCCACCCTGTTCTTTGAAAGACTCCTGGCAAGAAAATTTATGTTGTAGTTGATGAAGCCACAGATAGCCAAAGACTACAGCGTTTTCAACATAGTTGGGAACATGTGCTGATTACAGCACGTTGCTGTACCACCATACGGGTGGCAGCTCTGAGGCTAGGGATTTGCACCGGAAATCTGAAGGTTGCCAATTTCGAATCCCGTAAGACAACAGAAGTGACTCTACTCTGATGGGCCCTTCAGCAGGGCCCTTAACCTGCAATAGGTAACTGCCTTAGGTATGATGTTAATCTGCATCCAGCCCTGTAAGCAGGTCCTCTAACTATCAGGGAAAATCTGGGGGTTGGTGGCAGGATTGGCACTCCAGCCAGTGTGGTGTTGAGGTATCACCAGTTACACGGCTGCACTCGGATCTCAGTCCGGGTGGTTTGTTGTGTGGTGGGTGCAGCAACGCTCTGTAACATAGTGATAGGTGAGTAAACATTTGGCTGTATGGTAATTCTTTTCTGTAGGCAGTTCTAATTGTAATGGATGTATTTATTGTAAGTCATTGAACCGATTAAATTATATTTAGCAGGTAGAAAAATGTTATTAGTGAATGGCATAGGTTGTTAAAGGGTTACCTTTTGAAAATTAACAATATTTCTGGATTTAATGAACATTTTGCCTCACGGTGACGAGGCACGCAAGGTCCACATTTGACTCTTACGATATAAACTTTGCACCTACAAACCTGGTCGGAAGAGCAGTCTTTTCCTCAGATGCAGTGAGCCCTTAAAAGCAGGTGTGTTTCTTTTTTTTTCCTATTTAATTCCCGGATTTAGTGTCTTCCAGATTGGTTAGCTTTTGATTTGTAATTAATTATTTTAAGATGTGCAGTAGTTGAAGCTACAGATGCATTGATTTTTAAACTACAGATGTAATCATGTAAGTTTTCAACCTGTAAATATTTAAAGTTTAAGAATAATTGGAAATAATTTACATACTTACAATTACAGATACTGAAGACCAGTGCTTTTTGGCAGATGTTCTCTTTATGGAGCACTGCAACTTTTCCATCTTTTTACAGACAGTATTTCAGTACCTTCACAACAACCAGCTGAATCTTAATAGCATTTTAGATAGATAGATAGATAGATAGATAGATACTTTATTAATCCCAATGGGAAATTAGCAGTGGTTACAGACAATGCATCATGTCTGAATGCATACCAGGAGGTTTTAAAAGACCTAACAGTGTGCTTTCAACCTTCTTGTGTCATGTCATCAGTTTGATGGGAGAGGCTTGGCAGCACTATAAATAATAAGGAATGTAATCAGGAAATGGAAGGCCACATGCACAGTTGCTGTTAAACCCAGGTCTGGCAGGCCAAGAAAAATACAGGAGCGGCATATGCGCAGGATTGTGAGAATGGTTGCAGACAACCCACAGATCACCTCCAAAGACCTGCAAGAACATCTTGCTGCATATGGTGTATCTGTACATCGTTCTACAATTCAGCGCAATTTGCACAAAGAACATCTGTATGGCAGGGTGATGAGAAAGAAGCCCTTTCTGCACTCACGCCACAAACAGAGTTGCTTGTTGTATGCAAATGCTCATTTAGACAAGCCAGATTCATTTTGGAACAAAGTGCTTTGGACTGATGAGATAAAAATTGAGCTATTTGGCCATAACAAAAAGTGCTTTGCATGGCGGAAGAAGAACACCGCATTCCAAGAAAAACACCTGCTACCTACTGTCAAATTTGGTGGAGGTTCCATCATGCTGTGGGGCTGTGTGGCTAGTTCAGGGACTGGGGCCCTTGTTAAAGTCGAGGGTCGGATGAATTCAAACCAACAAATTCTTCAACTTTGTGACTGATGCTTGAACATTATCCTGAAGTTACGCAGGGGTTGGATATTCCAACAAGACAATGACCCAAAACACAGTTCGAAATCTACAAAGGCATTCATGCAAAGGGAGAAGTACAATGTTCTGGAATGGCCATCACATTCCCCTGACTTGAATATCATTGAAAATCTATGGGATGATTTGAAGCAGGCTGTCCATGCTCGGCAGCCATCAAACTGAACTGGAGAGATTTTGTATGGAAGAATGGTCATAAATACCTCCATCCAGAATCCAGACACTCATCAAAGGCTATAGGAGGCGTCTAGAGGCTGTTATATTTGCAAAAGGATGCTCAACTAAGTATTGATGTAATGTCTCTGTTGGGGTGCCCAAATTTATGCACCTGTCTAATTTTGTTATTATGCATATTGCATATTTTCTGTTAATCCAATAAACTTAATGTCACGGCTGAAATACTACTGTTTCCATGAGACATGGCATGTATTAAAAGGAAGTTGCTACTTTGAAATCTCAGCCAGTGATAAACAAAAATCCAAAGAATTAAGAGGGGTTCCCAAACTTTTTCATATGACTGAATCTCACACTTCATTTCTTCTGTTTACGATATTAAATAGGTGGTTCTGTCATTGTTGATTTCTAACATCATCCTGTGACCTTTATGTGAATTGAAAGTATGAAGATGGGGGAGAAAGGAAAAACTGGCTATACCACTTCTTACTTAATATTTAGCACGCCTACACTTGCTCAGTCTCCCATTCTTTCTAACTTAATTATTTTATTCTTTGGAAAGGAATTGCAATCTAGGGTGTGGCATCTACAGTTACGTACTTGTGAAGAGAGAGAGAATGAATTTTAATTAATTAAAAAAAAAAATCAGAATTAAAGTATGTATTGGCATGTTTGTAAACATACTGTGGATCAATATGATACCATTATACCATTTATGTTAAACCAGCAAGATGTCTGGCACATTATCCACATTAATGTCAAGAGAGGATGAAAAAATTGAAAAATCTGTCCTACAGTGTCCTAAGTCCTGAAAGTGCAATTCAAATTCTCTGTTAGAAATACAGCTTAGGTTAAATTTCTTTTCTTAACACCATTCTTTAAAAATGAGGAAATGATCAGGCTTTCATTATCTGTTGGAGCCAACTTAGTTTATTGTAAAGTTTATAGAATGGAGAAAAGTACAAGTTAACAGCTCTATTCCAGAACTGATGTAAGCTCATCTTAAAAGTCATAACTATCCTTCTCTTCTGACTCATTAATGAAGGATTAAAAAAAAGCACAGATTACCCCAAGGCATGGTCAGGATGGTATTTGCCAGTATTTGCATTTTATTTGTCTCATCAAACACAAATTTTGGAATACAGAATGAATCTATTTTGGTTGCTCCGCTACTGAAAATCCTTTTTCTTTCTAAGTTCTGTCTTTCACAATTGTAAATGCAGCTCTTTATAATGATTTGTGCACATACCTGTAGTTAGATTTGAAGATCTGCCTATTAGAGTGACACTGCAAGCCAAATCCATTGTTAATAAAGTCGACCACTGTGCTAACTTGAAACTTTGAAAAAGCACACACAAGACAAAGGCAAGCAAGTTACAGTGGGTACGGAAAGTATTCAGACTCCCTTCAATTTTTCACTCTTTGTCATATTGCAGCCATTTGCTAAAATCATTTAAATTAATTTTTTCCCTCATTAATGTACACACAGCACCCCATATTGACAGACAAAAAAAAAGAATTTTTGAAATTGTTGCAGATTTATTAAAAAAGAAAAACTGAAATATCACATGGTCCTAAGTATTCAGACCCTTTGCTCAGTATTTAGTAGAAGCATCCTTTTGAGCTAATACAGCCACGAGTCTTCTTGGGAAAGAAGCAACAAGTTTTTCACACCTGGATTTGGGGATCCTCTGCCATTCCTCCTTGCAGATCCTCTCCAGTTCTGTCAGGTTGGATGGTAAACGTTGGTGGACAGCCATTTTTAGGTCTCTCCAGAGATGCTCAATTGGGTTTAAGTCAGGGCTCTGGCTGGGCCATTCAAGAACAGTCACAGAGTTGTTGTGAAGCCACTCCTTCGTTATTTTAGCTGTGTGCTTAGGGTCATTGTCTTGTTGGAAGGTAAACCTTCGGCCCAGTCTGAGGTCCTTAGCACTCTGGAGAAGGTTTTTGTCCAGGATATCCCTGTACTTGGCCGCATTCATCTTTCCCTCGATTGCAACCAGTCGTCCTGTCCCTGCAGCTGAAAAACACCCCCACAGCATGATGCTGCCACCGCCATGCTTCACTGTGGGGACTGTATTGGACAAGTGATGAGCAGTGCCTGGTTGTCTCCACACATACCTCAGTGCAAGACACATGACAGCCCGCATGGAGTTTGCTAAAAGACACCTGAAGGACTCTGAGATGGTGAGAAATAAGATTCTCTGGTCTGATGAGACCAAGATAGAACTTTTTGGCCTTAATTCTAAGTGGTATGTGTGGAGACAACCGGGCACTGCTCATCACTTGTCCAATACAGTCCCCACAGTGAAGCATGGCGGTGGCAGCATCATGCTGTGGGTGTGTTTTTCAGCTGCAGGGACAGGACGACTGGTTGCAATTGAGGGAAAGATGAATGCGGCCAAGTACAGGGATATCCTGGACAAAAACCTTCTCCAGAGTGCTAAGGACCTCAGACTGGGTCGAAGGTTTACCTTCCAACAAGACAATGACCCTAAGCACACAGCTAAAATAACGAAGGAGTGGCTTCACAACAACTCTGTGACTGTTCTTGAATGGCCCAGCCAGAGCCCTGACTTAAACCCAATTGAGCATCTCTGGAGAGACCTAAAAATGGCTGTCCACCAACGTTTACCATCCAACCTGACAGAACTGGAGAGGATCTGCAAGGAGGAATGGCAGAGGATCCCCAAATCCAGGTGTGAAAAACTAGTTGCATTTTTCCCAAGAAGACTCATGGCTGTATTAGCTCAAAAGGGTGCTTCTACTAAATACTGAGCAAAGAGTCTGAATACTTAGGACCATGTGATATTTCAGTTTTTCTTTTTTAATAAATCTGCAACAATTTCAAAAATTCTTTTTTTTTGTCTGTCAATATGGGGTGCTGTGTGTACATTAATGAAGGAAAAAATTAATTTAAATGATTTTAGCAAATGGCTGCAATATGACAAGGAGTGAAAAATTGAAGGGGGTCTGAATACTTTCCGTACCCACTGTATATAAAAGCATAACCTGACCTATTCTTTTACTAAAAACTTGGTTTATTTTATTAATTTTTATATGACACTGCATAGCAACTTACTATGCTTATACTAGCCAGCTGTAGCATCATATTGTTAGGAATACCTCACAAGGTATGGAATACAGTACTATATGTTTCTTTGAGTCTAGTTTGCCCATCCCCTGCATTAAATTGTAATTGTAATTTCTATCTGGTGATTGGTGTGTCACGTTGGTGTTCTCAGTATCATCATTAGTCAACCAAATTGAGAATGTCACCTTTTTTTTTTTTTTTTTTTTTTTTTAAATAGAGATCTATTGAGTAATCATTAGTCTTCAGGCCACATGTCTTGGGACAGGAGATTACATTTGGGAATAGGTTCTGTAATTATGGGTTCTCCTTCCACTACTTTTGTCACTCTTTTGTTTGTTTTGTCAAAGAAGCAGTTTGTCTCAGAATTAACTCCAGCTTGTTGAATCTTGCAGGATCACAGGATCTTTATAGCTAGTGGTGTTGATCTGGCCTTTTGAGAAATAGTCCTTGTCCTTGCATTTAGAATGGACTGTCTTGGAAGATAGAAGTAGACCAGTGTGATGTTGCTGCCCTTCTAGTGAAGTTGGTTTAGCAACCGTAAGAATGCTGTAGTTGGCACAGTGATCCTTGCATTTGACATGGAAATCTCACCAGACGGAATGCTGATGAAATCTTCCAGAACTGTTCAGATGCCAGTGGAAGGTAACCCAGGTCATGCTACAATACAGGAGGGTACTAAGACAAATTGCCTTACAGAGGAGTAGTTTTGAGGTCTTGCTTCTCAAAGACCTCATTATAAAGCTTCCTGAACATAGCTTTATAGCCTTTGTGGTGCTGAACTTGTTCTTATTATCTTACTAAATTCTTACTTTGTACAAGTACGCCAAGACAGTTGTCATATGTAAACTTATCATATATTTGATCTTATTTAATGTGACTCCTGATATAATGGAAGTCAACTTCAAAGTACATATGTGGAAGTGTTTATCAACAAGTATAAATTGGCCCAGTGTGAGTGAATGTGGTTGCATGTATAAATCTGCCCTGCATCCTCTCCAAAGATGGTTAAAAAAAAAAAAAAAAATATCCATAGCTCTGGCTTTTGCAACACTGAATTAAATAAATGAAGGGATAATGGATGGATTTGGCTATTACCAGCATATTAATTTGGGAAAAGTAAATTACAGCATTTTTTTTTAAAATAAACGTTGGTAGTCTCTACCAACTATCATTTCAGTGTTTCTGCTTCTTTCACATCATTTCTTACATAGAAGGAATGCCCATAACTTTCCTATAGCCAATCTTTTAAAGTCCTGTTAGGCAAATTTGTGTGATAATAGGACTTGGAAAAATGCAAAGCTTACCCTTTAAGTCCATTATTTCTTCACAGTCATTAAATGCAGTATATTAATTTGCCACATAAAATTGTGTTCTAAAGTGAAGCAGTTTTTTTAATAAATTTTAAAAATATGTTGCCTGTTCTTGTAGCTTACAGTGGAGCTGAAGTGCATCAGAGTCCATAGGTGAATGAAAAAGCCTAAAAACTCATGAAGTACTTCCACTGTAAGGTAGCAAAGGTTTCCATTTTACTGCATTTTTGAGGCATCCTTGTAATAATGAAAGGAAACTAGAAATCACTATTTTATCACAGATTCTGCAAACTGTTTTTCCTTAGGCAAGCATACATTTCCTGTTTGCTTGTCTGCTCACAGTTACCATCGTGGATAACCTCAAGAATCCCCAGCACCAAACTATATTCTGTTTATAATCCTACTTTTGCATCTGCAGTCCTTTTGCTTTAGAAGTTATGCTCTGCTATGACAGATGTACACTCAAAGCATATTAGTTTTTCCTAAATGGCACTGACTTTTCACCCATTATATTCTGTGTTGCTATGCTACACAGTCTACAAAGCAAGATTCACCCTGAGTGGGAACATAGTTAAAACAGCACATACTAGTTTCATTGTACTTTATACATATAACAATAAATTTGAAGTGAACTGATTACACTGTGTTGTATTTTGAATAAAAGCTTTAGATTTTTGAAATAGCCAAGCCACCTGTACATCAGTTTCCGTCGTGTGTAACTTGTGCACATACACAATAAAGGAAGTGCTCAAAGAAAATGAAAAGACAGAGTGTGCAGTACAGCAGATTAAAGTACCACAAACCAATTATTGAATTTTTTTTAATGCATACGTTGCTCTTGCTGAGTGTATGATAATAAAAGAACCGAGGATAACATGTTTGTGTGAGTAAACTCACGGACTCTCACTCATACTTATCAGTCTGTAAATACATGATGAGAGCATGTAAAACTAATGCAGATCTTGGTGCTGAGAGGCAGGAATAACAGTTCGGTGCTACCTGGAGAAACCGGCATAAAAGTAGCTCTGTAAACAGCCACGGTGTGGCTGTGGCAGGGGTTCAGGGCTTGTGCGCAGAGAGACCATTGCTGGTGAGTCCTTGATGTAAACCCATCACGGACCTGGGGGAGAAAGTAGCATACTTGGCCTCTGACCCAGGGTGAGTTTAGAGAGGTGGAGCTGGGTGGTCTGCATGAACAGACAAGGTATTGAAGAAATTGGGAGCAGATTGAGCTGCTGTACACCTGGGCCTTGTGGCAGAAGCAGCCACCGAAGAAGCTAAAAACTCCTTTATAGGACCACCTGACTTAGTAGTTTGCATAAAGTGTCAAATTCCTTTCCTCTGTCTCTTGCACATTGTTACAATATTCTCTCCCATTAAAGCACACTTGTGCATTATCAATCCAACAGGAAATATCTTTGTGAAATATTTAAATAAGTTTCCATATAGTGAAAGAATATTAGCACAATATAAGCACACTCCCATCAAGCACAGTATGCGACTAGCTTGATGGGAGTGTGCCGTTGACTGCCTCATACTCAATAAGATTATGTAAATGATGGCTCTGACTGTAAATCACTGGAAAAGTCGTGAAATGTGACATGGCCTTTATCTGCAATTTTGAAGCTGGTTTTGTGCAGCCAGAGTCACTCAATGCCCTTGAGTCATCATTTCACAATGGATGGATTAATGTATGCAGTGTTTAATTTCTGTTCAAGAAATGCACTGTATGAAAATAATTGTTTGGTTATGATATAGGTAAGATTTGGTGATTAAGCTTGCCTCTTATTTGACCTGTTAGTATTAGAAATTAAAAGGAAGTCTGATTGTGATTTATGTTCTACTTTTTAAATTATGTATTAAAAGTCACTCTGGAGTGATCAGTAGGTTTTTACTTCAGCTATATGGGTCGGATGGATGGATGGATTTATTTTTTACTTTGTATTCCTTTATTTGTACCTTGTGATAGTGTTTCCTTCTTCCCTTCCTTGTTCTTAATTGATCTCTCGTGAAGAAAACTTTTCAATTGTTCAGTCAGTGCTGACTTGCAGTGAAACAGGCTTCTCCAGTCCAAGATACTATAAAACCTGTTTGACTTATGATAAGGGCTAGAATTGTATTGCTGTCTTCAGCAGAGGCACAGTGCTACTTATGTTGGTGCATTATGTATAGTTGCCTATAGTAGAATTATAATAAGATAATGTATTCTTTTCATCCTACAGGGACCACACATACTTTGGCAAATGTGATTATGGTTGTAATCAATACCTAACTGAGTGAGATGGCTTTTCTGCCCTGGATGTTCTGCTGTGCTTACCATGGCAGTGCATCTATCAACTTATGTGAATTTTCTACTATACAGAATTACCTTCCTGGTCCCATTGACTAAAAGACCAAAGAAAAAAAAAAGAGGAACTTAAACTGTTCCACTTCCCCAGTTGGTGAGTTGAGGCTGTGTTGTGCAATTTGTTGACTGGATTAGTTGCTTTTCTTCTTAGACAAGTTTCAAATCGACATCTGCAGTCTTCGTAGCAGTGCAAGTTATAAGGCTGAGCAGATCTTCTAAAAATCTCTGTTGTGGTAGGGCACAGCTTCAATGTAATTTAACTTAGAGACGCATCATGAGCTGTGAATGTTTAGTCCTAGAAAGATTTGTGAGAGCTAGAAATGCAAACCTTTGGGCACTAGGGAATTCCAGAGGAGCTTTCCACCTAATCCTTTTTCTTATTGGTCAGCTTCTTACCTGAATGTCAGAGAAGTATGTTTTACATTCAGTACACTGTGTAGTGGGGCCTCGACTGAGAAGCAGCCTGCCTCCATAGAAAGCCTCTTAACAAATGTACCCACCATATTCAAGCACTAAAACATGGGTCTATAAATTTTCTGTATAGTTAAATGGTAGCACTAGTCAGGTACAGAATTTTTGATTAGCCTGCCTTACAAAATAGGGTTGTGGAGGGTGGGGGAACCCCACTACATTTGATATAGGTCCACTGCAGGACACACTTGCACTCACTAGACAAGTATAGAATGTCAGATAACCTATGCTTTTTTTTTTTTTTTTTTTTAAACAAAAAATATAACACTTAATTTCTTTCCATTTGATTAATTTTAATTTTGTTTAAACTTAAAGGTGATTCACATAAGCAGTAAGAGCCAGTCCATTTGGCAACGTTGCTCAAGGGGTTTGTTTTTGAAAATTAACGGGTGTGCTCCAGACACTGAGGCGTGGTGTTTATGTAACTCTAGTGGCGCTCTCTCTGGAAAGTCTGCGCTATGGACACAGAGGGGCACCAATTTGGTAATTTAAGGTGCACATGCTCTGGCCATCGAGGAGATCCCTTGACCCACCCGGACTTAGAAATCTAACAATTCTGACTGCAATATGGACACCCAAGGGGTGGCTTTCATGAAACTAAAGCAATTTACTTTACAGAAAAACATGGAACTTCACTGCCATTTATACTAAGAAGAAAATGGACGTTGTCAAGTTTGGCATTCTGCAGTCAGCTTTGTCAACTGTACATGCTGAAAGGCAGCGCTATGTTCCCATTTCATCATAACGAAATCCCCATTATAACACTTTTTTTTTTTTTTTTTTTTTCTCAGTCCTGAGCTCTTTGTTGTAATGGAATATCATCTGTGTATCAGTGTGTGTGTGTGTGTGTGTGTGTGTGTGTGTATGTATGTCTGTATAAATACACACACATAATAATGTATAATATAATGCATACTGTATATGTAATACACACTGATATATATACATATACAGTATATACACACTGTTTGCTATGTTACAATATTTTTTTTATGATTGACTGATCAGCCAGCTTACAACATTTGGGAAGAGTCTGTTTCTGAACCTACTGGTATGAGTGCCAACGGCCCTAAACTGTTTGCCAGAAAGTAGGGTTAAAAAAACTGGTGAGCACGGTGCCAGCGGTCCTTTATTTTCATGTTTTCATAAGGTGGTGAGTGTTTTATATGACTTGAGCAGAAGGAAGCTGTGGGCCAGTAATATTTGGTGCCATTTTCACTACCCTCAGCAGTAGTTTGAGGTCTTAAGCTCAGCAGGTGCTGTACCTGCTTGTAATGTAACTTGTGAGAATGTACTCCACGACAGATGTTCATCAGAATAGATAGAGAATTGCAAGCTGTACTCGGACTCATGAAGTAAAGGTACCAGTGAGCTTTTTTGACAAGAGCTAAAATTTGTTGTGACTGCTTCTGCGCATCGGTTATAGTGACTCCATGAAATTTAAAGCAGCTCCTCTTTTTCAAAAGCTTTTGCTCAGATGTAGATGCCAATGCTGTCTGCCTTCTTTTCCAGAAGTCTATATCCAGCTCCTTGGTTTTACTGACATTAACAATCCGCTTTTTGTCATGTCACCATTTAGTCTGCAGGTAATCCTCTTCTCTGTAAGCCATCTCTTCATTATTGGTGATCAGCCCTATTGTGGCGGTGTCATCAGCAAATTTAGTGATGGAGTTGAAGCAGTGAAACTTATGTAATTCCATTGTGTCTTGAAAATCACTTCACATGGCGTGGGTGCCTTGCTGGCTAAGCTTCCATTTAATTTTACTACCCGGTCTTGTGCATACGAAAAACTAGCTTGTGACCAGATGCAGTTTCTGGTGGAGAGCTAGTTTTCCTGTACTTAAAAACTCTAGATTTCAGTGGGAGATGAGGTGTTCTACTTTCTTCTTATTGCATGTTTATAATTTTGTTCTGTCTTTTTTTCTTTAGGGCACCTGGGTTGCATATCATTCCCGAATCATGAAGAAGAATATCTGCAAGCAACTGTTGGCTGCACACCTTACATTATCATCCTTGGTCAGAACTGCACTGCAAAGTACCATGTGGTGAATGGGCTGCTGGGGGAGCGCTTGCTACCTGTTTCACTGTCCAGTTCAGGCCACCCTGGGGCATGCCAGGGGATGGGTAGCTGCAAGAGGCGTCGCTTGCGCTTCACTTATGGTCGCCAAACCCGACTGAGCTTGGCTTTGCCTGGTCAATATGAACTGGTACACCAACTGGCGGCCCATCGTGGCCGCTGGGAAACGATTCCGGATGAGGACTTGGAGATTCAGGTAGAGAGTGAAGACCCAGCCCAGAGGCTGGCTGAGCTGGAGGTCACACTTCCACATCATTTGCTTCAGGTCAGAATTGTTTCGTGGCTTCAGTCTAAATGAGAGCACATGCTTTGAGCAGTGTCAGAAAGTAAATTTATGTCTTATCTGTAGTGCATTTTGTGCTGTGCCACCTTTATCTTTAGAGTTCTGGTACTGCTGGTTGAGAGGCCAAAAAGAGAATTAGGAAAGAGAATATAAACTCCTGTTTGGTCCTTTATCCTTTTTTCATACTGTCTGTCTTTTTCTGTAATCCTTTCTTGTGCCCCTAGCAAGCTTCTGAGCATTTCACAAGCACACGTGAAAAGAGAATCAGGCCTGTAGTGTGCCTGACTGTGAGCTCAATGAAGGAATGTGGGGAACAAGCAACACATCCCACCCATCGCTTATCTTGAGCAATGTGTTTTCTGTGCGAGTATCCTATGCAAGTGTGAAGTGACTGTCACTTAGGTTGTGTACATGTCTATATGCTGCCCTATTATTCACCCCTAGCACCTTTCACAAAAAGTATGTTGTCCCCATCTATTTTATTTAAAATTCTTGTTAAATTGGCATATTTCCTTGAAAATGCCATTGATGCCCTGCAGCTCTCATCTCTTGGTGACAGCACTGACTGTCTCCTTTGTTTATAAGCTTCTCCTCCAGTGACTCATCATTCTTCTTCTTTTCCTCCTCCCACTACAAGAAAGCAGGCTAACCATTATAGCTCCAGGTGCTGTAGCTTTATGTCCCTTTTACACTGGCTACCCACTTTTGCGTAACCTTTTCCTAAGCAGATTAGTAAATATTTGAGTAGTTTTATATTGTTTTGTCTTAAATCTTTATAGTAATTTGCAGTGCTACTTCTGGTAGCTGTAGAATCAGGACTTTTTACCGTTTCTATCAAAACATACATATGTTGTAATGAGAGAGTGCTTTAGGAGAAAAACTTATAATGAAAACCCTGTGTTCTCCAAATTACATACAAACTATAATATTTGTTACAATATAAAACACCAAAGGAACTCCCTGAGATATATTTTGAACTCCTAACCAGTTAACACTGTTATCTATGTGAGCCTGAGCAATTCATGGCACATCCCACCATGTAGTTGTGCTATTTTTTTTTTTTTAATTCCATTTGTTTAGGATTTATTTACTGATACATTTGGTCAAAGTGGCATAAAATCAAAAGCATTTTTAAATTAGCAGAATCAGATGTTAGACACACAGAATCCTACTTGTGCTAACTGACTTTGCAATGCCTAGAATATTTTTATCCCATCTCTTAAAATATCAGGTTGTTTAAAAAAAAAAAAAGATTTTGTCAGGCTCCTAAACTGTTTTTAACAGTTACTATATGATAGAATGAGTTGAACAAACTCACATGTCCTAAAAGTTATATTTATACTGAACACCAAATATTAATCTGTTCTCAAACAGAACAGGCAGAGCTCAGAAAGGTGCTGGCATTGTGGAAGTATGAAACCCCAGCACAGTTCTGGTATCCATTATAAAATGGGCAACGGTCTGTGCACCCAGCCTGCATTGTGTATGTGCCTGCAATGCCTCTTCTTTACCTGATGTTCAGTACTAATTGGCTATTAATGGGCTGTGTAGCTTCTGGCAAAGGATCACGTTAGTGTAGTGAGATTTTCTGTATGCCGCTTTTTATGATAAACCCTGCCTCTCGGCAAGAGAAGGTGCTTTACCAACTTTTGCCTGCTCCCTTTGCTCTGTGGTAGTGTGCAGGTTTTTGGGAATTAAACTCCTTTTTCCCTCTGTTTGTTTTAGGAAGCTCGAATCCTGGTTGCATCTTGTACTCTTGTTCAGCCATTGGAGACTGTTGTTGAAGACTGCCTCAAAAACATTGCACCCATCATTGTCTATGCCACTTGTGAAGAGACACTTACACAGCATCAGCTGGATGACCTACACCATGTCCAGGATATTGTTCCTTTCCCCATCTGTTTCACACGTGTGCCAGGCAGTGTTCGCCCAGCTTCTGCTGAACGAGAAAAAAGTGCTCTTTATATGCAACTGACCTCTCAGGGCTTCCTCAGTAGCATGGCAGGTAGTTGCTCCTGTGGCATCTCCTCCCAGCAACAGTCAGTGACAGCCAAACCCCAAAATGTACTCTGTGAGACATTTGAGAGGTTACCTCGAGTATTGGCAGCATTTGCGCGCCAAGTCTTGCAGAACCAACAGGTTGAGGCAGCCACAATGCTGAATCTGGTGCACTGCCGCTGCTTGGACATTTTCATCAACCAGGCCTTTGATATGCAACGAGATTTACAGATCACCCCTCGCCGACTTGAGTATGCACGTGAAAAAGAAAATGAGCTCTACTTGTCACTGATGGGCATTGCCAATCGTAAACAGGAAGAAATGAAGGATATGATCGTGGAGACACTAAGTAGCATGAAGGATGAGCTCTTGGAAGATGCTGCCAACTTACAGTTTACAGGTGTGTTACAGACGAAACTGACAATTTTTGTTGTGCCACTGCACAAGGGTGCCTCATGGCTTACAGTCCTCTCATAGTGTAGTGGTCTTTTAATTTGTCTAAGTAAATACTTGACCTTTTTAAATTGTGCACATCTGAGCTGTGTGTAACTATAGGCTAAATAATAACCCATTTGTCAATTCCAGATATCATAATTCCTCCGAATGGCGAACCAGTCAGCTCCAAGGACATCAAGTCATGTATCCAGCAGATCCAGGAATTAATTGTGCTGAGACTAAACCAGGCTGTGGCCAACAAACTTATCAGCTCTGTAGATTACTTGCGGGAAAGTTTTGTGGGGACCCTGGAGAGATGTTTATCTAGTTTGGAGAAGTCAAATCCAGACATCTCATCCCATAACATTACTAGTAATCACCTTAAACAGGTTAGTATACAATTACTTTTCTAATGTTGTTTTCTATATTTAATGTTATTTGTGCTTGATGTGTACAATTAAATGTAAATAAAGTGGGTGCAGTAACATACAACTACAACAATTATTATATATAGCACATTTTCGTACAATGAATGTAGCTCAAAGTGCTTTACACGATGTCAAAAGAAAAAAACAAGAATAGGAAAGAATAATAATGAATAAATTAATTAATGAATAAATAAAATACATCTGTATGATGTTATAAAACATAAATATATAATTAGTAGAAAGGCATCCTTTATATATATCATATTGTAAGTCTCAAAAAATGAGTCCAGTGATAAGGCCAGATGGTCAGGAGGACAGAAAAAAAAAAACAAAAACAAAAAAGAAACTCCAGTTGAGCTGGAAAATAAAACAAAATCTGCAGGGGTTCCAAAGCCAAAAAACTAGCCAGCACTCACTGGGCATTCAACCTAACATAAATGTGCTTAAATAATTCCTCATTGTTTCCAGGCTTTGACTGAGAGGATGAAATTAAATAAAACATTACTGGTCTTGGTACACTATCATGTTCTTAAAAACCTTGATAAAAGTTTTCACTGAAATTTACTGGATGTAATTCTCCTGAGTAAACTGAAGGAGGTACCATGGTTTTAACTGTGGGTTTAACTATGTTAGGAACAAAGTGTGTTTTTAGGTTTAATCCCATTTTTCATCTTTTATACAGGAGATGTTGCAGGATTCTGTCAATAAGGAACTAAAAAGAATAGAAATTTAAAATAGAAAAATTAACTGTGTCTTTGAAAAAAAGTTTAACCACTTTACTATGATATTCCCAACTGTCCTGTGTTGATATAGGTTTCCTTATGAGGTCATGCTAAAGCTGGAATTAAGGAGTCCTGTGATCACTTTAATTTGATTACATGTGTCTGACTGTTTCAATTACTACAGTAGGCATTTAATGCCCTTGTATAATTTTTAACATTCTGACCTTTGAAAGTTTTATATAACAGTGTAGTTAAACCCATTAATCCATCAATATGCTCATCCAACTTTATTCATTTCAATGTAGAGAATGTAGAGGCAGAAGTAAAGTGTTTATGTATTCTAAAATAAAACCTAGAATACTTTGTTAAGAAATTGGCTGGCAGCAGCATTATTTGCCAAAAGTGTGTTTAATCAGTTCCAACAAGATTCTTCTTTGTAATGTTAATTTTGCTGGTTTTTTTCATTGCCTATATCTACTTTACTTTTCATCTAACACATTTATTATTTCAGCGTAACTGACTGGATTCCCATGGGAGAAAAAATTGATGTAGTTGTGATGGGTAGCAAATTAATACTGTTTTGGACAGTTTTCATAAGTTTGCAAATGAATACCTTTGCAGTGATTGTCCGTGAAATTAACTTTTTCTTATTTAAACACATACAATGTAAGTTTTGGAATTTAAATGTAATGTAAATAAATCATGCTAAAACTCAGTTTATTTCTTTAAATAAATAAATGCCCATGAGTAACCTATTGTATTTTAAGTGATTTTTGTCTGTGAGTTATGGTTAGCTCTCTGATCTCTCCATGAGCTTTCATTGAACAACTGAAAACCATGGAAAGGTACAGTCATTTTTGCGCATGGCCCTAGCACCTCTCGATTGACCATGTTTAATTTACATTGTTTTTTATTCTGACACTTCAAGCTGTAAAAAACTGGGAATAAATTAAATTAAAAAAAAATACTAGTTATATCATGATACAAGTAATTCAATTATGCACACACAAACCTTTACAACTCTAGTAATTGCTCCCTTATGCCTGCGACTCATGGATATCACCAGACTTAGTTTGCTTCCAGAGAAGCTTTACCAAACTGTTGCTTTTGCCATTTTCAGTTCTTATCTTTTGCTTGGTTTCAGACTCCATTATCATTTTTTAGCAAGTCAAAACAATGTTCAGTTGAATTTAAATATGAATATTGTTTAGTCTATGACTTCCTGCATTTCCTTTGGTCAACATTTTGGTTTCTTTGGCTGTGTAATTTGCATAGTTGTCTTTTGCCTAATGACGTGCTCAATCACCGAGTCTAGACAATTTTTTTTTTTTTAATACATAGGCAAACGGAAGAATATAAAAGTTAATGTCAACAGTAAACATGGGTGAATCAACTACAATAGTGGTTGTGCATGCCAAAATGTAATACTACAATGAAGTAATATTTTGGATAGGCAATAGTTTATACCTTGCCTTGCTACATCTTGAAAGTTTTTTTTTTTTTTTTTTTTTTTGGTCATTTGTCTTGGCTGCTGTCTAGTAGAATACTAGAGTTCTCTGAATTTTTTTAAGTTCTACTGTATCATAATTATTGCCATTGAGAGGTCTCACTTTTGTGCTTTAAGTTTTAATAATTAAACAGAACAAGTCCGAACAGTTAATTGTTAGATTTTCACCACTTGTGATTATTTCATTTTTTTTCTGATATTTTTTTATTTTTCTGCTCAGCTCTGATTATTGATATATTTACTGAAGTTCTCCCAAAAGGAGCAACAATATTACAAATGGAAGATATAAAGTAAAAGAAAGTATATTTTGCATGCTGTACCATGGTGATATAGTGTAGTGAAAGTGAACTCAGATTAACTCTTTTGTTTGGTAAAAAGCTTGGTGGTAGAAACCAGATATACCATGTGTCAGTAAGAGCCTGGTTGTAGTGCTAGTGTGAAAAGGTATTGTATAACAGTCAGGATTTTTAAAATTATATTCATCTTCTTAATACCCCTTTTAACTTTTTATTTTGCTTGTATTTGGTTTGTTGCAGATCCTGAATGCAGCCTATCATGTTGAGGTCACATTTCACTCTGGGTCGTCTGTCACTAGGCTGGTGTGGGAACAGATTAAACAGGTGTGGTTTATATGAAACTGGCAGTGCATCAGATTCTTTTTATGGATGGCATGACAAAAGGCTGGACAAAACAGCACTATCAAATGCACACAGCGACAAATGAGAGTAGCTTGAGACCCCTCTTGGGGTTAGTTTCATTAACTGAAATGTTCTGTCATTTTTTTCTATCTTTCTTAATACATCAAATCACACAGCACCCTGAACAATAATATTAATATGGTAAGCTCACTAATTAAACACAGTTTATGTACAGATCCAAACCCAAAGATGTTACTTTTAGAACATACTAACCTAAAACACATTTCCCATTTCCTTTTGTATTTGCTGTATTTTTAAAGGGGTAGGCTCACATACTATACACAGATCATATATAAGAAAATATGCCAAGATATTACCTTGAAGACATTAATATACAGATAAAAATTCACATTCCCTTTTTTCTTCTGTGATATAACATGCTTTACATTTAAAAGTCTGTGCATGTTCTTCAAAGGCAGTGGGAATGTCATCACAAGGTCCAACACAAACTATTAACATTTTAATGTTCCAGAGATTTGTCATTTTTCAGCCTGTCAGATGTGCTCATTTACCACTGCACACGTTTGTCAGCATTTTTCTAACCAGCACACTTTTTAAGTGTGCTTATAACTGTTCGTCTTGCAATTATAGTATGTTTCTTTTTTTAATGTTCTGTTTGTCTATCTCTTCCTTTGTGTAGATTATCCAAAGGATCACTTGGGTCAATCCACCAGCCATCACCCTAGAATGGAAACGTAAAGTGGCCCAGGATGCTATCGAAAGCCTTAGTGCTGCCAAGCTTGCCAAAAGTATTTGCAGTCAATTTCGCACAAGACTCAACAGTTCTCATGAGGCCTTTGGTGCCTCACTGCGACAGGTATTCACTTACCTTTGGCTAGGCACCAAGCTAACTTCCAACTCTATTATGTTCGTCTATAATAACTTAATTTATCACTTTTCACAGCTTGAAGAAGGTCATACTGGGAGGCTAGAGAAGACTGAGGATCTGTGGCTGAAGGTTCGAAAGGACCATGCCCCACGGCTGGCCCGTTTGTCCTTGGAGAGCCGCTCTCTCAGAGACGTTTTACTGCATGGTATGACCTGGGAAAATGGAAATAACTTAATTGCAGAATAGTCAGTAGCATGTAGTTCTTTGGGCTGCAAATCAGTGAGAATATGTTGAAGTTACAAGATTATCACTCTGAAACTATATGTTGTTTCTTAACCATTCCAGATTACTGATGAAAGGTATATAGGAATTAAGACACAGAAATAATAAACAGACTATTTAGATGTGGGGTTGCTTTTTATAGACAACAGTATGACCGCTTCCGATCAGTAGCTTCCTCACACAATGTTTATTTCTAAGAGTTTATTAATTGATTTTAGTACTATTTTTAGCAACATTTATTTAACAGTGACTTCTGAATTTGTTGCTAGCCCAGGTTGAGTGTTTTATATTTATAAAAGGATTATAGCAACAAAACCTACTAAAACCTTTTGAATGCATAACGTTTAGCAATCACACAAAGAGTAAATGTGAAAATCTAGGAAAACTGTAAACAACCTCCCCAAGATTGCTAGACCATTCACTGACTCACAGGAGGGTGAGATAGACAGAAGACCAGGTTCTGTCATGAAATGGTTGCATTTGTCAGTCTCCATGGACTAATGCAATGCTTCATATTATTTTCCATTAGCAGCCTTACATTTTCAACAAATAGCCTTAATGATTTTTGTCACTTTTATAACACTGATTAAATTTAGCAACATTTTTCAATTTCTGGTTTAGATAGCATTTTTGAAATGGTAACTGTTTGACATTTTTTCCCTGTTAAACTTACCCATACTGTATATGGTATAAAAGTTCTGATCTTTTTACTTATTTGAAGGAAGAATACTAATACTAATATGCTACACATTTTGATCAAGGTCAGAATGGTGGTTAAAATATCTGTTATCCATTTGTCATGATACTGTAGATTTGGGACATGTATGAATTTAAATGATCAAAAATTGATAAATGGCAATTCATATTCCAAATTATAAAATTAAGGCATTAAGGGAAGCAATATTTTTCACTTTTGTTTCAGAGAAAGATTGGTGGGTCTTTAAATAAACACATAAAACCTATTATTTTATTTGAATTTAGCATCACTATGTGCTACACACCAAGTGACTTTTTACCCCATTGTGCCTAGCCAAAAACCCACCACTTACAACTAAGAAACTATAACTAAGAAAACAAGCAGCTCATTTGAAAAAGTTTTATTTAATGAGGGAATTGTTGTTCTTTCACAAACTTATTAAATGCTCCAAAAGGAGAGGTCTTTTTGGAAGATTTTTTTTTTTTGTTCAGGACAGGACAATTCACTGCTTTGGGCTGCACACACTGTTAAATCCCAATGTCTGATCCTGCTAAAATATATGCCTTTGTTATGTACTCATTTGTTTAATAGGCTTTTATCATTGAACTATACTTAAAAAAAAAAAAAAAAAAAAAAAAAAAAATCTTATGGATAAATAGCTCCCTTTTAAACATCATAGATTCAATTCTGAAATTCCATGACCAAATTCATATTTATACCAAGGAAACAAATACTATTTGTATGCTTACAGTGTGACGTTTACCTTTTCTGCAATTAATGTATTGTTTCTAGATCTACAAAAGTAATTATCTTTTCATATACATTGAATTTCAGTTGAATTAATACATTTGAATAGTAAAATAGCATCCAGTGTATTGGGTTTAATCCCTCAATATGATACAGTCCCCATTAGCTCAGTTATACCCCTTAGGGGTGCACATGGCAATGGGCGTGTATCCCAGGAGTTACAGTATCTTTTCATAGAAAATGCCCAATGAAAATTTTAAACTGTACTCAGTAGTGTAAGTACTTAACACCAGTTTAAAAAACATGACCTACAATTGCAATGTAAATGCAGCAATAATAGCCAGACCCCAATCTGTACTTCGATTGCTCAATTTGTGGGGTAATCCTGTCTGCAAGGTTTCTTAGTCTATTGACACAATTATAATAAGATTCCATATAGAATGCTACTCCCTTTTCTGCTTATCAGCTGTACAGAGACTATTTTCTGATAAGAGCTTTTTGTGTTTCTTGTGTAATAATTCCTGACAAATTGAGTGAATAACATTTTTAGTTAATTTAAACACCTTGTGTAAACACTGAGGTAACTTAGTGAGCAATTAAATTGACCCTTATTTGCCTTTATTGGTTTTAGGAAAGCCAAAGCTGGGCCGGGAGCTGGGCCGTGGACAATATGGAGTGGTGTACCTGTGTGACAGTTGGGGTGGCCGTTACCCTTGTGCTCTTAAATCTGTTGTCCCTCCGGATGATAAACACTGGAATGACTTGGCCTTAGAATTCCACTATACAAGGTGTGTGTTTTTGTAATGCAAAATTTCTATCTGGTGTGTTTATTAAACTAATCTTTAAAAATGATCACAACTGAGGTTACTTTTATTAAAATTTTTCCTGAGAAGTAAGTAAGTGTGCTCTCTCTCCTTGAAGTATTTAGACTTTGTAATTGGCTAGCTAACTGTTTTTCAAATGTGTTACGAGGCACTGCCCTTGTTTTCTTTAGGTCTTTACCAAAACATGAGCGTCTGGTAGACTTGCATGGCTCAGTTATTGACCATACCTATGGAGGTGGTTCAAGTATTGCAGTACTGTTAATAATGGAGAGGCTACACCGTGATCTCTACACTGGAATCAAGGTGAGAAGTTGTGTTGATAATTTGTAATTGTTTTTTTCATCCAGTTGCATTCAACTCACAAACACAGGTTATACTTACCCAATATTGTTTTTTTTTTTAGGCAGGATTATCGCTGAAGGAGCGCCTGCAGATTGCCTTGGATGTGGTAGAGGGAATCAGATTTCTTCATAGCCAAGGTCTTGTCCATCGGGACATAAAACTGAAGAATGTATTGGTGGGTTATTTGTAGATTTTTATTGTTCTAGTATAAAATAGTTAATTTTGAGGAATGTTATATGTAATAAGTAAAGGAATGTTCATGGGGCTTTCGCCTGGAGTAGCAGTATTTCCACTCTATGGAATATGTTACACAAGCCTAAAGTTAAAAATGGGTTTCCATTGGAAGAACAAGTTACTGTGTGATTTAAAAGCCTAAATTGAGCAAAAACAGTTACCATAACAATGAGAACCTAAATCTGAGACACTTGCTGTAAGGAATTAAAACTTACTGAACTTTACCAGACCAGACCAGAAGTTGTTCAGGGTGATGTTCACAGCTACTAATATAATTACTAAATGATGTAAAAAACTTCTGTCATAACTTTTTGCATCGAAATCTTGAAACAATGTCTAGGCATCTGGCAGTCTTCTCTTGCTGTTACCTGCAAGTACACATTATTCTAGGTGCAACCTACAAACTCTTTGTGATATGTGTAGTTTGTGATAGTTAGTGATTAAAAAGGTAACACAGTTGAACAATAACCAAGCATGAACTCAAATATACAAACCACTATGTCAAAATAAGCAATATCACAACAAAGTGCAAATAAGCCATTGATTATCTAGTGGTAAGCCATTATAAGTTGTGCTTAACATTTTGTTGTTAGAAATATCTTATATCACTAAACCCAAATGATTATCCTGAACAAATCATTGTCCAGTTAAGACTGACTTGGCATACATGTATCTTGTTATATGAGAAGAAGAAACTGCACAATTGATAAGACTTGAGTTGAAATTTGAAGATTCCCATGTTGTAAGTTTAAAGTAGATTGTAAAGAAATTCCATGTTTACTCTTTATCCCCATAATATAATACTTCTCACCTTTCATGTCTTTGTTGAGGAACACCATCTGACATTTGTTTTTAGTTATTATTTAATAAGTTTGATCAAGTGTGATAGTGAGTTTCCTATTACTTTAAAGATTACACTCTTTCAGTCATTTCTCATACTTGAAACTGATTGCAAATCAGGTTGCTGTTGTTCGTGCTTTATATAGTACTGTTTTGTAATGCTTGTATTATGGTGACCCCTACTCTACGTATTATTTCAGTTGATACATACATACAACATATCTGCTATAAGGTAGTGGCATTATTAGGCTCCATCAGATCACTTTTTCACTTATTGTAACATATTTTTATGCATTTATTTCCCCATGTAACATTCAGAGTTCTGGTTTGTTTTTTATTTTTTAAAAACCCCTGCCTGATAAAAAGTATATTGCATCATTGTTGGCTCAGATTAGTGTGACTCTATAATAAAAGTACTTTGACACAAATACTGTAGTGAAGTACATAAATTTAGAATGAATTCATTAAAATGTGAGTCACATGCTCTTGCCTTATAATTGGGCAAATATGTTGGTGACATTTGAGATGATTCTGGTCTTGTGGCTCTGATTAGTATTAACCCCTGTAGGATAAAATATGTTCTCTCTTGTGGTTTTTGCACTGTAGAAATTGGCTTAATGTCTGCTGTCTTGCATAAAATAATGTACATTTACTAATGGTACTGGGAAAATACTTATCTTGGGATTTCAGAGTATTAGACATGCGAGGAAGAATTTGCATAGGTTACAACATTGCCTAAGATTTCCACATCTTTACTGGTTAGTAGTTCTGTTTAATTTGATTACAATTTAGCTTCTTGTATTTCCAGCTGTGACATTATTATTAATGGGTTGTCTTCCATCTTATCTCTCAGATATTTATGAATGTACTAGAGACTCGCTTATAGCCTGTACTGAGTGAGTCCTTTCACAGTGAATGTACTGAACCTCATGAACCGATAGCTACTGATATTATCTGACAGGGTGTGTCTGGCTTGCTTCACTTTGTACTACCTCAAACTTATTTTTCTTATTATCAGCTTGACAAACAGAATCGGGCAAAAATTACAGACTTGGGTTTCTGTAAACCAGAGGCTATGATGTCTGGAAGCATCGTTGGAACTCCAATTCACATGGCCCCTGAGCTTTTCACTGGTGAGTTTTATTAACAGTTCCTGCAATTGCTTTAAAAAAGAGGAATGTGGAAAAGTGGGACTGTTTTATTACCAGTACATTCATCTCTGCCAGACATTTGAAGCAGGGGGTCAGTTGTTTCTATTGATGGTGATATTTTTCTTTGTCTTCCAAAGGCATTACAGTCAAATCTACAAACCTAGGACAATTGGGGGTGCACCTAAATCATAACTCTCAATGTTGGTGGGATCTAAAAGTGGTTCTAAAATAATAGTGATTTCTTGTTTAGTAACACTTCACTCCTTTTAAGCTTTTCTCAGTGAGTATTTTGGCATCAACATACTGAGTTGAATACATTGTGTCACTCTGTTTTTAGCAACAGTCTCTGGGTACTTCTAGGGGAAATTTCCAGGTAATCTGACAGATAGAGAGATTTCTGCAGCCTAATTCTCCTCTCAGAGAACAATGCCCAGTGGGTCTGCAATGGGAGGCACTTCTAGGACATGTTTGAAATATGTCTACACTACCTCATCTGGGCTCCTCTTGATCCAGAGAAAAAGTGGTTCTAGCTGAAGGTCCTTCCATTTTGCTGAACTCTTCACCCTACCACAAAGTTTTAACTCTTGATTAAAAATTAAAACATGTAAAACTAAGGTTCTTAAAGTCTCAAAGTTGTTAAGGTACTTTATAAATAGAGAGCCAGGAATGTTTAAAAGTCACTTTTTATTTGATAGAATTGTATTTTTGAATTGATGTAAGGGAGATGCAAAGGGAAATTGTTTTAAAAGCAACTGACAGAGACATAGCTATTTCTCCTTTTTTGTACAGTGGATTTCTTGGTCTTGCTTGTAGGACTGAAATTGATTTATATGAATGCTTTTATGTAGGTTAGCATCATGCAGTTATATGTTGGAGATTTAATTTACAATATTTGTAGACCACAGTTAATCACTCTAGGCATCTGTGAAATAGTTTTTAGAATAAATCAAAATTAAAAGTTGTGGGCTGTGAGTCTCTCCAAATTTTGATTTGTGACACGGTCTGGCAATAGAATTGTTTCTTTGTTCCTCTGTTCAGAAAAATATCTAATCAAAGTGATGAGCATACCTTATATCACAAAAACAGACAGTGTTACATCGATGCTTGTTTTACTTCTTTGCCTGTTTTTTCCACAGTGGTTCTTTCTTGCTTCCGCTTTTAAAAGTTAAGCTTGCATTAGAAATACAAGCACACTGATTAACTGAAGTTCTTGACATTTGGAAAATTCTATGTTGTTATTTGTGCTAAATTGTTTTTTGAATAGGCTTGCAATGAACAGGACTTTTTTTAAATTGCATATAATATACTTCAGTGTGGTTAGTGTTTATGTTAACTAAATTAATGAATTGCTTCATGTCATTATAACTTATTCACTATTTGTATTTTCAGTTATAGGACTTTTAACAGGCACATCCATAATTTTTTTTGTTACATTGTATTCTATTTTAGGGAAATACGACAACTCTGTGGATGTCTATGCTTTTGGTATCCTATTCTGGTATCTCTGTACAGGATCTGTAAAGCTGCCAGAGGCATTTGAAAGGTGCTCCAGTAAAGACCAACTGTGGAACAATGTTAAGAAAGGTACATTGCATTCTGTGTAATGGCTTTAGCTTGTACTTGTAGTTGTCCAGATAAGGATTTTGGCAGAGTACATCAAATCATTTTGTGGTTTTGGGCCTGTGATGGTAATAATATTGCTCCATTTTTCAATTGAGAAAATAAGATACATAAGCAGCATGTGACCACTTTAGCACCCATCAAAGAAGATATAAAAGCCTTGAAATCATAAGACAGAGTCCGAATCGCATGAGAATGAACCAAGTGACAGAGTGTTTATGTGTAAAAACTAAAAAAAGGATGAACTTTTGAGGCTGATTTCTGACTACATTATTGGTATCAATGGGTGTGGGCAACAATGAAGAAAGCTCCAGGCAAAGGGTGCCTTTTATACGATTAGATGATAATGGAGAATCAGCAACACTGGTAACAAATGGCTTCTTCGCATTTAAGTACTTCATCACAAAATAGTTGAATTATATTTTATATTTACTTGTTCAGCGATTGTATTTATCTGAAGTGATTTAGAAATTCTAAGAACATAATACAGAGGTGTTTCTCTCTTCATGTAAAACTAGCATTTTTAACTTACTTGCACAGGATCACGCATAGTGACTAATCAGCTTTTAGTCCTGTAAGTAAGATTTCAGACTATGTACCCCTAGTCAAAAGCCCTACTCTTGTTTTTGGGGTGCAGTCACAAACCACTGAGAAATTATTTTTAGGAGACAGTAAGCATTTTGCAAAAAATCTAAATTTTACACTTAAAGAAGGGTTTTTGTAAAGTTGGTTTATACAATTGGAAATTCTGTGAGCCAGCCACAATATTGTAAGCTGCTGTAAATGTCTATAAAATGCTGTAAAAGTTTTCAGGATAAAACCTAGAGATTTTGCTTTGACTTCCCCAAGGAGCAGTCTTGCCAAAGTATAATTGGCAAGTCTAACATTTGGTTACTCTTCTGTATATTACAGTTTAAATAGTGGGTTTGGCAAGAAAGTACAGCTGTCAGCTTCAGGACAATATGTGAAATGGCAATCATATTTTGCTTTGGTTTTCTCTCACAGTCCAAAAACATGTAGGTCTGGGGGATTGGTGTGGCTGAATTGGCTCCATGTGTATGGAGGTGTATGTGTGTGTTTGCACTGCAATGTACTGGTCTACCCTGTCTAGGGATTGCAACCTTGCACTTGATGCTTGCTGGGATACATATGGATGGGAATCAATTTTTTAAGACTAGAATAAAATGTGAAGTGGGGGACAGAATTTGACAGTACATTTTATGGCAAGGAATGAGAGGTCCATTTGCCTCCGACTGACCAAGTATTTTTTGTACGTCTTCCTTAAGGAGCAAGACCGGAGCGTCTCCCCACATTCGATGAAGAGTGTTGGCAGCTCATGGAGTCCTGCTGGACTGGAGACCCTTTCAAGAGGCCCCTCCTAGGAATTGTGCAGCCTATGCTGCAGAGCATCATGGACCGACTCTGCAACAGCTTGGATGGAAAAAGCCAAAACTTGGAAGACTCTAACTGACAGCCTCTGGCACATGAAATGAGGCAATAGACAAAAGCCATGAGTAAGGAATCCTCAATCCAGACCAGTGACTATGCTTGCAGTTTTATCTAAGACTTTATTAAAAATAGAAGTATCCCAACAGTAGTGGATATAAATGTAATGACACTTGGCTTCTGTAGTTTAGACAGAGACAAGATTTTTATAAAAGAAATGATGGCACATAGTACACATTCACCATTTCTTTTAGCTAGTACAGTATTTAAATATGTATTGTTTGATTATAATGTATTCCAAAACATATAACTTTTTTTAATAAAAAAAACTCTAATATAACTTGCCATAATGAACTGCTCCTGGGTTGACTTGTAACTTTTTTTCAGTTAAGTATTTTTATATTTTTCCCCTCCTATAACACATTGCCCAGACTTGATAGAACCCATCATTGGGATCTGATATACAAGATTTTGGGAAAGAAATGGTATGTGTTTCCATTTTTGTTTTGCGACCTCTCCCTCCTTAACCTATTGTCTATGAGGGAGGAGCGAAAGCTTTAGATTTGCCAAAAATTTTGATCTCCAGTTTTTGACGAATCTCGACATTTTAGGTTCCCCTGATACTGAAAACACAGATATCTCGATGATGGGTGTGTGTCTATCTGTGGGTGTGTGTGTGTGTGTCTGTGTGTCAGTTTCTTGAGAACGGTCTAGAGCTAAAAAAGCTGGACAGAAAAATACCAAAACTCAAAACTTGTTATGGGATGACGATGTATCGATTAGTTTTGAGCCAAATTGTGCAAGAGAAAAAGACACTCTAGAGTAGGGGTACTCAAACGGCGGACCGCGGTCCACAATCCGGACCGCCAAGACGTTTTTGGCGGACCGCGACTGTCTTCTGTGTAAGTCAAAAGTCCGAATATAAAAGCACCAAAATTATTGTTGTTTTATTATTTACTCTGTAGAAGGGTTGCCAACTGGTATTTTTTATGCCAAATAACTGAAATCTGGCATTTTTGAAAACTGTTTGGCATGTAAAATTTGCGTTTGGTCATCTGGCATTTTTTGGTCTTTTTTACAATGCGAATTATCCACCAAAGTCAGAGCTCCATTCGCATAAGATCGACGCCCTTAAGTCGTCGTTGGTAGCGAGTTCATCGCTGATGACGAAAGCGACCACCACACAATCAAATGTTACAGAAGCTTCGCTACGCATTGTTTGGGTTCTTGGCAGATTTAAGAAAGCATTTACTGATGCAGAGGTTGTTAAAGAATGCATGATGTCTGCTGCTTCGGTTCTGTTTAGCGACAAAAAGTGTGTTGAACTGATTCAGCAGATACCATTATCAGACAGTACTGCTAGTCGTCGTGCAGATGACCTTTCTGACGATAGATAGATAGATAGATAGATAGATAGATAGATACTTTATTAATCCCAATGGGAAATTCACATGTGGTCGGTGGTCAGTTAATATCAGATCTTAAACAGGCTAAATTGTTTGCTCTCGCGTGCGATGAATCCACTGATAAAACTGACATGTCTCAACTCTGTATGTTCACAAGATTTTTTATTGGCCATAATTTTGTTGAAGAGTTTCTGACATTACTACCGCTAGCAAAACAGACCCACGGTGAGGACGTGTTTTCAGCATTATCGCAGTTTATGCACACAGCTGGATTGGATGTAACAAAAATGGTTTCCCTTACAACAGACAGGGCACCAGCAATGACTGGTAAAGATAGAGGACTTGTCACTCATATGAAGGCACTTCAGCCCAACCTTGTTGCTTATCACTGCATCATTCATCAGTCTGCCCTCTTTTCAAAACTTTGTGACGAACTGGCGGAAGTGATGTCTACTCTTGTGAAATTAGTGAATTTTTTACGATGTAATTCGTCTCTGCATCATCGTCTGTTTCGTTCTTTTCTCGAAGAGATGTCTGCAGAATTTGGATATTTACTGCTTCACAATGACGTCAGATGGTTAAGCAAGGGCTGTGTGTTGGAAAGGTTCTGGAATCTCCGTGAAGATGTAGCTGACTTCCTGCAGTCCTTGAATACAAAGAAGCTGCAGAATTTTTAACATTTATTCAAGACAGTGACAAGGTCGCACTGCTGGCATTTCTTGTTGATATTATGGGACATATAAATACACTGAATTTGTCACTTCAGGGTGCAGACAAAACCGTTGTCGAATTGCAAGAAAAATGTTGTGCCTTTGAAACAAAACTGAGCATTTTCATCAATGACTTGGAAGGTGGCAAGATTCTGCATTTCCCAAACCTGAAGAGCTGCATGACAGCTGATCAACAGGCATGTTTTCAATTGATTTCCACATTTCTACATCATTTGAAGGTCGAGTTTGATGAACGTTTTAAGGATTTCAGAAAACTGAAGCCTGTGTTTTTGTTTGTTGCTGATCCTTTCATTGTCCAGCCTGATGGTGAATGGACTCAAACCCATCACTGTTGCAAATGGAAGCAGCTGATTTGCAAGCTTCTCACGTTTTGAAAGCTAAATTGAACGAAGTCGGCATAACAATTTTTTGGTCAAAGTTTGTTCCAGATTCTTAGTATCCTGCTGCAAAGAAACTGGCGATTTCCGTGCTCACTATGTTTGGTTCAACATATTCTTGTGAGTGTGCATTCTCCACTATGAACACTATCAAGACGAAACATCGAAGTGTATTTACCGACCAGAACCTCAGGAATGCAATAAGAATTGCACTGACTGGTTACTCACCGAACTATGCTGCCATTATGAAATCGAAACAACAGTTTCACACTTCACACTGGGTGACAATCATTTACGTACCAACTGGTGTGTTAATTGCAACTAGTCATGTGACTATTTTGAATTGTTTTCCATGTTTTGTGCATGTCTTGGTCTTCTGTAAAAATTTTATCATTTGCGTTGAATCTATTACTAGCCTCCTACAGATCTACACCTACAGTCCTACACGGTAAACCTGGCTATAGCGGACCCCAATGGTTGGTGGCGAACTGAATGTGGACCGGCATTCAAAAACTTTGAGTACCCCTGCTCTAGAGGTACCCACAAATACTGTAATTATGCAATTAATTATGAATTCTTCTCATTACTTACTATCATAATGACGTATTTTATTATCAGAAAGATCTGCATTAGAGTGTAAATAGTTACGGAAATGTTATAGAATAGTTTGGGTGACTTGGTTCCTAGGGCACAAAGCCTACTGAAGTTCTTGTCAATTTTTTTGTGTGGAAGAGGATCAATAATTTTTAAAAATGCATATGTAATGGATAAATATTTAAGGACTAGGAGCTAACAAATATTATTCTATTATATAAAAAAGATAATCTGACTGATCAAAGTAACAATAGGCCAGTAAACTTGACATGTATCATCAGCAAATCAATAGAATCAGATATTAAGAAAAAGGTCGAGCATCACCTGGCTAGAACAGCCAACTTTGGCATAGATTGCATAAAGCATATAATGAGAGGGGTGCATATGATATAATTTGTCTTTGATTTTTCAGAAAACCTTTGATAAGGTCTCACTTGAGATTTGTAGTAGAGAATAATATCTAGCTGATAGGTTAATAATTTTTTTTAGTATCTAACAAACAGGTAGGGAAGTTAAAGTCTAAAATTATCAAATTTTTAAGGAAAGGAAGCTGTTTAATCAGTTTATTTTACATATTTATGACCCCAATAGATCAATCAGATAAGACCTTTTCTGAAGTGCTTTTGAGCCATCTGTAGCGGGGGTGTTTGGGGTAAGAGATGACCAGAGTGGGCCAAATAGGCAGGAACACTTTACATTCCAAGAGCCAATGCTCCTAGGTAGAAACACGGAAGTGGATGGGATAGATAGAATTATGACATCTCTTCCCCCTCCAAGAGGAATGCATGGGCTGGGAGTGGGCTGAGTCTGCCTGAACTGAATCATTGACACCCCCACTTTGCAAGAGTTGTCTCAATAACCATTAGAATGGGATTAATGAGGCCTGCTAACCACGTGGACAGTACTTCAGCTGCCATATTCCGAATGTTTCTGACATTTTCTATTCAAAGGCTAAGCTGGAGCAAAGACCAAGCTGGATCAGAGACCAATCAACATAATAAGTCCGAGAGCCCCCTGGTAGCATGTCATCAGGTTGTATTATTTTAATGCAACACTCATTATTCTCTGCTCTTTTGGACATATTACATTATACTCTGCTGTTTTGGACATATTATTTATAGTGCATGAATGAATTTGTAACTTTCTCTTCAGCCAGTTGTGATATTCTGTCTAATTGCTTAGGGCTACAGAAGTAAAACACCGGGGAGGAAGTGTTAACTAACCCTGACAGTGTGCTAAGAGTATGAGATTTGGATCATTCTGTTAAGGTCTATGTAACATTAATGGCAGGTTGGTATGGTCTCGTAACACAGAGCAACTATAGAAGAAAGAGCAGGCTTTTCTTTAGGAGACTGCTTTCCTTTAACTCGTGATGTGACATCCTCCACATCTTTTATAACTCTGTGATGGGAAGTGTGATTTTTCTGTTCTGTGGTGGGCTGGGCCAGTAACATCACTTCAAAAGAAGCCCACTGAATCAACAGCAACACACCAGCTTAATTCCTCACTGGGACTGGGACAGCCAAGTCAGAACTTTTCTTTCTTTTGTATTCTTCTTGCTTTATAGTAATTCCACTGTGTATTTAGTTCTTTAAAGAACTTCTGTAAAAAGCCAAATTTCTCCCTGGGTAAAAGTAAAGTTCTGTCTAATCTAAAAGATTAAGAAATGTGGAAACAGTGGAATTCATACCTTCATGTTCATTCTTTTTGACAAACGAGAGAAGACCATTCAGTCCATCAAGCTTGTTTGTTTGGCTAATAGCTAAGCTTTCCCAGTATCTCATCCAGATACTTCTTACAGTTTGCCAAAGTTTCTGCTTCAACTATGTATATTGTTACATCTCTCTTATACTGTATTAAAAAATCTTAGGACGAGACAAGACATTTTCAGAGAGATAATTTCAAGTCCTGCTAGCCAAGACTTTGTGCCAAGAGATTTAACCTCGCCCACGGTCCACTCGCCTCTCATTCATGTGAATGCTATTGTCAGACGCAGTTCCTGTGCTCTTAGCTATTAGAAATTTTTATGTTTTCCTCATTTTAATACAAGACATACGATCTATTTGTTTCCTTCAATGTAGTCCTTTTCTGGACAATAATTTTATATGTTCTAGATGAAACATCAACGACTAAGCGAAAAAGAAAGGGCAGTGCGTCAAAAAGATGCCTAAAAGCATTGGAGAGAAAAGAATTTAAAAAAGAACAATAATAATCTAAGTGCAAATTTGGAAAATAAGGAAAGTTATAATCAGCCTGGACCAAGTGGAATTGAAAACCTAACAGGTCCAAGCAGGAGCGGAAAGAAAAGAAAAAGAGTATAAGAAGAATAGACAAAGAGTAGAAGACAAAGTAGAATGTTGTAAAGAGGTTCAATAACGTTGGCGCAATACACATACAGTGCAGGTTAGAGATTATGAAAGTACTCAAAAAAAAAAGTCTCAAAAAAACTGATAATAAAGATTGCGTTAGCGCTAACAAACGGAAATTATTACTCGGTGAAATAACAGAACAGCGAAAAGAGATTGAATATATGAACATAGATGATATGACAGAAGTATGTAGATATTGTTCGGATTTAAACTTTAAGTCGGAGACTTGTAGATCGTCTAATTTGTGTTGCCATCAGGGAAAAGTAGTGTTTCTTCCCAATGAAGAAGCGTATCCACGAGAAATAAAAGATTTGTTATTTGGTGAAAGTGAAATCCACAAACGCTACAGGCAAAATATCCGAATTGACAATAATCTGTTCACGTTCACATCATTCAATGCTCAAAACGCAGATTTACACGATTCAAGACCATACACTATGAGAATCTGTGGTCCCACAACAATTAAAGCTACTACAAGTTTAATTTCAAAGAAAATACAATTCGGTCAGGTTTATATTTATGATCATGGAGAAGCGATGCAACATAGAATTGAAAGAGTTAAATGATTGAACGTATTAGAAATCCTTCAGCCAATAATGGATACAAATCCATATGTCCAAAAGTATCGCACTTTACACGAAATTTATCTGAAAAACATGGACAAAGAAGTTTTCTTGAATTTCTATATGAATCCAAAAGATCACTGTCGTATATATAATAAACCAACGTGATGAATTATCAGAGACAATAGTTTCGAAAGACGGAGATATCAAAGACAGTTGATATTCGTGTTTATCTAAAAGTGCAGCACAATTCGTCGCAAGCGGCAGATCCGGAAAATGACTAGCGCAAAGGGCTCGCACAGGGGTTGGTGAGCAAATCGAGCAGGGGCAGAGCTCCCTAGTTTTAAAAAAGTTACCCAACGTCTGACTAGCTGTACCACCTGAAAATTTGCGGGCCTTGCCAGTACTTGGATGGAAAACTCTAGGAAAAGCTAGGGTTGCTGCTGGACGAGGTGTTGGTAAGGCCAGCAGTAGCGCTTATCCTGTGCAGTGATGGTGACACATCTTTCAGATGAGAGGTTCTGACTCTCTCTCTGACGTCATTAAAGATCCCTGGGCATCTTTTGAAAAGAGTAGGGTTTACCCGATGTCCAGGCTATACTACTCATAATGGCTTGGTCATTCTAGCCCCCTAATCATCCTCTGTCTCTAATTGGCTAACTTTCTCTCTCTCACCACTTCATCTCTCTCTCACCACTTCACCACCTAACAGCTAATGTGTGGTGGGCATACTGATGCAGAATGGCTGTCGCATCATCCAGGTGGGTGCTACACATTGTCTATGTAAAGCGCAATATAAAAGTTATTATTTAATAGCTGAAGGCTTCATGCTTTCTTTTGGTAGTACAACACAAATGTGGCTGTTGCCTGATATACTTCAACATAAAAGTAAATCCGTCAGAAAATCTGGATTGCATGCTCTTTTAACATTCCTGTTCAGTTCAGGTTTTTGAGATGAATCTTCTGAGGTTGATAAAGAATTAGAAGAGTTTAGAATAGGTAATGCTGCTGAGCATTTGAGGAACTCCTCCATGTTCTTTGGCATGCTGTGTATAACAGATTGTCATCTACTTGTACTGGACTTGTGTTCGTCATTTCATTTTATCAGTATGCAGGACAAAAACATTCTTTTGACTGGGTGCAGAACTGAAATCTGCAATCAGCATCCCAATAAAGCATTAAAGCGATGAGCAATTTAATTTTTCTTTTTAACTTAAGCTGACCGGGCATCCAGCAAATCACAGATTGAGAAACACTGGCTTAGATGCTGAGAATGTGTCAACATAAACCTCCAAGTTCTTTTCAGAGGTTGCTTGCTGGACAGTGTCTTCCATCTTATATTCTTGTATTGTTCCTTTTGCCCATTTGTGGCACTTTGACGTTTTTGACCTGAGACCCAGCTTTGTAGGTTACTGCTGATGTCTACGGCTTTTAGTTTTAGAATTAATCTTTGGTGTGGCTAATACAAAGGCTTTTTGAAAGTCTACATAAATGATGTTGTAATATTCAACATGTAATACGTCACCACTTTCTGGTGCCATGATAAAGAAGAATGTATTTAAACAGAGCTTTGTTTTATTCAAGAGAAAGCACAAATGAGCTGACCTGATTTTTCTCCTTGCTCTTTCAATGCCATGTGATCAGCAACGCTGTCAGGGCCTGAAATTGACTGCTGTCCAGGAACACACACACACACACACATGAAAGAGGCTCCACACACACCCATGACCACACGAGCACAGCAGAGCAGGGCCGTGTAAATATTTACCTTATTTTCTTTTCAGGAATTAAGGAAGGTAGTGTGTTAATGGCATTAGATGGAGCAACTGAAAGGCATTCTGGGAATGTTTATAGAACATATTGGGAGAGGACAGTTATTCTAGTAATCCCTTTTGATGCCTTAGTCATGAAAATAAATAAAACTGTGAATTCCCAGGCAGTGCCTCAGGTCTGTATGAGCTTTTCTTCTCAGCCCTGCCAATATGAACACACTCAGGGGGCAATTCATTAGCTGAAGGCTCTGAATTTAGCTAAATAAGCGACATTGTATATTGCCTGCCAGAGTTATATCAAGAAGCATTTTTGTTTTTAAATGTATTGCCTGTTATGGTGCACAGTACATTCCTTTAGAACAATAAAAACAACACTGAAGGGAATCTGACAAAGCCTGGGGCACTAAAAAGTAAAATTTTGCACAGTTCCGTTTTGAAGGATGGTAACCGTGTGACTGACTCATGACCCCCGCTTTTATTAATCTTCATTCTAGGAATCAACACACAGGATGAACTGTTTGCCATAATGAACAATTTGGGGACAGTTAATGTGGCAAGAGAGCCATGTGGTGGAGCCTCTGAGACCCAGCAAAATGCCTAATCATTGTCTGCTTGGATTTTTTCCACAAGTACTGATTGTACACAATGCTGTGAAAAAATCTTTGCCTCTTACTAACGTCCTCTGTTTTTGCATATTTTACACAATAATTGGCCTCAGGGCCAGTAAAGGGCTTGTAGTCCCACCCTATAGCTTAACATTTTCATTTTTTTTTCCTCTAATGAAACTTAGCATACATACACTTCAATGCACATCTTCCTTGACTAAAATATCAGTTGATTATAAACTTAAAACAGCAAAATGACCATTGTTAACTTTATCACTAGGAAAGTTAATTTACTGTAACTCTTAAAAATGATTTAGAAAGCAAATATAGTTATGGCGAATATACAATATATGTCTACATAGCACAGGTTAGTAAATAAGATTGGCTTAAACTGTTAGAAATTACAGCTCCTCAAAACACCTAATGTTAACAAGTGGCTGTTGAGGGAGAGATGGGTTTGGGGGGCTCCTGTTGAGCTCCACTGAATCGATTCATAATGATTCACTGAAAAGAGTCTTTCAAAATGATGGAATTGTTTATGATTCGCCAAACACTAGTTAATGGGAAACAACAAACCGCCATTTTAGGTTTTATTAGTGAAAGGAAACAAACAGGAGGGCAAAACATGCCAAAGTCTGAGTTCAGCACTCAAAATTTCAATGATGCCCCTAATGGCGAATGGAAACTCCACTGTTATCTGTATTTGCTTTACCAATGGGTGTGCTACCAATTTGAGTGTACTGGAAAAGATGCCAAGTCTAGTACAGTGGAACCTCGGTTCACAAACGTCTCGGTACACGTACAAATCGATTTACGACCAAAAAGTTTGCCAAATTTTTGCCTCGGTTCACAACCACACACTCATTATACAAACAAGCCAGTTTCCCTTTCGGTTTGTGCGCGCTGATGATTTCCACACGTGTTGCATTGTTCTCGGTCAGACGTGCGTGCTTGTGCGTGCATGCGTGCTTTCGCTGTGAACTCTTTGTGCTCTATTTCATTTCCCTTCTGGTTTGTACGCGCCGATTACTGTATTTAAGCACGTGTACAACCTCTCCCTGTTCATTGTTCTCAGTCAGATGTGCCTGCTTTACCTGTGAACTCTTTGTGCTCTACAGTATTTCGTGTGCTTTTGCAGTTAACCATGGCTTCTAAGCAAGTGAAGAGTGGTGAGAAGAAAGTTTTGAAGAAAATTAAAATCGAAGTAAAGAAAGAAATTATTGAAAAGTATGAGCGTGGCGTTCGTGTTACTGATCTTGCCGCTGAGTACAAGAAGTCAAAATCTACGATTTCGACTATTCTAAAGCAGAAAGAGTCTATTAAAGCAGCTGATGTTGCAAAAGGAGTTACAGTGTTAACCAGGCAGAGGCCTCAAGTGCTGGAAGAGGTGGAAAAACTGTTGCTAGTGTGGCTGAACAAGAAGCAACTTGCAGGGGACAGCGTAAGCGAGGCGATGTTAAGCGAGAAAGCCAGGAAGATTCATGGCGATTTGCTGCAAAACTATCCTTCTACGAGTGGTGAAAGTGAGGAATTTCTCCACTCAGTTTCTCCTCACTTCCTTCATGTCAGAACTCGACTCATGCAAGGTGAGTTTTCTTGGTGGTTTATGGTTAGTTTTTGTATTACAGATTTTTCAAATGTTCATTTTTTAGTTCGTAGCGTGAATTGTTGCAATGTTACTTTTCTTGGTTGTTTATTAAATTTCTGATTTTTCAAATGTTCATTTTTTCCCTTGTGCTTAAAACTCATTTAAACAGAGTGTTTACAGCGATTGGGTTGTTAGGCTATTAGCGTGAACTCCTGCAATGTTACTTTCTTGGTTGTTTGTGGTTGGCTTTTAAATAAAGTTTGGATTTGTTCAAATGTTAGTTTTTTTCCCCTGTGCTTAAAACTCATTTAAACAGTGTTTACAGCGATTGGGTCATAAGGCTACAGTATAGTGCAAACTCTTGCAATGTTAGTTTTCTCTTTTGTTCAAGGTTTTCTCAGTGTTATTCAGTGTTTTTACATTTAGTTTACTATTACGCTGTGCATTCTATGGTTTGATTAACTATATCTGTGCTTAAAAACTTAAAAAAAAAAATATATATTTACATACAGTTCGTATGGTCTGGAACGGATTAATTGTTTTTACATACAATCCTATGGGGGAAATTGCTTTGGTTCATGACCAAATCAGTTTACGACCAGAGTTTTGGAACGAATTATGGTCGTGAACCGAGGTTCCACTGTATATGATTGAAACATCTGCGCTGGGCAAAATGACGTCAGATTTGGAGATGTGCCTCCGCACGCACCTGAAAATTTTTAATTTCAACAATGTCAAGGAAAGTTTGGTTATGTGGGTGCCAGAATGATGAAAGAAGGGATGAATGTGATGCAACAGGTCATCAAAATGCAAGGAACACATGCGAAAACATTTGAAATGCACTCACGAGAATATTACACTCAGTCATTCTTTTCAGGCTCAGGTCAATAGGTTTGGCACACAACCTTCTCCTTTTCTTCCTCTTAATAGCAAGCAACAATTTTTCTTCTATCAGTAGAAGCTCACATACTCTGCTTGTAAGCTATATGACACTGACTAAACACTGTCACTTATTGACTAGGAGACTAACACGTCAACCAAACGAACTGCTCACCAAAGTTTGCTTTGCAGTGCTGCCTGCGCGGCAGCTTTACACGGTAAGTATAAATCAGGCTAAATGCCAGGGTGTCGGCAGGTCAAGGATTTGTCTGATATCCACGAGCCACTCAGTCAATCAGTATTAAAGTTTTTAACTTCAGCTTTCACCTTTTATCGTTGGATATGTCAGATTTCATAATTGCACTTGCTGATCTCGTTACTGCACCATGCCAAATTACATGACCGAAAATTGCAGCCAATGTCATATTTATTGACAGAGCACTGATTTTCCAGCGCAGTTGTGCTCGCCCCTTTATTCTGAAAGCCAATAGTATGTCACCTGACGGAGTGCCGTTTTATGAGGGGTAACAGCTGAAACAAGTTCAGCAGCAATCTCTGCTCTTCAGTTCTTTTTTCCATTTTACTACTGTATGGAAAATACAAGGCAACAGGCTGACGAGCTCCCCTTCTGTTTGCGAGGTTCAAAACCCACATGTTCCTTACCTCTTTCACTACATTTGAAAGCACTGTACTTCCGGATGAAAATTCATTGGTTAATTGGTTGTCAGCTTCCTGTGTACACAACCCACCCATCTGACCAAAGAGAAAATCCAACTTGTTTGCTTTTATCCAAGCCAATCGTAGACTAGTTGATCTGAGTCATTAGGTATGTCACATTAGACGATCAGCTTCACCGGAGCATGCCTCCGACTCGCTAAATATAGGCTACAGTTGAAAATCGTCTATAGGCTTTAAGTAAAATGCACAGCTTTGCAGCTCATTGATTTAACAGATAACAGTGTGTTGCTGGAATACTTAATATCGAAAGATGCGATTTTGCCATTTTTTAATAATCTATTTGGGGACAAACTTATTCGTGTACGGAGACTGGAAACGCACAAATCAGATATGCATAAACACAAGGCCTGCCCCTGGCATACGCCGATTAGGCAACTACTATTAGTAGTACCTGTAGTAATATTTCATATACGATTGTGAGGGCGCTGTTCTCCAACCGTTACCCCCCTCATCCTTCATCAATTTCACTTACGGATCCAGGTCTGAAACAGGGACTCTCTTTTTGGGCACTTGCAACTGAGTCTGCCTTTGTTTGCGATGTACCCTTACTGTATATACACATATCGTAAGGATTGGCAAAATGGTGATCACTCTGTTTTCTGTTATATAATGCCATACTGACCAAAATGATATTATTTGTCCTTATGTACCTTAGGTATCAACAGAAGGTAGGCAGTCAAATTCTCTTCACCATTTGTAAATGGATTTAAATTTGTGTTAACAATAAACATTCAAATTGGACGTGTAAAAATCCATTTATGAATGATGTATACCTGAAATTCTATTTTTAATGAATGTACAGTATGCTTAACAGTAATAAAAACAGAAACTACATCCACTCATGACAAATTTAGGCTCACCCTTCTTTGAAATCCTAGCATCGCTACTGCATCAGACATTTAGATAAAATTCCATATTAGAGAAAGGGAACTTTGAATGGACAGACAATACAGTTTTCAAATCATTACTTTATTTATTCAAGGGAAAAAGTTATCCAGCACCCTCACTGAAAAACTAAATATCACCTTAGTTTCAATATTTGGTTGTGTCACCTTTGGCGGCAATATTTGTAACTACTAGGGGGCTCTGCCCCCTGCTCGCTTTGCTCGCCAACCCCCGGGTATGTGTATGGGATCATCAAAGAATTGTTAGAGGAAGAAGATTTAGTTAAAAAGTAGTTAAAAATAGTAAAACGTAATAAATAGAAAGAAAATTATGTTTCATGTTGCGTTTTAGGTATTCTATAGGTATTTTATATATTTTCATTCTGTTTTTCTTTGATATTAACACGCAAATACTTTTTTAAATTTCACTTTTACTTCAAACTTCAGTAAAAGCAATATTTGGAATGAACTTTTCTTCAATATCGCATTAAATTTTAATTCCGTGTTTGGACTTACATCGTGACAACGCAATGTATAACTGCCCGTGAGTGAATATCATTTCTTTCTCTCTAATAAATATGTTTGTCCCTGTTATGTGTTAATTGTCATAGCAAAAGCTATTCTAATGGGAAACTGTAAAAGTTTTAATACGAATGGCATATCAAGTTCTCCTTTGGTGTCTAATGTTTTCCGCGGACGATGTACTACATTACCTTTCTTGTCGCTTGTGAAAATTTTACATGTTAAATTTGTTTGACCAATTTTTAATACAACTAATCTTGTCCCATTGCATAAATCACGCAATAACATTACGATATATCCTTCTTTCAACAGTAATTCGGCTGGTGGAAGACCGGACGGTGTTAATGGTGATTCGAAAAAATCTCACGGGACTTGAAAAAATCTCTTCGAAATAGTCTTGTCTCAGGATTTTTTTATATAATAGAGAGAAATGCTTCCAATAATCTTCCACATCATTGTTGAAGAACATTTGCCCATTCTTCTTTTAATGCGGACACACTGGTAGCTTTGTAAGTGTGAACTGCTTGTTTCAGGTTCTGCCACAGCATCTCTGTTGACTTCAGATCAGGACTTTGACTGGGCCACTGACTTGTAGACATACTTTGTGTTTTGTGTCACTATCCTGCTACATAACCCAGTTACACTTAAGCTTCAAGACACAGACCAATGGCTAAGCATTCTCCATTAGAATATTCAGGTAAAGTGCAAAATCCATCGTTCCTTCAATAATGGCAAGTCTTCTAGGTCCCAAGGCAGCAAGGGATAAGAAAGGTCATTGTGATTGCAGTTGCTTTGTATGCCAGTGAGTACAGTGTGTAAAAACATGGTCTGCACTAACGCTGGGCAGGGGCAGATCTACCATCAGGGTGTTCTGGGTGCTCGTCCAGAAGCCTGTGACAGCAAGGGGTCTTTTTACCAATCCACACCTGCTTGATGAAACGATGGAGTATCCTGAATGATCAAGGAATCCCCCTAACCTGCTTGAAAAAATTGAGTATCTGTGAGTGGAAATCACCAATGGGACCCAACCAGGGGACAATGAAGCGCTGTTCTTGTCTTGGTCATGTTGGCTGTCCTGTTCAGTCGTCCACTGAGAGTGAGTGCAGTACAGGGTTGCCAGATGTATGAAACTTTTCAAAAAAACTACATTTTATTTTACAGTTTATTATTGTTCATATTTTGAATGAGATATATATGGGGGCACCAAAATCTTTTAAATGCTTAGGGCCTCTAAATTCATCCAGACCCGCGACCCTGTATCCACGCTCTGCATTTATAAAGGTATGATCAACTCTCTGTTAAGGGTCCTGTGGGGGTCTTAATCTGGCCTTTCATACTAGACTCTGCTTCCTGTTAGTTAACAGTATTTTCTGCTTCAGATCAAGTACACGTATTAAAAAACTCTGTGGAGTCTCTGTTCTGTGTTGAACCTCGCTGTCGTCTGCTTATACTGTTCCATTGCACCTTTTTCCTGATATAAGGTGCTTTCCCATTGCAGGAATTTTTTTCAGGAACCGGGAATGTTTTAGAAACTCTGGAAGTTTTGAAGCATTCCCAATGCAGGAACTCGGACTATTTGTTTTTCCTGGTAGTTTTGTTTTTTTTTTAGCTCCTACTCCAGGGTAGGTTTATTTTTTTTTTCAACTGTGGGTGGGGCTTGGGCAGTGAATTGATTGGTTGACCTCAAACACTGGCACCATCTTACAAATCAGTTGGCAGTTTGGACTTTGGAGAGTTATCAGTGCAGACGGAGCGCTGCACTTCGCACCGCATTACTCTTTATAGCCACCTCCCTGGTGTGCCGTGCCTTGCACTGTACTGAAGCAATAATCTCCCCCATGAAGTCGTGATTGCTTCAAAGCAATAAGATTCACGGTCTCCTGTGAACCCCCAAACATGCCTTATTTTGCACTGCATCTTTTTTGCACGTCACGTATTTTGTATAAAGGTTACACTTCCTGTTGTGTGGTGAGACCACCAGTAGCCCAGGGTCTTATATCATACAGGAACTCACTGGTTCTTGAAAATAAAGTTCCTGTGGGGGTCAAACACTTGTTGTGAATGAAGGATACATCTAAAAGTTGGTAAGTTCGAATTTGATTTATACTAAAGGTAACTGCACAGCTGAAACCTTGGAATAAAAGCTCTGATTGCTCTATCAATGATTGCCTCCTCTGAGTAGCCTTTATTTAACGTGCTGTCTGTTTGGTGAGCAAGGCTGGAAAACAACAGCTTCTCTTTCTGACCAGATAATATAAAGTCTTTACAACCATTTCTCTGAGCTAAACGCTGGGGATCAGGCAGTGTGGTGTAGTGGTTAAGGCAAACCCTGCGGCCGTGGGTTCAAATCCCACTACAGACACTGTGTGACTTGACCTGCCTGTGCTCGATTTGGAAAACCAAAAGAAATGTAACAAATTGTATCATAAATGTTTTAAGTCGCCTTGGTAACTGTAACTGGATCACTAGAGTCTCTTCAGTTTGAGACTGGTCTTCACATTACACTGCAGGTTACTATTTTCTTCCCATGGTTCAGGGGTGTCAAACTCCAGGCCTGGAGGCCCGCAGGGGCTGCAGGTTTTCATTCTAACCCTTTTCCTAATCAGTGACCAGTTTTCACTTCTACTTAATTTCTTTTCCCTTCATTTTAGTAGCCCTGTTTTTAAGGATTCAGTCCTCTGAATTTTTTTCTTCATTAAATGACAGCCAAACAGAAACAAGACGTGAAACGAGCCAACATATGACAAACTAAATTGGGTCTTCAAACTCCAACCAATTTCACTTCAACCAGTTTCTTAATGAGAAGCTGATTCTTGCTGTTAATTAAGCCCATTATTTAATTCCATGGCCTGTTGCTGCTCTCATTCCGCCACAGCAGATATTTTCAAAACTGTTGATTTTTGTTTTTTTTCTAAGAACACCATCAACATGTTTTGGTGACCTGAGAAGATCAACCTTACTGAGACCTTCACATTTCTTTATTTCCAGATATTGTGTGATGGGCACAGGTGAGCTGGTCCTGCGGTGGCTTGTTTTGTGTCTCATTATTGTTTGGTTGTTATTTAAGGAAAAAGAAACAACAAAGAGGTCTGAGTCAAGTTAATTAAAGGAAAAGAAGTTAATTAGCAGCAAAAATTGGTCACTAATTAAGAAGATGGTTAGAATGAAAACCTGCCTCCATTGCTGCCCAGCAGGACCGGAGTTTGACATCCCTGCTATAGTTCATCAATAATACAAGGGTGTCCCACTCGGGAGTACAACTTTAAAAATGCGAATTACTCGCAAACGCATGAACGTAAAGGTGAGCTGTAAGAACTGAACATACCTGTATTTAGTGGAAAACAAGTCCACATTACAAAAGGTGCTGAAAATGTCCTCCCCCAACGTCCGCGCACAAGGAAACGCGACGCTCCATATTTGAGAATGTCCTCTGCAACATGTCACTGTCGATGGAAACAATTTCACGCTCGATGTTTGCTTTCAGTTGTTCGATGGTCCTGGGTTTGCTTGTATAAACCTTGCTCTTTAAATATCCCCATAGAAAAAAATCTGGGGGAGTTAAATCGGGCGATCGAGGTGGCCACAAACCTTTCGAGATCACCCTGTCTCCAAAAAACGATCGGATCTCTTCCATACTGGCATGAGAGGTATGGCACGTTGCCCCGTGCTGTTGCCCCATAGCGGCGCCCGCTATAGTGCCCGCCTCTTTATTACACAGAATCAATTCTTCATTAAATAAGGAATATTTTGAACCTTGTTGCATGATGATACATGCACACGTTGCAGAGTAATTCGCATTTTTAAAGTTGTACTCCCAAGTGGGACACCCTATAGTAGTAGCAGTTACCACCGATTCGTTAAACTTGTCTATGACACTCAAAAGTTCAGACATGCCACTGTCCTCTGCATCTCCCAGTTTTTCTTTTTCACTAATTAGAGATGTGAGTAACAGATGTGTTTTCTTAGATTTGTCCTTACCTAGGAGCTTCATGGATTTTCATAAGGTTGCCTTTGTGTAATGCACACACTCTCTCACTAATTTCTTCCATTTTGTTTTCACATCAGTAGCAGTGGTGCAGTGTACTGTGGTGGGTAGAAGGTTACCTGTTACTGACTGGACTTTGCACCCTTAATGGCGCATCACTGTACCTCAAGTGCATGCATTACTCCATCCGGTGCTGGTGATAGGTTATTTTGCACCCTAGACCAAGCATTTTACTGTGCCAAACGACTGTTCGTTTGCTAACCTGTGTGGCTGTCCCCCCCAAACCCCCATCCCCTTATGATCTATGCCCTAGGCAAGTGCCTAATTTGCCCTAATGGTGGCGTCAACCCCGGCTCCATCAGCTCTCGCCTTCACCTCAACTAACTGTCTCACTCTGTCACTGGTGCTGCTGGTAAAGACTCAGTCTAACCGAGAGAGAGCCCACCTGTGTACCATATCCCAGCAATGCCTCTGTGGCTTTGTAGGACTCCTGAAAGGGACATAATGAATAAATCATTTACTCAGTGGTTGTTTCTTCATCAGTAACTTTATGCTGAAAGAGGCGCACCGTCAACTTTCCAAAGCGCCCCCCTACACGCTCTCGTCTCATTGGTTGAATGATTGAATGTAGAGCCGTACAAGCCAATTAAACAATACCTTGTACACGGGCTCTTGGCAATTTTTTAGATAAAGATTTTTTCCATAATCATGAGATGACTCTGACACTTAAGCATAAATTATTTAACTTTTTGTAAAGTATTGAAACTATTTTACATTAATTTTAACCCAGCCACACACACGTTTATCTATAGAAGGTCCTATAGCTGACAATCACAGCAAACTTCAAGCCATGAAGTCAAAATAAGTGCCTGCTGGGCTTAGAGACAGGAATGTGTTGATCTGGGGAAGGCTACAAAAACATTTTGTAGCATTGAATATTTCGAAGAGTAACATTGCCTTCATAACTTTGAAATGGAAGAGGTTCGGAACAACCACCTAACCAAATGGCAATAGTGGTAGAAGGTTGATGGTAAAAGAGGTGACCAAGAACTAAATGGTCACTCTGGCTGAGCCCTGCAGAACCCATGTAGAAATGGGAGAAACTTCCAGAAGGACAGCCATTGATGCAGCACTCCACCGATCTGGGCGTTATGACAGGGTGGCCAGACAGAAGTTCATCCTCAGTAAAAGACACATAGAAGCCCACCTGGGGAATAAAGACCCTGTGGCAAGCCGTTGGGGGTGGTACCCAGCCGGGATGCCCGGAAGGACGGGAGGAAGGATTATACCTCCTCCAGACCACGAGGGGGCGACCGCCCTGGTGACTATGGGGACCACGGGAAAGGAGCTTGGAAGCTCAACCCTATAGGGGCCCGTAGTCACCGCCAGGGGGCATCCCGATGCCTGAGGACCCCTGGCCCTCAGCACTTTTGCCACACCCTGAAGTGCTGGGGGGGAAGAAGACCAGGGACACCTGGAGTGCTTCCGGGTGCACAGCCGGCACTTCCGCCACACAGGGGAGTGCCGGCAGGCACTCATTGGGAATCACTTGGAGCACATCTGGGTGGATATAAAAGGGGCCGCCTCCCTCCATTCAATGGCCGGAGTCAGGAGAGTAGAAGGACAGAGCTCAGAGGAGAGGAGTGGAGGCGGATCTGAGGAAAGGCATTGAGGAAGAAGGCCTGGACTTTGGGGGAGTATTGGGTTGTGTGCTGTGTTTTCACTGTAAATTATGAATAAACATGTGTTGGTGTTCGAACCTACGGTGTCCACCTGTCTGTGTCCGGGCTGTTCCCCACAACCCTCAAACTGTGAGAAACAAGATTCTTTGGTCTGAGGAAACCAAGGTTAGAGTCATGTCTAGAGGTTAACCAGGCACCCATCTTATCTGTGCAATATCACTCCAGCGATGAAATATGCTGGTGACAGCATCATGATGTGTAGTTGGTGGAATGAGAGACTGGATGGGGTTGAGGAAAAGCTGAACAGATCAAAGTACAGAGATATCCTTAATGAAAACCTGCTCCCAGGTACTCCAGGCCTCAGACTGGGCAGAAGGTTCACCTTCTAACAGGACAATGACTCTAAGAACAAAGCAAAGACAACACAGGAGTGACCAAGGGACAACTCTAAGAATATCCTTGAGTTGCCCATCCAGAGATCTCACTCGAATCCAACTGAACATCTCGAGAGCCCTGAAAATAGCTGTCCACCAACAGTTGCCATCAAACCTGATAGAGCTTGGGAGGATTTCTGCAGAGAAGAAAGGCAGAAGATCCCCAAATTCAGATATGCAAAGCTTGTCATGTCAAACCCTAGAGGACTCCAGGCTGGAATCGCTGCTAAAGAGGCTTCCGACTACAGTAAGTGCTGACTAAAGCATCTAAGGTACTTGTGTCAATATGTTCACTTTTTCATTTGTAATAAATTTGCAAAAAAAATTCTAAAGTCCTGTTTTCACTTTGTCATTCTGGGGAATTGAGTGTTGCTTTATGTGGGAAAAAATTAATTTAAATAATTTTAGCATAAGACAAAATGTAGAAAAGTGAAGAGGACAGATTACTGTCTAAATCCATTGTACATGTTCCATTAAACCAGCATTAAAAGCTACGGTAAGTTCTCTTGTTTTCGTGTGTTTTGCTGTACAACACCGGTTTGGAGTTGGTCTCTTGGGCTTACGTTCGGCTTGAGATATTAAAAACATACAAATATCAGCCATAACATTAAAATCACCTGCCTAATATTATGTAGGTCCCCCTTGAATCATCAAAACATCCCTGACCCATCAAGTCATGGAGTCCACCGACCTCTGAAGGTGTCTGGTGGTTATCTGCCATCAAGACATTAGCAACAGATCATTTGATTCCTGTAGGTTGCATCGGACTTGTTTTACCAGCATATCCAACAGATGCTCTAACAGGCCAAGTCAACACCTTGAACTCCTTTTCATGCTCCTCAAACCCTTTCTGAACAATTTTTGCAGTGTAGCAGGGTACATTATCCTGATGAAAGAAGCCAATGACATCAGTAAACACTTTTGCCATGAAGGGGTTTATGTGGTCTGCAACAATCTATAGAAAGGTAGTACATGGTAAAGTAACAACCAGGGTTTCACCACAGTATTTTGCTTGCCTCTGCTGGCTTGCCTTCTTCCCATATTGCATCCTGGTGCCAAGTCTTCCACAGGGAAACGTTGCACACACACCAAGTAATTCACATAATCCAAAAAATCTATGATTCTTCATATCAGGACACCTCCTTCCATTGCTCCATGGTCCAGTTCTGACACTCACAGTCCACTTTCAGATGTGGACAGAGGTCAGCATAAGCACTCTGACTGGCCTGCAGTTATTCAGCCCCATATCCAGCAAGCTGTGATTACACACTGTGTGTCCTGTCATCTTCCTCTCATGGCCAGCATTAAGTTCTTCAACAATTTGTGCTACAGTAGCCTTTCTGCATGTTCGGACGAGACGGGCTAGCCTTGGTTCCTCACATGCATCAAAGAGCAATGGCCACCCATGACCCTGTTACCAGTTCACCGGATGTCCTTCCTTGAGCCACAGCATTCTCGGGAACACCCCACAGGACCTGTCATTTTGGAGATGGTCTGACCCAGTCATCTATGCATCAATACAATACAATACAATTTATTTTTGTATAGCCCAAAATCACACAAGAAGTTCCGCAATGGGCTTTAACAGGCCCTGCATTTTGACAGCCCCCCAGTCTTGACGCTCTAAGAAGACAAGGAAAAACTCCCAAAAAACCCTTCTTGGGGGAAAAAGAATGGAAGAAACCTTGGGAAAGGTAGTTCAAAGAGAGACCGTTTTCCAAGTAGGTTGGGCGTGCAGTGGGTGTCAACAATAATGGGGGGAAAATACAACATAATACACAGACCAGAACACAATTAATCCTCAAGCATCACAATTTAGTCAATGTCAAAGTCGCTCAGATCCTTACGCTTGCCTATTTTTCCTGCTTCCAGCCTACCACCTGTTCCCTTGCTGCCTGATACTGTATATCCCACCCCTTGACAGGTGCCATTGTCACAAGATAACTTTAGTCACTTCACCTGCCGGTGGTTTAAATGTTATGGCTGATAAATAGATAGATAGATACTTTATTAATGCCAAGGGGAAATTCACAATTGGTGTATTGGTGTAGTTTTCAAGGAGTTTGTACTCTTTGAAAAAGATGGTGATGTACAGATTAACGTATCAGTTATTCGCCTTTTTAGCTGGACCCACAAAGCGCCTCAAGGGTGAGAATATTGAGTCAAAGCAAACCCCTACAGCCTAAATACAGTATGCACACGTCAAAATGAGCATTGTGTGTATAAGCAACACACTGTTGACTTCGGGCATTTCATTCATGTCTTTGTTTACACGCAACTTTTTTATGACATATCTCAAATTCTTTTTAACTAATTCCCACTTTTTTATGTAACGCAAGCAGAGCAACAAATCACCTACAGGAATGTTATATTAGGGAGGCAGACAACCTAAATTTATTTTACACAGCACCATTAAATTTACAAGTATATACAGTATATAGTGCAATTGTTTACTTGGCTTTTCTGTGCTTTGGGAACATGCAGGTTAAGCGACGTACATGGAGTTGCACAATAAGGGAGACACAAGGATCGAACTGGAAATCCATGGCCATACTGCCTACCAAAAATAAACCATAAACGACTTAGAACTGAATGAAGGCTGTGGCGGATGGCTGGGGCTGATGCCCAGTTGGGATGCCTGGAAGATACAAGGTCCGGGAGAGGAGCCGTACCTCAGCTGGAACATGAGAAGGCAGCCACCCTGGTGGGTGTTGGGCTCACAGGAACAGAGCTTGGAAGCTCTTAGAAATTGCCTTAGTCAATGGGTGGGCCTCTCCGGCAGTGCCTTAAATTGGTTTGAATCCTACCTGGCAGGTAGAAAATTGTTTGTTAGTTGTGTAATTATACTTCAAAGACCCATGATATTCTATATGGTGTTCCACAAGGCTCTATCCTGGGTTTGCTGCTCTTTTCGATTTACATGCTTCCGTTAGGTTAGATTATCTCAGGGGATAACGTGACCTACCACAGCTATGCTGATGACACACAACTGTATTTATCAATAGCGCCTGACGACCCCAACTCTCTTGATTCACTGATACAATGTCTTACTTGTGTTTCTGAATGGATGAGTAGTAATTTTCTCAAACTAAATAAAGAGAAAACAGAAATTTTAGTGATTAGCAATAATGGATATAATGAGGTTATTAGAAATAAACTAGATGCATTAGGATTAAAAGTCAAGACGGAGGTAAAGAATTTAGGGGTAACTATTGACTCTGACATGAATTTGAAATCATATATTAATCAGATTACTAGGACAGCATTTTTCCACTTAAGAAATATAGCAAAAGTTAGACGCCTTATAACATTGCAAGATTCTGAGAAATTAATCCACGCTTTTGTTTTCAGTCGACTAGATTACTGTAACGCTCTCCTCTCTGGGCTACCCAAAAAAGACATAAATCGATTGCAACTAGTGCAGAATGCAGCTGCTAGAATCTTAACTAGGAAAAGAAAATCCGAGCACATCACTCTAGTTTTAATGTCACTACACTGGTTACCTGTGTCATTTAGAATTGACTTTAAAATACTGCTTATAGTTTACAAAGCCTTAAATAATCTGCTCCATCTAATATTTTGGAATGTCTTACACCTTACACTCCAAATCGTAACCTTAGATCTTCAAATGAGTGTCTGCTTGGAATTCCAAGAGCTAAACTTAAAAGAAGTGGTGAGGCGGCCTTCTGCTGTTATGCACCTAAAATCTGGAATAGTTTGCCAGTAGGACTTTGCCAGGCTAATACAGTGGAGCACTTTAAAAAAACTGCTGAAAACACATTACTTTAACATGGCTTTCTCATAGCTTCATTTTAGTTTAAGTATATTCAATTAATTATCATTATTATTCATGGTATTCATATTCATGATTTAATACAATGAGGATTGATCATTTATGTTAGGTAGAATGCCTAGAGAGGGCTGGGTGGTCTCGTGGCCTCAGAACCCCTGCAGATTTTATTTTTTTCTCTAGCCGTCTGGAGTTTTTTTGTTTTTTCTGTCCTCCCTGGCCATTGGATCTTACTTTTATTCTATGTTAATTAGTGTTCCCTTATTTTAATTCTTATTTGCTTTCTTTTTTCTCTTTCTTCATCATGTAAAGCACTTTGAGCTGCATTATTTGTATGAAAATGTGCTATATAAATGTTGTTGTTGTTGTGGGGACCCATGTCCACCGCCAGGGGGCGCCTGGATTGCTCAGAAGTCATGGTATGTAGCAAATTCCGCCACACCAGGAAGTGCTGCAGGAAGGTCATCAGGGAGCCCCTGGAGCACATCCGGGTGCATTATAAAAGGGACCGCCTCACTCCATTCGGAGAGCCAGAGTCAGGTGGAAGAGGACGGAGCTTGCGAGGAGTGGAGTGGAGTGGAATGGGCAATAGAGAGAAGAAGAGAAAGGACTGTGAGTTATTTGTGACGATTTGTGCATGGTGTGTGAAGTGCAAAGAACTGTAAAGAAGAGAACTGAAAATAAAAAGCGTGAATTTGTGTAAGGGTGCCTCTTGTGTCTGTCTGTGCTGGGTTAAGCGCTGGTATAGCGCCATCTACAGTCACAAGGCATACAACACGAGGGTCCCAAAGTTGTCCCTTCTTTTTTCCATTTTATAAAAGCTGCTGTTTTATCTGCTTGTGTGTGCAGCTTTGGTCTCCAAATTACAGAAAAGGAGCACTAGAGAAGGTCCAGAAGAGAGCGACTAGGCTGACTCCGGGACTGACAGGTGTGAGCTATGAGGGGAGACTGCAGGAGCTGAACCTTTCAGTGTAATGGAATGATCCTCAGTGACTGTACGTTAAATGGATCATGATGTACTACTTTTGTCTAAAGTGTCTCACTTTTCTTGATATTACTATGAGGTTCTTTGCCTTCTACTCCTACTGATCATTTCTTACTAAGTCTGCACTTTCTGTCATCATTATACAGTATATGTTACATTTCAGTAACCAAGTGGATGTCAGTCTGGCACTACCATATGACAGTCACCCTTACAACAAAACAATAATGCTCCCCTGCCAAAAATGTAAGTTAAATTGAGTATTAGACACAGTGTCAGGGCTCTGTGTTTGTGCTGCAGCCCCCTTAGCCAGTGTGAGCATCATGTGACAGGATTATGTCACTAGCGCTGCTTGACTGGATTAGAATTCCGCAAGCCTGATGCACGGCAGTGGGAATTTCCTGACTTTCCTCAATAAGTGTGGAGTAGCGGCCATTTACCTCTGTATGGGGACTACAGGGGGTTTCCAGATTTGACCTCTGAGGAAAGCTGAGGCTGCTGGTTTTGGTGCTAACCAGTTTAAATCTGGGAGACGGTAGTATATGTAACTGGACTAGTCAGTTTGTTGTATTCATGTTTCCATATGAAATGCTTTAATGCAAACACACTCTTTTCATTTGGTTTGAAAGCTAAGGAATTTAATAAGAAGTGTGTGTTTGTTTTTTTTATAATGGATTAATTTACTTACTCTAACAATTTTTTCTTATTTCCTATTGTATGTCTGCTATTAAAGTAGCTTCTTCATGGCGAGCATATGACAGTGCATAAAAATAATGATAATAATAATGTTTGTCATAAACAGCACCTGCTATCATTCGCACCTTTGTCTTCTAATAATTAGTTGTCCATTGACATTTTTATCCATGTATGCATGTAGTGGGTACTCCTATTGGCTAAGGCTGGGGGGGACTTTAATCCATAGGATTGCTTTTTTAGTCCCCCTCACTGTATGACCCTGAGCAACACATTTAACCTGTCACTCCTTACATATTATGGAAATAGTGGAACAGATAACTCTGTGATTTTAATGTGTGTGAAAGGAAAAAGGAACACATGAGGGTCTTTAACACAACATTTGAATATTTTTTGATTGCTTTATTAACCGTCAAGGAATTGCAGCATATTCATAAAACGTGTCTGAATCTATGCTTACTAATACTGGAAATGGAAAAGGTTTGGATCAAACACAACACTTCCTAGACCTGGTCATCTGACCAAACTGAGCAATCATGGGAGGTGAGCCTTGGTAAAAGAGGTGACCAAGAACCTGATAGTCACACTGGTTCAGCTTCAAAGTGAAGATGGGAGAAACCACCAGAAGAACAACTATCACTGATCTCAGGTTTATGACAGTATGGCCAGACAAAAGCTGTGTCCTGTGGTGGGTTGGCACCCTGCCCAGGATTGGTTCCTGCCTTGTGCCCTGTGTTGGCTGGGATTGGCTCCAGCAGACCCCCGTGACCCTGTGTTCGGATTCAGTGGGTTGGAAAATGGATGGATGGATGGATGGATGGATTGTAAAGCTAACTGGATACATTGAACACAATACAGAACACAGCAGAAAATGGGATTCCAGTCCATCAGTGGGCCACTCACACATCCACCCACCCACAGTCAGATTTGTACAGGGCCAGTATACAATCTACAATCTAACATGCATGTCTTTGGAAGAAAAACTGGAGCACCCAAAGAAAACCAATGCAGACACGGGATAGTTGAGGCAAACTCCACATTCCCAGGATTATCGACTGAATTCAGTTCAATAATATTAAAACTGTATATGATCATAAGCTGTGTGAAGTGACTAGAAATAAAACGAGAGCACTAATACCCAAGTCTGAAAAGAGATTCCTTCTTAAGGTTTGCAGGGTCTCTCTTTTGACAATATGGGAGAATCTTAGAATAGTGCCACTGCCGATGCTCAGGTTGTTGCTTTAGACATCTGATGAGTACGCCTTCTGTAGGACATGAACTAGACGCGGCCCACTAAGAGGAGACGAGAAATGTACTCATTTGTCTCTCAAGCCAATCTTTGTTTGAAATGTCACTTATTTTAGTGTGCCCTCATATAAAGCTGTGGAAATCAATTAACATTACTCCCTAACCTTTTTGAAGACATCGCCAAGCACACTCATATTTCTGCCTGAATAATTCTTGCATGACAGTTTAATGTGATAAACGCTTACAGGTACAAATGCTGAGCCTCTCATTTATCACATTTCCTACTGTTCAAATAATAGAAGAACTTGGCACTCAGCATAACGAGACTGGGCAGCTCCCGCCGAGTGTCACTGTCACCAGATGGCTCTGAGTATTTTTCTGGTTCAAATGATTTTTTTAAATGTATGTACAATGTTTCTTGTTTGTGATCATTTTATAAAATAGTGCCATGAAATCAAAGCCTTTCTGTGTACAAAATGACAGTGAAGTGCCAGCAGTGTTGTGGCTGATTATTTTATCCACTGAGATAATACCTGCAATGCCACCGCTTATATTACCATCTTTCCTACACAGTACAAGTTAGTCTTTGGCAGCCGATACTGCACAAATCAAACAATCTTTTTCTTCATTATACTCACTTTCTGACTCTCAATTGTGCCAAAATTCTAAAAAAACTGCATTAACGCTCAGCATCGGCAAGCACAAATCCCAAATTGTCACATACTTTACATTCTGACAATCTGTGCTACCTCCGCAAGCTGTTTGTGTGCTAATTTTTCAACACTATTAAACATTTTAAAAGAGTTAGCTTTTTCGTATGAACAGCATGGTGGCACTGTGGCTGGCAGTGTGTTTTTTCACAGCTTCAGGATCCTGTGTGCTTATCCTAGCTGGTCCCTATCTGAATGGAGGGAGCGTATTCTACGCTTGTCTATGTGGGTGTTCCCCAGATACTCTATTTTCCTCCCACATCCTAAAGATGTCCATATTAAGTCGAATGGCAACTATTATTATGTATAAGTCTGCTGTGAGTGATATAGTAATAGCTTAATTTTTTTTTGTAATCTGGCTTTGGTTCATGCCTTGCCCCCCAAACTGCTTGTGTAGTCTCCAGCTGATGCCCGCCACCTGAAACTGGAATACGCAGCTTTGAAAAATAGATGGATGGGTTAAGATTACATGACTAATTTTTCTTGCTTTTAGCACATAACCCCAGAATATTCTTTCTATCTATCCATAACTAAACTTTTAGCACTATGTGGTAAAACAGAGGTTGCTGATTTTTGGTTTTTTTGGATATACTGTATTATTGTCTTTTTACATGACCTTTGGAGGTCAGTGCACAGGATCAGCCATTGTACAGCACCTCTAGAGGAATTTTCAGGTTAAGATCCTTGCTCAAGGGTCCACCAGAGTAGGATCCCTTCTGGGATTTGAACTCTCAACCTTCCAGATACCAGCGCAGATCCTTAGCTTCAGAGTCACCACTCTGCCCGGAAGGATATCAGACCATAATGCCTTGTGTTCAAGTGGTATGCCATTTGAGGACACTGATCAGAATGGATGCTTATCAGCATTAACTCCTTGACAAGAGTGAAACAAGGCTTGTTAATGAAAATAACTGATTCTAATCCATGTTCATTTTGGTTGCTCCAGGTCAACCTAAGTCCATATTCACTCACAAATTGGTAAATGTTACTGGAATGAATAAAAGGTTAAAGGTTATTTGCACGCTGGAAAGGAAAGAAGGTTAACGACACAAAGTTTTGGTGGTATGGCCTTCATTAGGTGTGCAACTGAAAAGAAAAGAGCAGGTAACATAAACAGGAGGGGACAAAGCTTACAAAAGTAGAAAATGTGACGATATGTGAGAAAACACTGCCATTAGAGAAGATGACAAGAGAAATTAAAAAGTGTGATCCCAGGCTGAGAATGAGCTTAGCTTCTTAAGGCTTTCTTTGAAAAGTGTCTTTGAAGCTCTGTGAAAGAACACAAGCAGAGAGATCTGCGTGACTGTGATCCAGGGATGAGAAATGTTCCACAATAGGCTTTGAGTTTAATGGCTCAATTGTTCTTCCTGAAACAGTCTGCTAGCTATCTCCCAGTTTCACCAGTGCCTGGACAGCTGGACACTTCCTACAAGAAGTACAGTCTCCTTCCATGAGAACCCTGAATACCATGAGGACTGATTGAGGTCATTTATGTTTGGTAGAATGCCTAGAGAGGCTGGGCATTCTCATGGCCTCAGAACCCCTGCAGATTTTATTTTTTTTCTCCAGCCGTCTGTTTTTTTTTTTTGTTTTTTCTGTCCTCCCTGGCCATCGGACCTTACTTTTATTCTATGTTAATTAGTACTGCCTAATTCTATTTTCTTATTTATTTTGTCTTTTTTCTCTTTCTTCATCATGTAAAGCACTTTGAGCTACATTATTTGTATGAAAATGTGGTATATAAATAAATGCTGTTGTTGTTGTTGTTGACATGCACTTCCATTTCAGAGCAGGTCATCCACCTGAACCTACTGTAAGCATGTTTGGGCTCAGCCAATACTTGGATGGGAGAACAACCAGGAAAAAGCTTGGGTTGCTGCTGGAAGAGGTGTTGGTGAGGCCAGCAAGGTGTACTTACCCTGTGGTTTGTGTGTGGATCCTAAGAGCAGTGACAGGGACACTGTGCAGTAAAAATGGAAGCATCCTTTGAATGAGACTTAAAACCGAAGTCCAGACTCTTTGGTCTGAAGATCCTTTGTAAAGAGTAAGGTGTATCCCTATGTCCTGGCTAAATTGCCCTTGATAGCCTGGTCATTCTGTAATTGGCTATCTCTCTCTTTCTCTTCTTTACCATCTAACACCTAATGTGTGGTGAGTGTACTGGCCAAAAATGGCTGCCATTGCATCATCCAGGTATATACTACACATTTGTGGTGGTTGAAGTAGCTCTCCACTCACTATGAAAAAGTGCTTTAAGCAGAAAGAAAAGTGCTAAGAATTATTATTATTATTATAAATATGGGACAAAAACAAACAAAAAAAGACATAAAACAAGACTTTGAACACCAGTCAGGGATCATGCCAAAGACCAGCATGTGCCAAAATGTTTGCCCTGAGCATTAAGGCCTCTAACAGACTCCAGGACAAATTTCCTTATGAGGCAATTTTAATGTGTTACACTGATCTGCCCCATTTCATCATCACATTTTATGACAAGCTCCATTTCATATTCTTCTGATGGCACTTTCTGCCTTCTTGGACATGCAAACCTAATCATTTGCATGGGTCAATCTGACTGTTTTCATACAAATGTGACCACTATTTCAGGGTATAACATTTTTTTTGACACAGAGTGTATTTGAAGATATCCAAATTGTATTTTTTAGAACATTAGAACAATCTGGAACAGGGCATTCAGCCCAACAAAGCACGCCAGCTGTATCCACCTAATTCTTCTAAAAAAACATCAAGTCCAGTTTTGAAAGTCCCTAAAGTCTTATTGTCGACCACACTACTTGGTATCTTATTCCAAGTACCTGTAGTTCTCTGTGCAAAATAAAACTTCCTAATATTTGTGCGAAATTCACCCTTAACAAGTTTCCAACTGTGTCCCCGTGTTCTTGATGAACTCAATTTAAAATAACAGTCTCAATCCACAGGACTAATTCCCTTCATGATTTTAAACACTTCAGTCATGTCTCCTCTTAACCTTCTTTTGCTTAAACTGAAAAGGCTCTTCATAATTCATCCCCTGTAACCTTGGTGCAGTGGTAGTGCTGCTGCTTTGCAGTAAGGAGACTGTGGAAGATTGTGGGTTTGCTTTCTGGTTCCTCCCTGTGTGGATAGTGCTTTGAGTACTGAGAAAAGCGCTATATAAATGTAATGAATTATTATTATTAACCTTGGAATGAGCCTAGTTGCTCATCTCTGGACTTTGTCTAGCGCTGCTATGTCCTTTTTGTAGCTTGGAGACTAAAACTGTACACAGAACTCCAGATGAGGCCTCACCAGTGTGTTATCTATCTATCTATCTATCTATCTATCTATCTATCTATCTATCTATCTATCTATCTATCTATCTATCTATCTATCTATCTATCTATCTATCTATCTATAAAGCTTGAGCAGAACCTCCTGTGACTTGTACTCCACACATCAAGGCGCTATATAATCTGACACTCTGTTTGCCTTCTTAGTGGTTTCTGAACACTGATGGGAAGTTCATAACGTAGAGTCCACTACGACTCCTAAATCCTTCTCATAAGGTGTACTCTCGATTTTCCAACCGCCCATTGTGTATTTAAACCTAACATTTTAACTTCCTATGTGTAATACTTTACATTTACTGACATTAAATTTCATCTGACACAAATCTGCCCAAGCCTGTATGCTGTCCAAGTCCTTCTGTAATGATTTAATGGATTCAAGATTATCTGCCAATCCACCTATCTTTGTATGATCTGCAAATTTAACCAGCTTTTTACTTATATTCCTATCTAAATAATTTATATACTGTCTATTAAAAACAGCAGCAGCCCCAGCACTGACCCCTGCTGGACACCACACTTAACGTCAGCCAATTCTGATAAGGTTCCTTGCACCATCACCCTCTGCTTCCTATGTCTGAGCCAATTCTGCACCCATCTAAAAACATCACCCTGAACTCCTGGAATTATTAACACGGGCCCCAATAGCCTGGCAGGGCACTGGTCAGCAGTGTTGTTTTTTTATCTTCAGTAACTCAGATATGAGTCTCAGCCTGATTTGCCTCAAAAGCCCAGCATATTGTAATCTTTTTAGTCAGCCAATAAAAGGTGTCATTTTGCTTGATTTCTGGTTGGACTATTCAAAGTATCTTGACCAGATGCATTATGGTATGGTTTGGTAACCTCACTTGGAAGAATCACAACCTCCTCCAAAGGTTTGTGCATACAGCTCTAAAATCATTGGGACAAACGTTCTGCAGTTTCATACCATCTACTCAAATTGATGTGTAATGTTAGCTGAATACATCATGTCTGATGAGAGCTATCCAGCTCATCCCTGTTTTTACTTCTGCTTTCTGGAAAACGCTATTGGAGCCTCACCTCTCATTCCACCCATTTCAGGGACAGCTTCATCCCCAAGCCATAATGCCACTGTACTCCTAGTAACCTGATCCTATTTGCTCAGTTTTTGTGTACTGTACCCACCTGCTGGTTTATGTGAAATTGTACTGTATGTTACATTTTTTTGTTTCAGTCTTATTTACTGTTTTTATATTTCTTTCTTCCTTTCTTTATCATCTGCTACTTTTATTTATTTACTGTGTTTATTTATACATCACCACAACTGTGGCACAAAAATTTTCCTATGCTCTCGCAGTGTATGTGATAATGAAGATCTTTAATGTCTGTAACTCAGTGGGTAATCTTAAATTACAAAAAAATTACATTTTCTCTTAGTGGTTATGTCCAAAACATTTTTAAAACATGGCAAGGATTCATTAATATTATTTTAAAATAAGCATGCTGGGTATATAATCAACTCTGTTATGCTAATAATCTATCTATATAAAATCCCTATGTGTATCCAGGTGTCCGTGTGCGGGTGTCTTCTGGTGAAGTGCGCATGCGCGGGGCACGGTACTATGCGCGATATTACTGTCAGAGAAAGTGAGAGGCGTTTTACGGAAATACAAACCAGTATTACTGCGAGAGGAAATTAAAGGTACACAATACAGTGACGCATATTACAGCCACATACAAGCCAGTATTACTGTCAGAGGAGATTAAAGGCATATTACCGACGCGCACGCCTGTATTACCGCCAGAGAAAATTAAAGGTATATTCCAGACGTATATTACGGACGAACAAGCCAGCGGACGTACAAGACGGTATCCTTCAATAAGGGCGCGCACAAAAAGGCGAGCCTCAAAAGGACGACCTCAATTGGGCGCAGTGAATAAAGGCGCGTGTAAATAAAGATCTGCACCTGTTGCTCTTCAGATATTCCAGAGCCATTTGAACTAAATTATGTACGCGCCCTTATTGAATAGAGCCGTACAAGACAGTATTACTGTCACAGAAAATTAAAGACACACAATACACGGCGGCAGCCCATGAAGAACGGTCAGCTCAGCAAGTAAACATCAACAAAAGAAAGGCTGAAAGAAAGAAAAATACAACCAACAAAAAGAATGGGGTCAAAGTCCCTTATCATTTAATATAGACTGTTCCTACTAATGTTTATGCAGTACTGTTCTAGCGCCCGTTATTGTAACGGGCTAAATGACTAGTTGTTCTATAATATTTAAAGTGTTAGATAGAGATTTTCTGCTTATGTCTTTCATCTTTATCTATTTCATTTAGATGGTTTGAATCTTGTATTTTTCTTTTTTTTTTGTATTTTTATTTTTCCTTTATTTTTTTTCTGGATTTATTTTTAAATAAATGGTTGTATCTGTTATATTACTAAATGCGTGATTGAGTTAAATGCTGTTTTAATGTTCTGGTTTTAATAATACATGGTGGCACAGTGATAGCACTACTGCCTTGCAACAAGGGTCAAACAAGCTCCCTGTGTAGAGTTTGTATGCCCTCCTTGTGCCCACATGGGTTTCTTCCCACAGTTCAAACATTTGCACCTTAGATGGGTTGGCGATGCCAAACTGGCCCAGATGTGTGTGTGTGTGTGTGTGTGTGTGTGAGAGAGACGCCTTGCCAATGACTGTTTCTGCCTTGTGAATGATGCCTGCTGGGATAGGCTCCAGCTTCCCTGTAACCCTGCCCTGGATAAGTGAGTGTAGAGATTAGATGGATGAATGGATCATTTATTATAATGAATTGGCCTGGGGTTCCATCCAGGATTGTTTCTTGAATTGTGCCCAGTGCACCAGGAATACATTCTCACTTTCAACAATGCTGACAGTGGGCCTTATAATAAGTGTATGTATGTTTAATATTATGTTGACAGGATATTATGTCATATTTTAATATAACAGCATTGTTCTGTTGGTCTATCTAGCATTTGTTAAGCAATAAGTGCTTTATAAAAATAGTTCATTTGTGGGGTTTACACTTCCTAGCCCCATGCCGGCATTTAACTGCACTATTTTTGATAATTAGCCTTTGTTTTTAATCAAATTAGTTGGATTACAATTAATAGAACAATTCAGACTTATTTCACCACAAAACCTTTTAAAACAGCAACCTGTATTTTAACGTATTTTAGGCATTTAATTACAGGATGACCACAAATCCTCTTTTTGCAAGACATGACTTCATTTTGGGACCTAAAAAATTGTTTAACAAATAGCCTAAAATGTCCAGGATTTGATTATGCTTTCATGTTGATATTTTCTTTCTTCGCTCAATGTGCATTCTGCATGTTTTTGGACTGATTTGACCATTCTCTGTACGTCCAGCCTACTCACCAGGCTCAACTGCCCAGTTACATTGTACATGCAACAACTGGTCAAACTGGCTATACAGGAGTGCTATGCATCAGTCCATTTACTGATACCACTTCATCACATCTGACAGCTACTAGTAGGGCAACTAGTAGATGTTAGGCAGATGTTTCACGCAGCATAACTTAGTATTGTGCTTACTGCATAGTAGATGTTGATAGGAAAAGCAGAGGAATTTGCATGAATGCCAGTATGGTTCAGTAGACTGCTATAAGGACAGGCAGAGCTGCATTACGATTAAACACCAAGTCATAAGTACAAAAGATTCCCAAATTAAAGTTTTAGTACAAAAACAGGTGAACAACAAATATTTGTGTTTCTGACTTAGGTGTAATGCTGGCACATATGTGCCTCAGCAAATAAAGGTGCTTAAAAGTGCATACTCACTCTACCAAGCACAAAACTGCTGTCAGGGGAGAAAGCAAGTCAGCTGATTTGTCAGATGGGGTTAAAGAGAGGATGTTATTATTGCAGCTGATGCTGTTTTTATATATCATAATAGTTACACATTACTGAAAATCTTAGTGGATGATAAGGGGTTGTCTATTGGGTATGGGGGATAATGAGTATTTGTTTCATTAGGCTCCATAGTGTTTCATTGTACATGACAATTATTTGTGATCAATGAAAGCTTCTCCTAAGTTATGATGAATGTAACTGCCTTCATTTTATCCTCAGATTTTAATCTTTTTGCTGTCTTTTAAAAAAAAAACAAATAAATAAGATAAGGCTTTATTTTTGTTTTTTTAATTGTTTGCCATTATGAGAAACACCCGTCAATCATGCAAGTATTTTAAATGCTTAGAAAGAGGTTGAACTTGATAAAGGTTTTGGTTTTGTTTAGAAAACGTAATACAGATTCATTACTTTAGATGCACATGTCAAATTTTGATCCAAACCCTTTACCCCATTCTCTTTTTTGAAACCCGAAATATGGCCATTTTTATTAATTATGAAAAGCTATATTTTAAGCAACAACTACTAAATTTCTCAGTTAAGAACTCAGCAAGAGCACATCGGTAGTCATTACTAAATTGGAAATCTAACTGGTACCCTCTCACCATGAAATGCACTAAATAAATCACAAATTTTAAACCTTACAGATTTATCCTTGTTTACTTAGATTGCACATGTGATTAATATACAAAAAAATATTAAAAAAAAAAACTAAGCAACAATTCTGGAAAATGTAAATAATACAATATATAGAAGTCATAACAACAACAACATTGATTTATACAGCACATTTTCACACACGGGAAGAAGCTCAACATGTTTTACAAAATGACTAAAAAATAGCAGCAAGAAAAGAATAACAAATTATATTAGTTAAGAATAATAATGAATAAATAACAAAAAATATATCAATACAGACTTAAATAAAACAGATATATCATTAGTAGAAAGGTAGAGTCCCTATATAGTACGATATTTCAAGTCTCTAAAAATGAGTCAGATGGCTGAAAGAACAGAAAAAAAAACTCGAGATAAGCTGGAGAAAAAACAAGCTCAAGGCCAAAAAGACCACCCAGTCCTCCCTGGGCATCTTACCTGTACTCAAGTTGTTCCTCAGTGTTTCGAGGCTTCGTCGCAGAGGATTCAACGCAGTGGATCTCATTGACAGTTGGAGTATCTGCTTTCATTCGAGCATCACAGGTGGCTGGCTACAAAGTGCTTTGGTCGAGTGGTGGTGGTCACAGAAATACCAGAAACGTAAGCTGAGAAATGCAGAGATTAGTAATAATTGTAAATCCCTGAAGAATATAGTAAGTCTATGCCTGCATATTCTGTTAGGAGATGTGGTAGTCCATTTTACGCTTTGAGATAATGTGACCTGACGGAAGCATGTAAATTGAAAAAGGCAGGGGGCCCAGAATAGAGCCTTGCAGTACACCATATGCAATATCAATCACAACTACAATCACCACAACTAACAAAATAAAACTTAAACCAGTTTAAGACACTGCCCTAGAGAGCCTTCCATTGACTAAGGCAATGTTTTTCAACCAGTGTGCCACGGCACAGTGGGGTGCCATGACAGCTACCCAGGTGTACCATAAAAATAATAGTGTAGCACACCTGGGGCTGAACCTGAGAGGGACAAGATCCTCAGGTGGTTGAGACCTGCCAGAGGAGGACAGAGCCACCTGGAGAAGCGGGTATAAAAGATGCTTCGAAACCGATATGTTGCAGATACAGCACACATTTTGGATGGATCTCCTGGCTGGTAGAGTCCATCTGGCTGGGAGTGTGGTCGCCAGCGAATCTCACAGGGCTGGTCAATATTGGGCATTCCAAGTTGCCTCTGAGAGGGGTGTGAAAATTGATGAAGCAGCTGGGAGATGTAGCCAAAGTAGTCACTAAGTGCCATGTCTGTCAACACTGATTTTGATGCTGCTGTTTTTAACCGACTTCTCTGGTTGTCCTGCTCTTTCGGACAGTTGAGCACATGTATGAGATATAATGTGTTTGTGGTTAGCAGAAACAAAAAGTGTGCCATCACAGAAAAAAGGTTTGTGAAACACTGGACGACGGTGATGTATAAGAATTCTGTGGTCTTTGGTGTCACATGCTGTTCTAGGATCTCCTAGAACAAGGGTCCCCAACTTCAGTCCTGGAGGACCACCATGGCTGCAGGTTTTCATTCTAACCCTTTTTTTAATGAGTGCCCTGTATGTGCTGCTAATTAACTTCTTGTAAATTCATTTCAATTGACTTATTTTTAAGATTTGTTCCCCTGAATTTCTTCATGGTTCCTCTGATTTGCTTCATTTCTTTCCTTAAGTGGCACCCAAACAGAAATGAAATCTGAAGTGAGTGAGCCAACAGAAGACCAACTAAGTCAGGGCCTCAAACTCCAACCAATTGCTTCATTAGGCTCTTATTCTTGTTGTTAATTAAACCCGTTCTTTAATTCTGTAGCCTGTTGCTACTCTCATTGTGCCATAGCAGACATTTCTGAAATTGCTAATTTTCTCTTTTCTAAGAGCACTCGTAAAATGTTTTGGGGAACTGAGCACATCAGCATTCCTGAGACTTTCATCTTTCTTTGTTTTCAGATATTGTGTGATGGGCACAGGTGAACTGGTCCTGCGGTGGCTTGTTTTCTGTCTCATTATTGTTTGGTTGTTAATTAAGGAAAAAAAAGAACTAAGGGGCCTGAGTCAAGCTAATTAAGGAAAAGAAGTTAATTAGCAGCAAAAACTGGTCACTAATTAAGACGATGGTTAGAATGAAAACCAGCAGCCACTGCTGCCCACCAGGAATGGAGTTTGACATCCCTGCTATAGTTCATCAGTAATAGTAGTAACAGGTACCACCGATTCGTTAAAGTTGTCTATGACACTCAAAAGTTCAGACATGCCACTGATGGACACGTTGTTTTGGCTCATTTTTTAATGTAATTAATTTTAATACCATAATTTAACAGTTTTCTGCGCTTTACAGTTAGTTGGACTTTTTATACATTGTAATACAACTGTATGTTTTTAAGAAATCAGCATTTTAATTACATAAGAAATCAGACGAACAAGACCATTTAGTCCATCATGTTTAGGTAATAGCTAAGATGTCCCAATATCTAATCCAGATACATCTTTAAGGTTATCAAAGTTTCTGTTTCAACTACGTGTCTCTGTAGTTTGCCCCAGATTCCCACAATTGCTTCATTTAGAGTACAGAATACTGTACTTTGTTGTAATTACAAAGTCTTCTCACGTATCTTTTCTTAACTCGCGCTTCCCGGCGCTACGATTCACTCAACAAGTGTATGTGCAATCGCCACCTAATGGCAGCAATGTGGCGTAGCATTCCTCGCGCATCCCCAGCCGCGCTCCCACCGCCTCCTCGTCCTCCTCCGGAGCGGTCCTCCAGCCTCCTCGTTCCTTCTTGCCGCTCATCTTCGCTCGTTGGCTGCGTGTAAACTCTGACCCCATTGACGGCAAATGTCAACCTGAGGCCTTTAGTCTTGCTTTCTCTGGGAGGTGGGGAGTGCAACAAGAAGGGGAAGACTGGTGCTGGTGGATGTGTGCGCTCGAAAAATCCTAGAAGAGGAAAAGCCGCACAGTCGTTCCACGGGCGCACCCACAACTCGGCGAGAGTCAGCGAGCGGATCGAGGGCTCGAGCTGGCCCGAGACACAAGACAGCCGCACACCGGGAGCTGAGCTCCGAGGACCGAGACGATGTTGCACATGTGAGTTCGGCTTTTAATTTGCACCCAAGGATGCTACGGCAACACTAGTAAACAGTATGGGAGCAGGAGGGGGTGTCAGAGGCGCTTCACTGGGGCAGGCAGCGAAAAAGCACTGATGTGGGGTTTTTTGATGTTGTGGTGTCACTAGGGAGAGGGGGCGGGGTTGCTAGTAGGCTTTCAGCTTTTTTTTCTTTTGCACATCGTGATGTTGACCGCCTTGCTGGGTTTGAGATCATTGCCTTTTTTTTTTTTTAGCACCGCGTGTACTACACTAACAGACATAGATCTCGTGCAGTGAAGCCCCCTGCACGATGAGCTTCGAGACCGCCTGGCAGCCGGCCGAATGCAGCTGGGCACAAAGCAGGCGGGCGCCAGGCTGCGGTGCCTTTGTAATGTGCGGTTGTGTGCAAAGTAAACAAGACAGACCGTTTATTTATTTTTTTATTTCAGAATTTTTCTTCAAAGGCACCACCATATCTTCCTGTTTGTAGATCAACATAACTCCTAAATAAACCCTAGCTCCCTGATTGGATGCATATCACACCCGTCTGTCCAGTGTCAGCTGCCCTTGCGATTGCACACATGTAGATGAGCTGGATGGCGAGTAAGGACTGGACTTTTATATTGACGTACATGCTTCTAGCGCAAGGGTTCATAAACTTTTTACTATAATGACCCGAATTAGAAAATCGTTAGTGCACTAGGACCCAAGAAGAGGCTTAGCATCTTAAAGATTTCTAGTGCCGCACGGACAAACGACGACTAGTCATAAAGAGACAAACAGTAATGGCCAAATAATTAAAAAGTACCTATTTTTGTTTTCTTTCGGAAATATTTCTTATGGAAGATTAAAATTATGGGGGTGGGTAGGCTTGCTGGTAGGGAGATTTCGACTAAAGTATTTGGCAACCCTGTTAATGTGTGGTCTTGAATCGAAGTGCAGTACACTCGGAGAAGGCACTAAGCGAAATGTAAGCCACCAAGCGAAATACATTACGTTTGCTTTTAGTTATGATCTGCGATTTATGAACATGAAGTAAAATGCAGTGTGGTTTTGTACTGCTTTTAAAACTGACATGAAATTGTGCGCTGTAGTGAAAAGCAATCAGACATTTGGTTGATAGGTTTTTAATTGTGATACGGTAAAACGTGCCAGAATAAACGCAGCACGTACATTGGGTTGCATTTAATTTTGGCACGAGTAATTTTCAATAATTTCTCACGTGATTATTAATAAAAGATAAATGTTGGAAACACACCTGTTTTTATAACAATACTGCAGCTTTGTAACCCGCTTTTCTAAGCATGGTTGTGAGGAGGCTAGAGCCGATCTCAGCAGGCATTGGGTGCAAGGAAGGCACAATCCCCAAGTCAAGATGCCTGTCCATCTCAGGGTGAACACACAATAGGTACAAATTAGCTTCGGCCATCAACCTAACCTATATGTCTTTGGAATGTGGGAAGAAACCAGAGCACCCAGATTAAACTCCATGTGAACATGAGGAGAACATGCAAGCTCCAGACAGGGAACATCAGGCTTGGGCGGAGTGGTGGCTCTGAGGCTAGGGATCTGCACTGGCAATCGGAAGGTTGCCGGTTCGAATCCCGTAAATGCCAATAGGGACTCTGCTCTATTGGGCCCTTCAGCAAGGCCCTTAACCTGCAATTGCTGAGCGCTTTGAGTAGTGAGAAAAGTGCTATATAAATGCAAAGATTTATTAAAAACAATTCTCATCATTCAAAACAGAAATAAATACCTGCCATATGTCACCACCAGTGGAAATGCGTCTTGTAAGCTTTAGTAAAGCTGAGAGAGAAATTATTAAAGGGCACCAAAGTGTTTTCGATTGACTCGTGTCACCATTTAAAGAATGTATTAGATCAAAAATTAATTAATTGATGCAGCTCACTTAGGTGGCATTAATAAGTTTTTTTAATAAAAATAACTTTTTTCAAGTGAGCTCTAGCATTAACAGTACTTTTTTCTACATTAGTTCGCAAATAATTAAACAGACTCTAGTTTCCATTTAACAATTCAATTAACTGTTTTTTTAATTTTTTTTTTATTTTAAAGCTGAATTATCGGTAAAGTGTACTGTTTGTATTTTATATGCAAGATAGGATAATTTGGCGAATGGTTTGAAATGTTTAACTGTACCAACTGACATTGTGCTGAATGTCTACTGCTTGTTTTATTATTTTGGAATTTTCAGGTGTTGTTACAGTTGTCAGTGGTCTAACAAACACATCCTTTACACTACCAGTAGACAATCATTTATTGAACCACTTTAAAATACTGTCACAAGAAGGAAATCTTCCTCACTGAAGCACAGTAAACTTAATACAATTTATTCTTTGCACCTCTGTTACAGATTCATTGTGTGCTGTAAAAACAAATCTACCGTGAGCCTCTGGGCAGTTATTCATGGTCATTAAAACTGCATTTAGCATTTAATACTGCCATGGCACTATGTATTGTATATGCACCCACCTGATTCCCTTGCCTTCATAACTCCTTGAAAATCATTTCATCCTTGTTCTGTCATTTTCATTTTGACATTTGAATCTAGTGCAGTGGTCCCTTCACCTCACATACTAGTCAGTCCCTCCTTTTGCCTCTGTTCTTATGCATGTGTTAGCTGGTAGTCTTCTCAGTTTAAATGTTTAGTAGGTTGTGAGATGCGAAGTGGGGAAACATGTCTTTTATGTTCATGCTACAGAAACAAAAGCTGTCTGTGGCGTTGTCACATATTGCCGCAATAAATAGCGAGTGGTTTATCTCTGCACAGAATTGTGCTAGAATTAACTGGGCCAAATTTACAATACAATCTTAGTATGACTCACCACAAACATGTTAGGGACCAAAGCCATAGTTTAAGAAACACTGCTTCGGATGATATTGGCCTTTTATGGTCCACTGAACTTTATCTTTGAGCTTTTCGGATTTGCTTTTCCTTTGTCTACTTTCTGCTGATTTAGAACAAGAATGTCCAACTCTGATCCTGGAGCAGGGCCCCAGTGGCTGTAGGTTTTTTTTCCTGCCACTTTTTAAATCAGTGACCAGTTTCTGATGCTAATTGCCTTGTTTATTTTTTCTTTAAAGGGACACTCTACCCAAAAATAATATATTTTTTGTATGTTACTTACCCCATGTATTTTGTATGGTGATTAAGAACAATTTTTAATCTCCTGCTTCTCCTAGAGAAAGGACATAACGAGTTTCAAAGAGAACAGGACCCAATGGTGGTTAACTCTAGACAACAGCAAATGAAGAAAAAAACATCCATTGAAAAAGAAAAAAAAATCACAACTTGTGTCACATAATCTGCATGTTCGTTATCCATTCTGATGCTTAGGTCATTCAAAATACATGCATTTTTCTAATGAATTGTTATTAATACTTCTGAATAACTCTGCATAAAAGATGAATAAGAAAGGCACATTCCCATAATACTGTGTGTTTGAATGAAAGATCCGGTTCTCCCTGTTGTTTGTTAAGTGATGGTTGAAGTGGCTCCCCACTCACAATGTAAAGCGCTTTAAGTAATGAGAAAAGCACTATATAAATGAAAATAATAATAATTATTATTATTATTGGTCAGGAATCCTGTCTTCAGTTCTGTTGCACAGTATTATAGGAACATTCTTTTGCTCTTTCTTTTATGCCGAGTTAACCAGAAGTACAGTACCAGTCAAAACCTTGGACAAACCCAGAAATTTTCATGTTTTTAATAGCAACTAATACTACCTTTATCCATTAAACTGATTTAAAAAATACGTCCAAGGCATTCTAGTGTTTCCAATTGCTATTACTGCCTGAAGTAACTGATATAACTACAAAGACCAACTTTCAGCACCTATTCATTCAGCTCCCTTAGCTTATCCTTAATTTGTCATGTTTAAATACTAATTCTTTATTAGAGAAACCTTTGTAATTGCATTAGCACCTCTGAAACTTTTTATTCTGTTCACCTGGATTGCAAGGTACTGGAATTCCTAGAGTTTAGTTCTGGGTTCAAAATTGGCCAAATGTTCCATACCATTCCTAAGCGTGATTGTAATCCCTCCCTACTTCCCCACTGGCCTGCAGTCACACTGCACTGAAAGTTCTGGGTCCAGGCACACTTTCGTCATAACAACGCGACTTTGTGTAAAACCAAAGCAAGATCTGCACAAATGAGGGACAACATGCATGCCAAAATGATTATACTTATGTTTTGGAGTCATGTAGGACAGGATAATGTCAATGTCAATTTATTTATATAGCACATTTAAAACAACATAGTAATGCTGTGGCCAAAGTGCTTTACAATAATTGAATAAAAGAAAAACAAAACAACATAAAACATAAATAGAAATAAAATATATGAATGTAAAATAAAATACATAAAAAATAGAAGTAATGTTATATAATCACAAAGAGGAAACCATCAGTATTACTGAAGGTCACGGAATGCAAGTGAATAGAAATGAGTTTTTAGTCTTGTTTTGAACAGTTCAATTGTAGACGACTCCTTTATATGATGAGGTAAAGAGTTCCACAGGCGAGGCGCAGCATCTGCAAAAGCCCTGTCCCCCTTGGTTTTACACTTGGTACGAGGGACAACCAGAGACAGCTGACGAGAAGATCTAAGCACTTTAGATGGCTGATGTAAAACACACAGTTCAGATAAGTAGGCAGGAGCAAGCCCATGTAAAGATTTAAAAACTAGCAGCAAGATTTTTAAAATCAATTCAAAAACTGACAGGCAGCCAGTGTAAAGAAGCTAAAGTAGGAGAAACAGAGTCATACTTTCTTGCCCCAACCAGAAAGCGAGCGGCAGCATTTTGGACCAACTGTAACCTGTGTATCAGGGATTTGTTAATCCCAGAATACAGCGAGTTGCAGTAATCGAGGCGAGAAAAAATAAACACATGAGTAGCTATCTCAAGATCCCTAGAAGATAAAAAAAGGCTTTATCTTATCTAATAGTCGAAGTTGGAAAAAGCAGCTCTTGACTACATAATTTACTTCTTTCTCAAAAGAGAGGTTACTATCAAAGGTAACACCAAGATTGCGGACTTGAAGTTTGAAAAAGACAGAGAAAGAGCCAAGAAGTCCAAGACCAATTTGGGCTTTAGCTGAATGCTCTACCCTCTTACAGATGTGCAGCACAGTGTTTTGCTGTTAATCATGCTGCACATACAAGAAGGTTTTTACAGAGACAAATGGTATTAAGGGAGGAATTTGCAGCTTTTCTTGACAACTAAAACTCATATTCATGTGTAAGGTGAGGGAAAAAAAAAGCTGTTTTTAACTGAAATGGTATTGAATGAAAGGAGAATTGCACTATCTGACTTGTTTTATCAATGATGTTGTGTCTGTTTTCCATGCTCAAGCACGTTTAGCGATCACACTGTTCCCAAATATTAGTGAACTATGCCCTGGTTCACCTCGTCCAAGCAGAACAGGGTATGATGTGGTTGGCCCAGCAACAGTGTGATCACACTAGTCAAACGAACTAGACTTTGTGGGGGTTGCATGCGGACAAATGTGCTCTGGCACAGAACGGATTGCCAGTGTGAGTATACCCAAAGAAGCAGAGTATCATAGAAAAAGCACTATATGGAAATGAAATGGGCAGAAGAACACAGACATTGGAAGGAAGATGACTGGAAAAGTGTACTGTGGTTTGCATTCTGGAATAATCTTTTCTCTGCTTCAGTTGATACTGGTATTTAGTGTGTATTTAAGGAACTGAGAACCTGTGCGGCATTTGTTTCTCAAGCTACAAACTCTAATTTACAGACTGCAGTTTGTGTGCGTTTTTCTTTTACTATTCATCATCCAGCATGTGTTCTGTTAGGGTAAACAAGCTGTCGTTGATCTCCCCTTATAAATTTCTTTGAGTGTGTTAGTTCATGTAGACGTGTCTGCACTTGTGTGTGCCTCCGTTTATGTATGTGTATATTTAAATAAATTATACACCTATATTTATGGCAAAAATAAGGCAAAAGATCTTAAAAAACTGTTTATGCAAAAATTTTTCAAACCAATATGCCTGGTCCTATGATTAAATGGAGAAGACTGCAAAAATCCAGGTGAAATAGAATAGTTCCTATGGAAGTTATCATTATACATAGGCCAAGCTTCTTTTAAAGGAAATGGATCAAAAACAAAATGCCTGGAGCCTGTAATAAGACAAACATGATACACATTCTTTGGTAAAGAGAGATCAGTATTTGTTGGAAGTGATCTTTGTACGTAGGTTTACGTGGACACACATCTAGACACCATGCTAAAGTCAAAATTTTTAACGTTTTTCAAAGATTCAGAATCTGAATGTAACTCAATAGCAAATTTTTGACCCCATCACTAGGCTTCCCTTTACATAGAACTTAAAAGGAACCATTAAGGGACATGAGTCTATAATTTAAAATTAAGGCAAAAGATGTCAATTAGCATTAAAGTAATTTAATTAAGAACATGTCACAAAGAAAAACCTGTAACCACTTCAGCCTTTCAGGATTGCAGAAGGTGAACAACCCTGGTTTAGAACATCTGGTTTGCATGTGGAGTTGGAACTTTGGGAAACTGATATGGCAGCAATTGTATGCCCTTCCAAAGCAAGCATATCTGCAGATTACACTTCAAATATTTTTGTATGTTCAATAGAAAAATATTCCTTTTTTAAGCCTATGAGAGTGGACCCTGCCCTTTATACCAGTTGTGTTTTACATTTGGATAAGCCCAAGAGAGCTGAAACAACACTATTTAAAATACAAGTTAGATTACAAATTAGGAGTTCTTTCTGCACCTGTTGAATATCCAAGTCCATCAAACTTTTTACGTAGTACCTTTCTAAAGTGCAGGATGGTAATGGGCCAATTTTAGAGTATAAGTAAATGTTAAATATCAGTGGATGAGTGTCAGCTTATATGGATCAGTAACATAATTAATGGGGCAAATGAATTTCTAGATGTCTCTGTTAGGTCAAGTCCTTTCTGCTTGTTTGAACTAATTCAATGTTTACAGCTAACATAATCAAGTATGTTGTGGCTTTAGGCAGAGTAAAGTGGGGAAACAACTTTTAAATGCAAAGAAAAATAATAGTCAGAGCTAATCAGAGAGTATTACCAAAAAGACTAATCTTCTACCAAATTAAAATGACTACATGGTGCTTAAAGTCTAGAATCAAGAGTTAGTCAAACCACAAGTTAAAAAAAAAAAACCTTGAAAGAAATTTCTTGATATACTGTTTTTTCATAGTAGAGTCTTAGCTTTACTTGAATAACATAGTGCAGGTCAGTCGTGTCCCTGATGATGGATGATGCAAAAGCACCCTGATTCAAAATGGCAACACTTGATGCAACCAAGTAAAGAATGTTTTAAAAACAGTGATTTTGTAGTAATTTGTGACACTGCTACACTGATCATGCACTTAGACATGAGTAAATAATACTAGATTTTGCCATTGCTCTTCTACATAGTGTTTTGAGACAGTCAAGATGAAGTATGGAGGACTGTCTGTGAAAGAAAAGAAAACAGTTTAGGTGCTGAAAGAAAAAAAAAAAATCCAGATTCAGTCAGCACCACAGCACAGAAATTGGGCAGAGCAAAATCGGATATTAGGAGTATCTTGAAAATAATTGAAACTGCTGTTGTAGTTATCATTCTATAAAGAATAAGGGCACAAAAATGTTGCATAAGCCCGTTTCCATGCTCACTTTGAGATGTATAAAAATAAAGTTGGCGTAGTGCCATGCTCATTTTCATGGCATACTCACACCATGTGTACACACTTTTCTGCTTGTTTTTGCAAACTGGCAGCACCCAGCGTCAAAGCAGTGCTACTATTTCTGTGTCGTTTCTCTTTCTTTTTTAGATTTGCATCAATTATGTGGGTTTTATTAAATGCACCGAAATTAATTGCCTATCGCTTACAAATTTAATTCACTTGATTGTAATCATTCTGTAACAGTATAATGGTGCATGGAATGGCAAGACCATTCCAACTACCACAGCTGCTTCAGCATTCTTAGAAGACATCGCAAATGGGAGAATTTGAAGAGAGTGCTTATTTACAGATGATGATGGCTGACTTCTAAGTCAATTTAGATCTCCACGAGCTATCCTGTTGGAGCTGTGTGCAGTTAGAATACTAGGATTTATACTTGATATCATTTTTATGATGAAATGCATTAAATACTAGGATTTAAGTGGCACAGCGGTACAGATGAGCTGGCGCCCTGCCCAGGGATTATTCCTGCCTTGCGCTTTATGCTTGCTGGGACTGGCACAACCCTGGATGGATAGATTGAACAATTTAAAATGTATACCAAAGATTTTTCAGTATTCCTTAAAAATTTCGTAGAATCGGTGTTCTAAGCTTACAGCTGGTTTTACATTTATTACAGATACCTATTGTGTGGTGATTGGTTGCGTGGAGAAAGAAACGGAAGGACAGGAATTGGGGGTTGGTATATTTGACAGAGGCAGTACTTCTGCAATAAATTATTCCATCCAGGGTTGCACATGCCACAATAAGCATCTTGTGTGAGGCAGGAACAATCCCTGGAGAGGATGCCAGTTTATCGTTACCACTGTGCCACCGTGCCCCAACATATTTAATACATGCTTTAATGCATTTCATTTTGAAAATATCAAGTACACATCTTATTATTCTAAAATGTTCAGAGAGCTGTAATATCATGAATGTAATGTATTCTGTATGGCGATCACTGCCTCTGCACTTCTGTTGGCATAAGAGAAAGCCCGTTTAAGAAGCATGTAGTGTTTAACGACTGGGTATGGAACACTTAGAATAATAAGCATTTAATGTGCGTCTTTAGTTACGATGAGATTTGAGAAACTCTAGTAAATTAAACATCGATTTTAAGATGAAGTTTACCACATTCTACTTTAATGAGAAAGTAAAATACAACATTAAAGTGGAAATTTCGAGGTTAAAGTCAACATTTTAACTTTAATCTTGACATAGACCCTTTTTTCCCCCACTGTGTCCCTGTTTTTTTGTTTTTTTTCTTATCTGTGGCCGTAATATGCTTCTATATGACACTCTGGACACTCGCCTTTTCACATCGACTTTGATATCTCACAACTTTTTTTTTTTATTTCAGGCAATATGCGGCATTCTGGCCTTGAACTTTGAGTGTCTTTGCCATGTTGTGACTCTCCATCAGTTTACTTTGATGTTTATACCACTGCCTAAGCCAGCAAATAGTATGTTTTTCCTTGCTTCCATTCTATATATTTTTTTTTTTTACATGTGCTTTTGCCATTGTGTTTTAACAAAACACTGAATGGAAGGGGCTATTTATATTGATTTGCATATTCAAATATGCAAAATTCGGGGAGTAGTTGCGGTGGGGTTGTAGGGACGTGTATTTGTGTTAAAATTAATGTTGATTGAGATTTATCAAGAGGAAGAGCGTGGAACTTTGCTTACACATACTGTAGTTTTATGCATTTGAATTTTTTATGTGTACACCATATTTTAGAGTGAAGTCTACGGACGTTGTTATACATGTGGCCCCAAATTTGCTGAGCAAAAAAAACTATAGTTGATGACATAACAATGATCAGAACTGAGAAGAAAAGTTGAAGTCAAACTGCTACTGAAATTGAACACACCGTACAGAGTTCGGTGGTGATGAGAAGATAATTAAAATTTGTGAAGGATGAAAGGGACAGAATGTATGAAGACCAAACTAAGATGCAAACCTCACATCAGTACCAAAAGGAGAAGGAGCAAATTAGGATTTGCTACTAAGTATAGTGGTTGGACAGATAAGACAAAGATTAACCTTTAGCAAAGTTGACCCTATTAACCGAAGAACTTATGAAAAGAAGAAACTGCAGATAATCCAAAGTATAGTATTGTTTAATGTAAGTGAATGAATGACATGGTGTCCTTTAGAATTGGCTCACTCATTTTTATAGATAACATGATTAATGATTGTAGTAGTTGAATGACCCCAGAAATGGTCATTAATGTGGTGTCGGTCTGTGAAGAACAAAACACTTCCAGACTTTTCAGTTGGAGTTTCATCATATGACAAGACAACAACCAAAAATATACTGACAATGCAGCCAGTGTTTGGAGTTAAAGTGGAAATTTATGAGTCTGTCCAAGTCAGTCTGTTGCTTTGAAATCATAAGTGTTTTACTCATAAAATTTTAAATAATTTAAACAGAGAATAAAGCACCTTCATGCTGCCTATAATATGTTTGATATAACTTTAATGTACTTTTAAATTTGATTGTACAATGACTTACACTCACCTGAACTGGATGAGTGGAGCACAAAATGGACTTATCTATATTACTAAACCACAGTTTAATTTATGCACGGAGGCACTGAAACGCAGGCGCACTGCGCTCAAACGCAGCGGCTTCCCACAGTCATTAGGTGGCGCCCACTTCAGACACACGAGAAGCAAACACGTCACGGCTCCACAATGAAAGAGCTCATCTAACGGAAATACAAAAGGAGCCCGTATGGATAGACACAATGAACGAACGCAACAACAATGAATGGAGGCGTCCACACAAAGGATCCGCTGTAGTACAAATGCGCCGCGGCGCCCCAGAGTCAAATGCAACGGCTTCCCAGATTCAGTAGGTGGCGCCCACTTCACGACCTGTGAACTAAACATGAGGTAAAGCGTGCACGCCAGGTTCTACAGCCGCCCGGACGTGACCGCCCACTCCTAAACTTGCTGTCCTCCACTCTGCCAGCAGTCGGTGTCAGCAAAGGCAACGGAATCACGTCTCCACAAAACGAAACCGCCTTAGTACAGATATGCTTATTTAATTAAATGACATTTCCCCAGACGCACCCACCCTCCATGATATGTCATCCATCCAAATATCGGATGGAACAGAAACTGATTGCCATTCTTGGATTTACGATTTTCTAGAGAATCGCGGGCTTACTTGTTAATCATATATGCAAAGAAGTAAAATATTAATTTCTTGAACACTGCTTCTTATCTCAAATTTAAATTTCTTGTGCACATATCAATAAACACAGTTTTAGCTTTTTTGTCCCAGTAATAAAAAAAGGAAGTGTTTTATTCTACTGTAGACAAGTTTACAAATAAAAAATAGTATTTCTATGAGGCATATTTTTAAAAGATGGATGTTGTATTACAGCATGCATGTATTTATAATGTAGCTTATTACATACTGCTGTTGCTGAAAATTAGATCTTATATAGTAGTTGTCTTGAAATGAAGATGATAAATTTACAGCAAATAGCAATATACAGTGCCACCAACTATTATTTGCAACACTTGTAAAAAAATTAGTAAGAAGGGTTAGAAAAAAAAAACAGTTTGCTGAAGAACCGTTATCTTGCACTGAAAAAATGAGAAACATCTGACTTTTAATTGATGCAAGTTCATTCAAAGATAACAAAGCCCTCATCAAGAAATTAATATTTTTAACAAAAACACATTTGCCCCAATTGTTGGCACCCTTGGAAATTAATGTGAAACAATGTAACTGAAGCATGTTTCCCATTTAAATTGGACATTGTTAAGTTGTTAAGGGTGCCAGTAATTATGGAGGGCATTGTAAATAGTATATTCACATACTAGGGACACATTTAAGTTATTGATAAATCAATCAGTTGCATCTGATTCAAATTCTGAAATCCAAAAAATAAATCGTTTACACATGATTTTTTTAAATAAGTCGTCTGGACTCATCACAAAGCTGTTAGTGTTTACCACTTTTCACAGCAACGCATAAAATTAAAGTATTCTTACTTTACAGATAAATTGATGTCCAGTTTTAAATTAGCTTCCTGAAGACAGTATCAAGGCATGAATCACTTACATCAAGTGTGGTAGTCATCTATGTTTTATATTCATAATATGAAATCTGCTATTGGAAGATATTTACAGTTAAATTAAAATCTTTGTGTCTGTGAGAGACTTTATATAAACCTGTTATGTAAGATGAAATATTCACTACCCTAGTTAAGGTTTGTCAGAGTTGGGCCAGGAGCTCAGTGCCTAAATGATGAAATGTGGGATTTGACCTAGCACTTCGCCACCCTGCTGCACCAATAACCCTAAATATAATATATACTTTTACAAAATCATGGATTCAGAAAGTATTCAGACCCCTTAACTTTCATTACACTTCGTGTTGTAGATTTATTTTAAATGAAATACAATTCCACTTTTACCCAACAATATACACTTAGTAACCCATGATGAAAGTTTCCATAAGCATTTGCAAATTTATTAAAAAGGCGGCACGGTGGCGCAGTGGTAGCGCTGCTGCCTCGCAGTTAGGAGACCCGGGTTCGCTTCCCGGGTCCTCCCTGCGTGGAGTTTGCATGTTCTCCCCGTGTCTGCGTGGGTTTCCTCCGGGCGCTCCGGTTTCCTCCCACAGTCCAAAGACATGCAGGTTAGGTGGATTGGTGATTCTAAATTGGCCCTAGTGTGTGCTTGGTGTGTGAGTGTGTTTGTGTGTGTCCTGCGGTGGGTTGGCACCCTGCCCGGGATTGGTTCCCTGCCTTGTGCCCTGTGTTGGCTGGGATTGGCTCCAGCAGACCCCCGTGACCCTGTGTTTGGATTCAGCGGGTTGGGAAATGGATGGATGGATGGAAATTTATTAAAAATCAAACTGAAATTTGTCATTTATGTAAGTATTCAGACCCTTTTTTTTTTTTTTTTTTTTTTTTTTTTGGGGGAAGTCCAAATTGTGGTCAGGTGCATACTGTTTGCTTTACTTATCCTTGAGATGTGTCTAGATCTTGTTTGTAGTCCACCTGTAGTAAACTAAATTGATTGGACCGCATTTAGAAAGGCACACACCTGTGTACTGAAGGTCCCATAATTCACAATACATGTCCAGACAATGATCAAGCCATGAATTCCAGGGAACTCACTGCAAAACTCAGATCAAACTGTAGTGAGGTATAGATCAGGGCAAGGCTATAAAAGAGAGTTCCCAGGAGCACAGTGGATTTAATTGTAAAATGAAGAAGATTCAAACCACTGCATCTCTTCCTAGAATTGGCAGTCCATAGATCTGAGTGACCTGGAAAGAAGGGCCTTGGTCAGAGAGGTGACCAAAAACCCAATGGTCATTGTAACAGAGATTCAGAATTCTCTTCTGAGATTGGGTAACTCTTTAGGAAAGATAACCATCTCAGCAGCACTCTTAAATCGGCTCTTTATGGTAGAGTGGCTAGACCGAAGCCACTTTTGAATAAAAAGCCCATGACAATTTAAAGGACTCGGAGCATGAGGAAAAAGATTCTCTGGCCTGATGTTAGAATGTTTGTTTCTGTAATAAGTTCGTATAAAACTCGTTTTAACAAACCTCAATCCGGAGTTTACAACTTATCCAAAAGACAGCTCTCCACCACAGAACACAATATCCTCGCCAGAGGAATGAAATTCAACCACAAAGATGCATCCGACATGAACTTCCTAGGTTCCCTGGAACACATCTTATTAACTGAGAAAATACCGACGGAAAACACACAAGAATAAAGGTGTAGCATTGCCAGCCAGTTAAACACAAGACGACCGAACACACACATTTCGACAGAAGAACAAAAAGCTCTACAATCGCTATGGAATGATAATAATATCATTATCACACCAGCCGACAAAGGAGGCGCAACTGTCTTATTAGACAAGGGACTATACACCACAGCAATGGAAGAAATGCTTTCAAACACTGACACTTATCAACAGCTGAATAATGACCCAAATAAAACCACGCTTAACAGAATAAACACCACTCTGACCAAGTTCCGAAATAACAACCGCCTAGATGCACAGAATTATTACAAAATGAAATGCAGCGATGCTAACTGCTCTGAATTTTACGGACTCCCAAAAATACATAAAACACCACTGAAATTCAGACCAGTGGTCAGCCTAATAGGTGGACCAACTTACAACTTGTCAAAAAGAATTTTTTCCAGATACTCAAACATTTAACTTATGACTTGGAATATTCGGTGAACAGCGTTGAGTTGGCATTGCAACGCTTGAAAGATGTATCCATCGCCAAAGATGAGGTCATAGTCTCGTTCGATGTTGTGTCGCTATATACCATGATTCCGATTCATCTAGCCACAGAAACACTATTAATGAGACTGAATAGTGACCCCACTATAGAGACAAGAACTAAGCTATCCACTGAAGACTTAATGCACCTAATATCACTTTGCCAAAAAACTCACTTTCATTTCAATGGCAAATATTACATTCAAAAAGAAGGCATGCCAGTGGGATTGCCGCTATCAGGACTCCTAGCGGAACTGGTAATGCAGAGATTCAAAAATGTGACTCTATCCCATTTCACACCCATTTCACACCCAAAATGTGGATATGCTATGTAGATGACACATTCGTCATATTAAAAAATGACCAGCTGAATGAGTTCTACAACCATATCAACACAACATTCCCTGCAATCCAGTTCACCATGGAAAAAGAAATGAACCGACACATCAGCTTCCTGGATATCTCCATTGAAAGAAATAACGACGTCACCCTGACCACTAGTGTATACCGTAAGGAATGCTATGCAGACAAGGAAGGACTCACAATCGCGGATCTATGCACATACAAAATCAACAGGACATACGTTTGTTTAAGTGGGACAATGTACAAGTAAGATTTAAGGCCAGTACTAAAAGTGCCAGAGAACTGGCTAAATCTTGGCTATCAGACAAAAACGCCATTAACAGACATTTGGACATAAACCCAGCATATGCAAACTTAATTAGAACATGTTCATAATAAATAAAACGTTACGACCTGTACCCCCCAATCCCCGCCCCCAACTAATTGTGCTGTATATTGCCTTTGATTCTTGTAAGTCTAAGCATTATCCTCTGATGAAGGCTCCTGGTAGGGGCTGAAAGCTCAGGAATAAAAACTACTTTGATATGTGATTAATTTTTCTCCCTTTGTGGATCTCCAGCTGCTAATATGCAAACCGTATCACAGACCTTTGCTTCCATATATATATATGTAGCAATATTTGGTGGGAACATGAACATTCCCTTTGTCAGATACTTTTATTGGCTAAAATAGATAAATGAGAAGTAGAATTAGTCCATTGGTTATACTGTATCAGTAATCTAAGAAAGTTGGTCGTCACATGTTATGTAACCAAAAGCTGTAGCCAGTTTATTCCTCCAGAGTCATCCCCACTCTTAATTTTTATTTATGATAAGTTCAATATATGGGAATGACAAAATATTATTTCATATGTTTACAGTTAACTTAAAAATTTGCCCTTATTCACAATTTTTGGCAAGCTAAAAATTCTACTTTATGTACTTGAAAGTTTGGTCCATGCATGTGTACTACTTCGTCAAGGTGGCCTGTGATTCTCCAGAACATACTAAAAAAACACAAAGTAGTGTGTAACATAAAAAATTCTATATAGTGAGAAACACAAAAATACCATATAATGGGCACATAGAAATTTATGAGTATGTCCCTATATTTTGAGCTAAGACTAGCTGGTAGTGGAGCAGCGAAAAATAAAATTACGTCCAATTAAAAATCCAACTGCTGTGTGCATACTTTACTTTTTAGGCCACCAACCCCATCCCCCCTCTGCCCCAAATTACATCACGATGCAGTTAAATATTGAAGACCCTGTTCTAGTGTCAGTAAAGATAATAATCAAGGAGAAAAACAAATTGAGAAGAATTAGTATCTTAAAGTTATCAATGTTTGAAGGAGTGCTAAACAGCCCAGCCAGTTAAGTGTAGCTGTACTACGCATTATAGTCAGACCCCCCAATGCAGAGAGTATTAATAGCAAAGATTTGCCATTATGAGTAAATCACAATTTATTACCAGTAAAATTAAACTTTTGCCTATGACAGTTAAACATTTCTCTTCAACATACAGTCTCTGACAGTTCCTTCCAAATACATTGGAACATGACTGTACTGTCCCATTTTGCCAGCACCTGATGTTGCTTGTCTGTGGCATGTATTCTTTTCATATTTGTTTCAGTTTACAGCATGGTGGTCAAGTCCAGTTAGTTTCCCTGCTTGGAATGACATCTTCGTTCGATTAAATGTTTTTAGAAAGATTCTCCTGTTTTGGCACTCATGTCTTTCCTGCAGTACAATTTTTTCCAGTCCAGTGGGAGGCTACAGGAGGCACCATATCATATGCATGCAAAATCATTATTGATTTTATGATACACACTGGAATTCTGCTTTATTTAATTGTCCTCCTTGAAGGTCTGTCTGTGTCCAACTACAGAATATACCAATTACATTCCTTTTGGTGTGATGATCTCGGTAACCCATGTATGAAAGTGTGCTACACTATTCAGCTGCTTCTTCATTTCTGTACTTGGTGTGATAGTCAGACCAAGGATTTAGAACATTAATGCACTTGTCTTTGTTTCTGCTCACAGATGAAAGCTGCATAGTTGCCATGGATACGCAGTTTGAACTGATACGTTGCTTTACACCATGACACCCAGTAGAGGATTCAGGAACTGAAGCGGGGATCTCGTCCCACTGATGGCCACGACTGGGTAAGAGATGCCTTGACATGCTGTGACCTGTACCAGAATATAATTGAAGAATGAGCCACATGTAGATAACCTTTTTTGGAGATTTATGGCCCATTGGCATCTCTTGAGCCAGAGTTAATTTATTAACAAACTGTGACTTACAGGCAAATGAGTTGGACTCAAAAGTACAGATTTTAAAGGTTAATATTGACTGGTTACTTGCTGTATGGCCCCAAAACATGTCATTTAATTTAGAAATGTGTATGTCTCTAGAGAATTATACCATACTAAAGATGACCGGCAGTTTGAGATGGTTTTCATTATGGAATGTTTTATGTAAGTTACAGATTGCTTAATAAGTGAGAGGCAACTGATGCATAAAAATAAAACTTTATATTAATCAAACATTCTTATAAACAAACAACTTTCTGGTCATGTTCTTTTATTTTATAAAAATGGCTTTTCCCCTCCTTTTTGTCATGTTGTGATAAGTTTAGATCCAACAGTGTCCAGTCTCCATGTTTTCTGCTGGGGAAATTTTTAACACTGCTATGTTAGAGCACTGCCTACCCAGTATTTAAATAGATTCTTTTTCAGAATTACTGTTTTTCTTACCTCAAAAGTATCTGCCAACAGTGAAAGTGTTTTCTTGATACAGAGTACTGTACAATAGCGTATAAACTTCAGACAAAAAGAATCATGTCTAATTCTGTACAGTGTTTCAGTAGACTGGGTAGTCTGTCTTCAATGAATTAGTTTTTGTCCAACTAGTCCGACTATCTGTAATGTACAGTGGGTACGGAAAGTATTCAGACCCCCTTCAATTTTTCACTCTTTGTCATATTGCAGCCATTTGCTAAAATCATTTAAATTACTTTTTTCCCTCATTAATGTACACACAGCACCCCATATTGACAGACAAAAAAAAGAATTTTTGAAATAGTTGCAGATTTATTAAAAAAGAAAAACTGAAATATCACATGGTCCTAAGTATTCAGACCCTTTGCTCAGTATTTAGTAGAAGCACCCTTTTGAGCTAATACAGCCATGAGTGTTCTTGGGAAAGATGCAACAAGTTTTTCACACCTGGATTTGGGGATCCTCTGCCATTCCTCCTTGCAGATCCTCTCCAGTTCTGTCAGGTTGGATGGTAAACGTTGGTGGACAGCCATTTTTAGGTCTCTCCAGAGATGCTCAATTGGGTTTAAGTCAGGGCTCTGGCTGGGCCATTCAAGAACAGTCACAGAGTTGTTGTGAAGCCACTCCTTCGGTATTTTAGCTGTGTGCTTAGGGTCATTGTCTTGTTGGAAGGTAAACCTTCGGCCCAGTCTGAGGTCCTTAGCACTCTAGAGAAGGTTTTTGTCCAGGATATCCCTGTACTCAGCCGCATTCATCTTTCCCTCGATTGCAACCAGTCGTCCTGTCCCTGCAGCTGAAAATCACCCCCACAGCATGATGCTGCCACCGCCATGCTTCACTGTGGGGACTGTATTAGACAAGTGATGAGCAGTGCCTGGTTGTCTCCACACATACCTCAGTGCAAGACACATGACAGCCCGAATGGAGTTTGCTAAAAGACACCTGAAGGACTCTGAGATGGTGAGAAATAAGATTCTCTGGTCTGATGAGACCAAGATAGAACTTTTTGGCCTTAATTCTAAGCAGTATGTGTGGAGACAACCAGGCACTGCTCATCACTTGTCCAATACAGTCACCACAGTGAAGCATGGCGGTGGCAGCATCATGCTGTGGGGATGTTTTTCAGGTGCAGGGACAGGACGACTGGTTGCAATCAAGGGAAAGATGAATGCGGCCAAGTACAGGGATATCCTGGACAAAAACCTTCTCCAGAGTGCTAAGGACCTCAGACTGGGCTGAAGGTTTACCTTCCAACAAGACAATGACCCTAAGCACACAGCTAAAATACCGAAGGAGTGACATCACAACAACTCTGTGACTGTTCTTGAATGGCCCAGCCAGAGCCCTGACTTAAACCCAATTGAGCATCTCTGGAGAGACCTAAAAATGGCTGTCCACCAACGTTTACCATCCAACCTGACAGAACTGGAGAGGATCTGCAAGGAGGAATGGCAGAGGATCCCCAAATCCAGGTGTGAAAAACTTGTTGCATCTTTCCCAAGAAGACTCATGGCTGTATTAGCTCAAAAGGGTGCTTCTACTAAATACTGAGCAAAGGGTCTGAATACTTAGGACCATGTGATATTTCAGTTTTTCTTTTTTAATAAATCTGCAACAATTTCAAAAATTCTTTTTTTTGTCTGTCAATATTGGGGTGCTGTGTGTACATTAATGAGGGAAAAAAGTAATTTAAATGATTTTAGCAAATGGCTGCAATATGACAAAGAGTGAAAAATTGAAGGGGGTCTGAAAACTTTCCGTACCCACTGTATCATTACTTACATTAAAAAATTTACCACAGCTGTTAACATATTCAGTGAAAATTACTATTTCAAATCTCAATTCTAATACAAAATGAGCAGTACCTACAGAAGTTTTTTTCTAACATGTTTGCAATCAGTGTATAATTATTCACAGAAACCTGATTTCTAAAACCCATATAAACCTTTGTTCTGGCTAGATAATTTAGGGTTTGGCTTCTGAGAAACCTGGTTAACAGAAGTAGATTTCTCTGCAAGTAACCTTGATTTTGGGGCCATATGTATAAACCCTTAACCAGGTTACCTATAAGGATTTTGTAGTCTGTGCATGTCCGTTGCACCCTGTCATCTTGCACATGTATTTATATCGCACATGCTTTCAGAAGCCATGGTTAGAAGCATTCTAAAAATAAATTTCTAGAGGCAAATGTTCGGGAGATCGCACCATTCCTTCTCCTGGCTGAAATAGTCTGTCTCAATAATCCAGAAATTGTTACATTTAGGTTGATGAGCTGACCGTACAGTGCAACAAAATCTTGAGAGCAGTAGGGTAACACATTAAAAGTAACATGTGTTATATAGTTAGGTTACTTGTTATTTTAGCTGCCCTGGGTGTAAGGCAAGAAGCACACATACAGGATCCTTTGCAGAGCTCAATCACACAGCCAAGCAGAAAAGAGTATGTTTAGTCAAATTAACACTTAATTTTCTTGTGTTTTATAAATAATCTTGGGCGTTATGCTAATTTTCAGAATCATACAGATGATTGATGATGCTGACTCATTTTGTGAACAGTTTAATGACGTCAAAATATTTTTACAGAGGAGAACTCCAGAAGATTACTTGCACATTTAAACATGCATTTTTAAGAAACCGGGTTTCTGCCTTAAAGATGTGGCCTGGAGAGGGTGCTCCTGCCACCCAAACCTGACACAGACAGAAGCAGGACACAAGTTCAACACACATGGTTTTATGTTTTCATTGTGGGAAATGCTTTCCCTCATTTCTCACATAGACAGCACAGTTCAAAGCACTAAAACAATACACAAGACACACTTCTCTTTCTTCTTTTCCTTTCTCTTCTCTCACTCTCTACGCCTCCACTACTCCTCCTCCAGCAAGCTTTGTCCACCTCTTCATGACTCTGGCTCCTGGAATAGTGGAGGCTGGCTCCTTTTATACTGCACCCGGAAGTGCTCCAGTTGCTTGATGACCTTCTTCCGGCAGCGGTGGAATTGCTGCCACACAAGGCTTTCAGCAAGCCACAGTACTTTCAGCAATCCCTGGAGGTGCCCACAGATCCCAACAGGGCTGTACCAAACTCCAACTCCCAGTGAGCCCTGTGGGAGTCAGAGGCACCGCCTTGCAACCCAGGGTGGCTACCATCTATAGCTCCCGGGGAGGTAATGCTCTGAATATGTTCTTTTCCCCCCAGTCCTTTCAGTATAGAATAGAGGAGTTCCGGCCAGGGTCACACTGCCCCTCCCTCAGCTGAACCTTGTGGGGCGAAGCGCCCCATCCCGTGAGGGCTATCTTTGTCCAGGATGGAGAGTTTACATAATCCAGTCCACGCCTCCGGCCTGAAATGAAAAAACAAGATAGGAGCGGGAAGGCGCTGCACTGACGCCGTCTCCTGCCATCTGACAGTGTCCTGAATAGACAGCACCTCCAACTGTTACCCGGAGAAGGACACTCATAGCATCGCCGTACCCCCCTGGTGCCCATGACTGGCAGGAATGAAAGCTGGATGGGAATTCCAGCTCCGCTTTGCACCTAGCCAAGGTTGGCGCTTCTAAATACCCCTGCTCACATGTTGCACTGTTTGGAGACCTGATCTTCCTTTTCCGGGTCTTCCTTGTGTTTTGGGATGCAGCGACAGTCTAGATCTCCCTATGGCAAGAAGAGAGACCCTGTGCTGTCTGCGTTCCCTTTGACTTATGTGAAACTGGGGTGGTGCACTCTGGCCACTGGCACATACAAGCTGCCCCCTTTCGTGCACCTATGCTGTTTTTCCACGTCCACTCTTAAGGGTTGTGGCTACTTGGCACCTGGTATTATTTACTTTCAGGGCCCCTTTGTTCTGCACCTCTCTTTGCTGTATGGTATGGGCGTCACTCACCTGTACCGCCACATTTACATAGGTGGAGAATCCTGAGCCGCGCTTCCTTAAATACTCTGATGCCATCTTCAGGGATTCCTCTGCCATCCTCTCCAAGCCCTCCATCGTCTGCCTGGGAAGACGGACTACCTGCAAACAAGACTGCGCGGACTGGAGTACCCTCTTCAGCTCACATACAGCCGACACCAGATTATATATTTTGGCTGGACGTGGACTCGGGCTTCACTCATCCTTGTCCATCAGCCAAAGGCCATTGCGCCTGCATGCCTTCTGTACAGGCCTTGTCAGGTGTCATTTTCGGCTCAGGGTGAGTGCTTGCCAGCTCCACGTTTGCTAATTTACCGGCAGGATTCTGGCACACGCCCTCTACCCATTTACTTGCATCAGGGAGTGCGGCCTAGCCCTCCACCATCCCTCCTCTGATCTGCTCTATCGGGTTGAGACTGCTCTAGCCTTTGTCTTTTGGCGAGCAGTGGGCCCAGATCATAATCGCTCTCCTCACTCTAGCTTGCCCATCTGTCGTCCCATGGATCGACATGCTTCACCACAGATGTGGATCTGGACATTCGAGGTAGGAACAGACATGAAACACTCCCGGGGCAAGTCATCCCTGTGGCCAGCACCTACCTCATTGTGGATCCTGTCCACTAGAGCCTGTTTTTTTCCAGGTGGCTGGCCTCTTCCTGGCATGCCAAGCCGATCATCATTGGCGATGGTGTGCGTGTGGCCGTCCGCTGCCTTTGGGCCTCGCCTGGCCTTCTTTTTTCCCATTGGCGCGGGGGCGGTGTTTCAGTGAGCCTTTCCCTCTTTTTTGCTTTTTCTACTTTTAGTATGGCTTCAGTGCATGCTGCTGTGCTGCCACATGTGCGTGTCTCGCTCTGCTGTGTCGGGTCACTACAAGAATAAAAGTGCAGGTCCCAGCTTTGTGCTGCCACACAGCATTCAAAAGTACCTGCAGCACCCCCTGGTGGGGCCCATGGAACCCAAAGGGGCTGCACCAAACTGCAATTCCCATGGAGCCCTGCCCCAGGGTGGCTGCCATCTATCGCTTCAAGGGAAGTAGTACTCGGAATATGTTCTCTCACCTGGCCCTTCCAATATATAGGCATCCTAGCCAAGTAAAGACCCTAGCCCTCCACCACACTGATTATTCAACTTAAAACAATTATGTATGTGCATGTAAACACACTGAATGATGCATGTTTGGAATAATAGAAGGATTATGTTTAATTATACAATATGTTAAAATCCATATAAAATAAATATTTGAGATTGATCAGTACAACACAGGAGGAATCAGATACAAAAAATGCCACATGAGAAAAATATGGAAATACTCATGAATGTGGTCAGTCTGTGAATAGTCCAGTCATACCATGGAGGTATAAGACAAGCCATCTAAGGTTGTAAAGATATTCATACTCCGCTCCACTGCTCAATTGCATTTGTTTAAGCAAATAAGCAAATGCTTATATTCATCCATCCTCCAACCCGCTATATCCTTACTACAGAGTCACGGGGGTCTGCTGGAGCCAATCCCAGCCAACACAGGGCACAAGGCAGGAAACAAAACCCGAGCAGGGCGCCAGCCCACCGCAGGGCGCACACACACACACACACACACACACACACACACACACACACACACATACATACACACACACACATACCAAGCACACACTAGGGCCAATTTAGAATCGGCAATGCACCTAACCTACCTGTCTTTGGACTGTGGGAGGAAACCAGAGTACCCAGAGGGTACCCACGCAGACACGGGGAGAACATGCATACTCCACGCAGGGAGGACCCGGGAAGCGAACCCAGTTCTGATTCACCCCCAAAATGATTACTTATTTTGTATATTTAGGTGTAAACTGATGCATTTATTGTTTAAAGCCTCACTTCTGGACAGTAATAGGTAATATTGAGACTGTAGTTTTTCTTCAGTTACATTTTAAAGAAATGACCTAGTACTTGGTTTTATTTTAAAGTTTGAATACTTTTTTTTTAATAGACAGGGGTGAAATTTGAAAACATGTACATTACAGGACCATGCAAACTCTTCAGCCATTTAGTTTATAGCCACTTGCACTATGTTGAGTCAGTAAGGCTTTTAAAAATGCAGTTTTAAGTACTGTGTTCTTCATGGGATTATATGGAGGTTAATTAGGAACAAATTAAGTGGAGTGTAGGTAAATTTGAATTTTTACAGAGAGGTAAGAAAAGTAAGGTGACATAGCAGCTCTGATGCTGCACAGCTTTCAAAGACAACGTTTGAATTAACTTTCTGTTTCTATCCGTGTGAAGTATTTAATATTTTCCCTGCATTCTTGTATTCTGGTTAACATTCATACTCTTGTGCACACTAACTTAAATGGAGCAAATTCAGGGTTGCCCACTAGTGTAATCTTTAAGCCTTTAAGCTTGGAGAAGAAAACAAGGTTATGTGGAAATAAACACTTGGAAAAAATGTCCAAATTGAAAAGAAAAAAAAATCCAAATATTTTTGAGGAGAAAAAATTAAGAGTTTCATCAGTCTGGTAATTATTTTTCAATCTCATTATTTATTCTATTTCAGTTGCCTCTGAATCCTTACCTATGCTTTTGTTCTTTAAAGGTGTCAGCTGGCGTGCTAAAGCAATGGGGAGCTGCTGGAGTTGTCTTTACAGAGATGCAATACCAGACAACCACCCAACAAAGTTCAAGGTGAGGCCTATCTTAAGCACATGTCTGGGACTTAGAAAATCTGATTGAATTTATTAAAATCATAATTATAAAGCAGTAAAAGAGTAATGGTAGAAGATATCTGTTGAACAAAGGGGAGGCTTTGAAAACTTTTTTTTTTTTTTTTAATAAATGTGCCAGGTGGCAAATGTGGATGATGAAGGAAATGAACTGGGGTCAGGCACAATGGAGCTCACACAGACTGAGCTCCTTCTGCACACTCGCAAACGGGATGCCATCAGGTGGCCTTACCTCTGCTTGCGACGCTATGGATATGACTCTAACCTCTTCTCCTTTGAGAGTGGACGTCGTTGCCAAACAGGCCAAGGTGAGAAATGTTACTTTTTTATTTGGGCAAACATTTCTATTATAGCAACCTATCCATCCATCATCCAACCCGCTATATCCTAACTACAGGGTCACGGGGGTCTGCTGGAGCCAATCCAAGCCAACACGAGGCGCAAGGCAGGAAATAAACCCCGGGCAGGCCGCCAGCCCACCACAGGGCGTGCACACACACACAGGACAATTTAGAATCGCCAATGCACCTAACCTGCATGTCTTTGGACTGGGGGAGGAAACCAGAGCACACAGAGGAAACCCACGCAGACATGGGGAGAACATGCAAACTCCACGCAGGGAGGACCCGGGAAGCGAACCCAGGTCTCCTAACTGCGAGGCAGCAGCGCTACCCATTGCGCCACCGTGCTGTCCTATAGCAACCTAAGATAATTAAAAAAAATTTAGAAACATTTCACAAAGTTTCTTGGGTGCAATGTCGTTAATGTAACCAAAGCTTCATTAGAGTCATAAGAACAGACCCCTGGAACAGGGTACAGTTAGACTCATAAGAATCCAATATTGCTGGATTCTGTAATAAATTGATACCAAATATGTAAGTTTGTGAAATTCTTAGATATAACAGATGTCGAGTTTACTTTGGGTAGCTTGCTAGCATGATATTGAAATTGATACAGATGAGATAAGTACTTTGTAAATGAATAAGAATTCTATGAATAATTTTCACGTTTGGCAAATACCGTGCTCTCTATAATGCTTGGGACAAAGGCACATTTTTCCTTGATTTACCTCTCTGCTCCACAGTTTAAATTACAAGTCAAGCAATTCAGATGTCATTAAAGTGCACATTGCAGACTTTGGGTTTACATTATGTTTGGCATTGTGGCTATTTTCATGGTTTGACATAACAAAATTTCTGTCTAAAAGCTTCACAGGTTACTGTTAGTAATAGTAAGGGATTCTTAATCCTACACATGTATAGTTTCTCTCACTCTCAAATGTTTCTTACTGCACTGTAAAAAATAACGCATTAAAAGTACTTAAAAAAAAAAATAAGGCAACAAATTACAAGCAATATTTTTGAGTAGATTTAATATACTGCACTATTGAGTAAACTTAATTTATTAATTTACTCAAATTTACCTAAAAGAAATGAGTTTGATTAAATATAAGTAGTGGCAAAAATGGTTTATTTTACTCCGATTTTCATTTGAATTACAGTACTAAAAAAAAAAGAGTAATAATGCAACGCTGGACAGTAACGACTGTATAACAAATACATGCTAAAATTCCATATATCTTTATTTATTTGAACATACACAGACAGTCACAACAACGGAGTTGTATTTTCAAAGGAAAATTAAATCAAATGTCTGAGGATAATTTTTACTGAATTACTGACATTCAAATGTCAATGAAAATTTTCTTTTCTTTATTTAAACTTTCTTCAAAAAGTATATCTCAATCAAATAATGTCCCAGGAATGAGTGCTAAACGGGAAGGAAACGTAGAGAGTGAAATCCTGACACAGATGGCGCTCTTCAAACATGTCCTGCATTTACGCCAACATATCCGCTTAAATCAATGGCCGCCTTTTCCACTACTTCTCAGTATGCGATAGCGAAATTCCTGAAATAAAATAGGATGTAGGAAATCAAACATCGCTAAATAAATCACAGTATTAAAAATTAACCAGTAAATACATTACCTATGTAGAACACTAATTAAATAAGAAGTCAAATAATACCGTGACGGTTAGGCAAACGTCTTTTTATTTTGTTTACAGGTCATAGTTTAGGACAAACGCCATAGCGTTCTAAAACGTATCTCAAAGTGTCATTTTCTTTTTCTGTGTAAAATAAAATTTTAAACGATTAAAAAAAAATATGAACATATGTAACTATCCGAGAAATGTGCCTGCTTTTTAAAGCAAACCAACGAGGTAGGTTGCTAGAAAGATGCTACCTTGCCCGCCATGTTTCCCACATGAAGGGAAAGGTTTCGTGAAAATAACAAATGCTTACATCTGTAACTATACGAAATGAAATACTAGTTATTCATTACGGAATTAATATGCTTTATACTTACACATTCGTAGTAAAATAACTCTTATTATGGATAAGCGTTACAGCTGAATGTGTTGTTGTAAAGACCAAGAAACCGATGTGAGAGGAAGTGCCGTGTCATTACATTTCGATGTGAGAGGAAGTGCAGTATCATTAAATTTAACTTAACTTAAATGTGTTCAATTCACAGTATAGTTTTTTTACTTAGAATAAGTTATAAAAAATGTTTACATTTTAAGAAAAATAATAAGTTAACATTATTCATAATTTTTTTATTGAATTAGAATTAAATAATCAATAAAAAGGGTAAAACCCATTTTTATTAATTAAAGTAATGATTATTTTGCGTATAGTTAGCTATTTTTTATTATTTTCACACATGCAAGATTTATTTTTTACAGTGTGTGTTCAGCAATAAGCCACTAGATGGCAGTGCAAGCTGGGAATGAGACTTTTCTTAAATGCTTATCTCTTAAACTTTGTACCGCTTGCATTGTGAATGGATTTCCTTTCACTTTAATTTCTTTTTCACCCACTCTACCTTAGTTTGGCTAGATATTGTTTTACATAAAATAAATAATTAAAGTGCATCTTTTTTTAAGCACTGCTTTCTTTTTTCAGGAATCTTTGCCTTCAAGTGCTCTCGAGCTGAAGAGATCTTCAATCTTCTCCAGGAGCTCATGCAGTGCAACAGCATCAACGTTGTGGAGGAGCCTGTGGTCATCACACGTAACAGCCACTCCCAAGACTTGGAACTACCACGTACTCCGCAGACCCCCAACAGTCAGTCACATCCAGTCTTGTCCCTAGTAGACTGCATAGGCAAATCCTTTGAGGGACTGATGTGGGAAAGAGAGTTATTGGGGCAGTGCAGTCTTAAAGGAGTAGGGTTGAATAATACTCAGAAAGTTTCTTAAACTTGCTAAGTGAAGCAGAATTATCTAACAGTAGGCTCATGCATATCTCAGTTACTACCTGGAAGCTAGAAGTTCTAGTGTGGGCTTTCATATTTCTTAACAGGCTAAAACACCCATTAACTCCATTTGGCATTTTGACTTCCAGCTCCAGCCTATACTGTTCCTGGCTTCCCAAATGGATATCCTGGTTTCCAAGTTTCGGGAGATGGAACAACACACCCTGCAGCACTTCATTCTGCTGTGGCTAACACCTGCCATCCCTCTATGGGTGAGGACCAAGTACACCGGCATGTCAGCATGGAGGACCAGGTGAGCAGGGGGCATAATTAATACCATTTAGTGGATGACTTTTCAACATGGGCTTTCTTAGTAGTCATGTGCTGATTTAAGCTGGTGGTAAGTCTGTGTTTATGTCTCCTCAGTAGTAATGCTGATCTGTAAACATTTCTCTCTCTTTTATTATTCTTAATTTCCATTCTCAGACACATACCTACGTGAATACCTCTGATGTGGATGGGGAAGGCCGTGGGCGACACTGTGTCCACTCTTTACCAGAGGTTCGACCAAATCCTTATCCTGACATATCTAGGGGGACTGGAGGTAGTGGAGGAGGTCAGGGTGGTCACTCCGGGCTTCACTGCTACTCTCTGGATGAACGAAACCCCCAGGTATTCTTGCAGGCTCCTTCTGGTGAAGCAAAGTTTGTTCTGGGTCCAACACCTGCTCAGAGACGGCTGATGGAAAGGGAAACCCTGGCCAAGCAGCTGCATAGCCACCATCACTCTCATCTGCCAGCAGACAAGGGTACAGAAAGAGATGGGCCTCATTCTCATACTCCCCACCCCCACCACATACACTCCTCATGCCACCTACACCATCACAACAGTAGCAATGACCATCAGGAAAGCTGCCAAGGGGTACAGCTTACCTATGAAAATATTAATGGCCTTGGTGGTGGTCTGCGGCGGGGTGGTGATAACCGTCTGAAGTTGTGTCCTGGTAGTGCCTCACTTTCTGGTGGCTCCAGCAGCAGCAGCAGTGGTGGAGATGGTCCCTTGTCATTACCCTCTGCCTCCGCACAGGGCTTTGGCAGTGTTTGTGGTGGACTAGGACCAGGCCACAGGAAAACTGCACTCCTCAACTATGAGAATCTGCCATCACTGCCACCTGTCTGGGAGTACCGAGCCCTACAGAGGGAGGAAGATGATGAGGAAGATGAAGAAGATGAGGATGAAGAAGAGTATGAGGAAGAGGAATATGATGAATATTCAGAGGGCCCTGCCACCCCAAATGGCTACCATGAAGAAGGCAGAGGGCAGAGTGATTTGCGCAACTATGTTAATACAGACCGTATACAGCATGGCGGACGGAGACCTGTGTGCCCTCCTCGCAGGCACCACAGAACTATGGATTGCCCAGGGAATGCTGGAGTGTTCAACTTTGATTTCCGAAGGGGGATGAGCAGTGACTCTCCTCAGCAGCGGCAACTCAATTATATCCAAGTAGATCTTGATGCAAATTCTGAGCGCGGGATGTCAGTCCCCAATAAACAGCTGCCACTAGCCTGTGGTGGTCCCCAGTCTAGTCAGCCTTCCCGGCGCAGTGAGTTCTATGCGGTTATTGATCTTAAGAAGACTGCTGCCATGTCTAGCCTGCAGAGGGCGCTGCCTCGTGATGATGGTACCTCCCGGAAGACCCGACACAACAGCACTGACTTGCCACTGTGAGTGAGCTGGTACAACTAATGAGGGTGGCAAGAAGAACAAAACAAAAAAAAAAAAACAACCCACAGCAACAACAAAAACTTTTCCTTCCTTGTTGCTCGTCTACCAGTGTAACAGTGGAAGGGGAGGATGGACTCTGTTGTGACTCATGTGCCAAGGATTTTTCCAGTGTTCAGGTCAGCTCTTGGAAGTTTTGGCACACATGACTGTCCCTCTGGACATCTTGTTGTCAAGGGGGCACTTTATCTCCCCTGGGGAGAATTGGGGTTGGGATGGGATGGGGTGGGTGGTGAGGGAAGATGGGATGGGGATGGTAGACATTCCGTACTGTATGTTACGCACCTTTCATCAAGCCTTGAGCGTCTTGCAGATGCAGCATCCCTTTTGTTTTGCCCAAGGTTTGCCACTTTTGCCTGTTTGCCCACAGTGGAATCAGGGTTTTGTGTCCTTCCAGGACAGCATTGTTTTAGTGGTGAGCTACAAGTGCCATTCTTGAAGTCGGTCTGCCTTTCCCTATTTGCTGACATTTTTTTTTTTGCATGTTGCTTTAACCTTTAAGGTGAAGTAAACCAAATGATGCTTTTTCTTAACATGCCCTTACTGGGTGCCCACTGAACTGGCAGGGCTTATTGTAGTGTTTTTTTTTTTCTTTTTTGTGGCCATCTTCTGTTTAAAATTGTTCTTTTGCTTTTTCATTATCATGTTTTGGTTCAATATGTTTATCACTGTTTTATTGACTTTGTGGTGGACCTGTTAAGCTGCTTTCCTCTGTATATAAGGCACAGTCCATCTTGGCATCTCCCCTCGTCTTGCTACTTTCCTGTTTAATTTATGATATTCCTGCTTGTAGTGTACCCTGTATATCTCAATATATTTGTATAGATTGCCTGCCTGAAGAGTCTAGATTCTTGTGTGCCACTGTAATGCTTTTTGCTTGTAGGGATTTTTTTTCCTGAACAGCTGTACTGTGCTCAGCATGGAAAACTTTCTAGAGACCATACTCCTTTCTGTAATGTCACAGTTCTCTCTGCATGTATAGGTTACATTCTTTCTCTTTTCCATTTAGCAATTCTCATCTGTGACTGTAGAGATTCCTTTCTTTATTCTAAGCAGAGCCTTTGCGTCCCTGTTTGCTGGAGTAATTCTATAGCTTTCCTCAGAAACTTCACCCTTTCTCATTTTTATATATATATATATATATATATATATATATATATATATATATATATATATATATATATATATATATATATATATAAAATTTGTAATCTTGATGGCTGTAGCTTGTCTTTATATCTGTAGATCTCTTTGCCTGTGTTGGTTGTACTCTTGTACTCTTTCCTTGTTATCTCTTGCAGAGATATAGCTCTCTTCGACTGTAGGTGCTGCCATCTAGCTCTTGCTTCTGTGAATTTTGAAGTTCCCAATATTAATTGGGGTCACTTTCTCTCTGTATAGCTAGAGTTTTCCTTTATGTTGCTATAGTCCTCCCTGCCTGTAAGGGGTGCTGTGTAGCTGAATCATCTCTTTATCTGAGAGATGTTTTTATGTTTACATTTGATGAATGTACAGATTTCAGGGTTCAGTTTTACATTTTCTCTTTGTGCCAAATGAGAGGCAGAACCAGTCTTCTGCCATGACCTAGCAGCAAGTTTATTTGTCCCAAAAAAGGTGTTTTCTCTATTAAGTCAAAGGGGATGCTGTATCTGAAATGCCTGTGACCCAGCCAGTAGTGCAACATTAAAATTACATTCAGAAAAAATGAGCTTCAAATGAAAACAAAAACAAGTGTTTAGCTTTACAATGTCTGTTCTACAAAGGTGCCAAATGTCTTTACTGTGCAGTAGAAGTGAAGTGATTGTAAAAAAAAAAAAAAAAAAAAAATTCCATGTGCCATTATAGAAAGTGTGCAAATGCGAGGGCTACATTTTGAATCCAAAAATCTGGTCCTGAGAGAAGTGTTACATGTAAATTCTGGCGTGCTGCAGTAACCAGCTGACATGGTTGCTTAGGAGGGGTCAGGGACTGAAGCGGTCCATTAAAGGACATGGAGACTGAATATGCTGCTTAGTATGTCATATGTAATGTACTGTATTTTGCATGTGTTCATCTTCATTTGGGTTTCAACATGAAGAGAGTTTCCCCAAACCTTTTGGCTAATGCTGTGCAGAGGTCCTTTTCTTCATTATGGGTCTCTCCCAGTGGGTGGCTGGGGCAGGGTTGGGGGTTGAGGGAGTGGTTTTTACTGTTTGGTCTTGTCTGTCAGTGCTTCATTACTGCTTCAAGTAACCATAGTCACTTCTGCAAGTGTCCAGTAGCCATGCTTGGGAGAAGAGCTATATTTCCTCTCTGACTTTGGTTCATGTGCCAAGAGAGGTGTTGAATTTGAATATCACACTTTCTAGGAGGGAGATGCTGATGTTGTAAAAGGAGTGCCATTGCCACAATAGAAGGGCTCACCCGGTCTGTTGCCAGGATGCTTTTTGTATCGCTACACTGTGCCATGCTTATAAAGGTGCCAACATGTAAGATGAAGCATCTGGCTGTGTTTACAAAGACGGGGACATGTGGCGATTTGTTTTTAAATTTGTTCTCATCTTCGCTTAGCTAATCCTGAGTTTGGAATACAGTAGATCGTCTCCCTGCTTCACCTTCTTTGTACATTGTTCTGGTCTGTGCTGTATTTGGCTTCACTGTCATACCAAATTCTATCTGTATGTTTTTATTACATGCAGCAGCCAACAAAATGCAGGGTGTATCCTTTGTTTTCAGCTACCCATTTGGGTTTATGCCTTGCGAGTGGGTGCTGGTGCACTCAGCTATGAATCAATTCATTGGACATCTAGTCAAAAATTCACGAGGGAAAAGTCTGCTTGCAAGCGGCATTTGGTATAACCTTAAACTGAACCTGTGAATATGCATTATGAAACACAATAGGCTTCTCAATTGGACTAGGTTCACCTTCAAATTAGAAGTAGGACCTGTGTGCACTTGGAAATCAGAAACAACCCATAACATTTCTCCTGAGATTTTTGTCTCAACTTATGGGAACAAATGGTTTTTCCTTCTTTGGCAGCCTTATTCAGGCAACTCCAGGGAAATTACTGGGAGGAAGAGATCTTGCCCCACTGTTTGCTTCAGGCAACCTTTTTATTAATGATGCAGAGGTGAAACGGTGGGAACACTGTTGAGGTGTGAAGCTCATCTCTCGCTTTGCTGTGGCCTGGATATTTCACTTTTTTTTTTTGTTTTAAATCAAGTGTGATTCTGGTGGCATTTTTATTTTCTGATTGTAATGAAAGGGTTCTTAAGCATTAACACGATCTTAAAATGTAGAGACTTGGTGGCCCTTGTTTGTGAGAATGGCAGGTCAGTTCTACCATGTCTGATCTTATTGAAATAGGTAGGGATGGACTGGTTACGGATTGGCTTTAAAGATATGTTAGTGTGGTCTGGAGAGAATTAGATATGTGTTCCCCACATTCTAAAGAACTTGCAACATGTTTGAAAAGGAAGTGGTCGTGGGTACTTGGTAGACCTGTTGTGATGTATTGAAAAGAAATGGTTAACTTGTTATGAAGGTATGGATAGGATGATACTGTTGGCTGGTGCTTGTTTTGTGAGGGTGACAAGCATCCCTTTGTTGACTTAGTTTTTATGTATAGGTGGTATCAAGAGGCAGAGGCCCCACACCATGAGTGAATCACTTTGCGTGGGAGGCTGTTATTTTGAGCCTGGTTTACGTGATTTTTGTCTTTTTTGGTGTCTCCCTCTCTCCTCAGTGCCCTGTTGCTGCCCTCATATAGTTCTTTATTTAAAAAGGACTGCTTAACCCCAGGCTTCAGAATAGTGGATCATTTAAAAATCCATTTGAATGAAAGCCACCTTGTTTTGAAATGCTGGAAATAGATGTTAGCAGCAGTCTGGAGCTAATCATTTTGAGGGAGAGGGTTATATTTTTCCCTGCTTTAATGTAGGGAGGGATGCTGGCATTGTAATCCACAATGGATTATTTGTATACTCTGTATTATTATTATTACTTTTAATATTCCTACAAAAGGGGGGGGGGGTTGGGGCTAAATTTTTTCCAGTGGATATTTGCCCAAAACCACAGCAATGTGCCATTGTCACTAGTGAGTAGCATCTGTGCTGTGCTTTGCTAATCTAGAGCGAGGATTATATGCCTTAATTTATTTACATTTGTACTTATAGATATATATTAATTTATTTGTCTGTCTGTTATTTATTTATCATATTTATTAACTTATTTATTAATTTATTGAATTATTTTATTAGCCAAAAATATTTCTAACAGTAGCTTATATTTAGAGTCTGCCTTGCATAGATTACTCAATTGCATGTTTTTATGTCTGTATTTTCTCTCTAAGTGGGTAAATGGCATGTGTTGTTTGATGACAAGCTTCCGCTGTATGTTTCTGCCTTCTAGACCAGTCTGTGTATCTACACAATGCCATGGTGGAGTATAGGTCATGAGTGGTCAGGTTTTAAAGGTAAAACGTTTAATTTTAATAGTGGAAGGTTACTTGAGCTTTGTAGTAGAGCTCTGAAGAAAGTTATATTAACACTCTATAGGCCTTTCTAAGGTTATTGAAGCTCTAACTTGATATCAGATATGTCCTTTCCCGTATGCTGTTTGTGAGCACTCAGACTCAGTAATGCTTCTGAGTTGAGATGGATTTATTTGGCTTTAGTTTTGCTTTCTTTCCAATTGCAGTTTTACAGGAGTCTGCTGGAACCTTAGTGCTGTGTTATCGGCTGTTGGACAGAAACACCTTGGACGGGTTAAGGTTAGGATGAAGGTCTGAAATGTCATTGTCATGGATCATAGTTTTAGAAAAGTACAAAAGATCTTACTGCCTGATTAGTACAATTAGGGTTTGTTGACTGACAGTCTATCTGCAAAGTATGGTATCTTGGTGTTCACATGCTATATTTTTCACCTTCAGTAGGCCTTTGTCAAATGTTTTAATTGCCTTTCTGAAAGTGCTGAAACTCCTTGCTATTATAGGTTCATCACCAACACAACTTTCTGAACCTTTCTGCTCACGATAGACCTTTTAACTGTTTTAGTAGTTAACCATAGAAGTTAATTTCTATATTATATGTTATTTTCTGGATTCTGCGTATACTATAATATGATTGGAGAATGGAGTTTTCTATGCAGAAACGTAAGAGTACACTAACAATAGAGCTTTTTGTTAGATAAGAACCAGTTTTGTTGAGTACCTCATTACTGTCATACAAAAGGCAATGTCTCTTTCCTGAAGAGGGACATGGGACTGCATATGATGTTTTTGAATATTTTGAGCAAAAGATCATGTTGTAAAAGGGTTCACCACCTTGTGAAGTTTTGTTTGATGCCTTTTATTCTTGAAGATGAGCTGCTTATAATGTATTCATTAAATGTGGAGGTTAATAGCCTCCTGCTGACTTGTTCTTTTGTAAGGACTTCATTCAGTCCACACCTTTACTATGGATCAGGTAATTGATAATTAGAGTGTTAGCCATGTCTTATGACAGTTTCTAAACTTTTGCATCTTGTTTGACAGAACCTAAAATGTTTTATGAAACAGTGTCAAAAGGAAAATAGAAATCAATGAAGATTCATTGCATATAATGCGTTGTCTTTTCAGAATTTTTTACACTATATTAGCAATTTCAGGTCAGTGTATCCTGCACGATAATTGTTTTTTTTTTTTTTTGTCATTTGTTCTTCATTCTTCATTTTTTCTATTATATTTTTTATTTTCATATTTTTCATACCTGACAAATGTATAGTGGCTGAAGAAAACACACTGATTCTTTGCAAATGCATTCCATGTCAAAGTGGCTTTGAAAGCATAAGGTAAGGGCAGCTTCACCTCTAAGTCACTAAATTTGGACTTTTATTAAATTCAAGTCCAACTTGAATTTGGTCTTGTTGTATATGTTGCCTTTTCTGAAGACCTCACAGAATTCACTTCATTATTGTGGTGATTAGCAGTTTGTTGATCTGATCTACAAGCTTTTGGGTTGTTGAAAGCAGTCAAGAGTTGAGTCTTGTTGGGTGTTGGTGATGCAGGATTTAGTGACTGTAGGGGAAAAGGCTTATACACATTTGTAGCTTGCATAGTGTCCCAAAAGGGAATATAATGGAGTGATAAGAGGTGGAAACGTGGCTTGGGGAAGCAAATTGAAAGACTGTTTATGGTCATTGAGCTTTCTCTATTTCTCAAAACTAAACAAAGCATTCTGGATCTTTTTGTATTGTAGCTGAACATAGGATGAGCAAGCTGTGCAGTATGTTGTTTAATGTGCATGATTAAAGAAAACTAAAGAGTCCAGGACAAGGTCCATTTAGCATTAATTTTTGATGACCCCCAGCTTTTTGGTCTTTTGAAAGGAAGACGGAAATACTGAAGAGAATAATGGAATGGTAGAGCCAAACCTTCAGAGATGCAGTTCTTATCTTGCTGACAATATAGAATATGTATTCACGTGGTCCAGGTTTCTAAGGGGTAGATGCACGGCACACCTTGTTTTACAGTGCATTTGTGGACTTGTTCCCAATCACATTCAGCTGCTTAGTTCTGGTGCACACAAACACACACATATATATATATAATATGTATAATATACACACACACACATACACATTTGTGTGTGTGTGTGTATGTGTGGTTGTATAATATTTATGAGACTGAAACAGACAATAGAAAGGTCCAGATTTGTTTAGATGGAAATTCCCTGTGTGGGATTGTGAGATTTAATTTTCTTTTATATTTTTAAAATTATTTTCTTGATGTTTCTGTTTTATGGAAATTGGATTATTGTATTATAATATACATATATAAATGTATATGCTGTAACTGTAGATTGGAGCTCGCTTCATTTCACAGCTGTTTCTACTTTCTCTGTATGGAGATGTATAAGAACAAGATGAGACCAATGAAACACAGCCAGGAGATGCTGTATCATACTTAATTGTGCACTGAACAATGTATACTTAATAAAGTTCAAAAGACAGCACGTGATGTTGGTTTGCGAGTACTTTCTCTGGCAAGTGAGTGTGCATGAGAAGAATGGGTCTGTTATGCTTGAGTTGTTATTGATACAGTACTTGCTGGCATCTGGTGAAGAAGAATCAAAAATAATTATGTACTGCCTTCACTGTCAATTAAGCCAGCCTCTTGTTTTATTCCTCCTTGTCATGCTTATTGTCACAAATTCAGACCAGAGTACACAAGATTTTCCAGCAACAGATCCCAGCTTTTCCTAAGGGATTCTAGGACCAGTTGTGTGATATAATCTGTTCAGTTTGTCATTCTGTCCCAGATTCTCTTCCAGTGAGCTGTGTTCAGTACTTAACTAGCAAGAGGCACTCTGGAGACGTGTTTACCAAATGCCCAAAACAGCTAACTTACTTTTGACGGTGGAATGGCTCAAACCCAGTGTCATACTGCATCGTGAATCTCCTTATGCTGCAATGAACAGCAAGGTTAGCAACCTTTCAGTAAATCTCATTTCTAAATTAGTCTCAGCCTTGCAGTTACTACTTAAAATTTTTGTTGATAGCTGAAGATGGCAGCATCCTTTATATGGATTAGCAAAATGTGAATTTTACTTCAAAACTCCCACTTGACTCCTGTGGTCTGATTTATTGAAGATAACCCTGTAGCCATCTTCTAAAACAATTAAGCAGCATCAGGCAGACTTTTGAAGAATTCTAGAGACATACAAAAGATCTTGAAGATCCCTAGAACCAGTGAGGGGTGTGATGCACACCTGCCTCTGAAGATAATAAGGATTTTAGAACCTCATTGTTATTTCTATGGACCTGGTGCAGAGCGCAAGTGGTGATGCTGGAAAGGATCAACAAAAAGAGGCCTCATTTTTGCACCAAGTGGCAATTGAGTATGTACACCTCAACATTTTATTTTCATTTATATGTACATTTATTCATTTAGTAGACACTTTCGTACAAAGCAACTTTGAAGATATATCAGTGTAATCGAGTAAACTTCAGTATGGGGGATGAGACAGGTTTACAAGATTGATCACCACAATTAAAAGAGCTCTAAACCAAACAACATAAATCTGTCCTTAAGTTCCACGAACCTATCAAAGTTATCAATTTGACAGATTTTAACAGAACAAGTGAATGGCAGTGATTTGGTTCCTGATTTGACACCAGAACAGACTTTGTTCCCCAACACAAGGATTTAATTAAGAGCCCAGAGTGCAGCACAGAAGAAATGGGAATGAAAATCTGCTGCTGGAAGAGCACTTTGATTATCTTGTTCCATCTAATCTTAAAAGATGTCTGTTGAATTGAGATTTGCTGACTGGGAGGGTACTGTACTAAGTTAAATGCATTGTGTTCCTTGAACCACCTAAAATCATATTTTCTTACAGGTACACTGGTGCAGTGAAAGGTTTACACCTGACTAGCAACAATATTCAGATACCCTGTGCTATTCAAATGTTTCTTTCATGTTATGAGTCCCAAAGCAGTAAAAGCTTAACCACCACTATACACTGCTGTCCCTAGCAGGATGTATTTATGGTGTTTTACCATACTATGGATTCCTTATCAGAGAGACTTTGCTGTGAGTCCCAAAACTTCACTATAACCCATGTATGTTTACACTAATGATGCAGATGCAATCTGCAGCTCCACTTATGGACACCATCTGGGTTGTGGCTATTGAGGCAGGAAACAACACTCATTCTGGTGGGTTTGCTAATCCATCCTGGCTCTCCATCAATGAATGTCTGGGTGCTAGTCCATCCATGTCAATCACAGTATGAGTGTAAAAGGTGTGTTGTCTCAGTAGGCCCTGAGCCATCTTGTCCTGTGCCAAATGCATGCCTGAATGCAGCAACACATTTGTCTCCCACCTTTATTTAAGTTGATGTACAAGAACCAGACACAATGCAGCTGTTTGTCTACACTTTTATTTTACAGCTGGAGCAAAGGCAGGCTAAGGGTGTATTGGGGATCTTGCAGCCATCTGGTGGTTTAAAGTTCAATGCCACCCCAACACAATGCCTGAATAGAGGCAAGTGAACTGAACTGAGCTTTATGGGGTCAATATTGTCACATGTGCAGAGTACAGTGAAATTCTGACTTGTTTGATTAACAGACAACATGTCACCACTCTGTGGTGTCATGATTAGAGAGTAGAACTGCCTTACCTGAAAAATCTCAGAACACATTTGTCATAAGCTAATAGAAACTTGTTACAAACATAGGAAATGTTAAAAAATTCACCATCTTGAACAGTTTACTTTTTATTAGCTTCTCACAATATTGCATTAGAGAGTTATCTGCCTACATAAGACCCAAATGCAATGTGGAGCACCCAGCCATATTCTGACTCCTACCAGGGCCTCATTTACAAATTTAAAACTAAACTTAAAAAAGAAAAAACTATATCAAGACTTACTTTTAATCAGTTCTTCACAATATGTTCTAAAAGCTCTGGCTTATGATATTCCATGTTCCAAAAGTCAGTCTCCACTGCTAGGGTACGGTGTGTAGGAATCTGGACGTACCATCCTAATGAACCCACACCTCTTCTCATTGCTTGATTTCAGAGGGGATGCTCTTCTAATCTTGAACCTAATTAAGGTGCTCCGATTTTAATATTATAATACCTTGAATTAAAATGATGGTTGTTGTGAACCCCATCTCATGACAATGTAGCCCTAAAGCTTGCTGGAGCACAGAAGCCCCTCCAGTACCCATATTTATCAGGAATCTCAGAATTACTCCTGAGAATTGCACTCAAGTCTGACTAGAATAAGAATTTGTCCTACCTCAGAGTAGGAAATGAGAAGCATTTACAAAGCACCCTACGCCCACTCACAGTGAGTAGAAGTTCACGTTTAAGAATGAATGACGTCACGATTTTACTAAGCCCCAAGCCACAAACTGGCCGTCATGAAGGTGATTTATGGTTTCCTTAAATCATGAAGATGTTTTGTTTTGATACTAATGCTAAGGCTTCACAACAAAGATAATAATAACAATGATGTTCAAAGTAGTTGGAGATGGAGAATATGGAGGAAAAAAAAGGTAGGATTTTAGTTTTTATTGCATGTTTAGAAAGTGTCCCATCTTTTTTGGAAATGGGGTTTACAAATAAGCTTGTTCCAAAAGATGCCACGACAGGGAGATCTAGCCTGGTGTGCCAGGTAAGAAGGCAAGCCAGCCTGACCCCAGAAAAGATTATGGGATGGAAACTCATTTGGCAGGTAAATAGGGGACAGAGAAGGAAGAGTGTAAGAGAGGGGCACAGGTCAGGATTTTTGAAGAAGATTGCTATAAAATCTGGGAAAGATTGGAGCAGCTGGGAATTTGTGACATCAAAGCCTATTATTTACTATTAAAATCATAAAGAGTCTTCCATTTATTTGTCTTACTTTTCAGACCAAAACACTTTCCTTTAAATAAGATGGAGATTCCCACTTTGCTCCTAGTGCTGCACTGATGGGCTTTGGTCCACTGTGACCCTGAACTGGATTAAGTGGGTTTGAGGATGCAATGCCATGTAATGTTACTGTGTTTATAGAAAAGAATCATAGCCTCTGAAAATATTTACGTTTTGATGCTGTACAGCCTAAAATGAAAACACAAGAATATGTTTTCAGTTTTATTTACTCAATGCAACCTCTGACATCCAAGTCAAACATATATAAGCAACAGTTTGGAAAAATAATAATAAAAAACTGGTAAAAGTTTGAATTGATAAAGGAACCAAGGGTCAGTACTTTGTGGATTCACCATGTGCTTTAATTGCAGTCTTGCATTCTTCCATACTAACTTTGCACATATACTGTAGAGTGTGCAATATCTGACCATTCGTCTTTACAGAACTGTTCAAATCATTGTCATGATGGACAGTGAACCTTCTTCCAACTTTCTGGCAGAGGGCAACAGGTTTTCCTCAAGAATTTGATGGTATTTTGCCTCATCCATTTTTCCTACTACCCTGACAAGTGCACTGGTCCCAGCAAGATGCTCCCATCTCCATGCTGTACTGAAGGTGTGGTGTGTTGGCTTTCTGCCAGGTGTATCATATGGTGTTGTGGCCAAATGGTTTGATTTTGCTCTCATGTGACCACAACACTTTTTTTCACTTGGCCTCGGAATCTTCAAGTTCAATTTGGCAAAACTCAATCAAGACTTGATGTAGCCTTTCTTGAGGTGTGGCTTTTGTCTTGCAGCCCTTCCATACAATCCACATTTGTGGAGCATTTGTGATATTTGCCATAAAGTCATGTCACTCTTTCACAGTTGCTGTTGGCCTCTTTATAGCCTTTCTGACCAGTTTCCTCCTCACTCTTCCATGCAGCTTGGAGGGACGGCCTGATCCAGGGAGGGTCCTAGTAGTACCAAACCGTTTCCACTTTTTGATCATGGACTTTACTGTGTGCTTCTAGGGACTGATAAAGCCTTTAAGATCTTTATGTATCCCATCTCCTGACTTGTGCTTGTCCACAACCTTATCCCTGAGATCTTTTGACAGTGTCTTGCCACCTATAGCTGATTTTTTGCTTTCAGTTGCACTTCCAAGCACTGGAATGCTCCATGAATGGCCGAACTGATCACAAGGATTGCAATTGAAGCCAATTAGCTTGGTGTGCAATGGAGAAGGTGATCACTTCCTAGATTGAGTTTACAAGTATTGTTGGTGAGGAGGTGATACTTTTATCAGTCTCAGTGATCCTGGTTTTGTATTTATTATTATTTTTCTGAACTGTTGCTCTTATATCTTTGACTTGGATGTTCTAGGTTGCATTGAGTAAATAGAAAGAAATACTTTTGAATGTTTTTCATTTTAGACTGTTCCTCTTTCAGCTGCTCCCATTAGGGGTCACCACAGTGGGTCATCTTTTTCCATATCTTCCTCTCCTCTCCGTCTTGCTCTGTTACACCCATCACCTGCATGTCCTCTCTCACCTCATCCATAAACCTTCTCTTAGGCCTTCCTCTTCTCCTCTTCCCTGGCAGCTCTATCCTTAACATCCTTCTCCCAATATACCCAGCATCTCTCCTCTGCACATGTCCAAACCAACGCAATCTCGCCTCTCTGACTTTGTCTCCCAACCGTCCAACTTGAGCTGACCCTCTAATGTCCTCATTTCTAATCCTATCCATCTTTGTCACACCCAATGCACATTTTAGCATCTTTAACTCTGCCACCTCCAGCTCTGTCTCCTGCTTTCTGGTGGGTGCCACCGTCTCCAATCCTTATAACATAGCTGGTCTCACTACCGTCCTGTAGACCTTCCCTTTCACTCTTGCTGATACCCGTCTGTCACAAATCACTCCTGACAGTCTTCTCCACCCATTCCACCCTGCCTGCACTCTCTTATTCACCTCTTTTCCACAATCCCCATTACTCTGAACTGTTGATCCCAAGTATTTAAACTCATCCACCTTCGCCAACTCTACTCCCTGCATCCTCACCATTCCTCTGACCTCCCTCTCATTTACACACATGTATTCTGTCTTGTTCCTACTGACCTTCATTCCTATCCTCTCTAGAGCATATCTCCACCTCTCCAGGGTCTCCTCAACCTGCTCCCTACTCTCGCTACAGATATGCAATATGTGGACAATAATACAGATTTTAGACTGTAAAGCAACAAAATGTGAATATTTTTAAAGGAGTGATTCTTTTCTATCCCCATTTTATGTCACTCTAAATTCATTTTTTCCCTCCTCAAGCAACACTCAATACTCCAGAAACGCAAAGCTAAAACAGGATTTTAGACATTTGTTTACATTTCTTAAAAATAAAAAACTGAAGTATCACATCGACTCAAGTATTCAGACCCTTTGCTATGACTCTTGATACTTGGCTCATGTGCATCCCATTCTATTTATCTTGACTGAGATGTTTCTGCACCTTTTTTGGAGCCCAGCTGTGGTCAATTCAATTGATCAGACATGATTAGGAAAAGCACCCACCTGGCTATAGAAGGTCCCACAGGTGATAATGTGAATCAGAGTGAAAACCAAGTCAGGAGGTTGAAGGAATTGCCTGCAGAGCTTAGAGACAGGACTGCATCAATGCACAGATCTGGGTATGGCTACAAAAAAAAAAAAAAATTCCTGCACATTGAAGGTTCTAAAGAGCATAGTTGCCTTCATAATTTGTAGATGAAAGAAGTTTGAAACAATCGTGACTTTTCCTAGAGTTGGCCACCAGGCTAAACTGAGCAATCGGGGGAGAAGGGCCATAGTAAAAAAGATGACCAACAACCCGATGGTAACTCTTTCTGACCTCCAGAGAACCTACAAGGAGATGGGAGATAATTCCAGAAGAACAACCACCACTGCAGCACTTCACTGATTGGGGCATTATGACATAGTGGCCAGATAGAAGCTTCTCCTCAGTAAAACACATATGAAGTTTGCAAAAAGGCCTCTGATGGATGCTTATAATGTGAGAAACAAGATTCGATGGTCTGATGAACCAAGATCGGCATCATACGTGGCAAACCAGGCATAGCTCATCACCTGTACAGTACCATTCCAAGCATGGTGGTGACAGCATCATGTTGTGGGGTTGCCTTTCAATGGCATGGACTGGGTGACTAGACAGGATCAAGGAAAAAATGAAAAGAGTGAAGTACAGAGATCTTCTTAATGAAATCTTGTGCTCTGGACCTCAGACTGGGCTGAATGTTCACCTTCTAACAGGACACTGACCCTAAGCATAAAGGAAAGACAACAGAGGAGTGGCTTACGGGCAATTTGGGAAAGTCCTTGAATGGCACAGCCAATCAACCATCTCTGGAGAGACCCTGAAAACAGCTGTTCACTGACGGTGTCCACCCAACCTGACAGAGCTGGAGAAAATATGCAGAGAGGAATGGCAGAAAATCTCCAAATCCAGGAGTGTGAAACTTGTAACCATCAAACTCAAGAGGACTCCAGACTGGAATCGCTGAAAAAAGGGCTTCAATGAAGTACCAAATAAAGGGTCTGAATACTTGTGACAGCGAGAACCTTCAGTTTTTTTACAGTATTTTTAAGAAATGTGATGTTCTACGGTATTAAGTGCTGAATGATGATAAGAAAATGAATGATTTTAGCACAAGGCTGCAATGTAGCATATTATGAAAAAGTGAAGGGGTCTGAATGCTCTCTGAATTCTCTGAATGTGTTTGACAGACTTTTCGGCCGTAGGTGGGCTAACCATCATAAGCACAGGCTTGCTGCTGTCTGGGTGACATTTGCAGTCTCAGTCACCCCTACTTTGAGTTCAGACGCATGAGGCGTTGAAATGGTTTATAATGTTGCACATAGTGAACCATCTAATTGTTCTTTGCCGCATGTAAGCCAAATTAATTTGTTGCTGTAGACTCCGGACTCCAGATAACATATACGAATAAGCATGTTGGGGTATCCTTCCGTAAACATCACTGTAGACGTGGACATTGCTGTGCAAAGTCCTGCTGTCTACTGTGGATTTTTTTTTCCTGTTCTCCAGCATTTCTGCTGACTGGCAGATTTCCACCGCCAGTGAAGGGCACCTCTATCAGTTGCACGTAGGCCCAGTTCCTAAAATCCTTTTCCAGAAGCTTGCCATGATTTGCCTCACATTTCTAATATTTGCCTCTGTTATCTTGGGTTTCCACTGTTCAACTGCTATCAAATGTACTGTTCAGAAGCTCAAATGGAAACCCATTGTTATTTTTGATTACAGTAACTAGGAATGATTTTTAAAAGAGCTTTCAGATCCATGCAAATCTCTTCATACTTATGAAGACCATTTGAATGCGATACAAAAGAAAGACGCACAATAGAGGTCCTTAAACGGTAGTCAACCTCTTTTTTTCCTGCTCAAAGTTCCTGTTTGGTAGGACTGGTAGAAGACTACTGGACACCAAGATGAAAAATAGTGACACCCCTTTACACACAACTTACAGATGAGCCCTTGTTCTCTGCATACTTTTTGATTTATTTTATAATCCAACATCTGATCCCATCTCATGCCATGAGGAATGCCTATAAAGCAAGAAATGCCAAGTATGCTGCTGGACTTTGTTTCTGATGTTTATGGCTACCAACTTTGCTCTGCTCAGCTCCCATTTCGTAATAGATGTTGATCACTCTCACTCACTCTCTGTCTCTTCCAGCATGTTGAAAACTTCACAATACCTTCAGTCCAACCATCCAAAGGGCTACCTGATTCGCTCTTTAAAACTCTCTCCAACATCACCACAGAGTTCAGATTCACTACGAAATGATGGAAAAGACCCTTCCAGAAAGCTGATGCAGCTGTGAGTGCTGAGATCTTACAGATTATCAAAGCTTTCAGTCGACCTACAGTAAGTCACTTTAACAGAAGACAGTCTGACCTGCTTGTACAGTTCAGGGTATTGGCACCAGATGGCACCCATGGGGTTCTTGGAGGAAGAAAATCTTAATCACTGAGTAAGCAGTTTGATGAAAACCAGGAAAATGTTGAAGGACGCTTATTGAATCTGGAGTGATTCCCAAAAGAATGATGAAAATCCCTAAAGTTTCAACTTGTTCATTTAATGGTTATATGGGTTAATCAGGCGGCACACGATACTGGTCTACAAAAAAATATTTTTTGTTTGCTACTGGGAAATTCCAGCTCTTTATGAAGATTTTTTTTACAGTGATTTCATATATATATATATATAATCACAAGCTATCATATCAGGTTTTTGAGATACACATCACTGATGTTTTGATACTTTTGAATATCAATATAATATATCAACATGATATCTAGAGTTTGAACTCTGTCCCACCAAAATTGTATTGAAGTGTTTATTCTGAAAACAAACCAGAAGATTATACCAGAGGCAAAATTAAAACAATGTAAAAGCAAGGTCAGCGTGCTCAAGAATGTTTGAGATGCTTGTACTACACATTCGTCTCTCTTTGCAAGAACCAACAGTAGTCACCCATCATGCTCCGAGTAAATTTTCCACGATATCGGTTTTCCATCACCTTTATACCTTGATGAAATCTTTCTCCATGCTCATCGCTGACATCGCCTAGATAAGATGGAGAAAAGTCAAGATGAGAATGTAAAAAGATGTATCTTCAGTGACATTCTGGCTCCCACAAGCTGATATGCTTTCAGCGTGTTCTCCACAAGCTCAGCATAATCTCTACTCTGTGACTGCCAAGAAAATGCTGACTGGCTTCAGTTCCCTTTTGAACTCATCGTCAAGCATCAGTTCCCGGATTTCAGGATCAACAAAAACACCTTTCTTAATTTTGGCTTCACGTTTCTCGAGACCAAACTTATTTCTTAAATGCTAAAATGCATCTGGCCATCATCTCCTCGACAATTTTCAGAGCAATGGTGAATCTAACGAAATATCCTGAAATTCAATGTTCTTTTAAAGAAACAGTAAAGCTGACTGCCTGCTCTAGCGTCATGTCTGAATTGTGTCAGAAACTGCACTGGTTAAAGTAGAAATGACTTGCGGGTGAATGCAGACTGGGGTTGTTTATCTGTTCTCATCTTCTTAGATCTGAGTGCCGTATTTGATACCATTGATCACAATATTCTTAGAAATCGCCTTAGTCAATGGGTGGGCCTCTCTGGCAGTGTCTTAAATTGGTTTGAATCCTCCTTGGCAGGTAGAAAATTCTTTGTTAGTTGTGGTAATTATACTTCAAAGGCACATGATATTCTATATCTTGTTCCACAAGGCTCTATCCTGGGTCCGCTGCTCTTTTCGATTTACATCCTTCCGTTAAGTCAGATTATCTCGGGGCATAACATGAGCTACCACAGCTATGCTGATGACACACAACTGTATTTATCAATAGCGCCTGACAACCCCGACTCTCTTGGTTCACTGACCCCAATGTCTTACTTGTGTTTCTGATTAGATGAGTAGTAATTTTATCAAACTAAATAATGAGAAATCGGAAATCTTAGTGATTGGCAAAAATGGATATCATGAGGATATTAGAAATAAACTTGATCCATAAGGCTTAAAAGTCAATACAGAAGTAAAGAATGTAGGGGTAATTATTAACTCTGACATATGTTTTAAATCACATATTAATCAAATTACTAGGATAGCATTTTTTCACTTAAGAAATATTGCAAAAATTAGACCCCTTATAACTTTGCAAGATTCTGAAATATGAGTTCACGCTTTTGTTTTTAGTCGACTAGATTACAGTAACACACTCCTCTCAGGACCACCCAAAAAAGACATCAATCGATTACAACGAATGCAGAATGGAGCTGCCAGAATTTTAACTAGAAAAACAAAATCCGAGCACATCACCCCAGTTCTGATGTCACAACACTGGTTACCCGTGTCATTTAGAATTGATTTTAAAATACTGCTTATGGTTTACAAAGCCTTAAATAATCTCGCTCCATCCGATATTTCAGAACGCCTCTCGCCTTACACTCCAAATTGTAACCTTAGTTCTTCAAATGAGGGTCTGCTTATAATTCCAAGAGCTAAACTTAAAAGAAGTGGTGAGGCGGCCTTCTGCTGTTATGCACCTAAAATCTAGAAAAATTCGCCAGACTAATACAGAGGAGAACTTTAAAAAAAACTGCTAAAAACCCATTATTTTAACATGGCTTTGTCATAGCCACATTTTAGTGTAACCCTGATATTCTGTATATGCATTTAATTATCTTTTTTATCATGGGTCCGCAGTCCATACTAACCCTTACTTTCTCAGCTGTTCTTTTTCCAGTTTTCTGTGGTGCTGATCAGCTCCACCACCACCTGATCAAAGCACCATGCGGTCCTTACAGTGATGGACTGAAAGCCAGAGATCCACTTGAGCATTGTCGTCTAATTCTTCCAGCCCTGAGGACTGATTGAGATCATTGATGTTAGGCAGAATGCCTAGTGGGCGCTGGGTGGTCTTGTGGCCTCTGAACCCCAGCAGATTTTGGATTTTTTTCTCCAGCCCTCGAGTGGTTTTTTTTTTGTTTGTTTTTTCTGTCCTCACCGGCCATCGGACCTTACTTTACTTACTATTGCTTGGTCTTATTTTTATATTTGTCTTTTTTCTTTCTTCATCTTGCAAAGCACTTTGGGCTACATCATTTGTATGAAAATGTGCTATTGAAATAAATGTTGTTGTTATTATGGCTTAGAGTCATACAAGACTTGGTAATCAGTAACAAATATTTTTCTGCTAATTAAAAATTAATAATATTGAAGTAAAATTAATAATGACTAGGTAAACAACTCACAGCTGTTAGTAACATGTGGCAAATTTGTTTATCTCAATGGCATCCCTAGTGAGATAACCGGTATTTATTAAAATGATTATTTGCCTTTACTGTCCAGTCACCCTAGTTGTCCAAGACCTGGAACATCATAACTAAAAAACAGGACGCTCTCAACGAAAATGGTTTTCAGATTTGGAGTCAGCAAGTGAAATTTGTTAAAGTACAGGTGAAAGAATCCCACTAGCGAAATGCTTGTTGACCAGTGTAAAAAGAAGGGGGTCCCTGGACGTGAACCATTTTTGGGGCCCCACCTACCTGTGCTGAGAGAACCACTGGCAAAATGGTGTGTAATGTCTAAGCTTAGGAGTAGCTGAGACTTGATCCCCCAAAGCAACATACAAGAACAGCCCCTATGGTGCCTTTGAAAAGTATTCGCCCTCTTGGATCCATCCATTTTCCAACCCGCTGAAACCGAACACAGGGTCACGGGGGTCTGCTGGAGCCAATCCCAGCCAACACAGGGCACAAGGCAGGAAACAATCCTGGGCAGGGTACCAACCCACCGCAGACCCTCTTGGATGTTTTCTCATTTTATTGTTCCACTGTACTGAATCAGCATGGATTCAACAATGCAGTTTTGGCAGTGATCAACAGAAAAATACTTTTATGTCAGAGTAAAAACACATCTCTGCAAAGTTTTCTAAATTAACACACAAAATAATAGATTAAGTATGATGCCCTAAATCATCACTGGTGCAGCCAATAGCCTATATGCACACTCTTCTTCTGCATTCTGCGTCACTCAGCTTCCTCCCTTCTGGCACTGATATCAAAATGGATGAGTTATGATGTTTTACACCCGATCGCTTCAAGATGAGCCCAGACTTATGGTAAATGACGCAAGTCACGTTATTCAAACATTGTGCCAAAAGTTAGGAGCTAAAAAAGAAAAAGAGCCAGACGTATAAAAAACTTGTGTCTACTATGAACTAACACGGGACAAATATATATGTTTACATTAGGCTTCTTTAAAAAAACAGAATTTCAATAATTAGTCATTAAACTTTATTCAGGGACAGGTGAATATGTGTGTAAGCTTAATATCTGCTGGATATCTTACCTTGTAAAAAAGCAAATGTCTCAGTCTGAGCCAGCAAAATGGTGACTGACAAAAACTGCTGCTTCATTGTAAAGGTCTCAGTGTGTTTCCTCAGCTGGAGGGTCTCTCTCTGAGCGACATGTTTTCATCAAGCGCTGTGTCGTCAACTGCTGGATCCAGAGCCAAAGCGTAGTCGTGGTCCTTGAGGATTTTATCATCCTCCTGTTGACCCGGTATGTCATCCTCTATCAGTTGCTTTCTCCTCTCCCAAATACCTGGTCTTGAAAGCGGAACAGAGAAGTTGTTCCACTCAAGCAATGCAAGAACTGCTCCTTTCTTCAACAGTTGCCATCCTGTCTCAGGCCCTGGCTTGCAATAATCTTCTTTTTTAAAATGCCAGCTACTAACTCAGGTATGGGGAACTTCATTTGAATGTAATTAGCAGAATGTGAAAACAAATGCTGCATTGATTTTTTAACCAGTTCATTTAATTTGTGGTCAATATGACATAGTACAGCATTTACATTTCTTAGTTCATTGGCCACATCTCTTATATTGTGACACCACAACAGCAACTGTCACCACATGGCCTGATGGTCACCCAGCGGTTTCCGAGGCAGAGGTGTGTGCACAGCCAGTGCTGGAAGATGTGCTGGGCACAGCAGCACCATCACTGCATGGAGTCATGTCCTCGGCACGGGGGTCAGCTTTTGTAATATTGTCTGAAAAAGAATAAACAGTAATACCGCATCTGCTGCCTCCTTGTTTGATTTATTATCCACTGGTAAAATGCCAGTTATAAGTTTCTCGACAATAATTGCAGCAACTTGCAGCCTGGAATTCTGCTACCTCCTCCAGTGGTGTTGACACTCTTTACACTTTTCATGTCGATTTTGATATCTGACAACTTCTTTTTTATTTTGGATGACTTTCTTAACTTAAACACTTGAGTGCCTCCACCACACTGTGCCACTCCATTAATTTCCTTTTGTTGCTTATACCACTGCCTAAGCCACCAAATAGTATGCTTTTCCTTGCCTCCACTTCACTGAGTAGGACCTCCATTTTGCATTTGCTGAAATTCTTCTTTTTCACACCTGCTTTGGCCATTGTCTTTTAACTAAACACTGAACGGAAGGGGCTGTTTATATTGATTTGTATATTCAAATATGTAAAAAGTATGATAGGAGTCACGGTAGGGCTGTAGGCACGTACAGGCGCATTAAAATTCACATTGATAGGGATTTATAAAGGGAAGATGCGTAGAACTTTGCTTACACAGAGTTTTATGCTTCTGAATATTTTTGTGCATACGCACATTTCCAGTTTTGTCCTTACAACATGTGTGAATTCAAGGTGTTATACATGAGGCCCCATAAGAGGTAGCAGATTGCGATGTGGTGGGCTGCATCAGGAGAAAACTCCCAATGTCCTGATGAGGATGGAGAAGGAGAGAGAATAGCATGAACATGGTTTAACCGCTCTGGTTTGGATTTATTGATTAGATTACATTATACTATATTTTAAATTATTGAGTTATTGCACTCTAAAAGTTGCTAATTCTTTTTATGGCATGATTTTATGGATTTAATTAGATATTAAACTTTTTATTAATTGTGGAATATGCACTGTCTGAACCTTTATACAGACTTTATTTCTCTGTTTATAATAAACTCTGCTATTCGTTTGAACTAAAAGTTTTTTTTGTGTGCCATCCTTGGTTCAAGACCATTGATGACCTGGATACGGGAAGGTGGTCCTGGCTGTGGGTTTGGAATGTCAAAATTTGATTCTCAAGCCCTTTGTGTGTTGCACAACATAGTAGTTTCTGGTTTATGTTCACTAAAATGGGAAGTGATGGCTGCATACACTTCTCAAGCTTTTTGTGTGCTTTGCCTTGATGGCAGAGTACAGTAGGGTGGTCACAAAGTAAATGTTCGACAGGTAGTTAGAGTTAAATTGCCCAAAGTTCTTCTTGCAGTGTGACTTTGAGCCGAGCCAGGTCTTATCTCTTGGGTACACTTTGATAAGATGCCATAGCAGCTGAGGACCACCTTTCCACATAGCAGGTTCAAAGGCATGGCAGGGTGGTACATCCCCAGCAGGTAGAAGGTCTTTGTTGATTTAGCATGTAAACCCCCAGATAAGACTCCCGCTCTCATGGTATAAAAAACCTCTAGGGGCCAGTGTGTCCACTGCACGGGGAGGACGGTGTTGGAGAAAACATGAAGTGGCTAGTTGTGGTTTTGGCTTGTCTGGCTCTCTCGGAGGGACTTGTCCGGTGAGTTTCGCTTTATTGCGGTTTAACTCTGCTTTACAACTGAACATGTTGATAGATAGATATGAAAGGCACTATATGATAGATAGATAGATAGATAGATAGATAGATAGATAGATAGATAGATAGATAGATAGATAGATAGATAGATAGATAGATAGATAGATAGATAGATAGATAGATAGAACTTTATTTGTCCCCAGGGGGAAATTTGGCAAAGTGTCTATTGTTGTGTGTTATGTTGCAAATATTTACTCAAACTCTGACCCAAAGCTAGATTAATTTTTTTCAAAATTATTAGCATTTTGTACCATCTAGTCCTGCCAAAAGTAACAAGTATACTGTAATGAGACCATCAGTTTTCAGAACCCACTGAATCGAGCACAGGGAGATCAGGGAGCAGCTCTAGACAGGACAGACAAATGGAATAAATAACCAAGTATAGAAATGTAAGTACTTTGAGCATTGGAAAGATGTTATTGAAATGAAATGTTTTATTACACCAGTTTCACAGGCCATCCATAAGGGAGCATTCTGCCATTTACACTGCACCCACTGCATGGCTGTCCATATGGAGGGATTCTTGCCTTAATTTGTCTGAAATTTCTCATTGTTGGTTCATCCACGTGGTGGCACGGTGGCACAGTGGGTAGCGCTGCTGCCTCACAGTTCACTTCCCGGGTCCTCCCTGTGTGGAGTTTGCATGTTCTCCCCGTGTCTGCGTGGGTTTCCTCCGGGCGCTCCGGTTTCCTCCCACAGTCCAAAGACATGCAGGCTAGGTGGATTGGCAATTCTAAATTGGCCCTAGTGTGTGCTTGGTGTGTGGGTGTGTTTGTGTGTGTCCTGCGGTGGGTTGGCACCCTGCCTGGGATTGGTTCCTGCCTTGTGCCCTGTGTTGGCTGGGATTGGCTCCAGCAGACCCCCCGAGTTTGAATTCAGCGGGTTGGAAAATGGATGGATGGATGGATGGTTCATCCACACCACGGGATAAAGCAAAGTAACTGAAAATATCCTGCTACATCATCACTTGTGGCCTTTTGTGGTAACCATCTTCCCAGTTTGTCATTAGATTAGACTACCTCAAGTGCTCTGCCCGAGCCGACAGTCAGATGAACTCGTTTCCAATGACCATGCAGACAAGAGTTTCCAGTTTGCTTAGTTTACTGAAGCCAGTTTGAATAGGGTAAAACTACAAGTAAATCATAAACACAGAATGATGTGAGAAATCCTTACATATAAACTCACACGCTAAAATTAATGGCAAAATTACTTATTCTTTACAAATATATAAAAAATAAATAACATTCAAATAAGTGGCAGACATTTCTCTGTACAGTACTTATTCTGGCAAAGCTAGTAAGAATGTGTGAAAAGCACTCTGGCAAGTACTCTTTTAAATGCAGTGCAAGCTCTCATGAAAATGCTTTACCTTAAAAATATACCACTAAATAACTGAAATATTTTAAGACTCTGAAATCTGCATTACTATAAAGAGATAAACATCTATAAAACATTCCTACAAACCGACAATGCCTTCAAAAGCCAAACTGAGCTGAATATTTAAAATAAAAGAAGCAAGACAAACACGTGCTCTCCGTTTGTTTCTATTCTCTCTGTGAGGTTTCAGCTTGATGACATCACTAACAAAAGAGCGGCTATTCCTGAAGTACAAAAAAATGCTGAACACCACCACTAGATGGTGCTAATCTTAATTATTAACTTAATTCAAATCTCAATCAGAACAGCACATCACAATTAGGTTAGGTTTATTAATTCCACAGGGAAATTCAGATACATACAGCAGCAGAAATATAAAAATAGAAGGAAACAGACTTACACGACAGAAAATGCAGCCAATCAATCAAGCGATAAGAAAATAAATAAATCAATAAAAATATATGAGGTTGAAGCATTGAATTTCCTAATAGCAGTGAGCAGGAAAGACCTCGAGGGGTGCTTCTTAGAACACTGTGGTGGAAAGAGGCTGTGGCTAAAAGTGCTCCAATAGAGCGCCTCCTGGAGAGGATGGAGGGGATTTTTCATGATGGCATCTAAGTATGCTACCGTCCTCATTTCTACAACAGCGTCCAGTGTGTCCAGGGTTCGCCCTGTAATAGAGCAGGTTTTCCTGATAACTAATTAATTAATAATTCATAATAAATCAGCCCTTCCTATTTTTCTGTTTCCTTTTGGTGTCTTGTGTGTCATTTGGTTTATCTTGGTGAGATGTTTCTTCACAAGTGATGAGTCAGTTTTCAGGTCTTTGTGGTATTTTACTTGAATCTGTACGCTTTACACTACAAAAGTCCACAGTGGCCATGGTGGCTGGCCGATTTCGCAAGACTAGGCATTGGACGATGCACTTATCACATGATATGATTTATATCGTGATTCAGGCCGAATAATACAATATTCCTATGATATACTTCAAAGAAGTGTACTGTACATTAGTGTGGCCTATTAAAAGGCACTCATAAAGTAAACACTGCAAAGTAAATTTAAATCAGTGCACTTAATGTATAAGTTTCAATGTATGATAATTGAAGATTTTAGTTTTTTTGTAAAAATATAAAAAAATAACAAAATATTTGCACTGCAGTAACACAAAATGTGTTGCTAGTTGATTAGAATTTTGTGGAACTCTGTACACATGACAATGATGTCCCATTAAGCCTATAATATAACCTTACTACAGTGCAAAATCACCCCATTTAAATGAATCGTCTTGTTTTCTAAGTTATCACCTAACATCGCTCCAACAATGGCTGTCCTTTAATTTCCTGCCTCAATGCTTTACTGACCCATTAGCTATGAGTCCTGACTGGATCTATAGAGAACTCGAAATGTTATATTTTGTTTAAAGAAAAATGAGAATATCAACACTCCGCATGAAGCTGAGACCACTCTGCTGTGACAATATCCCCCCAACCGACTTGGACCAGACCTGTAGGATGAGTAGATCAGAAAAGCATGCGTTAGGAATTTGGCTGCTTCCTTTCTCCACCATGCTTGAGGCCTGCTGCTGTAAGTCGTCCCCATTTCTGAATCAATATCAGTGAAGGGTTCATCAGCGTCCTGAGCCCTCGGTTTGACACTCGTGGCTTGTGAGGGCTGCAGTTACTGTAGGTTGCTGCTTCCAGTAGTGTTTGAGTTTGTCACAAAATCTAATAAGCTTACGCTTTTCCAGTCCAGTCCCTTGCATATTGTAATCTTTTTAATTAGCCAATTAGAGGGGTAATTTTGCTTGACTTTTCACTACATTAATATTTTAAGAAATAGTACTGAATATATGCACACACATACAGTGCATCCGGAAAGTATTCACAGCGCGTCACTTTTTCCACATTTTGTTATGTTACAGCTTTATTCCAAAATGGATTAAATTCATTTTTTTCACAGAATTCTGCACACAACACCCCATAATGACAATGTGAAAAAAGTTTACTTGAGGTTTTTGCAAATTTATTAAAAATAAAAAACTGAGAAATCCCATGTACACAAGTATTCACAGCCTTTGCTCAATACTTTGTTGATGCACGTTTGGCAGTAATTACAGCCTCAAGTCTTGTTGAATATGATGCCACAAGCTTGGCACACCTATCCTTGGCCAGTTTCTCCCATTCCTCTTTGCAGCACCTCTCAAGCTCCATCAGGTTGGATGGGAAGCGTCGGTGCACAGCCATTTTAAGATCTCTCCAGAGATGTTCAATCAGATTCAAGTCTGGGCTCTGGCTGGGCCACTCAAGGACATTCACAGAGTTGTCCTGAAACCAATCCTTTGATATCTTGGCTGTGTGCTTAGGGTCGTTGTCCTGCTGAAAGATGAACCGTTGCCCCAGTCTGAGGTCAAGAGCGCTCTGGAGCAGGTTTTCATCCAGGATGTCTCTATACATTGCTGCAGTCATCTTTCCCTTTATCCTGACTAGTCTCCCAGTCCCTGCCGCTGAAAAACATCCCCACAGCATGATGCTGCCACCACCATACTTCACTGTAGGGATGGTATTGACCTGGTGATGAGCGGTGCCTGGTTTCCTCCAAACGTGACGCCTGGCATTCACACCAAAGAGTTCAATCTTTGTCTCATCAAACCAGAGAATTTTCTTTCTCATGGTCTGAGAGTCCTTCAGGTGCCTTTTGGCAAACTCCAGGCGGGCTGCCATGTGCCTTTTACTAAGGAGTGGCTTTCGTCTGGCCACTCTACCATACAGGCCTAATTGGTGGATTGCTGCAGAGATGGTTGTCCTTCTGGAACATTCTCCTCTCTCCACAGAGGACCTCTGGATCTCTGACAGAGTGACCATCGGGTTCTTGGTCACGTCCCTGACTAAGGCCCTTCTCCCCCGATTGCTCAGTTTAGATGGCCGGCCAGCTCTAGGAAGAGTCCTGGTGGTTTTGAACTTCTTCCACTTACGGATGATGGAGGCCACTGTGCTCATTGGGACCTTCAAAGCAGCAGAAATGTTTCTGTAACCTTCCCCAGATTTGTGCCTCAAGACAATCCTGTCTCGGAGGTCTACAAACAATTCCTTTGACTTCATGTTTGGTTTGTGCTCTGACATGAACTGTCAACTGTTGGACCTTATATAGACAGGTGTGTGCCTTTCCAAATCAAGTCCAATCAACTGAATTTACCACAGGTGGACTCCAATTAAGCTGCAGAAACATCTCAAGGATGATCAGGGGAAACAGGATGCACCTGAGCTCAATTTTGAGCTTCATGGCAAAGGTTGTGAATACTTATGTACATGTGCTTTCTCAATTTTTTTATTTTTAATAAATTTGCAAAAACCTCAAGTGAACTTTTTTCACGTTGTCATTATGGGGTGTTGTGTTTAGAATTCTGAGGAAAAAAATGAATTTAATCCATTTTGGAATAAAGCTGTAACATACCAAAATGTGGAAAAAGTGATGTGCTATGAATACTTTCTGGATGCACCGTATATGCACACATATACACACATATATATTTTGATATAATATTTTGTTAAATTTGTGGTTTACATTTGAACATGTTTTGTGTTTTAATATAACTACACTGTATTTGCAGTTAATATTTATATAATTCTTGTGTAAGTAAATGTAGGTTATTATGCATAGGAAATAGGAGTGTTAGATTTGGGGACACAATGGCAGGTCTAAAACTTGAAAGTACCCCTTTATGAGAAGGACCTGGGAGTCACAGTGGACTCATCACTATCTATGTCCAGTCAGGGTACAGAAACAATCAAAGAAGTAAATAACATGCTAGGCTATGCAGCTCCTAATGTGTGGAATTCATGTCCAAAGAGTTCTGCTCAAGGCTTTATAACACACTAGTGAGGCCACACCTGGAGTACTGTGTGCTGTTTTGGGCTCCATATTACAAAAAAGACATAGCAGCACTAGAGAAGACCCACAGAAGATTGACAAGGCTGATCCCAGGACTGTGAGGTCTGAGCTGTGAGGAGAGGAACTGAACATTTTCAGTTTAAGTAAATGGAGATTAAGAGGAGATATGACTGAAGTATATTAAAATTCTGAAAGGAATTAGTACAGTGGATCCAGGCTATAACTTTCAGAGCCAGTCAATCCAATAGGCAACATAACTGGACGCTGAGGGAGCCGTCATCTGAGGAGCACCATTTATGAAAGTTAAGGGGCACAAGCTCCAGACACAGAAGGGGACCCCTGAAACTGTTGTCATACTTTAATGACACTGAATAGGCACCGTTTACGAAAGTAAAAGTACGCACCTTCCTTAAAGTCTGCCATCTATACACAAAGGAGCACTCTTTGGGCTACTGAAGGGGTGTGCTGCTGACACCGAGGGGCACCCAATTGGTTATCAAAGTCTAATAATACCAACTACCTGCTATGGACAATGAGGGGTGACATTCGTCCACCCTGCCTAAGGCTCCAAATGGGCTTCAGCTGACATTGGTTACTTTAAAATAAAATTTTCAATAAGAACAAGGAGATACAGTTGGAACATTAAGGGCAGATTTCACACAAATGCGAGAAAGTTTTTCTTTGCACAGAGGACTGTAGACTTCTCTCTCTCTCTGTATATATATTAACAGTGCATCCAGAAAGTATTCACAGCACATCACTTTTTCCACCTTTTGTTATGTTACAGCCTTATTCCAAAATGGATTAAATTCATTTTTTTCCTCAGAATTCTACGCACAACACCCCATAATGACAACGTGAAAAACGTTTACTTGAGGTTTTTGTAAATTTATTAAAAATAAAAAAACTGAGAAAGCACATGTACATAAGTATTCACAGCCTTTGCTCAATACTTTGTCGACGCACCTTTGGCAGCAATTACAGCCTCAAGTCTTCTGGAATATGATGCCACAAGCTTGGCACACCTATCCTTGGCCAGTTTCGCCACCCATTCCTCTTTACAGCACCTCTCAAGCTCCATCAGGTTGGATGGGAAGCGTCGGTGCACAGCCATTTTAAGATCTCTCTAGAGGTGTTTAATCGGATTCAAGTCTGGGCTCTGGCTGGGCCACTCAAGGACATTCACAGAGTTGTCCTGAAGCCACTCCTTTGATATCTTGGCTGTGTGCTTAGGGTCGTTGTCCTGCTGAAAGATGAACCGTTGCCCCAGTCTGAGGTCAGGAGCACTCTGGAGCAGGTTTTCATCCAGGATGTCTCTGTACATTGCTACAGTCATCTTTCCCTTTATCCTGACTAGTCTCCCAGTTCCTGCCGCTGAAAAACATCCCCACAGCATGATGCTGTCACCACCATGCTTCACTGTAGGGAAGGTATTGGCAGGGTGATGAAGCGGTGCCTGGTTTCCTCCAAACGTGAGTTCAATCTTTGTCTCATCAAACCAGAGAATTTTCTTTCTCATGGTCTGAGAGTCCTTCAGGTGCCTTTTGGCAAACTCCAGGCAGGCTGCCATGTGCCTTTTACTAAAGAGTGGCTTCCGTCTGGCCACTCTATCATACAGGCCTGTTTGGTGGATTGCTGCAGAGATGGTTGTCCTTCTGGAACGTTATCCTCTCTCCACAGAGGACCTCTGGATCTCTGACAGAGTGACCATCGGGTTCTTGGTCACCTCCCTGACTAAGGCCCTTCTCCCCCGATCGCTCAGTTTAGATGGCTGGCCAGCTCTAGTAAGTGTCCTGGTGGTTTCGAACTTCTTCCACTTACGGATGATGGAGGCCACTTTGCTCATTGGGACCTTCAAAACAGCAGAAATTTTTCTGTAACCTTCCCCAGATTTGTGCCTCGAGACAATCCCGTCTTGGAGGTCTACAGACAATTCCTTTGACTTCATGCTTGGTTTGTGCTCTGACATGAACTGTCAACTGTGGGACCTTATATAGACAGGTGTGTGCCTTTCCAAATCATGTCCAGTCAACTGAATTTACCACAGGTGGACTCCAATGAAGCTGCAGAAACATCTCAAGGATGATCAGGGGAAACAGGATGCACCTAAGCTCAATTTTGAGCTTCATGGTAAAGGCTGTGAATACTTGTGTACATGTGCTTTCTCAATGTTTTTATTTTTAATAAATTTGCAAAACTCTCAAGTAAACTTTTTTCACGTTGTCATTATGGGGTGTTGTGTGTAGAATTCTGAGGAAAAAAATGAATTTAATCCATTTTGGAATAAGGCTGTAACATAACAAAATGTGGAAAAAGTGATGCGCTGTGAATACTTTCCGGATGCACTGTATAAATCCAATATCTGTCTTAACAGATTGAGATCGAGTTTTTTTCTATGACTTGCTTGAACATTCCGGTTGATTTTATGAGTTCTTTCATCGCGCTAAGTATCATAGTTTGCTTGCAGGACTGATTTATTCGTGTGAATCCGAGACAGAGGCTGCAGGCTGAGGGGAGGGGGAAGCGTGACGTCAGGAGTGGGGAGCCGGGTGAGTCCTCCTCACTCACGTGCCAGCCTCTGTTCAAATTGCTCTACCTCAAGGCTGCGTTTTGGAGAGGACCTTGCCTCTGCTTAGCTAGTGATGCCTGTTTGTTTATCGATTGTTAAAGTGTGTCCTGTTTCACTACTCCATGGGTGGAGCTGCAGGGGACGGCTGCTGTGAAATAAATTATCAAGAAGTATAGAGAGCAGGACTTTATGGGCCTTCAAATCTACACTTAGTGTTATTTTGAACAATGTACTGTAGGTGAGTCAGATGGATGAGCTTGTGGGGTTGAATGGTCTGTTCTCATCACAGTTTTTCTAATGTTCTAAGTTAATGTTCTTGGCTTATAAATAGAATTGCACTTTCTGTAAGTAAACTAAATTAGAATGGACTGAATGTAAAGTCAGCAAGTCAACCGACAGTTAGAGGTAAATGTTCTTGCCTTCTACTAATGGGCAGAGCTGGGTGGGATAGGGCTGAGCTTTCCAAAAGGTTTCCCAGGTGTCTACACAGGTTAGGTAAAACTGAGCTGATGTTTCCAACAGTGTCCCTCTGAAGAAGTTCAAGTCCATTCGTCAGGAGATGAAGGAGAAGGGTCTCCTCAAACCCATCCACTACACTGATCCCGGTCTCAAGTACTCCCAGACTCTGTACCCGAACGGCCCCTATGCCTATGCTGTCAATGAGCCTCTTGTCAACTATGCAGATGTGAGTCCTCCATCTTTTCTTGCTGATCTCTTAGCCAATGGTGGGTGAGAGTGTCTGTCTGTCTGAAGTCTGCTTTTTATGATTCTGACTTTCTTGTCTTTAAAGGACGCTCCAGTTTGGAGGTGGAGAAGTGATTGCGGGTGGGCAGCCTTCTTCTGTCTATCTATGTGCATTTTCCATAGTGAACTGTTTGACTTTAAAGTTATACGTGTCTACCATGACTTTTTCTTGAACAGCTCGGTTCACATCCCAGAATATTTGGAGTAATGTTCTCATGTTGTCCTTATCTTTCAGTTGTTCTACTATGGAGTAATCTCTATTGGAACTCCACCCCAGTCCTTCTATGTCTTGTTTGACACAGGATCCTCTGTCTTCTGGCTTGCTTCTACCTACTGTAGCAGTGAGGCCTGCAGTAAGTTTGGGGATCACTAGGGGGTGATGGAGAGCTCTCAGGTGTTCTTCTTTGCAGGGGGATAAAAGGCAAAAACAATGATTGTGTTGTTTCAGAAGAGCATTATTTAGGGACCACCAGGACTTAGTCACACCTATGACTGGTCAGACATACACATTCAGGGAAATAGCAGAAAATATTGGGGCTCTAAGTAAAGAAGACTGTGTGTCTCTACCTCTAGGTGAAACTTCCTTCTAATTGCTTTCTCCTTCTCTTTACAGCCAACCACCCACTCTTCAACCCCAGCAAGTCATCCACTTACTACTCCAGGGACCGCACCTTCTATCAGGGTTATGGCACTGGCAGCCTAACAGGAGTGTTTGGCTTCGACACCCTTCATGTAAGGCCTTACCTTACCCTTACCCCAGTTCTCACCTTCACATTCTTTGCTGGACCAACTTCCCACTTACTTCTTGGTTGATTCTCTTTTGCCAATCAGATTGAAGGTCTAACCATCCCCAACCAGGGAGTAGGCCTGAGCATCACCGAACCTGGCAACACATTTGTCCATGCTAATTTTGAAGGCATCTTGGGCCTGGCATACCCTAGTATGGCTGATGGACAGATCCCTGTTATGGATACCATGATGCAGGACAACCTGCTCCCAGCAAACGTATTTGCCTTCTACATTAGCAAGTAGGTTATGTATTCTTTCACTGCACTCCTTACACTCCACCTGTCTTTACTTTTTAACAGAGAGCCTTTGCTGATGAGTGCTTAGCACTGTGACCTCATTGATTCAGTGTCTTGTTCACATGTGGGGTATTAACTGGGCATTTTAGTTTTCCCCCCCACAGCCTAAAGACATGGATGCTAGGTTCATTGGTGAGTAGTGATGAGAGAAATGATTTGTAAGAAATTGAATTTACAATGAAACTCAATGTTTTGCTTTAAAAAAGAATTTGCCAAACAAGTTGCATTCCCTTTCCAGGATATTAGTGAAGCCGACACAAGAAATAAAGAGTTTAGGTGGGGTTTAACAGGAGTTAGGAAACATGTATATGTTTTACTTCTGCCTGTGTCTGTCTGTCATTTAGTATCTAAATAAAGATCTCTAGTGAAAAACTAAATCAGCAGGCTCATTTCCTATCACGTATAGATATTATGTTGAGCTGCCAGATATGTTCTGGTAGTTTGATCCCTACTTTGCCAATCATGACAATCGTAGAGATCACAATCCTAAAGATGCACTGGAGACAGACTAACTGATGTGGATAGTAGTTAAAAAACAGGAAAGGGTTGTTGCTAAGTAATGGCATCAGAGGGGGTGTGGTTTCTCATGTAATAACATTTTCTGATGGAGAAAACATAGTGGTAAACACAATGGCGCATTAAGGAGAGTCCTGGCATGGAAACTATACAGCATTTCATATTTTTAAAAACGCTCTATGTTTTCCATGGTAATGTGACTTGAGCTTAACTTGTGGTCGACTGGTTACATGCATTATGTAGTTGCAAAAAAGAACACAGGTAAACACGAAACGTGACATGAGATCTTGTTACCACACCAAAAAATGTTTAAAACCTTCGAGTGAGTTTCGCATTTTGCAATTTTAAAATCACCTGCATAATGAACTTTAGAGTCAGTTTCACAAAACGGTATGCAGATCAAAACTTACCTGTTTCTCTCATTACTATTGGAGGGTCTAAATTCTCTCCATGTAAGTGTACACTTGAGTGGCTCCAGTGATGAAATGGTATCCCATTCATAGTTGGTTGCTGTCTTGTGGCCAGTACTGCTGGGATAGGCTCAGTGCCCCCAGGACCCTGAACTGGATTAGGTATGTTTAAGGTTAATGTATATCGTGGTTTTACTGATCTGATTTTCTTTTCAGGAATTTTGAGGATGGCAGTGAGGTAACTTTTGGTGGTGTTGACCAGAGCCGATACACTGGTCAAATCTACTGGGCACCAGTCACTGAACAGTTGTACTGGCAGATTGCTATCAATGGGTATGTCCTTTCTTCCCTTCATCACAGCACTAAAATGGGTCTGGTCTTATTTTCACATTAAGCAGCTATTTCTGTCTTCGTAAACTTTGCAGAGTCATGTGACCATGCAGAATCAAGTCATTAGTGGTCAACACTGATGAGGAGGGTCATATTGGTCCCCAGAGGTCATGCAATGCATTCATCTATTCTGTGGTTTTCAAGTTAAGTCACTTACTTATCTCTGACTTGCAGCTTCCAGATCAATAAACAGGAGACTGGATGGTGCAGAGATGGATGCCAAGCAATTGTAGACACTGGCACCTCCCTGCTCACCTGCCCCCAGCAGTACTTGGGCTACTTGCAGCAGTACATTGGCGCTCAGGCTAACCAGTATGGAGAGGTGAGTGTCTTCTGGAACTATAGGTCTTACTATAGATCAGTAATAATGATGTGCATCATGGATAAAATAGTAGAAGGAATTATTAAGGAAAGGATTGAGCATCACATGACAAGAACAGGAGTTTTAGGGAACAGTCAACATGGTTTCAGAGGAGTTGGGGTTGTGCTGCACTAATATGCTTAAACCTAGGAGCAGGTAACATAACCATACGATAAGAGAGGTACATATGAAATTATTTATCTGGATTTTCGGAAATAATTTGGTAAAGACCACAGGAGGGATTGGGCATCAAACTTAATGATGTGGGAACTCAAGGTGTAGTGCATAGATGGGTGCAGAATTAGCTAAAAACACAGGGAGCAGAGGGTTATGGTGCAAGGGACTTAGTTAAGAGTGATGTCTCACAGGGTCAGCGCTAGGGCCACTGCTATTATTAATATACATGAAGTGTCTGGATAGGAATATAAATAACAAGTTAAGTTTGCAGATGATACTAAACTGGGTGGAATGGCAGGTAATCTAGAATAAGTCGAATCATCAGATAGATAGATAGATAGATAGATAGATAGATAGATAGATAGATAGATAGATAGATAGATAGATAGATAGATAGATAGATAGATACTTTATTAATCCCAAGGGGAAATTCACAAAGTCCAGCAGCACCTTATCATCCATCCATCCATTTTCCAACCCGCTGAATCCGAACACAGGGTCACAGGGGTCTGCTGGAGCCATTCCCAGCTAACACAGGGCACAAGGCAGGAACCAATCCCGGGCAGGGTGCCAACCCACCGCAGGAGCTGCACCTTACTGCTACAAAAAAAAAACAATATTAAATTAAAGATTGATAATAATGCAGGTAAAAACAGACAATAACTTTATATAATGTTACCGTTTACCCCCCCGGGTGGAATTGAAGAGTCGCATAGTTTGGGGGAGGAACGATCTTCTCAGTCTGTCAGTGGAGCAGGACAGTGACAGCAGTCTGTCACTGAAGCTGCTCTTCTGTCTGGAGATGACACTGTTTAGTGGATGCAGTGGATTTTCCATAATTGATAGGAGCCTGCTGAGCGCCCGTCGCTCTGCCACGGATGTCAAACTGTCCAGCTCCATGTCAACAATAGAGCCTGCCTTCCTCACCAGTTTCTCCAGGCGTGAGGAGTCTTTCTTCTTCATGCTGCCTCCCCAGCACACCACCGCGTAGAAGAGGGCGCTCGCCACAACCGTCTGATAGAACATCTGCAGCACCTTATTGCAGATGTTGAAGGACGCCAGCCTTCTAAGGAAGTATAACCGGCTCTGTCCTTTCTTACACAGAGCATCAGTATTGGTATTATTATTATCGGTATATTAGTATCTCTATCATCATAGAGAGACTAAAACAGAATACAGGCTTGGGGAGAGTTGTGGCAGATGAAATTTAAAAATAGTAAGGAGTTACACATTGGAAGTAAAAATGAAAGGTATGAATGCACAATGCGGAGTCTGAAACTTGATTGTACACCTTATGAGAAGAATTTAGAAGTCACAGTGGACTCGACACTAATTACATCCAGACAGTGTGTAGAAGTGATCAAGAAGGCTAACAGGATGTTAGGTTATATAGCACAATGTATGGCGTTCAAGTCAAAGGAGGTTATGCTAAATGTAAGTTACTGTATGTAACACACTAGTGAGGCCTCATCTGGAAGCTTAGCAGAATGTTAACATATACTGTACAATATAGCACCCCTGATGTGTGGAGTTCAAGTCAAAGGAGGTCATGCTCAAGCATTGTAACAGACACGTGAGGCGTCATCTGGAGTACTGTGTTCAGTTTGGGTCTCCAGGCTACAAAAAGGACATAGCAGCACTAGAAATGGTCCAGAGAAGAGCAACTAGGCTGATTCCAGAACTACAGGGAATGAATTATGAGGAAAGATTTAAAGAGCCGAGCCTTTTCAGTTTAAGCAAACTACGAATAAGAGATGACGCGATAGAAGGCATTAACATTATGCAGAGAATGAATCCAGTGGATCGAGGCTGTTATTTTAAAATGAGTTCAACAAGAACATGGAGACAGGGTTGGAAACCAGTTAATACACAATTCTACACAAATGTTAGAAAGTTTCCCTTCACACAGAAAGCTATGGGCATGTAATAAATTACCCAGTAGCGCTGTGGAATTTAGGGACCTTCAAAATTTGGCTTGATGTTATTTTGGAGAAATTAGGAGGATAGGACTAGTGAGCTTTGTTGGGCTTGTTCTAGTCAAAACTTTTCTAATGTTCTAACCTACTGTAATTGAATAAATTTTCAATGTCACTAATTGAGTGATCCCCAAAGTCAGCTGAACATCTTATTCCAAGAATGAGAAGCTGTGAATATGACAACCTTACAGCTACTCTTATCGTTCACAGTACATGATCAACTGCAACAATCTGAACAACATGCCAACCCTCAGTTTCACTATCAATGGCGTGAACTTCCCTCTGCCTCCCTCTGCCTACACTATGGTGGTAAGTGACTAGGCCAGCCAAATAATAATTTAAGTAACATCTGAGAGCACTCTTTAGTTCCTTGTATTTTTTTCTTTTTCAAGCACAATGAAAATGGACAATACTACTGCACAAGTGGAATCATGGGCACCTACCTGCCATCCCGAAATGGCCAGCCTCTGTGGATCCTGGGTGATGTCTTCCTGAGGGAGTACTACACTGTTTATGACAGGCAGAGCAACCAAGTTGGATTCGCCCTGGCAGCCTAAATCACATTCTGTTTCCTGCTCCCACACACTAAGGACCACCAATACAAAGAGAAGACCCAAGAGCTACAGCTTCCTGAGTATTCATGACACAACGGGTTTAATAATTTATCAACTGCAGCTAAAAGATGGGATCAACATAAAGGAATTTCAGCCTTCAGCCAGCAGAGGGCAGAAGACATCCAACACTCCTTTACTAAGCTGCATGCCTGGTCTGCCAGCTCTCCTTGGGCCTTGACAGCAGTGGGGGCCTGAATGGATTGTGCGTTTCTAAACCTGAATAAAAATGAAAGAAAAATGATAAACATATCACCTATGATCCAAATTGAATAAAAATGTAATCACTTAAATCTTATACTTTGTCTTTCAATGTTCGTGTTTGCTAAGGTGTCTTTCCACTCATGTGGTAACTTGAAGTTTTCCTCATCCTGGGTCTCAATGCCTATCATGTTCAGAGGATACATGGTAGTCTTCAAAGTTGTAAACCTCGGTGCCTCTACCACAAATATTGTGCAAGGTATTCGTTTGGAGAAATAAATAGTGAGAGTCCACAGGTCCAAAGGACGAGGGGTTTACTGAGCACCGATTGTGCCTATATGACTGGGCTGCAGTCCTCGGACTCCATATCTACACAGCCCTAACTCTTTACCAATGTATCTTTCAACAGCTGGTAAATATTTCATTGGTACATTGGTGTCCTAAGTTTATTAGATTAGATACCTGTTGTCTCCACTCCATGGGTAACTCTGCATACTGCCATAGTGGAAATGTTCACCCCCAGCGGACGGATGGGCTCATTGATTTACAGAACACAGAAGCAACAGAATGGGTCAACTCTGCTTTAATAATTCATTCAGCAATGGCGAATCTCTGACAATTAGGAACCTCTCTGTGGCTGGTAAGTGAAGGGGTGGAAGTCAGGTCTGGGGGGTCAGACTTCAATGATGCTACTTCTCCCCACTGCTAGCAGGTCACAGCCCAAGGATTGAAGATATTGGAGCGTTTGTGTTTGTAACAGCTGATGTGTTCAACAGGCAGAGGGAAAATGTGGACAAGGAACAGTGAAGCACCAAGTGTGACAGCAGAGAGAGGCCAATTAAAATAAAGATTCTGCTATTAAATGTTAGGCTTCTTTTACAGCTGTTGGCAGATTTTTTATCCGATATAAAGCTTATGTAAATAGGACATCTGTTGCCTGTAGGAATTTTAAATAATCTAAGAATTATGAATCAGCCTTCATTTTGTGAGTGCAGAGCATGCACTCTTATATACAAGTAATTTTGCATTAAAAAGACAATCGATGAACATACCTGAGGGTTTGATTATAATAATAATTCATTACATTTATATAGCGCTTTTCTCAGTACTCAAAGCGCTATCCACACAGGGAGGAACCAGGAAGTGAACCCACAATCTTCTTACTGCAAAGCAGCAGCACTACCACTGCGCCACCTGTGAGGACATTAATGTGCCCATACTTATTTGGATCTTCATTTATGCATTTGGATCAACCACTTGAACCACAGAATGGTTTGATATGCCTGGAAGTAGAATTTCCTGATACTGTAATTCATTGTGACTAGCAGTGGTCATGGGCATTGTAGTGGGGGAAAAAAGAGTAATGATTACCCAGAGCCCACTGAGTAAGGGGGCCCTCAAATCCTAGAATGAAAAGGAGATGTGACAGACATGGATCAAGATGAAGGGGCCCACAGAGACTGCTTATGTATAGGGGCCAGAGTTCTGTGCTACCCCCCTGGCTGTGGCACCTCTGTATACCTACTGTATACCTCAGCATTAGCATTTGCAGTGCACATCTGATGCATATGTGTCTGTTACATGCCCTTTGGTATGGGATTCGTGTGTTAATGCAGTGTTAATGTTTGTGATGCACCATTTGTTGGAATGGAAAATGCAATGCAAGTCATTACTAAATATGTTTGTGATGTGCCATCTGTTGGAATGACAGAGACATACCAGATGGACACACAGACAAAGACAAAGGCATTTGCCTTTGTATTAAGGTGGATAATACAGCAAGAATTAATTCTTCATTATACACATTAAGAAATTGACTTAAGTTTATAATATGTCTTATTTGAAGAAGGAAATGTTTTTCTTAAAGTGTTGCCAAAGTTTAAATTAATAGTCTTATCTGTGAATAATATATATATATATATATATTTATATATATATATATATATATATATATATATATATATATATATATATATATATATATATATATATATATATATATATTCTGCAGAGATTTATCAAATCTGAAGACTAAGCATTTCATTTCAGTTTTACTCTTAATAGAGAGGTCAACACTATGCTCCACATCAATGCAAAATGTGATATAAACATAAGCAATGAAGAACTCTCTCTCTCTATATATATATATATATCATTCCTCCATCCCGTGTCATGCTCTGTTCACAGAGTGACACCTCGCTTTTATCGATCCCATGACTTATAGGTAGTAGACTGCAATTGACAGAGTCAGGTCCTTCACTGGCCATTTTCTCAGTGCTATGACAGGAATAGGAGAGGACATGATTAGTAACTGCACCCCCTTTCAACCTGGGGTAGTATGGTAGTATCACATACTTTAGAGAACCACAGATGTGCATGTGTGGCAATGTGTACATTGTAATAAAGAGAGACAAAAACAGAGAAGGTGTATATTGTAATTGCTCAGAGTAGTCTTAAAGGACTGTGTCCAAAACAGGACTGACCAAGTAAGACAAATGGCTGGTTTTTATAGGTGGTTAGGGGGAAGAGGAGGGTCCAACAGGGAGCCGGTGGAAAGAGGTCAGTAGGAGGGCGTGGTCTGGAGAGAGATGTGGAACCTGGTTGGGGTTTAGGTGGTGTTCCCTTATGGTGATCTGCAGAGGAAGGAGAAGAGACATTAGTGCACTTTGTCAACCGCTGACTCAGCACTTTACCCTCAGTTAAGCCCATTGACTGCCTCCCATGCGCTTGTGTGTCACAACATGCAAACATACATACACACACACACACACACACATATATATATATTACATTTTGTAGTCCATTGTATAATTTTAAATTAACATAAATGGAAATTTTGCATGTGGATAAAGCAAGTACACTCCTACATTTATCACTACCTGAAATGATAAACATGAGAATGTAGTCCACCATATCAGGTGTGAATGATCAGAATATCATTAGACAGGACCATATTTGAAACTGACTCATTTAAACAACCAGACATTTAATTTGGTTTGTTCTTTATTGTTGAAGTGTTTGCTATCACAATGCCAAGATCAAAGGAACTCTCTGAGGCCTTCACAAGGAAGGTTTATACCTTTGAGTCTAGGAAGGGGTTTAAAAAGACCTCCAAATCAACCATTGCATCTTCTGAAGATGATCTATAAGTAGAGATCACTTCAAACAATTGCCAACTTGTCTAGGCCATATAAATTTTAGATAGATAGATAGATAGATAGATAGATAGATAGATAGATAGATAGATAGATAGATAGATAGATAGATAGATAGATAGATAGAGTGAAAGGCACTATATAGTAAATGATAGATAGATAGATAGATAGATAGATAGATAGATAGATAGATAGATAGATAGATAGATAGATAGATAGATAGATAGATAGATAGATAGATAGGAAAGGCACTGTATAATAGATAAGGCACTATATAATTAATAGATAGGTAGATAGATAGATAGATAGATAGATAGATAGATAGATAGATAGATAGATAGATAGATAGATAGATAGATAGATAGATAGATAGAGGAAAGGCACTGTATAATAGATAAGGCACTATATAATTAATAGATAGATAGAGTCCTTGTATTAGGTGCACCACCTCCACATCCACCTTCTGTATAGTGACCAGCCATAGAAACTCTTCGGTGTGATGGGAGTCAGTAAGCAGTTCCTTGGTTATGCTGATATTAACTTGCAGACAATTCTTGGAAACAGGTACTGCAAAATGTATCTCTTACTCATCCACATTTATAGGAAAAACTTCATGGCTCATCTGAAGCACTAGTGAAGTTTTTATTCATTTCTGTAATATTCCCTAATAAAATAATTAACTTTTTAAAATTCATTATAAGAACTGTGAGTCCTTCATATTCACAAATAATTTTACAAGTGCATCACAAACTTTTAATATGCCAAACCACTTTACTGATGCTTTGTAAGTGTTACTAAAACTATAGGTATGTAGCAATATATTTATTTTGGCAACAGGTGGTCTAAAGGGTCACACAGTTTTCAAAGTTCTCTGCCTGACTCCTCTGCTCTGCAAAATCACCTGAAAATGTTTGCAAGTGACATGATCTACTCTTATATTTATAGTTCAAAGTGTACAGAGTGAAGAGAAAAGATGATCAGAATGTTCCTTGTGGTGATCCAGTGCTGCTTACACAGTAGTTGAGTCTCACAAACTGTGGTTGGCCCAACAGATAGTCCATTATCCAGGAAACAAAGGGCTTATGCACCTGCATAGTCTTAAGTTTACCCCTTAACACAAATACACCTAATCCTCAGAATGCTGCCAGCTTTGTCCAGGTGAGAATAAGCAGACAGATAATTGTGTCCTCCTTTCCAGTTGTTGTCCGATATGCAAACTGCAGTGGCTCCATGTGGTCTTTCACAAGGGGACTCATGTAGTTCAGGACCAGCGTCTTTAAGGTGTTCATGATGTGAGATATAAGGGCCACAGGTCTTTAGAGATGTCTGCCTTTTATTGGAACAGAACAATGCAGGATGTTTTCCTCAGCAGTAGCAATTTCTTTATTGACAGAAGAAATAATAAATGATACCACAATGTTGGACAACACAGTTTGACTTTACATATTCAGAAGTTTTACTCTATATAGTTAAAAAAAAATTACCTTACTTATGAGGAGGAACACAAAAAAATTGAAATTGTTTAAAAAAGCGTTTGTTATTAAACTTTCAGTAATTCCCTTTTAATCACCCTCATCATTTTCTCCTTGATACGCAATGCACTGTTCAAGTGGTTCTCCGATTTCTGGGAACATCTTCTGTACTCATCATTTGTTACTATGTCTAGAGCCTCCTGCATTTCTTCCACAATAGCAAATCTTCTTCCCATTAGTCTCAATTTTAATTTCCAAAACAAAAAGAAGTCAAAGGATGCAAGAGCTGATGAATACAGGATGCAGGTGCAAAGCAACAACCATATTGTTTTTGGTTAAAAACTCTTTGACTGACAACATGGTGTGGATGGGTTCACTTGCTCCTTCTTTCTGTCTTGGGACGTAAAGCGGAAATGGAAGATGGTGGACTGTGAGCGGCAGTGATTTGTCGAAGAACTCCAAGCCCTTGACAGTCAGATTCAGCAACTCCTTGCTAGACAGATTCACCGCAGGGAACAGATAGCTCGCCTGCTAAAAGATCCCTCCTCAGCAGCTGAAATCAATGCAAGTCTACTTGACTCAGCAACATCAACCCTGTGCCATCCCTCTCACTGAATGAGCTAAGTGAGTTTTACCACCAGCAAGAAAAAAGATGGAATTTGGCCGATCCAGCATCCAGGTCAGGGGCTCAAGGCTCGATCATCTCTGTTGGCTCACAACTGCTTTGACCCTCTCCGCTCCCCAACAGTCCTGGCAGTCTTTGGTAAGGTATTTGTTATTGAAGATTTGATTGTACGTTACCTTAATATTTCATGCTCTAAACAGAAATCTTTTGTTTGTTGTTTTCCCAGTGCATGTGCATGAAATATTACTAGAATACCGCCAACAATCTTCGAAAAGCACAAGGACATGGCTGTCGGGACCATCGTACGCCATGCTGGTGTAAACAACATTAGATATCGACAGTTAGAGGTTCTAAAGGAGGACTTTCCAACACTTATTCAAGCCATGAAAGAAAGGACCCCGGCTGTGAGAATCACCATTTTGGGTCCTTTGCCCTTTGCTAGAAGATCAGATCAAGCCTACAGTTGACTGCTGGCCTTAAAAAACTGGATAAGAGGCTTCAGTAACAGATCAACCATTGGTTTCATGGACAAATAGGATCCTTTCTGGGAGAGACTACGTTTATTCAGATGAATAGATTCGGGCACCCAGGTCCTCTCCAACGGCATCTCAAAGGTAATATGTCTTTCCTGACTACGTAGTTTTAGTCCTAATGTTTTTTTATAATGCCTTGTTAGGATGGGCTAATTCTGTAGTGCATTCACCTTTAGATGTGCACTGTATTAGCAGTATAATAACCAGCCATTAACTAAATAACTATAATAACCAGTCTAACTAAAAACCTGGACAAAATAGTATAAATGCAAATAACATAATTACCACTTCACTTATAGATATGCAGTGTATTATAACTATAACAACAGATTAAATATTAAATACAAAATCTGAACAAATTGGCATTAACATGAATAACTTAATTACCATTTCAAGCCATTGTAACTCTTCAATTCAGCTCTGCTGTTCTTTGCTAAATATTAGCGCGTTAACCACCAAGACTTTTTACATTGACGATCTTATCAATGATAGGAAAATCAACTTTCTTACACCAAGTGAAATGTGGCTTATCTCTTTTGGTGCGGGAGTGTTAATTGAAAAAGCTCCTCCAAATCACAGCTTTGCTCATTCAGTTCACCCAGGCAAAAAAGGCAGTGGTTTAGAGAGATACTCGAGCCAATTAAACTATAAAGATGCCGGTTTTGGTACTATCAGGTCTTTTGAGCATATTTGCATGGTTATTCGATGAGTGTCCCAGTCTGTCATATTGACTGTTTATAGACCTCCAAAATATAATGCGTCTTTTATTGAGGAATTCTCAGATTTAGTATCTATAATAATAATTAACTATGACAGGTTCCTAATTGTAGACAATTTTAATTTTCTTGTGGATAACAATTGTGACTCAAAAGCAAGAGAATTCATGAACCTACTGCACTGTCTTGATCTCAGCACATCAGCCAGCCCACACTTAAGGGAGGACACACAATGGATTTAGTGATTTCAGAAGGATTAAAAGTCGACTTGAGGCAGGTCGTGGATGTTGGTATATGTAATTTTTCCCATTTTGCATATTATTGTGTATGTAGACTTAGTGATAATTACAACTAATGAGAATTGTATTGTTAAAAAACGTTACTTTGCTACAGCTTCAATGTTTGCTAAGATTCTAAACAATCAGTCCGATTGTAGTGCTTACCTCAATAGTGATAATTGTGTTAACAGTAAGGGGGAGAAGCTCAAAATTTTAGAAATGTTTAAAGAAAATGGATACTAAAAGAAGACATGAATGACATTTTTTAAATTATGAAGAGAATTAGTAAAGTGGATTCAGCCATTACTTTAAAAAGGACACACATGGAAACTAGTTAAGAATCATTTTTGCAGAAACGCTAGAGAGCTTTTTGTCACACAGAGCACCAGAGATGTGTGGGATAGCTGGGGTCGTAGATAGTAGCACTTTGGGGGCCTTCAAATCTCAGTGTATTTTACAGAAGTTGGGTGAATATGGAGCATCAGATTATGGAGGGTTTAATAGCCTGTTCCTGTCACAACTGTTTTCATGTTCTTTTGTTCTTATCTCTGTCAAGTTTGTTCTTTTAATATATTTGTGTATGTTATCTCGAGTTTCCACTAACCTCTTCAGCTAAGTGCTGTCAAACAAACCATTCAGTAGCTGAAGTGGTCTCCTTTGTTATCTAACGATTGCTGTGAAAGGTACAATTTTTATCTATTAGCTTTCAAATCCACGTAACTCTTAGCTGATTCTTGTACATGACACATATGTCACACAGAACAAACTTTCATGATCACTCATTACGGTCATCCTGCCCTTCTTTCTGCCCAGAGGACCTGCTTGATGACAAACAGTAAGGTGTAGAATATTGTGACCATCAGAGAAGGTGATCTGGTGAATTCAGTGAACCTTTACTTCAGTTCAGTTTATTCATACAAATGTGAGTTAGCTTAAAGGTCCCCTATGGTAAAAACGTTTAGCATTCACTTTTATAGATTTATAGTTACACTACTAAAAGATGACTGTAGTATTTTAATAAAATTATTATTCCTCTCATTCATCCTGCTACAACTTGAAACACTTGTTTTCCAGTTCAGGGCCAGCACATGAGCTCCACTTGAGACCTCTGCTCTTGCTATATGGCTTCTCTTTTGGAGTTTTGTAGACAAACTCTCTCACTGTTCCACTGAGGTGGTACTACCAAGAACTCCCGTTTAAAGATAAGGTAAAGAGATGAGAGCTGCTGCTTACTGACTACTGTTAGCATGTAGAGTTTCATACAAATTTGAATTTGTTTTTTATGGAGCCCCATAGATGTCAAGCAAAGAAAAAAAAAGAATTATTAATCCATCGAAAGAATTATTAACTCAATGAAATGGACAGTTCTTATTATGGAGCTACAGTGAACTGTAACATGAACAGTAAGGAGTGTGTTAAAATCAGTGAATCGGAAGAGGAACTATATTGCTGAAAAAAATTAAAGGAACATTTTTTAATGAGAGTATAGCATTAGTCAATGAAACTTCTAGGCTATTGATCTGGTCAGTTGTAGCAGAGGGGGGTTGTTAATCATTTTCAGCTATCCATCCATCCATTTTCCAAACCGCTGAATCCGAACACAGGGTCACGGGGGTCTGCTGGAGCCAATCCCAGCCAACACAGGGCACAAGGCAGGAACCAATCCTGGGCAGGGTGCCAACCCACCGCAGCATTTTCAGCTACTTTGGTGTTAATGAAATTAACAACAGCGGCACTAGAAGGGGAACAATGAGACAACCCCTAAAACAGCAATGGTTTAACAGGTGGAAGCCACTGAAATTTTTCCCTCCTCTTCTTTTGTGACAGTTTTTTCACTCGTTTTGCATTTGGCTATGGTCAGTGTCACTACTGGTAGCATGAGGCGATACCTGGACCCTACAGAGGTTGCCCAGGTATGTCCAACTTCTCCAGGATGGCACAACAATACGTGCCATTGCCAGAAGATTTGCTGTGTCTCTCAGCACAGTCTCAAGGGTCTCAAGTGATTCCAGGAGACAGGCAGTTACTCTAGGAGAGCTGGACAGGGCCCCTTGTAGAAGGTCCTTAACCCATCAGCAGGACTGGTATCTGCTCCTTTAGGGAAAGAGGAACAGGATGAGCACAGCCAGAATCCTACAAAATAACCTCCAGCAGGCCACTGGTGTGAATGTCCCTGACCAAACAATCAGAAACAGACTTCATGAGGGTGGCCTGAGGGTCCAACAGCCTCTAGTGAGCCCTGTGCAAAATGCCTGGCACTGCTTGATTGGCATTTGCCACAGAATACCAGAATTGGCAGGTCCGCCACTGGCGCCCTGAGCACATGTGACAGAAGTGAAAGGGTCTGGAGGAACCATGGTGAATGTTATGCTGCCTGTAACATCGTTCAGCATGACTGGTTTGGTGGTGGGTCAGTGATGGTCTGGAGAGGCAGATCCATGGAGGGATGCACAGACCTCTACAGGCTAGAAAACGGCACCTTGACTGCCATTAGGTATCGGGATGAAGACCTTGGACCCATTGTCAGACCCTATGCTGGTGCAGTGGGTCCTGGCTTCCTCTTGGTGCACAACAATGCACGGCCTCATGTGTTGAGGAATTGTTCTTCAGAAGTGGACTCTCCAGTGCTGTATGGTGTTTCCATCTCCTTTGCTTCAATTACTTGTTTTGTTTCCCAGTACATCATTCCTTATTCTTGACATCAGGTCGTTTCCAGCCTTCTTCAGGTGCCTATCAATACAATGAATTTGTTTCCACTTGTTTTTTTTGTTGTATTTGTATCATGTCCTCCATAGTTTAATTCAGGTCATCTGTTTTTATTATCCCAGATGAGAGATGATGGAGGCATTACAAAGGACCTGAGCATCTGCCAAGGACAGGCAGGCAATTAGCGCTCTCAGTTGTTATCAGTCACATACCACCAGGCCACCTAACCTACAAGTACATTTAGAAGGTTTACTCTCAGTGATTTAATGACCGATAGCGATGGTCATACACAGAAAGTGTTTATGGAACTATCAGCAAGTGGGGCTGTAGATTTGATTATCATTCTTAGAGTTTGACTTGTCCTGTAACTTAGCACTTTATGAATGAAGCCTTGCAAAGCTCTAACCTTGAAAATGTTTGAGAAGTACACGGGAAACTATGCAAATGTCTAATTTGAATTTTTATTGATTTGCACTGGAAGAGTTTCATTGAATTTGTACACATGACAGCAATGACCCTATAAACTGTTTGACAGATTATCATTTATTTATATTCAATGTGTATTTGTGCACTGCAGCAGTCAAGGCTGTTGATATAAACCACTAATATTAAAAACCCATAAATGTTTCAGTTAATCCATTTTAGCCCAGACTGATAATGTCTGGTCAATGGACTGTTGGCAAATTGACGGGCTGTGATAATCTCATTTGCCTTATTGGGAGCCTTGTGATGACATATGCTTCAAAATGATTCTGTTTAATAAGATAAATTCATCAAGTCAATCTCAGATATTGTTAATAATGCACCCTTTTCTTCTTTACTAACATTAAAATTATTGATACTAAAATAATACTCTGTATTGTGAGTCCATGAAAGTGAGCTATAGGGCCAATATTTAGTTTACTTGACCCTTGTTTGACTAAAGGATCATATTAAAGAGAATTGAGGGTCCCTGACAATTACCCACTAGTGTTGCCAGCTAGGACTGGAGAGCCAACAGTTGAATCTGAAGTAGCGTAAAGGTCTCATTAAATGCACAGTAGATTCAAGAAGTATTTGGACCCCTTCATGTGTTTCAAAATTTGCTATGTTGTACGGAAGCCGAGAGAGGACGTGCAATATCATTATTTTTTTAAATTGTTTCCTTGAGAAAACAAACTAATTTTATCGAGATGTCGAAAAAACGAAAATATGTTTTCTTGAGATAACAAAATAATTTTATCGCAATCTCGAGAAAACAAAATTTAACCTTTGCTCCTGGCATATACAGCTAAAGCCTTGCTAACCATCTTCTTAAATGACGGACACTAATGTTATTATTTTCTAAACTAAGGCATAAACATATTTCAGTCTGCGTCAACCCTTGATTGAACAAAAATGTGACGCGCTGATCAATGCAGTTCTTCTCTTCTGCCATTTCAAACAGGACGTGACTTCAATGAGCTAAACATTAAATGTTAGATACAATTATTTCATAATTTCGAGAAAACAAGATCTTTTGTTTTATCGAGATCTCGATAAAATTAGTCCATTATCTTGAGTAAACAATTTAAAAAAATAACGATATTGCACGTCCTCTCTCGGCTTCCGTACTTATGCTAAAAACATTTACGTTCATTTTTTCCCTCATCAAGCAACACTCAGTTCCCCAGAATGACAACACAAAAACAGGAATTTAGAAATGTTTTTAAATTCATTACAAATAAAAATCTGACACAACTTTTCAGACCCTCCTACTCAGCACTTAGCTGAAGCACCTTTGACAGCAATTCCAGGCTGGAGTCTTCTTGGGTCTGATGCAACAAACTTTACATACCTGGATTTGAGGATTTTCTGCCATTTCTCACTGCAGATCTTCTCAGGTTTTGTCAGGTTGGATAGAGACCATAGGTGGACATCTATTGTCAGGTCTCTCCAGAGATGCTCAATTAGGTTTGAGTCCATTCTCAGGTTGGGCAACCCAAAGACATCCTTAGAATTGTCCCTAAGCCACTCTTGTGTTGTTTTTGCCTTGTTCTTAGGGCCACTGCCCCGTTGGAAGGTGGATCTGCTGCCCAGTCCGAGGTCTTGAGCACTCTGAAGCAGATTTTTACTGTAGCTTTCTGTACTTTGCTCAACTTTCCATCAAACCTGACTAGTCTCCTAGCCCCCAACTCCACAGCATGATGCCACCACCGCCATGCTTCATTGTTAGAATAGTATTATGCAGGCGATGAGTGGTGCCTGGTTTACTCTAGACTTGACACTTAGAACTGAGGCTAGTGTCACACACGTGCACTTGGGAGACAGTTTATTGGCTCGAATACGTTCATGTTCCCAATAGACCAGGAGTTGTTGCAGCCCTCTAACTCTTTCTCCTTTTCCCTGCAGACCAGCCGATAAACTCTCATTTTAAAATGATTTCCGGTCCTCAGGAGCCGGTCAGCCAATAATCACTTCCTCTTCCGGTCCTCAGGAGCCGTTCAGCCAATAATCACTTCCTCTTCCGGTCCTCAAGATCCCAACTCCTTCTGATGTAATTTCTGTTTCCCAGAATTCCATCACCCCATTACATCACTTCTGGTTTATCAGCTAAATTTATGGCAGCCATCTTCCATTTACTTCAGTTCTGTTTTGAGCTCACTCGCGTCTGTAAAGACATATCAACCAAACCTTTTTCCAAGTATAGGGCGTGGATCCCCAAATCTTTCCCTTTGTTTTGCGTGCTCTTTTACACTAGACAGATACATCTTGGTTTCACCAGTTCAGAGAATCTTGTTTCTCAATCTGAGAGTCCTTCAGGTGACTTTTTACAAACTCCAATGAGACATTCCATGTGTCTTTTACTGAAGAGAGGCACCCATTTGTTCACCCTGCTCTAAAGCCCAGATTACTAGAGTGTTGTATTGGCGGCATTCCTTTTAAAAGCTTCTCCTATTTCCAACACAGGTTCTCTAGAGCTTAGCCAGAGTGACCATCAGGTTCTTGGTCACCTCCCTTATCAAGGTTCTTCTCTCCTGATTGCTCAGTTTAACTGGACGGTCAGCTCTTGTTATTCCACATTTATTCTATGAAAGAGTTACGGAGGCCACGGCGTACTTAGGAACGCTCATTTCTGAAGAATTTTTTCTTGTAGCCTTCACATATATTTGCCTCGACACAATCCTGTCTCTGAGCTCAGCAGATCATTCTTTTAATCTCATGGCCTGGCTTTTTGCTCTGATATACACTGTCAACTGTGGGGCCTTCTATAGACAGGACTGTGTTTTTCCCAATCATGTGAAATCAATTGAATTGACCGCAGGTCTAAATAGTTGCCTATTCTTGCTTATTAGTCAGGTCTGTCAGGTTGGACTGTTGAAATCTAGTTATTTTATTTCCCCAGTTTATAATTTCATTTATTTTTGTTTTTGTTGCTGGGAGTGTTTTCCAAACCAGGCCAGTAGTACATAAGTAAAGATGTAATACAAGATTTATATAAGATTGACATAATAGTAGGAATCAGGGTGGAGTGGTGGCTCTGAGGCTAAGGAGCTGCGCTGGTATCCCGAAGGTTGCCGGTTTCAAATCCCCGTCACTGCCAGAAGGCCACTGCTCTGCTGGGCCCTTGAGCAAGGCCTTTAACCTGTAATTTCTCCAGGGGCGCTGTACAATGGCTGACCCTGCGCTCTGACCCCAAGGGGTATGCGAAAACTACCAAATTCCTAATACAAGAAATTGTATAAGGCGAAATAAAGAACAAAAAAAAAAAAATCATGGGTGATTAACTTCTTTAAACAGTAGATGAGCTTCTTCTCCCTCCTTGCTGATTTGAACCCCTAACTCTAGATTTGTGAAACAGAAATGCTAAATGCAATAGCACTGTTATGCCTTCTATTATTATTATTATTATTATTATTATTATTATTATTATTATTATTATTATTATTATTATTATATTTAAAGGTTACAAAACTATGAAAATACCAAACAAAAGGTAACTGTTTAACAAGTTATAATGGAATAAAAATGCCAAATATTTTTTAGTCCATCCAACCATCAAAAGAGGTGGCAGGTTGACTTAAGTTCTCCTGTATACTTCTTATCTCTTGGGTACACTGTGATAAAACTCCTTAATAGCTGAGGTCTGCTTAATGTTCCAGTGACCCCTAACTTTCCATGCACCTGGTTCAAATGCATGGGTGGGCGGTGTATTGGCAAAAGGCTGCAGGAATTTGTTGATTTAGTATGTGAGCTCCAGATAAGACGCTTGCTCTCCGGCTATAAAACAATTGTCCATTCAGATGCCGTGTCCACTACATGAGGAAGACTGCTTTGGAGAAATCATGAAGTGGTTAATTGTAGCTTTGGCCTGTCTGGCTCTCTCGGAGGGATTCGTCCGGTGAGTAGTGCACTCTTGAGGGTTAACTCTGTGATAATTTGGGTGAGATTCCATAACCTTGTTTTACAATTATCCACATAATAGAAAATCCAACTATATCCTCACATCCAAGACCTTTTTAAAAAGCATATCTTCTGCAGAAGGAAGGTGTAATGAGACCTGATAGCTGAATGTTCAAAGCCGATAGAAGACAGGAGTTGTTATCTCACACTAGTTGGGATCTTACCAGGTGTCTTGCTGCAGATCCATCTCTTTGTGTGTAATTTTACTTAATTAACTCCCTTTACATTCCAAAAGCCTGCACTGCTGCCAGCTGGTATTTTTGAAATTTCCATGTGTGCTCTGCTGTTGTGCTCCTGATGGCCTTTTGATTTCTTTCTGCTGATATTTGTGCTTTCTCTTGTCGTCCATTCACACACTTTTAGAACTTGCTTAATCAACCTAAGGGTTGCAGAAAGTCAGAGGCTATCTTGGCAGCTGTAGATAGGTTGTCCGTTCATCACTCATTCATACCAAATCAGTTAAGAGTTATCAGTTCAGCTTATCTGCCAGGCTTTGGAATGTGGGGGAAAAGCTGCAGTGGAGGACACATGAAATGTGCACAGGGCTAAAATCTGAACCCAGGAGTTTGGAGATGAGGGGCAGCTGAATCACTCAATGATTTAAGACTTCTGCATAGGACCTGTATGAGTGTGCAACAGCAAAAAGACTTGAATTTAAAAGTGTGGCAGGGTTCAAGTGGCTAAAATGGCTACTTTCTGCATTCCACGTGGGATGTTGGAGCCCAGTGATGAAGACATGGTGGGGGTGGCACTGTCAAACTGAAAAGTCCTGCTTACAGAAGGATCTGATTTGTTTGCACATTGACATTATAAAGCTCCTTGCACACTGTATTTGTAGAACACGATCTTCATTTAAACGTAAAGCTTTAAATTGTAAGAGAATAAAAGATGAAGGAAGGCCTTGATGTTGAATACTGTTGATAGTAACTGTAAATATCACACTATGGCTGTATTGTTGGGGGTGTGAGAGCTAATCTCAGGGCAAATTGGGATACGCAAACCTCAGTTTAACAAGGAATACAGCAGCATGTCAGATTACATGTTTCGAACCTGCTAATTTTATTTGAACATAAATTAACCCTGAAAATAAAATAAATGGGATAAGCATTCTAATGTCAGAGCTTATGTGGTACAAAGGAGAGCATTCAGGTAATCCCAGCAACAATGCAGTACAGCGTGTTAAAGTTTAAATTTCTGTAATCACATTACACTTGCAGAGTCTACTAGAATTTCATTACTTGTGCTATAGAAACTTAAAAGTAAGTTTACAGTTGTGAGTACATATGGTCAGCAATCTGAGCACTTATGAGGTTTTACCTAAGTGCTCTGTGCCATTTTGAGTTCATAAAGATAATAAAGCTATTGAGTTAATTAGGTTATTTTAACAAACATAGCCATCATGTGTTTTCCCATATGAACAACTGTAAACCTACTTTTTCCCACCCATGTATGTATACGTTTTTAAGCAAATATTATAATAATGTCGTGAAAGTCTTGAAGGGCAGGCATTCCGCTTCACATAACATTTGAGGAGGTGAGTGTGACTAGATGAACACTGCACAGGCCCACCATTTTCACACAGGTGTAGACTATTTTGAATTTTAAAATATTGCCTTATTTGTTTTGGGGATGTGTGTCATTTTATGACATTACTGTATATAACAATTTGTTGCATTTAGGGATTGTGTTGATGTTGACATTTTTGTGATGAGTAACACCAGAAAATAGGAAGTGGAGAAGAATTTGGAAGAATGGGGAAGGGCTGTGAAAGATAAAGGCTTGAAGATAAATAGGAAGAAGGCAGAATATATGAGGTTTAATGATGACCAGGATTCAGAAGTTAACCTGCAGGGACAAATTTAAATATCTAGGATCAGTGGCAGTCAAGGATGGAAAATTAGATGCAGAGATAACCCATAGAGTGCAGTGTGGATGTAACAATTGGATGAAAATATCAGGATTATTGTGTGATGAAAGACTTAAGGTTTTTAAGACAGTGGTATGACCAGCAGTGATGTATGGAGCTGAGGCATGGGCTGTAAACAGAGTGCAGGAGAAGAATGTTAGGTGTGGCAGAAATGAGAATGTGGAGATGTGTGGAGTTACAAAAAAAAAGACAGAATAAGAAATATGACAATCAGGGATACAACAAAAGTGTGAGAAATATCTAAGAAAGTACAGGAAAGTACGTTGAAGTGGTATGGACATGTGGTAAGGAAGAGATAACGAATATGTGGGCAAAAGAGAGATGGGAATGGAAGTACAGGTGAAGAGAAAGTGAGGTAATCTAAAATGGATGGATAAAGTAAAAGAAGATCTGAAGGAAAAGGGCTCAACTGGTAAGAAGGTATAAGACCGAACTGTTTGAAGAAGGTTGATCAAGCACATTGACTCCACATAGAAGTGGGAAAAGATAAAGAAGAAGAAGAAGCAGAAGATTGAGGTTGACATTGTCTTTATTAAGAAACTACCTGGTGATTCCCAGTTTTTCCCTGGGTCTGATCACTAACTAAATTTCTGAATAAATCAGCCAGTCATGCTCCCTTGTTCAAATGGGAGAATCTGTTGAAAATTTACTTGAGGTAAGTTCAAGTTTGTGATTTTGCATAACAAACAATCACAAGCAGGGGTAACCCAGAGCTGTTTAGAATGTGGACACCAACTAAATTCTGGAGCAAATAATAACTAATCATCTTCCCCTGCACAGATGGGCAAAATGTGGAAGAAGCAGGTTGAAATTTGCACACAGGAAAAATGCACATTAGGGGGTAAACTCCTGGGGTATTACAAAATAATCAGCTGTCAAAGGGGTATACTCTTCTTTACCACTATATCTCTGGTCACAAGGGGGCAGATTCATCTACCAGCCCAGTCACTCTATCTGTGGAGATTGCATGTCTTCCTGACTCTGCCAGGGTAATGGCGAGGTATTTCAGGTTCCTTCCCCATGCTAAAGATATGCACGTTAAGTGAATAAGAGTGTTAGACCACTTTGTCATTATGCCTGCACTGATGGGTGGCAAGATCTTCTTAGAAGTAAATTTGTAAGTTGGTGTCACCTTACCTCCATTTGTTAAGGCAGCATGGGGTGAGGCAAAGCTGTCTAGGATGGTGCAAAGTTGTCTGCACATGCCTGCTATAACAGTGCTGATTTTTTTTTTAACAGAGTCCCTCTGAAGAGGTTCAAGTCCATGCGTCAGCAGATGAAGGAGAAGGGCCTGCTTAAGGCCACCCACTACACTGACCCTGCCCTCAAGTACCACCTCCTTAACCCTTATGGTGCTTATGCCTCTTACACCAATGAGCCTCTCCTCAACTATGCTGATGTAAGTCCTCCTTTATGCCAGGCTCTGGTGGGTGGGAGTTGGGTGTCTCTCTCTGTCTGTCCTGCTTTTTATGAGAGTGTATCAAGCTACTCCAACACTGAAAGAGTAGGGTTAGTAAATGGCCTCTGTGGTCGGTCAAAATGCACCATTCAGTCAAAACAGCCTGGCATTACAAGCACACACATCTGACACACTCCATTCCAGTTTCAAAGTGTCAAGAGAGAACTCTGAGACAATGCCAAAGTCCGTCACATTTTTCACTTACCATCAAGGTTTCGGTTAGATGGGCAATCTGACACCAAAAATGGGAGACTTCAACAGTGCCAGTCTAGGCCTGTCCTCAGAGTATAGACTAACACCTACTTCTTCTTGCTTCTTTGTAGATGTCCTACTATGGCCCAATCTCCATTGGAACTCCAGCCCAGTCTTTTTACGTCTTGTTTGACACTGGATCCTCCAACCTGTGGGTTGCCTCTACCTACTGCAACAGCCAGGCTTGTAGTAAGTTTGGTTGAAACCATAAGGCAGTGCATGTTGGAAGACGACTGCTAGTCTAACATTTATTTTAGAGGCATTTTAAAATTAAGATTTGCCTGAAGACTTGTAACATATATTGTTTACAGTTGTTCTCTGTCATTAATTCAAAAATCAATATTAATCTAAGGATTGCTTTGCATGCATTGATCATTTAAATCAGATAATGTAGATTCATGTTCACTTGCGTAGCACAGTGTGTCACGGCTACTAACCTGTGGTTTGAATGAAAACTTAACTGACCCAACAAGGGAAAAAGTGAAAAGACAGTGACATGCACACTGCCATAAATGATCTCTGTGTTTTAGCATGACATCAAAGTGGTGACAATCTCATGAAGGAGATGGCAGTTTGATTTCAAATACGCTACAGCTGTCACAGATGACCACCTTACTGTGCCTTTCCTGACTGTTGCCACCATCAAACACAATGCTTTTGTCATTTATGCTGACTTGATTGTTGTATGTGGATGGAAAACGCATTTGCATTTTCAGTAGCGTTAAATGTCCCTGTTATGAAAAACTTCGGATATGGTCTGTGTGATCCAACACCAGCGTTGTTGAATGTTGTCAAGTGCCATCTGATCATGAAACATGTTAATTCAGGTGTAAACAGATGTACCCTGCTTTACCTACAAATTCTTGTCTGTGCCCTGACTGCCACTCTCACTCGACTTTATGTGCTGATGTATGTTTTTCACTCAGTGCTCATTTCGGACCCTTTTGTAGCTCCCCTAGCCTACTGCAATATCTAAAAAAAAAGAAAAGATGGTAAAGACAGAATATGGTTTCAAACATTTGTAAAGCAGACTAGATTATGGTGATGAATAGACAGGCACATGTATCTCATGTAAGGAAATGTGGCAGCAGTCATTTGTTGACATATTCCTGCCCATGCTGGGTATATGAAGTGTTATATTTGCCCTCAATAATATTGAATTTGATACCCCTGAGTTACATCAAGCTTATTGTTATGGTACAGTCAGTTCTTCAACAAGTGCACAGTGTCACAGGTGTCATCTCATTTGGGATTACATTTTCCCACAAGTGTCAGGAGGTGTTTCTTCACACAGAGAACTGTAGATATATGGACTAAGATGCCAGATAGTGTAGTCAATAGGAGGAAGAGGACTTTATGTTCTGTAAACATTAAGCAAGAAGAGACTGATGAGTTGTACTGGGATGAATAACCTGCTCTCTTCAAAACGCTTTCTCATACTATTGCATTCTTTTACCTGTAGGGACGTCCCAGAAGCCCAGACTCCAGACACAAGTGCACAGACACAGTCAAGGGCTCAAATAAATTGTATTTTTACTATACAAAAATATCTTTCACAGGTTCTTCCTCCAAATACCATTTATTAAAAAGAACAATTCTAATATTTGAATCCAATTATCTCCCTCCACATTCCAACAGGTAAGCCATGACCCCTACCTCCTAACTCCATCTCCTCGAGTGAGATGATGTTGGGCCTGGGAGTACTACTGGTGCAATGGCATTGCATGATGAAAGCACTTCCAGGCCACATGGAAGCCACCCATAGCAGGGGAGTTCTCTCCCAGCAGCACCCCCTAGTGGTACCCAAGGACCCCAAAAGGGCTGCTCTTCTGTATTACAAATCTCAGGCAATCCTGCAGGTGTCCAAACTAGGATCCGATCACTGCCATCTCACTTTTCTGAGGGTGAACTTACATAGAATCCAGTCATCTCTTGCCTGTCCATTAATTGTTCCTCCCAATTGGGAAGAAATTTAAGATCTTTCTGGCCAGGTTGCACGTCCATTGTTGCACTTTTTTCATTATGGCCTCCTGGCCAGGTAGAAAATTATTCTTGACCGCAGTCAGGATACCAATCTACCAACTCCTACACTTTCAATTGAATTGTCAGCTTCTGACAAGATAATTTCAAAGAACAGCACCCTGACTTTCAGAGCAACAGCAGAACACATTGTGGACACAGTGATCACCACTGGAAACAGTGCAGACCCCTAATATTTTCACTACTTTCATTTTTCTTCTCCAGCCAACCACCCACTCTTCAACCCCAGCCAGTCATCCACCTACACTAGCAATGGGCAGACCTTCTCTCTGCAGTATGGCACTGGTAGCCTTACAGGAGTCTTTGGCTATGACACTGTCACTGTAAGTTCCCAGTCATTCACTCACTTGACCTCCTCTCGTTGAATCAGGTATTTATATTTTTCTTTCCTAATTTCTTTCTGTCAATCAGATTGAAGGCATCACCATCTCCAACCAGGAAATAGGCTTGAGCACTAACGAACCTGGCACAAACTTTGTCTATGCTCAGTTTGATGGCATCTTGGGTTTGGCTTACCCAAGCATCTCTTCTGGAGGAGAGACTCCTGTTATGGACACCATGATGCAGGACAACCTGCTCCAGGCCAACCTGTTTGCCTTCTACCTCAGCAAGTAGGCTGGTTACCACTTAACATTTCACAGTTCTTTCTGAACTCTTGCCAGGTCTATTTTAATTTGGACATGTTTGCTTTTCCTTTTAGGGATACTCAGCAGGGCAGTGAGGTGACATTTGGGGGTGTTGACCAGAGCCGATACACTGGACAAGTCTACTGGACCCCCGTCACTCAGCAGACTTACTGGCAGATTGCTGTGAATGGGTATGTCATGTCTTCTGGTCACCACAGTACTTACATTTGTCTGGTTAGGGCGACAATATTGTGAATTTCCCATTGGGATTAATAAAGTATCTATCTATCTATCTATCTATCTATCTATCTATCTATCTATCAATAATACTTTCAAGTTAAATGCCTGGGGTCTGACATTTTGTGACCTTCTAATCCTGCAGAATCATGTGACTCTGCACCCTTAAGTCATTGGACATCTACTCCTGTTTAGGTATAAAGAAGCTCCATCATGACAGTACACTGGAGTCACATGCGTCTGCCACCCATGCTGTGGTTTCCCATTGTGAGGGTCAGCACAGCCTTTGGCAGCAGACAGTCTTAGATTGCCCCTGAGAGTCTATTACATATTATGGGTGGACATCTGGTGGTTTGTTGGGACAGTATGGTCCATTTAAAGGAACTCATCAGGAGACAAGGCCTGGAAGTGTTTCTAAAGGAACATGAAGTGATCCCAGAAGTACTTCTAGACTAGGGCTTAAAAGGCCATTAAATTTGGGACTTGGTCAGGAGCCGGACAAAACTTCAAATGATTGGAGGCAAAGAATTTAGATACACTTTGGAACAAGGTTTGAAGATTTTTTCTTCATTTAAATAGAACCAATAGATAAAGGCAATGTAACTGAAAAAAGGAAAATTTGACTTTGCAATGATGTATTCAATAAATGTAACAGATATTCCATTTCCATCGATGGAACAAGTAAGTCCTCCCTTGGCTCTAATAGCTGATATTGCCCCCATAAGTCAGCATTTTCTATAACTAGCCGTCTCTAAAATCAACCAGGTGAAGGTTTTTCCCTCTCCTCCATGCAGAATTCTGTCAGCTGTGGGATATTTAAATGGTGTCTTGCAAGAACAGACGATTTCAAACCCTCCACACCATCTCAATGGGATTAAGATCTGGGCTTTGACTTGACCATACTAGAACCCTCCATTTCTTTCTTTTCAGCCATTCCTTGGTGGATTTACTGGTATGTTTAGTGCCATTGTCAGGTTGTAAGGTTCATTTTCAGTTGAGCTTCAATCCTCTGACAAATGGTCTCACATTATTCTCAAGCACCTTCTTGTATAAAGAAGAATTCATAGTGGATTTTGTGATAGTGAACTGGCCAGGCCCAGATGCTGCACAGCAGCCACACACTATTACATTTCCACCACCATACTTTCAAGTTGGTATTAGGATTTTCTGATCAAATGTCTTTGGTTTTCTCCCATCATGTCTTCTGGTACTGTGGCCAAATAGTTTGGTTGGCCTCATCTGTTCAGAGCACATTGTTTCAGAAGTTCTGGTCTTTGCCTAGGTGCTCATGGGTAAACTTTAGTCTTGCCCTGATGTTCTTTCTGGACAGCAAACGTTTCCTCCTGGTACACCTCCCATGTAGAATTAAGTTATGCAGCTTCTTTCTAATGGTAGACTTGTGCACTTTGACGTCAACAGTGACAAGAGCTACCTATAGATCTAGTGATGAGAGCCTGGGGTTCTTTCAACATCTTGTGTTCTGCGCCTGGCCGAAACAAGTTGGAAATTGTTTGAAATTTTCTGCACTTGTAGATGATCTTCTGGACAGTGGAATTGCATGGGGATCTTTATAAGTTCCTTCCCAGACTGACAGGCATCTGTAATATTCTGTCTGGTGATAACACACACTTCAATAACAAAAAGCAAACCAAACTAAATGAGTCAGGTTTAAATAAGACCAGTTCAGACATGATACTCTTTAATGATGTTCTAACCATTTGTACCTGGTCTGGTGCACCTCATTCTAATTTCCAGATGTTTTGGATATGGTAGTAATTTCCACATGCAAAATTTGCATTTATGTTTGCTTAAATTATTCAACGAGCTACAAAATGTAAAGGAGGTTTGATTTTTGTATTATCATTTTTATCGATAGACACTGTTTAAATGAAGATCAAATCTCGTTAAGTCCACATATATACGAAAAAAAAAAGAAAATAGAAAAGTAATAGGGTGTACTTACTTTTTCGTATGACTGTAGGTGAATAGGATGGAAGAGCTTGTTCAGCTGAATGGCTTGTTTTTGTCACAATTGACCTAATGTTCTGATGTGTTGATTATCGGTTGAAGTGGAGAGATGCTGCGGCCACCCCATCAGTTAGAGGAGACCCTTTGGCTGCTAAGTAGGACCCCGGAGGCCAGGAGGTTTCTTGTTTTGACTTGTTATTTTGATACTTTGAGTTATCCTATGTGTAATCCTTATTTATGTATTTTTTATCATTTGTGTAATAAACCACATTTTAATATTTAAGTAATCCCATTCTGAAGTATCATTTCTGGGTTCCCACCAGTTCAATAATTTTCATTTTTTTCCAATCTGTAGCTTCCAGATCAACAACCAAGAGACTGGCTGGTGTAGTCAAGGGTGCCAGGCAATCGTGGACACTGGCACCTCCCTGCTCACTTGCCCCCAGCAGTACCTGGGATATCTGCAAAAGTACATTGGCGCTCAGGCTAACCAGTATGGACAGGTGAGCGTCAGGTAGAATTAGGACATGAATAATCCCGTATCCCAGATCCAGGTCACCGTAGCCAGCTGGACACCTGCTCCCAAGATCTGTAACATCTGCTCTTGTTGTCCACAGTACATCATCAACTGCAACAACCTGAGCAACATGCCAACCATCAGCTTCACCATCAATGGAGTGAACTTCCCTCTGCCGCCCTCTGCCTACACTCTGGTGGTAAGTGACCAGTTCTGCTTCACTGCCTTGAGTTTAAAAAATGAATAATGTCTGAATTAGAATAAAAGGCCCTAATTTGGGGTATTCATAAGAAATGTAATGATTTATTTCATGAGGTAAAAGTACATAATGAACAAGAATGGCAGCATCAGATATTTGAAATATTAAAATGTGTAAAATCAAATTAAATATTTAAAGTTTAAATATTCTCAATTGTAAATCAAATCTGTCACTCTTTGGTAGAGGTCCATAGAGGGCTAGAGCCATATTAAAGCATCAAAAATATTATATTCATCATCAACATCCCTGAAAGAGTCTGAAATGATACCCTACTCTTTATCGAAAGGGTTTAATTTCCTGACCAAAATATGATCAAAAAATGTGCAAATAATTAGTGTTTTTTGGGTCTAGAGTGCCAAAAATAAGGGGTACCTCAAAAAACTTGACGTCTTCCATAACTAAATATGAAGACGAGTCAAATTGTATGTCGTAATGTCGCATGAGGTGGGTTTCTTGTACTGATGAGTCATGAGGTGACAGACAAAAAGTGAATCCAAAGAGTTCATAAGCAACTCTTATGGGCATGAAACAACAGCCTTGGTCATTGCCCTAACAGATTTATTTATTGATTGATTTTTTAAATTTTATTTTCTTCAGCACAATGAGAATGGACAGACCTACTGCACAAGTGGAATCATGGGCACCTACCTGCCTTCCCAGAATGGCCAGCCCCTGTGGATCCTGGGTGATGTCTTCCTAAGGGAGTACTACTCCGTTTATGACAGACAGAACAACCAAGTCGGATTCGCTACTGCTGCATAAGACCTCTACCTCCCCTTCACAGCCCACTTGTCTCTCCCACTATATTTCAACAAGCGTCCTGCCACTCATCCATAGAGAACATACAGAGTTGACAGATGTGGTAGCTACCTCCTCAGTATTGCATATAGGGCTTCAATGTCAGTCACCATCTGAAATGAGAAAGATATCATCATGCAGAGATAGTTGGGATTAAGGCACAGCTCCTATATAACACTCCAAATGCTTCCTTATTAACCCGATCACCAAGGCAGCCAGCCCTCATATTTGCAAACTTTGTATTCTACTGTTCTGGGGACGTTACAGCAATAAGGTGACAGACAGGTGTGCTGTAAAAGATATATAATTGGAAATGAAACAATAATACTTAAAAATGCCTTTTGTAATTCACCCTAATTAAAGTGTATCAGAAATCCCAATGTTTGTTTTGCCTATCATTGCTTGTCTTTGCCAAGAATGTCTGTCTGCACATCTGCCATTTCGCTCTTTCCCTCATGTTGTCGTGAATGCACTAACACAAAAGGGTGAAATGTGGTGAACACAATAAATGAAAACCTGACAAGGACTTCACTGGTCAGCCTCAGAAATAGGCCTCAATCTAAGCAGCCAGACCCCAAACTCAAGAGGCAAGCTTGCAAGCCTAAGTAGGCCCAAAATTTTAAAAGTTCAAAAATTCATTCAAATATTGTAAAAAACACAAAAATGCCTTTCAATGGAGAGGATACTGTAAAACCCGTGGCTTAAATTACAAGAGCAACAAAGAATTTTTATAAATGAAGAGTTTATTTGAAAAAAATCTAAAAAAGCAAAATAAGGGCAAAAAAGTATGAATTTGTGTAAGTTGCACTAATTCGGGGCATTCGTAGATATGAAAAGATTTTCTTAATGAGGTAGAAATACATAATAAAGAAGAATAGTTGCGTCAGATATTTGAATTATTAAAATGTGGGATTGAATTGTTTATTGTTTAATTGTTTATTGTTCAAATGTTTAAAGTCTAAATATTCTTGACTGTGATAGAAAAGAAAATAAACAATAACAGTCAGTCAGTCAGTCATTCTCCAACCCACTATATCCTAACACAGGGTCACGAGGGTCCGCTTGAGCCAATCCCAGCCAACACAGGGCGCAAGGCAGGAACAAACCCTGGGCAGGGTGCCAGCCCACCGCAGGACACACGCACACACACACCAAGCACACACCAGGGACAATTTAGGATCACCAATGCACCTAACCTGCATGTCTTTGGACTGTGGGAGGAAACCAGAGCGCCCGGAGGAAATCGACGCAGACACGGGGAGAACATGCAAACTCCACGCAGGGAGGACCCAGGAAGTGAACCCTATTCTTAATCATTGACTTTTAAATAGTTTAAAATGATACACTACATGCTTATGTTTAACATTTGTCATTTTTGTCCTCCTGGGAATTGCTCTTAGACGGCCATGACCACTTGAAAAGAATTGAATATAATAAATACTACCATATTTCAAGTAGCATAACATGACACTCCACATATTTATATTACCAATCCCCTGCAGCTCACATACTTGTCTTCTCACTCTGTAGTTAGAAAATCAAAGATTAGGAGGACAAACACCAACCCACCTCCTGCTCTTCCTCTCTTATCCTCCTAGACATAAAAAATATACCTGCACAACAACATGGAGGCTTTGTTTAGAGCAGTGCTTCTAAAAGTGTCTTGGACTGAAGACTTCTTTGTCAAAGTCACAGATGTGGAGGACTACCTATGACCAACAGTTACTTATTACTAGAAATTTTGAGTTACAACTATAACATTATTTTTCTGAATGAACTAAAATAGTTAAGGTTAAAAGAAAAACAGTTGGTGCACAGACTTAAATAGTGAGTTAGTAGGCCTAAACAGAACTGCACCTCCTTAATTTATTGTAAGGGCCGGTACTAATCCTACTTTTCTACTTTGGAAGGCATCCTAAGAAAGACAACAAGAATCCAGCACAAACAGAACCAAACTCAATCAAACTCATATTGCTCCTTGGTCTCTTTCTGTGTTGGAAGCTAATTCTTACACTGCTACTCTATAAGCTACTTAGCTGACTCTTTTTTGTTGGTTTTACTTGCAGATCTTTGCTTCTCACCTGGGGCATCATGTATAACACTATGCGTCGAATTCACTCTAAAACCTGGCATACGAAGAAAAACAAAAATGTGTGTATGCACAAAAAAATTCAGATGCATAAAACTGTGCGTAGGGAAAGTTCTTCCCCTTTCTAAACCCCAGTCATCATGAATTTTAATGCACATGCACGCACCTAAAGCCACACTCTGACTCCTCCCAGAATTTTGCATATTTGATTATGCAAATCAATATAAATAGCCCATTTCATACAGTGCTGTGATAAAAGTATGCATAAAAATTAATTTCAAAAAAGAAGTGGTCAGATGTCAAAGTTGATGTGAAAAGGCGAGTGTCTGTGTGGCATACAGAAGCGTGTTAGGGCCACATTGAAGAGAAAAAAAATTGAAGAAATAATAGGCCTATGTCGAGATTAAGGTTGAAATGTGGAATTTAATCTCAAAATGTCAACTTTAATCTTGTAGTTTGTCATTAAAGTAGGATGTTGTAAACTTAATCTTTAAATCAATGTTTAATTTACTAGTTTCTCAAATCTCATTGTCATTAAAGTAGTATGTTGAATGCTTCATATTCTATATGTTCCCTAACCCAGTGGTTAATCGTTACGTGTTTCTTAAACAGACATTCTCTTACACCGACAGGAGTGTGCAGGCAGTGATCGCCACACAGAGTACATTACATTCATGATATTACAGTCTCTCTGAACATTTTAGAATACTAAGATGTGTACTTGATATCATTTTCATGTTGAAATACATTAAAGCATGTATTAAACATGTGAGGGCATGGTGGCACAGCAGTAACGATAAGCTGGTGCCCCGTCCAGGGATTGCTCCTGCTTCCCGTAAGATGCTTGATGTGATGCGTTTGATCCTGAATGGAATAATTTATTGCTGCAGTACTTTGTCTGTCAAACATACCAACCTCCAGTTCCTGTCCTTCTGTTTTTTTTCTCCATGTAAGAAATCTCCACACAGCAAGCGTCTGTAATAAATGTCAAACCAGCTGTAAGCATAAAACACTAACTCTTCAATACTTTTAAGGAACATTGAAAAATCTTCATTATACATATTTATTTATTCCATCCATCCATCCATCCATCCATCCATCCATCCATCCATCCATCCATCCAAACATCCAGGGTTGCGCCAGTCCCAGCAAGCACAGAGTGGAAGGCAGGAACAATACCAAGGCGAGGTGCCAGCTCATTGCTGTAGCTGCGCCACTGTGCCCTCACATGTTTAATTAGCAACAGTATACATTATTTAAATGAGATTAACAATTTATCTGTAAAATGTACTTTATGTGGGAGATGTCCGGCAATTCAACCCAGCCGGGACGCCCCTAAAATGGAAGGATGGGGGAAGGCAGCTACTTGTCAACACTGCCTTCCCCAAAACGCTAGATGGCAGATTCTCTGGTGTGTAGCAGTGCCCCGGATTCCCACAGGGCATCCTGGGACTTGGAGTTCAGTTTCTCAGCCTTGTTGGGTGCCATTGGTGCCGCCGGGGAGCTGTCGAAGGACCTGGGGAATCATGCTTCCCTATAGCCCATGTGTATAGTGTATCATGAAGACGGAAACCCCGAAGTACTTCTGGGTTGATTAAAAGAACTTGGATTCTCCAGCTGACCCAGAAGTGCTGGCAAGTCACATGGGTGGAAGAACGAAAGCACTTCTGGGTCAAGGACTATTTAAAGGACTGTTGAGAACCCAGCAGGCCAGCCGGAATTGGGAGGTGTAGGACAGAGCTTGCTGAGAGGTGTGATGGAGAAAGAGAGAATTTATTATTGTAGTTGATGTTTCTCTTGGCTGTTTATTTGTGGCTGTGGTGTTTGTGGGCACTTTATAGAAGGAAAAGAAGAAATTAAATAACTTCTTGGTGTTTTTAACCTGTGTCCTGCATCTGTCTGTTGGGGTTAAAGGGGCAACGGTGACCCCTAGCGTTCACACATTTACAGTTAATACACATACTTTAAAGTTAATACTTTAACAAACTTTAACTTCATCATAAAATTTTATTGTCATTTTATGGTACAATGAGATTCAATACGCAACTCCTCCATAATCCTATTTTCCTAAAAAATGATAGACAATAATAATATGGTAAAAAAACAATGAAACATATACAATATGAAAGCATAAGTATATGTGCATATAGAGCAGATAGTGCAAATGGTTCATAAAGTGGCTCGCTCAGGTTGTGCAATGTTACAGTTGCAACATGTAGTTTACAGTGAGGTAATTATACTTATAAGTACAAACAGTTCTACTGGTTGTGTGTGTTTATAGCTCTTGGGATGAAACTGATTCTGAGCCTCAAAGTTTGTACAGGAAAGGCTTTGAAGTGTTTGCTGAATGGGAGAAGTTCGAATAGACTGTGTCATGGGTGAGTGGAATCCATGCAGATGCTAATGGCTTTCCTGAAGCAGTATGTGCTATAAATGTCCACCAGGGCTGGAAGCTGTATCCTCTGCTTTAAGCTGTAAATCCTCTTCTGTAAACCTGCTTCAATGATACCACACACAAATACAATAAACAGTTTAAAATACTCTGTTTGGTGCACTAAGAGTAACAATGGTAAAGCAGCTATGTTATTTGGAAAGTTTGGCCATTCCATGCAGCATTATATTGTTACAGAATGATGACAATCAAGTGCTTTGAATTTGTAAATGATATGCAATTAATTTAGGTGTATTTGATAAAGATCATGGATATGAATCTAAAAAAGAAAGGAAATGACACAGAAACAGTAGCACTGCCTTGATGATGGGTGTCGCCAGTTTGCAAAACCGAGCAGAAAAGTATGTACACTTGGTATGAGGCTGCTGTGAAAATGTGCGTGGCTTTACATCAAGTTTAGTTTTTACACATCTCGAAGTGAGCATGGGAATGGGCGTACCCAGCATTCTTGTGCATATGCACTGTTTATACATGTTTTCTCTCACATCTGGGTGGCATACTCTCTCCCTATTTACCTTATATACTCACGGATAAGTTCTCCTGTGGATAAGTCGGGACTTGATTTTACCGTATAATTTCTGGTATTTTATAATATCGGTCGTATAATTCGAATGGGGAAAACTCACGCTATTGGTCCAAGAGATTATGATATGTTAGCGCCCATCTGAGAGAGTCACCATGGAGCACACAGCCTTTCTTTTCTGTGTATTGTGCCTACGTGACCACACGGTAATATCTGAACTATTCCGAAGCAACGTTTGCACTAATTTGTGTTTTTTGTATCTCACACCCTCATACACCTTTATAGTAAGAGCATCCCTTATCTGTGATGGAGCATTCTATCAGAAGAAAATATGAAGCTGGTTTTAAATTAAACGTCATTGAAGTAGCGAAAGAAATTGGTAACTGCGCTGCTACAACAAAATTCGATGCATCTGAGAAACTGATGTGAGATTGGAGGAGGCAAGAAGATGTAAAAAAAAAAAATTTAAGTGTTGCATTTTTGAAAGAGCGTATAAGTCGGGGTCTGATTTTATGATCGAGACCTGACTTATACGTGAGTATTTACTGTAAATTTCTTGTATACCAGGTGCTCAATGGAAGGAAAGTCTGTGGTACAAGTGTAACATTCATTACCTTGCTGGATTTATGTTTCAAAGTCCCAAATTTTAGACAATGATTTATAATAAATGCTTAAAGATGGAATTAAGGGATTGTTGTTGCCTCTTAAGGTGGACATCAAGGTGGATTTAAAAATAGATTTCCACATTGTAAAGGAGTTAGGGTGGACAGGAAGGAAAGGAAGGTGGACAGGAGCGAGTTCAAAGAAATGTTAAAAGTGAGAAAGAGGGGGAGCAATCACTACAATTGTACAGGATCAGAACAGAAAGGGGTAATGCAGAAGTAAAAGATGTTATGGTCTGCAAATAAGTCTGACAATATGGTTCATTGTTGATGTCTTGCAGCTTTTTCACAAGGCTTAATCAGCAAGAGATTTAATCTAGGAAAGACTAGGTGAGCCCATGGGCCACCTGGCATGTGCTCATGGACTAACAGTGGTTGATGGACCACACTTCTAGACCCTCTGGTTTAGAGGACCACAACAACCACCTTGCTGAAGGCAGCAAACTGTCAAACTGACACACCTTCTGATATTTTGTCAAGACCATTATTGGCGTTCTCTCATCAGAAGTTGTTATAATTTTGTGGAAAAATGCATTTATTCAGACAGTGGAGTGGCTTCTTATAGAACCTCTAAAGTTTGAGATGATCTGCCAAAATATGCAATAAAAGGCCAATAGATCTCATGATTAATAATGAGGCTTAAGAGTTGCTTTTTTATATGTTCTACTCCTGTTAAAGGTGCAGCTACTTGTTTCATTAGCATTTCATTATTGTTACTTCTTGATTCGGAGGCATGGTGGTGCAGTGATAGCACTGCTGACTCACAACAAGGAGACCAGGGTTCGGCTCCTGGATGCTCATTGCATGGACTTTGCATGTTTTCCCCGTGTCCACATTGTTATGGTCAAATCAGAGGCCCTCCCCTAGCTCCTGTTTAAAGTTTTTCTCATATCGCTCATTATTTCCATTATTTTTTATAATATTGTTCTGTTCATTTATTGCCTAATAATATAATATATGTTAATTTTATTATATTTAGTTATTATGCAGTTTCTTTGTCACCATTTTAATGTTCTCTTTTACTGACAATGTCACACCATCAGCAGATTGTGGATTCTAGCAGAGGGTACTTTTCATATTCTATTAGTTTTATCACCTTTGTAACCTTATCGGTTTATTCGACTTTAGATAAGGTGGAAATTTTCCTGTGTCAGTGGCTCATAAATAAATCTACCACCTTCAAATATACAGGGGTGCTTGAAAGTTAGTGAACCCTTCAGAACGTTTCATATTCCTGCCAGAATATGACTTAAAACATCATTAGATTTTCACAGTAGATATGGAGAACTCAGCTAAACAAAAGAGATGAAAAATATCATACTTGGTCATTTATTTATTGAGGAAAATCACCCAGTGTTACATATCTGTGAGTGGCAAAAGCATGTGAAGGTGAGATTAGAGTCAGGTGTTATCAATCAATGTCATGGTTGTCAATCAATGTGATGACAATCAGGTGTGAATTGTTACCCTGTTCATATTAAAAGAGCAGGGTTCGATCAAGGGCTTCATCTTCAAACACATTTGTGCAGTATCAGTGTGTCATACCATGGACAAAGGACATTTCAGAGGAGCTCAGACAAAGAATTGTTGATGCTCATCATGCTGTGAAGAACTACAAAACCATCTCTAAAGAGTTTGGACTTCACCAAAGCACAGTCAGACAGATTGTGTACAAATGGATTAAGTTTAAGACTATTGTTACTCTCTCCAGGAGTGGTTGACCAATAAAGATCACTCCAAGGGCAAGGCATGTGGTTCTCTGCGAGGTCACAAAAGAACCAAAGGTAACTTCTAAGCAACTAAAAGCCTCTGTCACATTGTTTAATGTTAATGTTTATGAGTCCACCATCAGGAGAATACTGAACAACAGTGGTGTGCATAGCAGGGTTGCAAGGACAAAGCCACTGTTTTAAAAAAAAATCATTGCATCCCATCTACAGTTTATTGAAGAACATGTTGACAATCCTGAAAGCTATTGGAGTAATGTTTTATGTATAGATGAGTCCCATCTAGAACTTTTTGGTTCTAATGAGAAGCATTATGTTTGGAGAAAGAAAAACACTACATTCCAGCATGAGAACTTCATCCCATCTCTGAAACATGGTGGTAGTAGTATTATGCTTTAAGCCTGCTATGCTGTGCCTGGGCCAGGACAGCTTGACATTGTGGACTGGAAAATGAATTATGAATTATTGCAGTGAACTGTAAACGAAAATGTAAGGACATCTGTCCATGGACAACATCTCAAGAGAAACCGGGTCATGCAGCAAGACAATGAACCCAAGCACAAAAGTCATTCTACCAAACAGTGCTTGAAGAAGAATAAAATAAAGGTTTTGGAATGGCCAAGTCAAAGTCCTCACCTTAACTCAATAGAAATGTTATGGAAGGACCTGAAGCATGCAGGTCTTTTGAGAAAACCCAGCAGCATCCCTGAGTTGAGTCAATTCTGTATGGGCTAAAATCCTCCAAGTCAATATACAGGACTGATCAAGACCTACCGGAAATGTTTAGTTACAGTTATTGGTGCAAATGGGGGTCAAACCAAATACTAAAAGTAAAGGTTCATATACTGTGTGATTTTCCTCAATAAATAGATGACCAAGCATGATATTTTTGTCTCATTTGTTCAATTGTGTTCTCTTCACCTACTTTTAGGACAAGCGTGTAAATCTGATGATGTTCTAGGTCTCATTTATGAAGGACAATAGAAAATTCTGAAGGGTTTAGAAACTTTCAAGCACCACTGTAGCTGTGAGCACAGTAACCATTAAGATGCGGATGGAAGGAAAAAGACCAATGTGTCAAAAGATGCCATTGCCAAAGAAAAAACAAAAGGCTGATGAATTTTTGATAAACTTTAATTAATCTTGATCACAATAGACATATTTATTATTCTTTCATTACAAATATGAATCTGGATCCCAGTGACACTTTACAACACCCACCCCCCACTCCTCAACTATTGCTGCCGATAAAAGAATGGCAAGTTTGGACTCTAGAGAGCTGGAGGCCCGATGTTTGGGTCAGTAGAAGGTTATTTGGGCTGTTGTTCACTGCCCTGTTATGGCCAGAGTCTGAAGTAGCTCCAACTTTCACCAGACTCTTCTTCTCCGTTTGTTGACATCTTTCTCGTTTCAGATGATGATTTAAAATGAAGCCCTAGATGCAGAGCTCTTATCTTCTCACGTCTTCTCTTTAGGTGAGGTGTGTGTTATAAGGGGGATTCCAGAGGTGTTCGACCAGGAGGAGGAGGACTTATGCAGCGGTGGCAAATCCAACTTGGTTGTTCTGTCTGTCGTAAACAGAGTAGTACTGCCTCAGGAAAACATCACCCAGGATCCAAAGGGGCTGGCCATTCTGGGAAGGCAGGTAGGTGCCCATGATTCCACTTGTGCAGTAGGTTCCTCCATTATCATTGTTCTGAAATAGTAAATTGAATAGGAAAAAATGTAGTAGATTGTTGTTTTTGTCATTTTAAACTCAAAGCAGTGATGCATATCTGGGTCACTTACCACCAAAGTGTAGGCAGAGGGTGGCAGAGGGAAGGTGACTCCATTGATAGTGAAGGTGATGGTTGGCATGTTGCTCATGTTGTTGCAGTCGATGATGTACTGTGGACAACAAGAACAGATGTCAGAAGCACTGGGTGGCTACAATTACACCTTTGTACTCTTCAATCCATGCGTCCAGCAAACACTAGGCACCTTTGAATTTGGGCTATGAAATCATTTGTTCATCTTTTATTCCTAGGAGACACTCACCTCTCCATACTGGTTAGCCTGAGCACCAATATACTGCTGCAGATAGCCCAGGTATTGTTGAGGGCAGGTGAGCAGGGAGGTGCCAGTGTCCACGATTGCCTGGCATCCATCACTGCACCATCCAGTTTCCTGGTTGTTGATCTGGAAGCTGCAAGTCAGAGAGAAGCAAATGATTTAACTGGGCAATTTCAGATTCCGCGACTGCATTACACGACTCTTAGTTTTGCAGGGCCAGAAATGATTTCTGAACAAGAACACACTTCTAAGGGAAACTTTCTAAAATGTTTGCTGTGAGTAGTGGCAAAAGCTGCTGTTTAAAAGGCTCTCTTCCTAAAAGCCCACCTTCAATTTCCTCTAGTCAATGCACTTTAAACAATTTGGGTTTACAGTATCATATTTCTACTCATGTATTAATGGAACGTGGAGAGAAGAAAAGAAATTGAAAAAAAGACATGACACAATAAAATCGCTGATCTCAATTCAGGAGCTTGGTATCATAAAGATACTACATCTTAATGATGAATTGTACACTGGGATGAGCATGTCGACAGAAGAGATAGACATACACATACAAACACGTAGACCACTGCAGGTACATGGCCCCACACATTTCAGAAGAGTGCTTCTTGTCTGCTATGGTATCTCTCTGTCATTTTGACAGTTGCATCACTAAATGGCATAACATATAATTTTACTGAAGAGTCAGCATGGGTTCAGAAGAGGGAGGTTGTGTTTTACCAACATGCTTGAACTCTAATAGAAAGCAACAAAAGGATCTGCTCAGAGTGGAGCTTATGATATTATCTACCTGGACTTTCAGAAAGCATTTGATAAGGTGCACATGAGGGGATGGCCATCAGACTAAAGAAAGTGTGAGTTCAGGGTGTTGTGTGTAAATGGGTGCAGAATGGGCTCAGGCACAGCAAGCAGAAGGTGATGGAATGTTACAAGAAATGGCCGATGTTAAGAGTGGGGTTCAGTAGGGGTCAGTGCTAGGGCCTCTGCTATTTTCAATATGTAAAGATGATTTAGATAGGAAAATAAGTAACAAGCTGGTTAAGTTTGCAGATGATACCAAGATAGGTGGATTGGCAGATAATCTTGAATCCATTGAATCATTACAGAGGGACTTGGACAGCATACTGAGTTTGGCAGATTTGCGACAGATGAAATTTAATGTCACCAATTGTTAAGTATTACACATAGGAAGTAAAAATGTTAGGTATGAATACACAATGGGAGGTCTGAAAATAAAAAGGACAACTTATGAGAAGGATTTAGGAGTTGTAGTGGACTTGTCACTGTCCACTCCCAGACAGTGTTCAGAAGCCATTAAGAAGGCTAACAGAATGTCAGGTTATATAGCGCCTTGATGTGTGGAGTACAAGACCAAGGAGCTTTATAATGCACTGGTGAGGCCTCATCTGGCGTACTGTGTTCAGTTTATGTCTGGTTACAAAAAAGACACATTAAGAGACACAAAAGAGAACATTAAGAGAGGAGTGACCAGGCTGATCACAGGGCTACAGGGGATGAGTTATGAGGAAAGATTAAAAGAGCTGAGCCTTTGCAGTTTAAGCAAAAGAAGATTAAGAGGAGACCTGAGTGACGTGTTTAAAATTATGAAGGGAATTATTACAGTGGATCGAGACTGTGATTTTAAAATGAGCTCATCAAGAACACGATGACACAGTTTGAAACTTGTTAAAAGTAAATTTTGCACAAAAGTTATTTTCTTTATGGAGAGAATCACAGACACTTGAAATAAGCTACCAAGTAGTGTGGTAAGCAGTAAGGCTTTGGGGACCTTTAAAGCTTGACTTGATGTTATTTTAGAAGAATTAAGTGGATAGGACTGGCAAGCTTGGTTGTGCTGAATGGCCTGTTCTCGTCTAGATTGTTTTACTGTTTTAATGTTCTAACGTCAACAAATAGAGTTTAGATAAGCCTTGTGGTCTTTGGATATAGTACGTGTTAAAATGCTATTTTCTGGTATGTCACGTTTGCGTTTCTAATTAGACAGTAATATTAACTTCCTTTAGATATTCATTCTGATGTTCCATCAGCAGTTGGTTGCTGTTTAACCTTGTCCACGGTTCATTAGGCACGTTTACTGATTCATTTGTTTTAGGTCCTGAAATCTGCATCCCCTGTGGTTCTTTGTTATTAACGGTAGTACAATATGTGGGGCATTTCATTTGGGCACGGTTTTACCATATCATAATGAAATATTATCATATCATTCAAATGATCAATTGCTTTGCACTGCGGCCTGCAATTTTTGTGTCAATTTAAAATGCAATATCAAGACATATACATTGTAATTCCTGTCCATAGATTGTGTGTCATAACTAATAGCAAAGCAAACGTATTGCATATAGCTTGGCATTTGCTTTGAGTCGATTGTATTTCCAGTCCTTTTCACCTCATTTTGATGGGGTGTGACATACCATTTATTTCAAACACATATTTTGCAGTTGATATTTTCATGAACGTAGCCAGCAATTCTTTCAACCTTACATCCCTCTCTATCATCGGAACTGTGAACAACAGAGACAACATACTGTTCACGTTTATTACTAGTCCGCTGACATCTTTGAATGCCAAAGTATAATCTGATGTTAGAGAAAGGTTATTCCCTCACCATAGGTTGTTTATTTTTAATATATGCAGTTTGCTCTCCACATATGCGACACACATTTATAAGTTTAATAGGGGCTTTTCAGGAGACACTTTGGCTGTACAGTTTATCATCATCAGAAGCTTCCTCTCTGTTGGACCAGATTAATGAGAGCACCACTGCTCTTTGTAGTTCAAAACTGACGTCTCTACTTTAAACTCAGCCTTCACTAAGTATTGGATTGGTTCAGAAATGTGACACTCAGGGAACCTTCTAAATGTTCCCACCCACTTTTAAGCAAAATTCACTCATGGTTGTCTCCAGATGTCTATCTATTATATGTCTGGCTCTGTGACACTATATTACTCCAGGCTGCCATCATGAATTAATTTTCTGAATTCTGAAGGCAACCTAGTCATGTACCTATGTTAGATGTTGGATGATGACATCCAACCATAGCTGCTTTATATAATATATGAATGGCACTCTGATTGCTTTCGATTAAGGGCTTTACAGATACACATACCCATCAATGGCAACCTGCCAGTACAGCTCCTGAGTGACTGGTGCCCAGTAGATCTGTCCAGAGTACATGTTTGGGTCTACGCCACCAAATGTCACCTCACTGCCTTGCTGAGTATTACTAAAAAGAAAAGAAAAGGAGAAAAGACTCTGGTTAAAAACAGAAGGCAACCAGAGTTTATGATTAGTGGTGTGACAATAATTAGTTAGCAGCATACTCGCTAAGGTAGAAGGCAAACAGGTTTGACTGGAGCAGGCCATCCTGGATCATGCTGTCCATAACAGGGGTCTCTCCTCCAGAAGAGAGGCTGGGGTAAGCCAAGCCCAAGATGCCATCAAACTGGGCATAGACAAAGTTGGTGCCAGGTTCATTGGTGCTCAGGCCTATTTCCTGGTTGGGGATGGAGATGCCTTGGACCTGATTGGCAAAAAGAAAAAAAAATGAGAACCTGCCTTAGCAAGGGGAGGCCATCTTTAGATTAATGATTAAAAACTTACATTGACGGTGTCGTAGCCAAAGACTCCTGTCAAGCTGCCAGTTCCATACTGTAGAGAGAAGGTCTGCCCATTGCTAGTGTAGGTGGATGACTGGCTGGGGTCAAACAGGGGGTGGTTGGCTTGAAAAGAAAACAAATACTTCAGATAAGATGCCACCAACAGACTGTTGTGCTGTTTCATTTAGGATGTAATGAGCCTCAGTGACTCCTGCCATTTCTCTGTGGAGGCATTCTTACTTGAGGTTCTACTGTGGACGTTGAGTTTCTTTGTAATGAAGATAATAAATGGGGGTTTAAAAGAATAAGTAGGTGTTCATATGATTTTATTCGAATGAGCAAAACTGACAATAAAATTAGTTTTGCTGATGATTTCACAATTGTGAAACATAAAACTCACTAAAGAAGTTTTTTTGAGGGATTGGAAAGTTTTTTTGGGGGACAGAAAACAAGGAATACTGCTCTCTTACACTTCCATGTTTATTTGTAATTTTTCCACAACATTGTAATGCCTGTAATCTTTCAGCCACCAGTCCAATCAGTTCTATTTATGCCTCTCATTCACATCACTTTTGAGGAGCAGTGTGTTTTTACAAAATGTGACACACTTCATATTTTCCACGTGCATATTATCCTGTACACTACTGTGTTTTCTTCACAAGAAAACTCAGTACATGAGAAACCCATTCCACCCAGCTACCATTACTTAGAAACCTTGCCGGTCAAAGCCCACTTACAGCCCTAGGCACAGTGGATGGACAGTGCCCCTCATAGTCCATAGTGGTAGTCGGTATTATTAGACATTGTTGACGTGTCCACCACTTCAGTAACACAAAAGGTACATCTTTGTGCTTATACTACAGACTTTAAGGAGTGTGTGCCCCATGGCGTATGGAGCGTGTGCACTTCTACCTTCATAAACGGCGCCCAGAGTGTAACAGCATTCACTCTGTATCATCAAAGTTCAACGAGAAATTCCTCTTTGGTGTACAGAGCACACGACCCTTAACTTTCATAAATGACCCCCCTCAGATGATGCCACCCTAGGCAGCTGCCTATGTCGCTTAATGGATTGGCTGCCTGTGCCTAGCAACCTCCATTTCCTGCTTCTTGATTCCTATAAATGCAGGTTCACTCACTCCCTACATCATGGAGCTTCACTTTGAGTGTCATTTCAGTCTACAATGCATCTTTAGGATTGTGATCACCAAGATTGTCATCATAATGGGTACAAACTTAAGACATTCTCAATAAAATGTCTACACGTGACAGGGAATGTGTGCAGTGTTTTTTCTTCCACCAGAGATGTTTATTTAAATAATAAATAACAGACAGACACTTGTGAAATTAAAGCGTGGAAAACCTTCAATATGGGAAATGAACAGCTTCCATCTTGTGCCAAAAGCTGCAAGCAAAAGACCATTTATTTTGTGATTTACCTTCAATGCAAAACACAAAGTTTTGCAGTGAATTCAATTTCATGTGAATCATTTCACTCATCTCTACTTCTTAAGAGCTACCACTGGTGCCATCTGTGACACTACTCAGTTTGCTGGCAAAGATGTCCAACAAGATAGTCTTCTGAATTAAAGGCATTTCTCTGTACTGCCATCATTCCCCTACAACACCACAGAGCTACCATTTACTTGAACCCCCCCCCCCCATCCACCCCCCACACTGACTTACTGCAGGCCTGGCTGTTGCAGTAGGTAGAGGCAACCCACAGGTTTGAGGATCCAGTGTCAAACAAGACGTAAAAAGACTGGGCTGGAGTTCCAATGGAGATTGCGCCATAGTAGGACATCTGCAAAGAAAGGGACCGGCAAAAGACAGTGAAGCTAAGTTAATACAATGTGGGTGAGCTGAGATGTACACCTGCATCTTCAGGTGGAAAATACCTGAGACGTGTGCATCTGTGCATCTAAATTGTTCTCTTTGACTTTAGACAAACAGAACAAGATGCCTACTAGCAGCGCCTGTCAACCAACTGGGTGACATGATTTTAATGTCAAAGAACTTCATGCTGCCTTATTAAAAGTTACATATAGCCTTTGAACTGAGAGACACCCACCATCTAGAAGAAGAAGGACTTACATCATTATAGTTGAGAAGAGGCTCGTTGGCAGAGGAGGCATAGGCACCATAGGGGTTTAGGTGCTGGTACTTGAGGCCAGGGTCAGTGTAGTGGATGGGCTTAAGCAGACCCCTTTCCTTCATCTGCTGACGAATGGACTTGAACCTCTTCAGAGGGACTCTGTTTAAAAGATCAACCTGGTTATAGCCAAAATGTGTGGACAACTTGAAATGTTCTGGCAGGTTCTGTCCATACCTACCAGGCCACGAGGTGACCAGTTTCCTCCACCTGCTAAACTACTACTGAGTTCAGCTGGCTCAGGGCCTGCACTCTATATATTTTATCCTACTTACTTGTTTTTTAATATTAAATTCAAGTTTCATTAAATTAGCATTGGGTTTGAATCAATAGTGGAATTTTAAATCATTTGCTGTGGCTTAATGTCAATCCTACCCCAGCTTGTTAGGTCTTCAGGGGTAATTTAAAAAAAAAAGCTCAGCCATCCATCTGTTTTCTAACCTACTTCATCCCAATCAGAGAATCTGTCCCAGCAAGCAGAGGGCACAAGGCAGGAACAATTCCAGGATGCCAATCCATCACAGGGTGAACACAAAAACACACACGCACTAGGAGCACATTAATGAAAATTCTACATTAATTTAATAAAGATTAAATAGAAATGATTGATTTTCTAATTTGTAGAACTGATGTGGAATTTGATTCTGGAAATGCTGGATCCGTGAGGTAGCAGCACTAACCACCTGCCTACCATGATGTGTAAGTACTGTATATTGTCTACCATTTACTTATATAATATATGCCAAACAGGCAAATATATTACATTTCTGAACATGCATGCAAAATATGCTGTTTTTGTAGATTTTTCTCCTTTTATGTGTATAGGCTCATTATTAGAAACTAGCTGTGTAAGCCCATGCTGTGAAAGCCAGGGGTCCTAGAAAGTATTGAAATCGACAGAAAAAAAACTGAAATGTAGAGATGTCAGGTAATTGAAAGGGCATACAATACAATACAATACAATTTATTTTTGTATAAGCCCAAAATCACACAAGAAGTGCCGCAATGGGCTTAATGGGCATCTCTCTCCTAGGAGGATTAATTGTGCTCGCATCACTTGTGTATTATCGGTGGGAGGAAAAGTAAAAGGGATACCGTTTTGCAATGTTAGTGGTTAAGCGACTTTATCTTTCTTTTGAGATTTGTTTTGCTGACGTGCTGGCCTCGCTTGCGTTAACAGCAGCTAAGCGAGTTTCTGTTTCCTAGGAGATGGAGCCCTTACCCCGACTCCACCTCGCACTTCAGGGCCGGACAAACACACACACTTCCACGCGTAGACATTTATATATACAGTAAGAGACCAAACCATATGGCTTTGTACAGAAGCACTGAGTTACAACTATATATAGGTCCATGTATAATGTTGAGCATACTGGTTGAGCAATAATTTCATATTATTTTAAATAATGTTTTAGTAAATATAATTCACTAAATTGAATCAGAAACCCTCTGTGTTTACTGGAAATGTGCTCAGGTCTGTCCACTCTATGTATTTCAATCATTACTCCATATATTCATAATGTGACTTCTATTTACAATACATAATAGACAGACAGATAGATAGATAGATATGAAAGACACTATATAATAGATACATAGATATGAAAGGCACTATATAACAGATAGATAGATAGATAGATAGATAGATAGATAGATAGATAGATAGATAGATAGATAGATATGAAAGACACTATATAATAGATACATAGATATGAAAGGCACTATATAACAGATAGATAGATAGATAGATAGATATGAAAGGCACTATATAATAGATAGATATGAAAGGCACTATATGATAGATAGATATGAAAGGCACTATATGATAGATAGATAGATAGATAGATAGATAGATAGATAGATAGATAGATAGATAGATAGATATGAAAGGCACTATATAATAGATAGATATGAAAGACACTATATGATAGATAGATAGATAGATAGATAGATAGATAGATAGATAGATAGATAGATAGATAGATAGATAGATATGAAAGGCACTACTGTATATAATAGATATGAAAGACACTATATGATAGATAGATAGATAGATATGAAAGGAACTACTGTATATAATTAATAGATAGATAGATATGAAAGGCACTATATAATAGAAGATAGATAGATATGAAAGGCACTATATAACAGATAGATAGATAGATAGATAGATAGATAGATAGATAGATAGATAGATAGATAGATAGATAGATAGATAGATAGATAGATAGATAGATAGAGCTTTATTTGGCTTTTTATAGAAGCTCTTAAAAAACTACATACATAAATAGATAAATAAATAAATAAAAAATAAATAAATATACACACACACACTTGGGTCTGAACACACACTAGAATGATTATAAAGCAAGAAAATTCAAGAAAAGAAAACTTCTGATTTGGCAGTCCCAGTCTCAGTGAAGCATTATGCAGAAATATTACTGTTGGTATAAAGGAGCCCCCCATAGTGTTTCTTGACACAGTTCTGCTGAATGATTCATGGACCGAAACTCCTCAGTGTTAATGTGTCAGAGAAAGGATATACAGCATTGTTCATAATGGCACAAAGTTTTGTTTAAATCCTCTCCTTTGCTACAACCCCCAGGGGTCCAGAGTGCGTCCCATAACTGAGTTTCCCCTATTAATGTAATGTAAGGCAGGCATGGACTGATTTCCAAATGTGATGAGTGGAATTCCCTTTTCTCAGCCGAAACAGTGAAGCAGAAGGACAGGGTGCCATCAGGGTGGTATTCTTTCCCAATACACTAGGTGGGAGTGTCCCTTTACTGAATCACACAACACACACCCCCGTGGGGTATTCTGGGACTTTCTGAGAGTAGAGATGCCTATTTTCAGAATCTTTTGCCTGACATGGAAGTAGCTGAGTGCTGTGGCACCAAAATTACTCCCAGGTTCAGCATAAAAGGAGACGCCTCACCTCACTCAGAGTGTCAGGGTTGGGAAAGGAGATAGAAATGGCTTCTATGGGAGGTGTGGAAAAGAAAGGAAAATAAACAAAAAAAGGAATTGCATGGGTGCAAATTTACAGGAACAAATCTATGTAAAGGTTAAATAAAAATAAGTATATAAAAGTAAATATAGAGTCACTGCTCCTCCAGATTGATAGGAGCCAGTTACGGATGGTTTGGGCGTGCTGTAAGGATGCTCCCCCTGGAGCTGCACCTGGCACATTTGACTGCGGCAGACCCAGGACACACCAGAGGGATTATATCTCTCAGTTGTCTTTGGGACACCCCAGAATTCACCAGGGAGAGATGGAATCTGAAGCTGCGGAGAGAGAGGTCTGGGGTGACCTGCTTGCCCTGCTGCTACCGCAGCCCTGATCAGGAAAAGCCGTTTCATAGAATGTGATGAGATATTAATAATTTGATTGTTTGGCACACCACAAAATATATACAGTAAATAATACCCATCTCGATTATAAAGCTTTTGTGTTAAAACCACCAGAATTATTCTCACCTTTCTTGTACGTTTTCCCATAACAAAATCATTGAGGTAGATTTTTAATTTCACTGCAGAATTTAACTAATTCTCATTCACCCAACTTTCGGAGGTGTCTTTATTTGTATACTTATGAAGTAAGACAGTGTTAGTAGCTGATCTTGATCTTTTGGGATTACATTTTCACCCTGTTTAACATGTCTTGTAAGTCTTTTTTCTGTTTACTTTTCATTAATCTTATTTTTAGACGTAGTTATCCATTTGTGGTTAAGTTTCTAACTTGTTCAATATTGTCCTGGCCCAGTAACACACATCACCCTTGCCAGTGCCTGCTTCCTTCTCTTCTTTAGTACCCTGCTTGGCACTGTTTCTGTTGCATGCCACCCTTTCCTTCCTGCCTGTCCACTGGAAAACCCATCAGAGGTTTTATCCATTTGGATTGACCGCTGCTGCCTCCTGCCCAAGATCTGCTACTCTGAATTTTGTTCAGAAAAGGCTCTGAACTTAATGACACACTTGCATTATCAGTCAGTGGTCAATTTGAAGAAAAGCTGGAGAATCTTAGCTAAAGTATAAGAGATTTAACCCACAAGAGTGCCAAACTCACCGGACTAATCCCTCTGAGAGAGCCAGACAGGCCAAAGCAACGATAAACCACTTCATGGTTTCTCCAAAGCAGTCCTCCTCGTGTAGTGGACACACTCAGCATGGGTCAGTGGTGATTGTTTTATACCCTCCAAGTGGGCTTCTTATCTGTAGCTTGGCGAGGCACCACCCACCCATGCTCTTGGCCAGGTGAATGGAAAAATTAGGGGTCATCTGCAGCATTTGTACGGTCTTCAGCTAACATGGAGTGTTATCAAAATGTGCTTAAGAGATAGGAGGTGTACCATACATCAGGAGATTTATGCGAATAAGTCATCCACTTCTTAAATGGGCATTTTCAGGACTTTAATTGAGTTTGGTTCATTAAATAATAAAAACAAAACAGAGCTTTTGAATGAAAACAGCTAAGTAGTAAGTGAACAGAAAACAATTTTTTACCTGATTGATTAAGTTTAAATTGGAAGACATTAAAAACAGCATAAAGATACACTGTACACTGAAGGAAAGAAGAAGCCCACCAACATGTGAAGGAAAATATTACCTTGAAATAAATAAGATGGCTTTGGTTTCTCTTCTTAGAGCCCCCCATTTGATACGGCTCTGTGTATGTGACAACAACTTGCTGTTACTACCACCACTGCTACCAAACGTATTATGACCAGGGGATACAGTTAATGAGTAATACTTTTAATGGATTTTAAGTTACATTGTATACCTTACTTTTTGTTTGCTTTTTATTATTTTAATGTTATATTATTATTATTATTTGCAATGGGCTGGCACTCTGTTTTTCCTGCCTTGTACCTACTGCTTGCTGGGATAGGCTTCAGCTTCCCCAAAACTCTACTTGGAATAACAAGTTTGGAAGATAGATGGATGGAATATTATTAATACAGTATTTATTTATTTATTTTGCAGTGGCTTACAATATAAGTGTAATGCATCTGAGTTATGGATTTTTGAAAATACATTCATGACATTTTTGATTTTTTTAGCTTTCCTGTTGTTTATTACCTTTATTATTGTGATGGTGATGTCATTGGGGTGCCATCAGCCTCAACCTCCTCCATTTTGTGGTGCTGTTTCTGACAGTGATGTCCATTGCTAGCCATGCGACTGGGCTAGTATCATCCAAATGTCTGAAATCATCACTCAGACACTATTTAAGATAGTGGCTTGGTATTATACATTATCCCAGTGATGTGTCCTTTAAAAAGATATAAAATCAGTTATGGCTACAGATTACATCACAAGTTAGTTTTAAGATTTTTTTGTTTTGTTCTTCTTTGTTATTCTTGACTATGATATTGTTTTTCATTCCTGTTTTGATTGCATAATTTTTTTGTCCTTCTGGATAATTAACTATAGACTTTCTACTACCAGTTTTTCCTTAGCCCCACAAAAAATCCCTCCAAATATTTGTTAAATGTGTGAGTTCATAACAACATAACAACAGGTAGCTATATACTGTATATAAATATATATATATATTGTCACACACGAGCGCTTAGGAGACTGTCAACAAGCCCAGAGGTGAGCGAGGTTATAACAGATGAAGGGTTGTTTGATGGTATTGAAGCCTCTCTCTCTAAATTTCCAGAACCAAAGAAGACAAATAATCTCTTACCAACAATAGTTCACATTCCAGGAAATGGCTGTCCATCCACTACTTCATCTTCCCCGTCACTTCCGGCTTTCAACCATGACATCACTTCCGGTTCCTCATTGATGACGTCACTTCGTTTTTGATCATTTCCAGCAGCCATTTTCTTGTATAAAAGCGGCCCCCAATCCTCTGTATTTTGTCAACTGTTTGATTTTTTCTATATATATATTGTTGAGGGCGGCACGGTGGCGCAGTGGGTAGCGCTGCTGCCCCGCAGTTGGGAGACATGGGGACCTGGGTTCGCTTCCCGGGTCCTCCCTGCGTGGAGTTTGCATGTTCTCCCCGTGTCTGCGTGGGTTTCCTCCAGGCACTCCGGTTTCCTTTCACAGTCCAAAGACATGCAGGTTAGGTGGATTGGCGATTCTAAATTGGCCCTAATGTGTGCTTGGTGTGTGGGTGTGTTTGTGTGTGTCCTGCGGTGGGTTGGTACCCTGCCCAGGATTGGTTCCTGCCTTGTGCCCTGTGTTGGCTGGGATTGGCTCTAGCAGACCCCCGTGATCCTGTGTTCTGATTCAGTGGGTTGGAAAATGGATGCTTTTGGCATTGAAAAGGACAGTCCATAAAGTGTTTGCTGGTTTGTGTGCTATCTTGATCCCAGATCTGGACAGGATGCATTCTGTACTTTCCGACATGCCACAATGATAAGGGAGGGTGTGGTAATTCTGGTATAGAGACAGAGAGATAGACAGAGATTTATACTGTACATACACATGCATATAGTAAATCGAGAAGACAAGTCATAAAGGGATGGGACACTGAGTGAACCTCATATCCTTAAAAGATTATTAAGGACTGACAATGCATGCAATAATTGCAGAGATATCTTCTTCAGACGAGAATCATGACTGAGTCCAAGACAACTGCGGAGATGGCTTTCAGGAATGTGACCTGTAAGGGGTGATTTCAGCAAGGCAATAGTTTGGAAGTAATGTCAGAGGTGAAACAGCCATCAATCATCCATTTTTCAGAGGGAGGATCAGAAAAGGCATTGAGTGGCAGCACCACCACCCTCTGGTTTGGAGTGCAATTATCAGTATATGAGCCGTGAAGTTGTCTCCCATATGCACATATGTGACTTTATATGTACTGTATATATATGTATGTATGTATTATTTGGCAGGTATTGTATCACATATCTATTATCTTCTTCTTGCAACTGAGAGGACATGGCAGATGTTTGTAGACTGGCTAACCAACCACAAGCGTAGGTAGCCATCCAAATAATTAGATTGCAAATCAGACCTATGAATGTAATACTGCTGCTGTGGTACAACGTCAGAGGCTTCGTCCCAGGTGCTGACATCTGAGGTTCGACTCCCATAAAGGGAAGCAAAGGTGATGAACCCCAACTAGGATGAAACATGTGTATTGTGTTATTTGACAGGTACTGTATCATGTACAGTATATGGGAAATAGATTTCTTTTGTCTGGCTTCTACCCTCTTTATAATCGGCATTCAGTTTCTAAAGGTATTACTTTATGCTTTGTGATACACTAAGCAACTTATATTTTACTTTATAAAAAATGTTAACATACCTACAGAAAGAACTAAGCACTCACACAATATCAACAACTGACAACAACTTTCCTATGTAAAGAAGTTGAACAATGACAGCACTCTAACACTTTGGTAATTAAATTTGCTCATGCACCATTGCATGTTTTATGCAGACTTATAAAGGAACTTTGTTCTCAGAGGATTCATTAACTGGGCTATTACTTCCCTTTATGTTATGAAGGCCTGTTTTTAATGTTAATTCATTTCACTTGTGCAATTGTCTCTGAGTGGCCCATGAATGATCCAACCACCTTAGATGTGCAGATGCTCAGTTATGCTTTCATCACATTTCAAATGGAAGTCTGAATTTATTTTCTTTTAGTTGTTTCTTAGTAGCAACTCATTTCACAAGTTCAAAGCGTTTCTGCGCAGATCAAAAGCAACAACCCCATCACTTGCCAAGCGGGCCTTGGTGCTAAAACATTACCCTGCTGTGGGCGTTTGGGGCCTTTCACTGGCCACAAGGCCCTAAGCGATTGCTCAGCTTGCCTATTCCTAGAAATAGTCCAGTCTGTCAACTAGCTCAGCCATACTGACATCTTGTCTGATACAGAATTGACCTTCAAAACTTTGCAATTACTCTACAGCGCTGTGCATTTCAGTGATCTTAAACAAGGACTGATAAGAAGAGGCCCTTGTGGCTGCCCTCCACACCCACACAAAAGCACAATGCCCTTACTAACAAAAATAAACTTAAAGCTGGCATGACAATAACAAGGAGAACTTACAGTGGTGTGAAAAACTATTTGCCCCCTTCCTGATTTCTTATTCTTTTGCATGTTTTTTAACACAAAATGTTTCTGATCATCAAACACATTTAACCATTAGTCAAATATAACACAAGTAAACACAAAATGCAGTTTGTAAATGGTGGTTTTTATTATTTAGGGAGAAAAAAAAATCCAAACCTACATGGCCCTGTGTGAAAAAGTAATTGCCCCCTGAACCTAATAACTGGTTGGGCCACCCTTAGCAGCAATAACTGCAATCAAGCGTTTGCGATAACTTGCAATGAGTCTTTTACAGCGCTCTGGAGGAATTTTGGCCCACTCATCTTTGCAAAATTGTTGTAATTCAGCTTTATTTGAGGGTTTTCTAGCATGAACCGCCTTTTTAAGGTCATGCCATAGCATCTCAATTGGATTCAGGTCAGGACTTTGACTAGGCCACTCCAAAGTCTTCATTTTGTTTTTCTTCAGCCATTCAGAGGTGGATTTGCTGGTGTGTTTTGGGTCATTGTCCTGTTGCAGCACCCAAGATCGCTTCAGCTTGAGTTGACGAACAGATGGCCGGACATTCTCCTTCAGGATTTTTTGGTAGACAGTAGAATTCATGGTTCCATCTATCACAGCAAGCCTTCCAGGTCCTGAAGCAGCAAAACAACCCCAGACCATCACACTACCACCACCATATTTTACTGTTGGTATGATGTTCTTTTTCTGAAATGCTGTGTTCCTTTTACGCCAGATGTAACGGGACATTTGCCTTCCAAAAAGTTCAACTTTTGACTCATCAGTCCACAAGGTATTTTCCCAAAAGTCTTGGCAATCATTGAGATGTTTCTTAGCAAAATTGAGACGAGCCCTAATGTTCTTTTTGCTTAACAGTGGTTTGCGTCTTGGAAATCTTCCATGCAGGCCGTTTTTGCCCAGTCTCTTTCTTATGGTTGAGTCGTGAACACTGACCTTAATTGAGGCAAGTGAGGCCTGCAGTTCTTTAGACGTTGTCCTGGGGTCTTTTGTGACCTCTCGGATGAGTCGTCTCTGCGCTCTTGGGGTAATTTTGGTCGGCCGGCCACTCCTGGGAAGGTTCACCACTGTTCCATGTTTTTGCCATTTGTGGATAATGGCTCTCACTGTGGTTCGCTGGAGTCCCAAAGCTTTAGAAATGGCTTTATAACCTTTACCAGACTGATAGATCTCAATTACTTCTGTTCTCATTTGTTCCTGAATTTCTTTGGATCTTGGCATGATGTCTAGCTTTTGAGGTGCTTTTGGTCTACTTCTCTGTGTCAGGCAGCTCCTATTTAAGTGATTTCTTGATTGAAACAGGTGTGGCAGTAATCAGGCCTGGGGGTGGCTACGGAAATTGAACTCAGGTGTGATACACCACAATTAGGTTATTTTTTAACAAGGGGGCAATTACTTTTTCACACAGGGCCATGTAGGTTTGGATTTTTTTTCTCCCTAAATAATAAAAACCATCATTTAAAAACTGCATTTTGTGTTTACTTGTGTTATATTTGACTAATGGTTAAATGTGTTTGATGATCAGAAACATTTTGTGTGACAAACCTGCAAAAGAATAAGAAATCAGGAAGGGGGCAAATAGTTTTTCACACCACTGTATAGTTCAACAAAACAGAAAGTAACTACAATTCTGTTGCATAATCTGGGCTAGCACCAACAAAGCCTGCTCATCATAAATGTATCTTACAAGCCCTCTCTTCATCTCCTCTCTCTATCTGTCTCTATTGCAGTCTTTCGCTCGGAACACTATTTTCCCTGCCAAATGAGTATTCATCCCATAATCTGCAGTCAGATAGCCATTCCAACAACAACAACAACATTTATTTATATAGCACATTTTCATACAAAAAGTAGCTCAAAGTGCTTTACATAATGAAGAAAAGAACAATAACAGACAAAATAAGAAATTAAAATAAGACAACATTAGTTAACATAGAAAAGGAGTAAGGTCCGATGGCCAGGGTGGACAGAAAAAACAAGGCTGGAGAAAAAAATAAAATCTGTAGGGGTTCCAGGCCACGAGACCACCCAGTCCCCTCTGGGCATTCTACCTAACATAAATGAAATAGTCCTCTTTGTAGTTAGTGTTCTCACGGAGTCACTTCATGCTGATGGTCATACAGACTTCTGTCTTTTAATCCATCCGTCATTTTTGGAACATCATGGTACTTAGAGTAGATGGTGGTAGAGCAAGCCACCACCAAAAGGACACCGGAAAAGGAAACAGAAGAGAGAGTAGGGGTTACTAGAGATTTTAGAGCCACCATGAATAGTTATTATAATGAATTGGATATACAGAGTATCAGGATTTAATTTACAATGAAGTTATGAGAAGGCCATGTTAAAATAATGTGTTTTCAGTAGTTTGTTTAAAGTGCTCCACTGTATTAGCCTGGCGAATTCCTATTGGCAGGCTATTCCAGATTGTAGGTGCATGACAGCAGAAGGCCACCTCACCACTTCTTTTAAGTTTTGCTCTTGGAATTCTAATTCCAGTGAGGAAGTTTTAAAACCCATCCTGAACTCTTTTCTGAGGTCATGATGGCCTTGCATTTTTAACCTGGCACACCAGGCTAGAGCTCCCTGTAGTGACATCTACTGGAACAAGTAGAAAATGGCTGAATGGACTTCAATTCCAGGCTTGTGCCCTTAATTATCAAGCATCTCAGAAAAGGAGAATGGTCAAAACTGGTACAATTTTGGTTCTACTCTTATAAGGAGGAGTAAAAGCATTTTATCAATTTTCCTAATTTAGGAAATTACTCCTAACTTCATCAGGATTTTGGAGAACTTGTGAGATGTCCTACCTGTAGGAGCTGCCAGAAGATGGTTGTTAGCAAGCCATGTTCTGTCGACCGAAATAAAAGTGTTGTTAAGACTACGTGTAAAATGCAGCTTTGCAAAAAAAATGATGATTTGTATGTGTCACAACTAACCATTTCTCGAATTTTGCACAAAATTTGAATGTCCTTACAATGAGTGAGGTAATACACAGATGCATACATTTCCTCACCACTCCACATGAGGTATTGTTATAACAAGCTGATCTCATGCAAACTGACCTGCACATAAAGATCTTTGCCTCAAATGTGGATGAGTATTCCTATGTGAATCACAAGTGATACCACAGTGTCAGAACACAGGTGGTCGTGGAATCAGACTGTACCAGAGTAGCCAGCATGTTACCAGGACAATAAGTGATTGGTGGATGGGTGATTGACATGGAAATGTCACACAATACACTGAGCTCAGCATTCTACAAACCCCTGGAACATTTGTGTACATTTTACAAGCCCGGGGAATGTTCAAGAAGGCAGGCGGAGACTCCTGGTGGCATTGGATAAATAGAGCCTCACAGGAGATAGCGGGGGGATCATGGAGAGAGGGAAAGCAAATCGCAGTGGAAGATGATCAGGATCACAGGAAGAATGTGTGAGCAAAAGTAGCCATCTCTAATAAAAGTATAGCTTTAACTTTGAGAAGTTAATGTGTGGGAATGTGTGTGCTTTGTAACTACTTCTCATGTTCTACTCTGAAGTAGAACAAATTCTTATCCTAGTCAGACTTACTGTAGAGTGTAATTCCTAGGAGTTATTCTGAGTTTTTTGATGAATACAGGCATTGGTCACCATCGTGTCTATGTGGCAGTTACCCTTTCTCCTCGTGGGATTTTCTCCAAGAGTTCTGGAGTTCTCCCATAGCCCATTAAAGTGCATTTACACATACCATGCATAACATTATCCATTTCATTTGTCATTATTATTTTGGACAATTCATTTAGCATTGTTATTTTATACTTAGTTTTTCATTTTTGCATTATTTTTTACTTTTAGTTCTATTTTGTTCATATTGCCCTTTTTTGTGGTTTTGCATTTTTAGGTGTACTTTCATGGTGTCATTCATATTGTTGTTGGTAAAGGTATTTCACCTTTACTTTGCTGAAGACTTTGTTGCAACTTTAGCTGATAGATAGATAGATAGATAGATAGATAGATAGATAGATAGATAGATAGATAGATAGATAGATAGATAGATAGATAGATACAGTTAGGTCCATAAATATTTGGACAGTGACAACTTTTTTCTAATTTTGGTTCTGTACATTACCACAATGAATTTTAAATGAAACAACTCAGAAGACTTGTGCAGACTTTCAGCTTTAGTTCAGTGGAGTGAACAAAACGATTGCATAAAAATGTGAGGCAACTAAAGCATTTTTTAACACAATCCCTTCATTTCAGGGGCTCAAAAGTAATTGGACAATTGACTCAAAGGCTATTTCATGGGCAGGTGTGGGCAAGTCCGTCGTTATGTCATTATCAATTAAACAGATAAAAGGCCTGGAGTTGATTTGAGGTGTGGTGCTTGCATGTGGAAGATTTTGCTGTGAACAGACAACATGCGGTCAAAGGAGCTCTCCATGCAGGTGAAAGAAGCCATCCTTAAGCTGCGAAAACAGAAAAAACCCATCTGAGAAATTGCTACAATATTACGAGTGGCAAAATCTACAGTTTAGTACATCATGAGAAGGAAAGCAAGCACTGGTGAACTCAGCAACGCAAAAAGACCTGGACGTCCACGGAAGACAACAGTGGTGGATGATCGCAGAATCATTTCCATGGTGAAGAGAAACCCCTTCACAACAGCCAACCAAGTGAACAACACTCTCCAGGGGGTAGACGTATCGATATCCAAGTCTATCATAAAGAGAAGACTGCATGAAAGTAAACACAGAGGGTGCACTGCAAGGTGCAAGCCACTCATAAGCCTCAAGAATAGAAAGGCTAGATTGGACTTTGCTAAAGAACATCTAAAAAAGCCAGCACAGTTCTGGAAAAACATTCTTTGGACAGATGAAACCAAGATCAACCTCTACCAGAATGATGGCAAGAATAAAGTATGGAGAAGGCGTGGAACAGCTCATTAGCCAAAGAATACCACATCATCTGTAAAACACAGTGGAGGCAGTGTGATGGCTTGGGCGTGCATGGCTGCCAGTGGCACTGGGACACTAGTGTTTATTGATGATGTGACACAGGACAGAAGCAGCCGAATGAATTCTGAGGTGTTCAGAGACATACTGTCCGCTCAAATCCAGCTAAATGCAGTCACATTGATTGGGCGGCGTTTCATGATACAGATGGACAATGACCCAAAACATACAGCCAAAGCAACCCAGGAGTTTATTAAAGCAAAGAAGTGGAAAATTCTTGAATGGCCAAGTCAGTCACCTGATCTTAACCCAATTGAGCAGGCATTTCACTTGTTGAAGACTAAACTTCAGACAGAAAGGCCCACAAACAAACAGCAACTGAAAGCCGCTGCAGTAAAGGCCTGGCAGAGCATTAAAAAGGAGGAAACCCAGCATCTGGTGATGTCCATGAGTTCAAGACTTCAGGCTGTCATTGCCAGCAAAGGGTTTTCAACCAAATATTAGAAATGAACATTTTATTTCCAGTTATTTAATTGGTCCAATTACTTTTGAGCCCCTGAAATGAAGGGATTGTGTTAAAAAAATGCTCTAGTTGCCTCACATTTTTATGCAATCATTTTGTTCACCCCACTGAATTAAAGCTGAAAGTCTGCACTTAAACTGCATCTGAGTTGTTTCATTTAAAATTCATTCTGGTAATGTACAGAACCAAAATTAGAAAAAAGTTGTCTCTGACCAAATATTTATGGACCTAACTGTAGGTAGATAGATAGATAGATAGATAGATAGATAGATAGATAGATAGATAGATAGATATGAAAGGCACTACTGTATACAGTATAACAGATATGAAAGGCACTATATGATAGATAGATAGATAGATAGATAGATAGATAGATAGATAGATAGATAGATAGATAGATAGATAGATAGATAGATAGATACTTTATTTGACCACAAGGGGGTATTAAGACTTTACAGAACCTCAACAAAAATAAAAACATTATAACAAGTAGTAACCCGTCAAACACACGTGAAGACTTCTCTATTGCTGTCTAATAACACGCATGTAGGTGGCAGCATGACAGGTCAGATGTGTCCAGTTGTGCCATAGGTTTACATGACTGGACGCTCTTTTTCCCAGGGCCCTTCTGTTCACATGTATTGCCTAATAAAAGTTTTCACTCCTTTGGAAGAGTTTATATTTTATTTTTAAACAACATTGAATCACAATGGATTTAATTTAGTTTTTTTAGAAACTGATCTCTGAAAAGTGGTCTAAATTAATTACATACATAATGCACAAAATAATTGATCAGATAAGTATTCACCCCTTTAATGTGACACACCTAAATCATCAGTGGCACAGCCAAACAGCTTTAGAAGTCGGACGACCTGGAAGTGACGTGAGACCAGAAGCAGTTCCCAGTTTATTTGTCCAGGGGGAAATCTGGCTTTCTACAGAATCTTGTTAGATAAATAAATACATAAAAATAGATAATTAAGTAAATAAATAAATATATACAAATTGACACACGTTTGTCTGAACATACACTGGCTTAGGACATTGTGTGTTTTGTGACATAGGTTTTGGTATTGGGCTTCATTATTTTATTATTTTATTTTAAGTTTGTATCACATTACACAATTTCTAGTCGTTGGGTATGTCTGATAGCCGACTGATGTTGCTGATATCTTCACTGGAACATGTCAATTTACACAACTGAAAATCAGTGAGCATGTCAAATTTAGTGACTGTGTGATGACTTTCCAGCACAGTCTTGCTCACCCGTTTTCTGCCTTATGAAGTCAGTGCTGTACAAAGTGTTAGCAGTTATGGTGAATTCAGCTGCAGTCACTTCCCTTTTATCTTTTTTCCATTCTGTTATGATATGTAAAATCCGAGGCATCAGACAGATAAGCTTCTCTTCTGTTTTTGAGGTCCAAAGCACCCATGTCCCTTATTCCTCGTTGCAGTATGATATGCATTGTAATTCCAGAGGAGCATTCATTGGTTGTCAGCTCTCACACACACATAGCCCACCCTGTGACTGAAGACAAAATCAAACCAGTTGGATTTTGTCAATGCAAATCATGGACTAGTTGGAGAGAGTTGCTGTGCCTGTCACACTACATAACAGTTTTCACAGGAGTGCACCACCAACTGTCTCCAATTTGCTAAGATTATGTAAATTAAAATTGCAACTGATGATCTCAGGAAAGGTCATCTTATGTTGCATGGCTTTAAGACCTCTGCTTGTTGACTAACTAAAATAACTGTTGCTCCTCATTTCCTGGTCCTTTCCTAATTTTTGTGTCCCCTACTCCATCTTAGCAGAACACAAACCTGAACAGGCATGAATTTATTAGATGGCCCAGTCATGCCAATGGCCACATCGAGCCAGTTCATAATCACCAATTGACCTAACGATGCATGTCTTTGGGATGAAGATGGAAAATTCACACATTGACACGGGGGGGGGCATGCAAACTCCACAGATGCAACAGACAACACAGACAACAGCCAGGTGTGGGATTTGAACTTCAGACAATGGAGACAGCAGTGTTAACCACGCCACCGCCATTTTAGACTAATGAGAGACTCTAAACTGGGCCAATGTGAGAGAGTCTGAGTGTGTGCATGAGCATGCTTTGTGAATAACTGGCATCCATTCCAGAATTTTAAAATGAATTGGAAGCAGGTGGCTACAATTGCTTAGCTTTTCAAGCATCTGACATTCAAATGCAAGCCTTCCATTGAGAAGTCTGCACCAGTGGTGCCATATTGTCTGTAATGTGATTCTTTGTGCAAAGAACAATGCTTAAATTGATAATTCATTTCATTACCTTTTGTTTTATACAGTATAAATTATAACCACATGCAGAATTATAAGAAGCTTAAAATGACAAGAAAAAAATCCCATTGCTATGTTAGAGTTATTGTAACTAGTAGTTTACAAACGAACCAGTAAGCACCTAATTCACTATCTGGAAGGATTCAGAGGCTTATTAAATGCAAAGCAGTGAATCATAAAAATGAAAATTCACATTAATAGAGAGAAAGTGTTCAAAGTATTAAGAGTATCAACAGTATGATTTTAATTATGGCCCTTACAAGGATATTTGAAATGAAACCTAAGTTCAAGCTTCATGCACTAATCCTATCATCAGCAGAAAGGGAAAGCCAAGGACTTTAATTGTTTTGGCTTTTATAAAACATTTCTGCAGTGACATTCAATTATCATTGTCCATTAAATGAATATTTACACATAGTGGCAATAATATCTCTTGATATTATAACACATGAGCATTGTTATAATTTATTAAAATGCTGATAATGAATGTGCCGGTAACACTCTGTAGGTATTTCCATTGGCCTGTTCGTTTGGTTCGATAAGAACTGATTACACTCCTTCTCTTGTTTGATAACAAACTGTTATCGTGGCTGGACCAAGATGCACTCTTAATGGAAAAAAACAGTTGGGAAAAAATAAATTAATCCTGCATTACAATTGACACACGGCAGACAGTAATGCTTCCAAAAAAGAACCCTTCATCAAGAACAGAGAGTAGTGAGAGAAAGGAGGAAATCAACTGAAGTAGGAGAAGCTGTAGATGAGAGTCCAAATCAGAAAGAATTAAACAGCTAAAAAAACAAATACAAGGATAGATGGGGGTCAGCCACTTTGGTTTAAATATCTCTATCTATCTATCTTAACTTTCAGAATGATGAAGTGCCACATGAGGGGTTGGCCATCAGACTAAAAGAAGTTGGAGTTCAGGGTGATGGGTGCAGAGCTGGCTCAGACACAGGAAGCCGAGGGTGATGGTGCGAGGAACCTCATCAGAACTGGCTGATGTTAAGAGTGGCATCCATCAGTGGTCAGTGCTAGGGCTGCTACTATTTTTTAATAAGTATAAATGGCTTGGATAGGAATATAAGTAAAAAGCTGGTTAAGTCTGCAGATGATACCAAGATAGGTGGACTGGCAAATAATCTTGAATCAGTTGAGTCATTACAGAGGGACTTGGATAGCATACAGGCTTGGGCAGATGAAATTTAATGTAACTAAATGTAAAGTATTACACATAGGAAGTAAAAATGTTAGGTTTGAATACACAATGGGTGGTCTGAAAATAAAAAGTACACCTTATGAGAAGGATTTAGGAGT